>NC_138769.1:316575430-317175430 GCF_965119305.1 Pelophylax lessonae
AGCGGACCCGATGTCCGCCGGTCACTCGCGATCGTCGGATACAGCGGGAGAAAGGCAGGCGGCTAATGTAAACAAAGCCGCCTGTCTTTCTCCCCTGTGTAAGTGCACAGATTATACGGTCCTGCTATGTAGGACCATTGATCTCTGCTGTTACACACACAGCCACATCCAATCACAGTTAGAAGCACGCCCCTAGGGACACACTTAACCCCTCCTTCTCAAATAAAGTTAACTCCTTCCCTGCCACTGTCATTTTACAGTAACAGTGCATATGTATAGCACTGATTACTGTAGTAATGTCACTGGTACCCCCAAAAGTGTCAAAAATGTCAGTCAAGGGTCCGATCTGTCTGCCGCAATGTCGCAGTCCCGCAACAAAAAAATCGCAGATCGCCGCCATTACTCGTTAAAAAAAAAAACAATAAAAATGACAAAAATCTTTCCCTTAGTTAGTAAACGCAATAACTTTTGCGCAAACCAATCAAAATACGCTTTTTGCGATTTTTTTTTACCAAACAAATGTAGCAAAAAACAAATTGTGAGAATGGAAAAAAACACTCGCGCCAATGTATGGTGTAGAATGAAAAAAGGAGGAGGGGTAGCTGCTGTGAAAAACCTTGTTAGGTGGCAGATTGGAAATAATTTGTAATGATGATATTACTTCAACAGCGCATACCTAATATACGAGGAAGTGGGAGATTCCCGTATGAATTTTTTTCGTGGATGTGAAAGTGTGTTCCTGATGACACTTTTTTATGGGTTTTTTTGTTGCCAAATAGCCCTGGGAGGTAGATAATTGTTGCAGCCTGTGCTGTGTTATAGGGGATTTGAATGCCACCTATGTTCTACCTGTTTGTTGTATAAAAGTGCTTGTGCTCTATGAGAATGTTATTGTGTTAAACGTGCACCCAAATAACCATTGGTATATAAAGTGCTACAATAGTGCTGGTTACATTTATAAATATACGTTTCAAAATTGTTAGACTGTGCGCACATTGAATACACATATATGTGCTATAACTGGTGTGCAAAATTGCTTTAAACACATATACAAACTTGTAATAATACTAATAGATAAAGGAAAAAGTGCTCAGTGCCAAAGAAAAAATGTCCATGTGTTCCAAAAAAATAATGTTGGTTCAGATGGATTTTTCAAACTTCAATGTTATTTGTGTAGTTCAAACCCAAAAGTGCTTAACTACTTGCCGCCCGCCCGCCGTCAATTGACGGCGGAGCGGTGCGACCATTATCCTGGGAAGATGTCATATGACGTGATCCCAGGAATGCAGGGCAGGCGCGCGATCGCGTGCACGCCGCCCTGCACTGCCGGTGTCTGCCCCGTCACCGGCAGGGGGGAAACAGCCAATGGGCGTGGCTGTTTCCCACGTGATCGGCTGTGTTCCAATGACACAGCCGATCACAATGGAGGCGCCCGGGAGATGACCGCGGATGCGCGATCGGGAGCGCGCAGCGCGGTCATGTCGGTGGCACTGTGTTCCCTAGGAACACAGCTGTCACCGGCAGTAGTAAACAGTCACTGATAGTGACTGTTTACTATGTGATCGGCTGTGAATCCATTCACAGCCGATCACAAAATGTAAACAAAGAGCAGTAACTCCCTGTTACTAGCTCTTCTCTCCTCATACAGTTTCCAGTGTAAGGGGAGAAGAGCTAGAAATAGTGAGTTACTGCTCTGTGTACCTGTAAAAGTAAAATCACAGTAAAATCACACTAATAAAGGTCCCCACACAGTCCTCAGCCCCCCCCCCCCCCAATGTCACCAGTCACCCAACAGTCACCTCATCAGTGCCCAGAAATTGACACCCATAACGTTCACATGTGAGCGCAGCGATCGCGGGCAGAATCACCGCGATTCTGCCCGCGATCCAGAAATCATTGCAAATTGCGGGACGCCTGTGCGTTGCCCGTTTTTTGCAATAGCACCCCACACGCTGTGCGATGTTGCCGTCATTTCCGCCTGCCGAATCGCGGTAACATCGCGCAAACATCGCATGACGCCCAAAAAAGGTACAAGAGCTTCTTTGGGGCGTCATGCGTTGTTTGCGTGATGTTACCTCGATTCGGCAGGCGGAAATCGCAGCAACGCACAGGTGTCCCGTGATTTGCAATGATTTCTGGATCACGGGCAGAATCGCAGTGATTCTGCCCACGATCGCTACGCTCACATGTGAACGTAGCCTAAAGTTCACCGGTCACCAGAGACTGCCATCAGTACCGCCGTGCACCATCGCCCGTCACCTGTCACCCATCAGTGACCATCGCCCGTCACCTGTCACCCCATCAATCACCGTCACCTGTCACCCCATCAGTCATCGTCACCTGTCACCCCATCAGTCATCGTCATCTGTCACCCTATCAATCATCGTCACTTGACACCCCATCAGTGATCGTCACTTGTCACCCCATCAATCATCGTCACATGTCACCCCGTCAGTGATTGTCATCTGTCACCCCATCAATCATCGTCACTTGTCACCTCATCAATCATCGTCACCTGTCACTCCATCAGTCATCGTCACCTGTCACCCCATCAGTCATCGTCACCTGTCACCCCATCAGTCATTGTCACCTGTCACCCCATCAGTCATCATCACCTGTTACCCCATCAGTCATCGTCACCTGTTTGCCATATACATGCAATCACTTACTGACCGCCTAACGACTATATGCGTCGGCCATTAAAAGCTAAATACTGGGGTTATGGCAGCAGATAGCCCCCATAACCCTGGTATTTTTTGAAACGGCGGGCGGTCGGCTTTCAGATAAGGGTGGTCCCAGTGGCGGATTCGCCGTGGAACTACCCTTACGGTGCAGGGGAAGAGGTGGCCCCCCCTCCTGCCGCGTCCCAGACGTTTTCCCAGCTTACCGGACCCGCCGGCAGCGGGGAAAACTATCCGGTCCCGGATCCTCAGAGACAGGAAGTCGAGTGAGGGCAAGATGGCCCTCACTCGACTCTATGGTCTTGGAGGACCGGAGCTACGTCAAAAGACGTTGCCTAGCAACCGGTTTAAAGGGCCGCTTTTTTTTTTCTTTTTTTTTTTTCCTCTTTCAACATTTTTTTTTTCTTTTTTAGTGTAGTTGTGAGGTGTGAGGTCTTTTTGACCCCAGATCTCACAATAAAGAGGACCTGTCATGCCTATTTCTATTACAAGGGATGTTTACATTCCTTGTAATAGGAATAAAAATGATCAAAACATTTTTTTTTTAAACTGTGTAAAAATAAAAAAATAATAGATAAAATAAATAGGAAAAAAAAAATTAAAGCGCCCTGTCCCCGTTAGCTCGCGCGCAGAAGCAAACGCATACGCAAGTCCCACCCACATATGTAAACGGTGTTCAAACCATACATGTGAGGTATCACCGCGATCGTTAGAGCGAGAGCAATAATTTGAGCCCTAGACCTCCTCTGTAACTCTAAGCTAGTAACCTGCAGAAATTTTTAAAATGTTGCCTATGGGGATTTTTAAGTACCAATGTTTGGTGCCATTCTGTGAGCATGCGCAATTTTGAAGCATGACATGTTGGGTATCTAATTACTCGGCGTAACATTATCTTTCACATTATGGAAAAAAATTGGGCTAAATTTACTGTTTTCTTATTTTTTAGTTCAAAAAAGTGAATTTTTTTCAAAAAAATCGCATTTGGAAGACTGCTGCGCAAATATGGTGTGATAAAAAATATTGCAACGATCTCCATTTTATTCTCTAGGGTCTCTGCTAAAAAAAATATATATATATAATGTTTGGGGGTTCCAAGTAGTTTTGTAGCAAAAAAAAATGATTTTAGCTTGTAAACACGGGGGGCCGGATTTAAAGAAACTGCAGCTTCAAACCTCTATGACGTGTTTCAGTTTCGCCGCGTTCAAATCAATTAACTGGCGCTGCGGCGAATTGGCGAGTAAAACAGCAATAATGAATTCCGCCGTCAGCGGGATTCACTTACGATCGCGGCTTTGCCAATTCGCAAACTTATGTCTTCGTGCTTATAGCAGTTTCACATAGCGATGTGGGCTAGTGGATTAGTGCACACATCACATGTCTGTAATTCATCTCCCTCTGCTGTAGGTTCGAGGCTTACCATCTCCACCTACTTTTTTTATTTTCTTTTTTTGTTTATATTGCTAAAATGTAACGGATTACATCATATATATTGCTAAATAATGTTACACTCAGAAGCGCTTGCAAGCTTACACCATTTTAAGTGTTTTTTTGATCTTGTCTGTGTGTCGAATCGATCTTATGAAGGAAAGTACCAAAGGCAAGTGACCAAACCCCTACCCTACTTCAGGGCAAGATGAAACCTCACAATTTTACCATGGTCTTCTTCCCACATTCCATACAATGTTTAGTTCTTTAGCTATATGTGCTTTTTAGCCTTAACACACTCCATTTTTTCCACCATACAGCTTTATTCTGCACAATAGCTAAGTGCTTTGCAACTTCACTGCAGTTCACAACGTCATGGGTTCAAATCACATCACTACACTTGGGATCTCTTTTCACTCTCATTTTTTTAAACAGTTTTTTTAAACTATCTTGAATTTGGGGGGGGAGGGGGGTGTCCTACCCAAATTTCAAGCACATCAATGGAAACAACACAATTTTGATTTTATGAGTGTGGTCCTAGTTTTATCGAGATGCAATTCTTTACATATTTACCATGGTTCTTACAATTTCTTGACCAATAAACATAGGTGTCTGATATTGGACTCTCTCCATATTTCAACAACACAGACCCTCATAGTCCAACACTACATTTGCCTCACACCTCAACACAACACTGTCACATCCCTACTCTACATTACAACCCCTCACATCACCAGTACAAGCAGCATGCAAAGTGCAAAACTCCGGCCTTGGCAGCTTAATGGGCCATACACTAACAATTTGTCTAGACTTTTTCCTGTAGACTTAACCAAACCATATAATAGAAGCTCAAACCTCAACACTTTCAATTTGGATGCAATCAGGCAGGCCCTTGCACTACATAGAAAATGTCAATCGGAAGGATAAAGGCTTCTCTAAATCTTACAGTGTGGATGGCCCTTTTGTCTGTAGGCACCCACACAAAACAAAAAAACACATGTTCAATTCTAATGTATTTATTTATTTGAGAATGACAGCAGAAGGAGGGATGCAGCAAAAGAATATTGTCACTCTCCAGTCCGTGTGCCTTTACAGCGCCAGACCACGATCTTTGCTCCATGGCTACGGGATTCTGATGTCTTCCACAACTACCAGCTCATAGGGGACAGGCATGGCAAGGTTGCTGGGCAGCTTCCAAGCCACTTTCGAAGTTCCAGGGTGTTCATGTTGGTCATTGGCCATGTGCCTTACCAAATATCCACTGACCACAAAAGAAAATGAGTGGAGTCCATCAAGGTGGGTTTCTACCACCTACACCCGCAAGCAGTACCACTCCTGGAAAAATAAAACAAAGGATAAGACATTTCATAATGAAAATCACATCTTAATGCCTGTTTGCTTCATTCTGAACTTCATTTAATTTCGACATCACGAGTGAAATAACACATTTTATGCCAACTTACACAAACCAGAAATCATTAATGTAAACATTTGAATACACACCTGTGACGCCAGACAGCCCATCACCACAGGCTTCCCATGGTACGTGCCATGATTCCAAGATGTTGATGTTCTGGAAAATTACAACACCATAAGATACCAAGCAGCCGTTCATGTTATCAATAACTACACAGGTGGCATAGACACAAATAAACACCTGCCAGCTCTTCTCAGCCCTTTACACTATTCACAATACCAACATGTTTATGGTTAGAGGTGCATGTTTTTGCTCAAGTAACACAATTTTACCAATGTTGACTACACTTTATCTACAATGGCAAGTGTCATTGGCAGATGATAATCACCCTCTGTCTCCCTGTGAGTGGCACCTCTGCTAACTAGCTAATTAATACACATGCCCTATCTTGACCGGTTACAGTACTTACATGTAAAGTGGCTAGCAACCAGGGTATTCCGGGTGGCCATACCGGCAGCGGTGCTCCGCCGCCTGGGGGCCGCCGGCTGACGGACCTCTGGCTCCCTCTCCTCCGTCAGCTCCCAAGAATCATCCCGGGCAACGCACATGTTGTGCAACACGCAGCACGCCAGGATGATCTTGGAAGCCTTTGTAGGAGAGTACAGGAGTTCACCCCCAGGCCGGGCCAAGCAGAGAAACCGGGACTTGAGAAGACCTATGGTCAACTCAATGATACTCCGGCTTCTCCGCAAGGCCCTGTTGTAATTCCTCTCTGCTGGGCCCTGGGGGTACCTGATTGGAGCCATCAGCCACGTCAGCTGCGGGTAACCAGCATCCCCTGAAAAATAAGAAAAATATACATTAGTTATTCATATCATGTGACTTTAGATGACTCCTCAAAATGGGAGACAATTAGGCATTTTACTAAACAACCTGCTCGTCTGTTTGCAAAAAATCATATGAAACATCTCAACTCTGTCTAACTGCCTAAATCACTAATACAAATGGGAAAAAGGACACACAAAGTGGTGGGTTTCTCTTGCAAGTTACAACTTGGCCCCTATTTTGTTCCTATTACATTAGCCTAGGTCTTACTTCTGGAATATATCTGCAACTAGAGTGAGGAAACCAATATTGACTCACTTATGCAAAGTACTTTGGGGATATGGCAATACCATTGGAATCATTTGTCGGTTTTCTTTGGGTGGCTAGAGGACACCATTTACACATTGGTTAACCACCTTCATTGGACTCAAAGACAACTTTGCAAATCTTTCTTTTGTGAGCTGCTAAGCTGCTGATCTGGTTGTGTGTGAACAGCCTGACAACTCCTAACACATCCATTTTAGGTAGGCTTTGCTTAAATCAGGGTGTACACCGATGTAGCTTATTCCTATGTCTATGTAATCTTACAGTTTATGTTGTTAAGACAAAATACTTTACCAATAAGCCACCCTTCGGGCATTTGTCCACTTTCAAACACCTCGTACAGAGTACTTGTTCTTAACATACTGGAATCATGGCACGACCCTGGGTGACCAGTGTTGACACTCATGATGCGCTGTTTGGCGTCACACACTAATTGGACGTTCACGGAGTGGTACTGCTTGCGGTTCCGGTATTCACTTTCGTGGCTCCTTGGGGGCCTAATGGCTATGTGGGTGCCATCGATTGCCCCTAGGATTTGCGGTATGTGTGCCCGCCGGTAGAAACCCAACTTGACTTCATTCCACTCATTTTCATTCTGTGGCCAGTGGATAAAATTGGGCACTATATCCACTATGGCATTAATGACCAACATGAACACCCTTGAAACTGTGGGCTGGCTAATGCCCATGATACTTCCCGAAGTGGCTTGGAAGCTGCCACGCCCTAAAATATACAAAGTGGCCAGCAATCTGGCCATGCCGGGCACCGCATGGCCGCGCTGTGTGTCCGGGTCAATTTTCTCTGCTATGAGCTGGTAGAGGTGTAGAATAGTTCCTCGCTCGAGCCGGAACTTCCTCCTGACATCAGAATCCCGCAGCTTGTCCAAATAGATCCTTGGAGCAAAAATGCGTGGCTGGCGAGGTAAGGGCACACGGACTGGAGGTGCTGCTGCTGGAGGTGCTGCTGCTGCTGCTGCTGCAGCTTCCCCACCTTCTGCTGCCTCCTGTGCCAGGGCCTCCTCAAACAAGGCACCAATAAATGCCAGCATTGCACCATCTAATGCGTCTGGGATATCGTCCTCCATTTTGAACGCGCAAATTCGCGAATGCGCAGATATATATAGAAACGGCCGCTAATTATCACACCTGTGAGCCAGCTATAAAAGGAGCACATGGCCAATATGGCTGCTGGATGTTATAGATCGATGTTTCTTATGTGCTAGCAAGACCCTGTGACCCACAACCTACATTATCTGGAGGTAAGACAATTGTATCTCTCTCTCCCAAAAAAAAGGAAGGAGACAATTTGTACTTATCTTGGGTGTGCTTAAGTTGTCTATGGTGAATCCCCTCCAACCCACAATAGCTTGGGAACCCCTCAAGTGTCTTTTAATCATTGGCAGTTGGCCCCATGTGCATGTGGTTTGGACATGTGTTTTCTCATGTTTGTTAAAGGTGTGCAGTCTAGATTTGGCATCTAAACCTGCCCCCTTACCTTCCCAGCTTCCAAAGACACCATTTTTGCTTTCCTGATAACTGTAATTTATTATGTGCACGTATGTAGGTCATGCGATTTCTCATGTATGTTTAATGTTTGCAGCCTCCTTTTGCCTATAAAGGATTACACCACCACCACCACCACCACTGTGTTTGTGCCATTAGGTAAGTGTTTGGAGGGCCTCGTGTGATTTGTACCCCTATGAGTTTTCTTATGTGTTTTTTTTTTACATTTCTTTGCAACCTCTTCTGCTCTTTGCCACCACCACCACCACCACCACCACCACCACCACCACTGTGTTTGTGCCATTAGGTAAGTGTTTGGAGGGCCTCGTGTGATTTGTACCCCTATGCGTTTTCTTATGTGTTTTTTTTTTCCATTTCTTTGCAGCCTCTTCTGCTCTTTGCCACCACCACCACCACCACCACCACCACCACCACCACCACCACCACTGTGTTTGTGCCATTAGGTAAGTGTTTGGAGGGCCTCGTGTGATTTGTACCCCTATGCGTTTTCTTATGTGTTTTTTTTTTCCATTTCTTTGCAGCCTCTTCTGCTCTTTGCCACCACCACCACCACCACCACCACCACCACCACCACTGTGTTTGTGCCATTAGGTAAGTGTTTGGAGGGCCTCGTGTGATTTGTACCCCTATGCGTTTTCTTATGTGTTTTTTTTTTCCATTTCTTTGCAGCCTCTTCTGCTCTTTGCCACCACCACCACCACCACCACCACCACCACCACTGTGTTTGTGCCATTAGGTAAGTGTTTGGAGGGCCTCGTGTGATTTGTACCCCTATGCGTTTTCTTATGTGTTTTTTTTTTCCATTTCTTTGCAGCCTCTTCTGCTCTTTGCCACCACCACCACCACCACCACCACCACCACTGTGTTTGTGCCATTAGGTAAGTGTTTGGAGGGCCTCGTGTGATTTGTACCCCTATGCGTTTTCTTATGTGTTTTTTTTTTCCATTTCTTTGCAGCCTCTTCTGCTCTTTGCCACCACCACCACCACCACCACCACCACCACCACCACTGTGTTTGTGCCATTAGGTAAGTGTTTGGAGGGCCTCGTGTGATTTGTACCCCTATGCGTTTTCTTATGTGTTTTTTTTTTCCATTTCTTTGCAGCCTCTTCTGCTCTTTGCCACCACCACCACCACCACCACCACCACCACCACCACCACTGTGTTTGTGCCATTAGGTAAGTGTTTGGAGGGCCTCGTGTGATTTGTACCCCTATGCGTTTTCTTATGTGTTTTTTTTTTCCATTTCTTTGCAGCCTCTTCTGCTCTTTGCCACCACCACCACCACCACCACCACCACCACTGTGTTTGTGCCATTAGGTAAGTGTTTGGAGGGCCTCGTGTGATTTGTACCCCTATGCGTTTTCTTATGTGTTTTTTTTTCCATTTCTTTGCAGCCTCTTCTGCTCTTTGCCACCACCACCACCACCACCACCACCACCACTGTGTTTGTGCCATTAGGTAAGTGTTTGGAGGGCCTCGTGTGATTTGTACCCCTATGCGTTTTCTTATGTGTTTTTTTTTTCCCATTTCTTTGCAGCCTCTTCTGCTCTTTGCCACCACCACCACCACCACCACCACCACCACTGTGTTTGTGCCATTAGGTAAGTGTTTGGAGGGCCTCGTGTGATTTGTACCCCTATGCGTTTTCTTATGTGTTTTTTTTTCCATTTCTTTGCAGCCTCTTCTGCTCTTTGCCACCACCACCACCACCACCACCACCACCACCACCACTGTGTTTGTGCCATTAGGTAAGTGTTTGGAGGGCCTCGTGTGATTTGTACCCCTATGCGTTTTCTTATGTGTTTTTTTTTTACATTTCTTTGCAACCTCTTCTGCTTTTTTTGCCACCACCACCACCACCACCGTGTTTGTGCCATTAGGTAAGTGTTTGGAGGGCCTCGTGTGATTTGTACCCATATGCGTTTTCTTATGTGTTTTTTTTTTTCCTTTTCTTTGCAGCCTCTTCTGCTCTTTGCCCACTACTACCACCACCACCACGACCAAGTCTGTTTGTGCCATTAGGTAAGTGTGTTCTGTAACTGTTCACTAATTATACTGTATATGAAGAGCAATCTGCAAATCCTGTTTTTTCTGTTTTCTCTTTTGTCATTTCAGATTTAGGAGTTTGGGGCTCTTTGCTGCTGCTGGACAGCCAGATTCTCTGCCCACCTCGTGCTCCCATGGCCCCACCCACTGGAAGGATGAGAAGGGGCAGGGTGGCCAGGGGGGCCAGGGGGGCCAGGGGGGGCAGGGGGGGCAGGGGGGGCAGGGGGGGCAGGGTGGGCAGATCGTCTGGCTCTGGTGTGAGGGAGGCTCCAGCTGTATCCATGAGGGAGTCCACCATCCCCATCCCGGAGGAGGAAGCCGGGGGAGGTGTTAACACACCAAGTGGACAAGCTGGCTCTTCTGACAGTAGTCCTGGAGCGGGTCCGTCCACCAGAGTCAGCTTGTCCACATTACCCCGGCTTCCCCGTTTCACCCACAATCAGTGCTGTGCCCTGGTCCACGCCTATATGGCCAGATATCAGGCGATACATGGGACCAGGGCCGCGTCTTACTCAGTAACAGAGAAGAACAGATTGTGGGATGAAATCCGGGATGCTGTAAATGCACTGGGTGAAGCACCTCGCCACCGTGACAGTGTGCGGAAGAAGGTCAACGACATCTGTGGGTCCGTTCGGAAGAAGCTAATTGCATGGGCTGCGGAGGGTCTTTATGACCGTCAAGGTCGGCTGGATGAACGTGCACGAAGTTCTCTCTGGGATTATCAATTACCTTTCTTGAACATCATAGGACCCGATACCATCTTTCCCAGAGAGGACTTAGATTCGGATGCTTTGCACCGAGGTAGGATATTATCTTGGATGTCAATTGTGTGAGTTGTTTGGAAAAGATTAACTACTATCCTATGTGTGACATTAAGAGAATGTGATACTTGCCCTTCCAATTGTCCTTTTTTTGTTTTCCCCAACCTGCAATTTGTTCATCTGTAGCACGGATCTCAGCCCCTCCACAGCCCATGCAGCTTGGCGAACCAGACGGACTCACAGGTGTTGACATCAGTGCTGACCCTCCTCCTGGTAGGTCCAATATCATACTGTGCCAAACAATGTAGATTTTTTTTTTTTTCCAAGATAGCTCATATTGCTATGTCCTTTACAGAAGATCCGCAGCAGGGAACACACCCAGTGCAGCTAGGCCTGGAGGAAGGTGTTGGTATGTCTAGTCAAATAATGTTTTTTTGAATCTTATTAACCCCATTAACACACATGTTTTTTCTTAGGAAAGAGTGTTGCCTTTTAGATGTTTACCCTGCAAAACACAGTTGACAGCATTAATGGGTGCCGTCATTAGTAGGCAGACCAAGCCTTCTTAACCTTTGGGAGGGTTTAGCAAGTGTCCTATGAGCCCAGGAAAGCACTTTAGAATGTTTGGCCTCAATGCTTCATTCATGAAGCTAGGAGGGCAATCTGGCCATAATCATTACTGACTAAGGTTATGTACTAAACATGTTTTTTTTTTTTTTTTTTTAAAAGAACATCAGGCCCCTCTTGACGTTGCAGCTGGAGTTGGATCAGGAGCTGGCGACGATTCTGCATCCAGTGCTGTGGTATGTGATATAAGGGAACAAGGTGCACATGTAACATTTCAATGGTAGCATTGATTTTGGACTAGATGTGGCTTACATTGTGTGTGTTAAATTAGTGCTATGACATTCTGACGATGCACCAGCACAACAAGAGTTCTATCTTGAACATCAGGGAATTATGTTATAATTTGGTGTGCCACTAATGTTCCAAAAACATCCAGGATCTTTAAAGTCCGGCCCGTCTTTGATTTTCCAGGTCCAAATTCATGGGTATCGTTTGGTTGGGTTGTCCTGTAGCCGATTGATGGCAAGATTTTAGACAACATACGTAGATGTATAAAGTCATTGGTGTAGTAACAGATTTACCAAAAGCATAAACAACCTACCACACCAGGGTTAATTGGGAACACCTTCATGTTGAATCTTTTTTGCCTTTGTCATATTAGTCACACCAATATAATATGTACCCATTATCAGAAGTGTTGCTAGCTTGGATAATCTTACAATGAACAAGTACTCATTAGAAGCACATCAAACTTTTCAACGTTCTGCTTGGGGTGTTAAGTTGTCAAACTAATCTGAAATATTTAGTCATGATGTTTGATAATGATTTGGTCTATTTCTTCTGCTTTCAGGTAGCCTTAGATGCAGAGGGATTGTCACCTACCCAACTTCGTCCATCTATGCTGGATGTAGCCGAGAGGCTGCTTGATGAGTATCAGGTCCAAAATGAGTTAAGGAGGCGTACTCAGCAATCTACTGAGGCAGTACGTCTGCTCGGGCTCATACAGGAATCTGTAGCAACAATGGTACAGGTTCACCAGGATATGTTACAGGTTCAACAGGATATGCGTAACAGCTTGGTAAGTTTAGCAGACCAGCATCAACGGGATCGGCAAAGTGTTGACACTCAGGTGCTGGCCACACGCCAATGCCTGTTTGGATCTGAAGATGCCCCATTGGCAGAGCCCTCCCAAACATCTCACTCACCTGCCACTGCAGGTTGTGGTAGTGGGAGGGTAATGCCAGTGTTGGCCACTTGTCAGGCAGCTGGGGATGGGACAATTCCTCCTGTAGCCACTCCTAGCACTTCACACTCCGTTCGGACTCCCACACCCCTCAATGAGCAATCCTCCTGCACAACCTCAATGCGCACTGGTTCCACAGTACCCCTTCCACCTGACTACATTCCCTCCACACCTTTATCACTTCACTCCTCCCCAGGCCGTTCTTCTTTTTTGTCACCAATGCGACATGTCGTTTGCCCCCGCACCGTGGACCACAACAAACAATCAACCACCACTCCCCACACATCTTCACAACCCTTGCACCACCAGCAGCATCAAATAGCCTTGGAGCAGCAACGATCCCATCTCATGGTAATGGCACACGTTGCCCAAATGCTTAGGCTGACCCCAGAGCAGATGACACTATTGGCCGAACATCTTCTGTCTGGGACATTTCCAACGTTCAACACCCTGCATCATCAGCAGCCTCAGACAGAAGATATGATCCTAATGGGCCACTTGAGCACAACTCTACAGTTAACCCCAGACCAGATGGAACTCTTGGCACACCATTTGATGGCAGGAAACTTAACAATGCTCACCACACTGCTTCAGGCACGACCACCAACTTGATTTTTTGTTTTTTTGTTTAATTTGGTTTAGTTTTGTTAATGATTTACATTGGCCAATTTTTTGGGCCATTTTTTTTTTTAATTTGAGGGTGGCACAATATGATTTATTATAGTGCTTCTTTTGGGGATGAAATAAAATTTTATGCAAAATGATTAGTTTGTGTTTGCTCTTTGGTTTTTTAGGAGTGTTGGTGGCCAAGTAATGGCCCTGGTTAATGTAGGCATTTATACACACGTGCTTCTCTATCTCCAAACATATGATTTCATGTAAATTTAGATAACTCAATGTTCACATAACGACCCAAGAAAAGGTCTCCCTTCAAATGTAGCTTCAAAACAAGTCTCAAGGCTAACATAAACCAAAGCCAACATACTAACAATTACAGACCACACCACTCAAGTAAACAAATACAACACAAAAGACATTCGATGTGTACACCAAAAAGAAAACTTGGGTAATAAAAAAAATGTTTTAATAACACATGTGGGTGTCTACCAACTGTAGCGTACAAAAAATATATTACAATATATAATAGAATGAACTAAATTGCCAATGTAACATTTGTGTTGCAAAGAGCAACATACTTAAATTTAATTTAGATAAACATTTTAAACATTTTTTATGTTTTGACATCATTTTTTGGAAGGTTTTCACAAAAACAAATCTTTTTTGTAAACATTTGTGGTTTTTTCCGTTGCCATAAAAACAACAAGGCTTATTTGTAAACATTTGTGGTTTTGTCGGTTGCCATAAAAACAACAAGGCTTTTTTGTAAACATTTTTGGTTTAGTTTGTTACCAAAAACAACAAGGCTTTTTTGTAAACATTTTTGGTTTAGTTTGTTACCAAAAACAACAAGGCTTTTTTGTAAACATTTTTGGTTTAGTTTGTTACCAAAAACAACAAGGCTTTTTTGTAAACATTTTTGGTTTAGTTTGTTACCAAAAACAACAAGGCTTTTTTGTAAACATTTGTGTTTTTTTCCGTTGCCATAAAAACAACAAGGCTTATTTGTAAACATTTGTGGTTTTGTCGGTTGCCATAAAAACAACAAGGCTTTTTTGTAAACATTTTTGGTTTAGTTTGTTACCAAAAACAACAAGGCTTTTTTGTAAACATTTTTGGTTTAGTTTGTTACCAAAAACAACAAGGCTTTTTTGTAAACATTTTTGGTTTAGTTTGTTACCAAAAACAACAAGGCTTTTTTGTAAACATTTGTGGTTTTTTCCGTTGCCATAAAAACAACAAGGCTTATTTGTAAACATTTGTGGTTTTGTCGGTTGCCATAAAAACAACAAGGCTTTTTTGTAAACATTTTTGGTTTAGTTTGTTACCAAAAACAACAAGGCTTTTTTGTAAACATTTTTGGTTTAGTTTGTTACCAAAAACAACAAGGCTTTTTTGTAAACATTTGTGGTTTTTTCCGTTGCCATAAAAACAACAAGGCTTATTTGTAAACATTTGTGGTTTTGTCGGTTGCCATAAAAACAACAAGGCTTTTTTGTAAACATTTTTGGTTTAGTTTGTTACCAAAAACAACAAGGCTTTTTTGTAAACATTTTTGGTTTAGTTTGTTACCAAAAACAACAAGGCTTTTTTGTAAACATTTTTGGTTTAGTTTGTTACCAAAAACAACAAGGCTTTTTTGTAAACATTTTTGGTTTAGTTTGTTACCAAAAACAACAAGGCTTTTTTGTAAACATTTTTGGTTTAGTTTGTTACCAAAAACAACAAGGCTTTTTTGTAAACATTTGTGGTTTTTTCCGTTGCCATAAAAACAACAAGGCTTATTTGTAAACATTTGTGGTTTTGTCGGTTGCCATAAAAACAACAAGGCTTTTTTGTAAACATTTTTGGTTTAGTTTGTTACCAAAAACAACAAGGCTTTTTTGTATACATTTTTGGTTTAGTTTGTTACCAAAAACAACAAGGCTTTTTTGTAAACATTTTTGGTTTAGTTTGTTACCAAAAACAACAAGGCTTTTTTGTAAACATTTGTGGTTTTTTCCGTTGCCATAAAAACAACAAGGCTTATTTGTAAACATTTGTGGTTTTGTCGGTTGCCATAAAAACAACAAGGCTTTTTTGTAAACATTTTTGGTTTAGTTTGTTACCAAAAACAACAAGGCTTTTTTGTATACATTTTTGGTTTTTTCCGTTGCCAAAAACAACAAGGCTTTTTTGTAAACATTTTTTTTTGGTTTGCCAAAAACAAGGCTTTTTTTTTTTTTTTTGTTTTTTTGGGTCCCAAAAAAAGGGTTTTTTTTAAATTTTTATATTTTTTTTGGTTGCCAAAAACAAGGCTTTTTTTTTTTTTTTTTGTTTTTTTGGGTCCCAAAAAAAGGGTTTTTTTTAAATTTTTATATTTTTTTTGGTTGCCAAAAACAAGGCTTTTTTTGTTTTTTTTGTTTTTTTGGGTCCCAAAAAAAGGGTTTTTTTTAAATTTTTATATTTTTTTTGGTTGCCAAAAACAAGGCTTTTTTTGTTTTTTTTGTTTTTTTGGGTCCCAAAAAAGGGTTTTTTTTAAATTTTTATATTTTTTTTGGTTTGCCAAAAACAAGGCTTTTTTTTTTTTTTTTGTTTTTTTGGGTCCCAAAAAAAGGTTTTTTTTTAAATTTTTATATTTTTTTTGGTTGCCAAAAACAAGGCTTTTTTTGTTTTTTTTGTTTTTTTGGGTCCCAAAAAAAAGGGTTTTTTTTAAAACTTTTTTTGATTTTTTTGTTAGATTTTTGTTTATAATGGGCAACAATTACAAATGTGACATTTCTTTGTGTTGCAACGTGCAACATAAGTAAACAAACAACAAAAAAAAAATACTAGGATCTTTTTAAAGGTGTGACATTCCTAACGAATGGCTCCTTAGGGTCTGGATCCACGCCACAAAGGTGTTCCAAATAGAGAATTCGGTCTCCGCACCACCTCATATAATCCAGGAGGACCTCGTAGGTGAGGTGGGTGTGCCCTGGGTAGAAAAAAACATGACAATTAGTTTTAGGCAAAATGATCCAAACAAGGATTGTAATTAATGTGCCTCAACAAATATGCTTAGGAGTCTATTGGTTGGCTTTTATCAACACTCTGAAGCAAATATGCTAAATTGCTGTTGTAAACCTTAAACTCAAACTTTCACAGCAAATTGTTCAAAAGGTTACATAAGATGGCTTGGAATGTTAGTAGCAGTTCCACCAAAGCTAAGTAAAATGCTTTTCTGCATGTAAACACAAGCAATCATTTTGAAGAATGTAAGGTGTTTTGGGTTCAATTGGTCAACACGATACATGTGTACCATTGGAATCTGTGGAGCGTTCTCTCTCCCTCTTACTGTCTATAGATTGAACCTGACACATAGTAGAGACTCACCCTTAGGAATTTTGAGGGCCAGTTCTGGACGGAGCAGATGTGTCTGCTCCCCTGATCTCCTTTCCGCCATCCCAGCTGTGTTAAGAGAGAAGAAAAAGTTTATCAACAAATGGACTCACGCTAACTGTAGGTTACGCAGTCATGAAAACGCTCTAACACCCACTCATTACCCCTCCACATTTCCCTGAAAGTTTTATTTAGACATTGATATGGTGGTGATGCAGATTTGTACAGTGCAAGCGTCATTCTTCTGGGTGAAGCTTGTAGCGTTAAGGATACGTACTCCCTGCTTTTGTGCTGATTGTGTTTTTCTGATGTTTTTTGTGCCTCAGCCCTGCCTGTTCTAAGTGTTGGAAACATATCATTTTGGGAGGGCTGCGGAAAACTAATCAGGTTAGACTTACACTCTCTAGGTTTTTGGGGACAAGAGAAATAACAATCCTCCTTTTTACATGGCCCCTGTACACACCTCTAGGCACCTCCCTCCTGTTGTTTGACCCCACAGCAGGCAGCTTGCTATGGAGGCACATGAGATGAAGCCAAGCACCCTGTGCCTGTTCAGGCACTAGGCTGTGAGCCAGCCTTGCCCCCCTCCCTTCCAATGGTCTCAATGATTAGGAGTGACAGCATCAGGAGGCAATATTGGCATGCTGTCACCTCAGTTAAGGAGGAGGGGGAGTCTGTTCCAGACAAGTATTAGTGCAAAAATTTGGACCGTAAAAAATGGTCCCAGTAAGTCTTAGGGGGAATATGCACACCTATCACTTGGAATACTAATGCATAGAATGCATTCACATAAAGAACCCGCTGCCTTTAGAACAACTTGAAGCCTGAGCGGGGACATACACAGTTAGCATTTCTCCACTTACTAAGTAGACACATTACTGGAAAAGCACACAACTTACCATCATCAGGTTTTTTTGGGGCCCCTGAAGTGGATGGCGTGGCTGGCTCTGGAGAAACTGCACAAAAAGAACACAAATTGTGAACTGGAATGTGGTACATTACCGAGGAAGAGTATTTATGAAAGATTGACAAACACACATTTTCAGTGTTGACTAAATCAGGACATGATTAAATTACAATGTCCCCTAAAAATTTACAAGTACAAAGCACACCATTTCCAATGTAGAGAAACTAACACCAATTTAGAATAGGGTGGCTTGAGATAACTTACAAAAGATAACATGTCCTGTAAAGCTCCCCAAAACCACCTTTCAAACATGAAGGTTAAGCAAGAGTGTTTCATGACCAACCTTCCTGTCACATATAGCAAAACTACACTTGCTTTGACTCCAACTTAGATTATCCTAGATACACATCATCCTAGCACACACAATTCATGTGAGAATCTAATTTTAGGTACTTACAGACTAGTTCAGGGGAGCCTGGAGTGGGGGAGGATGGGGGAGACCCTACATGGGGGGATGGTGTCCCTTCATGGGGGGATGGCGTTGTATCTCCTAGAAACACAAAGACACAAATACAATCCTTGAACAAAAGCTATTTGATAAAGGCACACAGAAAGTAGTCTGGAAACATTTAAGGTAGTAGTTACAGTGGACTGGGTAAGCAGTGGCCCCTCTTCCCCAGTCCTCCACAACAAACATCCTCAATGTCAGCTGCTACAAAACCCCAATGTCAAAATATATATATTACAGCCCTTAGATTTACCAGGACACATTGAACACACAAACACATGTAGAATACTTACTTCCCCTTTGAGGAGAGCCCAGGTCCTCATCCGAGTCGGACCAATTGGCCTCTTCTTGGCCAACAGTTTGTTCCTGGCCCGGATCCAGGCGACTTGGCCCTGCCTGAGGCTCCTCTCTTGCTGAAGTTACATCAACCACAAAAGAAAACAAAACAAACAATCATTCCTCCAAGTTCGACCTAATACACAACACACCAGCACATCCACATTACTTACAGGGGGCCTGAGAAGGCTGAGCCTCCACATCCTGATCACTGGTTTCTAAAATAAAAGAAAAACATTATATATTATTTATGGACACAAATAGGCAGTAACCTCTCATCATGCTAGCACCATACTCAATGCCCCTACAATTCAGAACATAGAAGTGCACTTACACCAATGAGATGCATTGACCATGTTTTAAAACAGGAGGGCACCATGCAAATTAAGCGGGCGCCTAAGGCCTCGCACCTACAGGGGCCTTGCGGCCAGTGGCGGAGCACCAACATTTCGAAGGGCGCAGTCAGGGAAATCTCCCAAGTAAAAGATTGCTTTCAATCCTCGGATCAAAAAGTTGCAGCAGTGTGCTGCAGTCCCTTCACTGCGTCTGCCAGGTGTCTGTTGTCCGCTGACACTTACTCCTCCTTCTCTGCCTGGGGATTGGCCGTCTGATCATGTTATCCTAAGATGTGGAGGAATCGGTAGGTGTGTACCTGCACCAGTAGGAAGTGACTGGCCGGTCAACTCACTCTGCTATCATCAGTTGTTGCTCTGGGAGGAGAGCTCCGCCCTGGACCCGGAACATACAGGTAACCAGGCCCAGACTTGATATTTTGCAGGCTGGTCATAGATTTGTTGTGTCCACTATGCAAAGTGGTTGAGTAGCCCCAGGGAAGTTGGAAGAGTCTGAAAATGGTTGGTGGAGGAGGAGGAGAAGAAGGCCCTGGGTGGCTGGGGGACAAGGAGAGGGCCCCTGGGGGTTTTCTAGAGGAGGAAAGATCCACAATGACGCCAGAGTCAATTGCCAAGGAAGAGAGTGGAGCTGAGCAAGTCCTGCCTATCTGACATGAAAGCCAAACATGGTGTAGATGGAGCCCTTTGCCCTACACAATGACAGCACCAGAGGTGGAAGGTGAGTGGTAGCGGGTCTTTGACATTATAGAGCATATGGACTCTGTCCATTATTGGTAGTTTTGTTTGGAGTTGTCCTTTAGATGTTTAACTGTGTTGTTTTTGACCCGAGCTGTGAGGGACTGAGGTATGACAGCCCACTATGCTGAGACTTATAGTGCCCTAGAATGTTGAGGACTGAGGAATCCTTAGTCCCTAACAGAGGGCACTACAAGTCTTAGCATAGCAGGCAGTATTTCCTCATTCCCCTACAGAGAGGATTACAAGTCCAAGCAGGTAGCCTTCTGCAGTGGGACTTGTTGTGCCCTTGACTGTGGTGGACTGAGGAAGGGAAGTGTAAGAGGGTCTCTGTAAGCTCAGATGTATGGGGGAGCTTTGGGGAACACAGAGTTCCCTTTTACACCAGAGTCCCCAGCTTCCCCCCTCAAATAATGGTTCCCAAACTCTCCTTATATCAGAGTCTTCACACTTCCCTCTTACAGTGTAGTAAGTCTGGAGACTCCGATGTAAAGGGGGCTCTGTAAAATGTGATTAGAGATTAGAAATTTCTAACATTTTTATTTTCTACTTACGATCCACAATTTTCAGCTGCTCAAATGGCTCGCTGCCTCTGATTGCGTATTGGAGTGTGGCCGTCCTCCTCCTCCCCTTCTTCACCAAAAGCACAAGAGGGTGCCGTCCGTCCGCTTTGGCTAGAAGCAGAAGAAAAAAAAAAACCATAAAAAATACGAATGTACATAGTAGTATTAAAGGTTGTGAAGAGACACTTGATGGAGGTAGGAAAGGTAGGAGCGAGAGGGAGGGGGGGGGGGGGTGTTGGTATTAGTGTTGTTGCATAGCTAAACACATGTCCACCTACCCAAAAAATTGTAACCTATCTGGTCACATGTAATGTATATTTTTACTTACCGGAGATTTGCTCCACAGCCTTTAGCAGGAGCTTGGGTGAGCGCCTTTTGGCATCACTCCAGGCCCGCTGCAGATCCACTATCTCAGGCAGAAACTGAAATCTCCGCTGCAGCCTCATCCGGAGACGACACATCATCTTGTGCTTTTGGTGAAGATGCGTATAAACTTTATCATACCCCCAGAGGAGGAGGAGCTG
Source organism: Pelophylax lessonae (assembly GCF_965119305.1). Lineage (NCBI taxonomy): Eukaryota > Metazoa > Chordata > Amphibia > Anura > Ranidae > Pelophylax > Pelophylax lessonae. Next base: position 316,596,149 of record NC_138769.1, read on the forward strand.
TGGAAAGAGCAGTGTATGTTTGAGTCCAAGTATGTCCAAAATAGTACAGTCTTCAAATAACATGCTAGGTCGTCTTTGAGATATTGTAGAACAAAGAATTCCATTTCTGGTGATACATATACATCGATGTCCAAATCTACCTCCATGACATAGGTTGCCCCACACTGGTGATTTCCTCTACATGATATAGCCATTTTCTCAATTGGCCTTTCATGACACACCCAGGGCCGCCATCAGGGGGGGACAGGCAGTCACTGTATTTACAACCTTATTGCTGTCCATTTAGCAGGGTGCAAGTAACTTTACACACATGTAGCATAGGTATCAACTTTTGTCACCATGTTAAAAGGACAGCAGTATGGGTAGCATTACAGTGACTGTTATTAGTCCAGGCTCACTAAACTAGCCAATGCTTGGAAAAGCAAGCCATGCAGATTGCTTTTCAGGTCCCTTTTAACACGAGCTGTCTGATTGGGTGTGGCTGTTAATTTTTGACGCAGACCTGATAAGCCCCTCAATTCTCCTTTATGGAGTGTTATATGTAAATGGGATTGCTTCATTTGAGATGCAGATTTAAACTGTGTATGGCCAGGCTGAAGGTACCCAAGTTGATTGGTCGATCACCTGGAGGACAACGTACAACCAGTCTGTCAGATTTTACACACACTTATCGCTAGCATCTCTTGTAGCCACTAGCAATAATCACTGTGTTTTCCTGGCAGGGGCAGCACCAGGAGAACACAATGGCTCCGCAGGAGGGTTTCCCCTGTCTGTGTTGATGGTGGAATCAAGGCAAAATGTTTTTCCTGCAAGCCACGGGACAAACAAAGATAGTTTTTTAATGAATCCATGATTTTGCCAAAATGGAAAAAAAAAGATGTTTGCTTTGTATATTCTTAAGTTTGCTACATAACTAGAACATGTAACAGTGTTATATCATTGCAGGAGATTTCCCTTCACTTCCTGTCTTGGTGTCACCAGGACAGGAAGTGAGGGAATCTCCCGTGGGGATACAGCCAGCAATTCTTTCCTTTTATATATACTATGGACATTATAAGGCAACAATTGCAAGCTATTTCCCCACAGTGATATTCCCCTCACTTCCTGTCTTGGTGACACTAAGACAGGAAGTGAGGGAAAATCTCATGCAATGATATCACCCTACTAGAAATTGTAGTTCCGTCTAAAAAGTATACATAAAGTAAGCACTTGGTTTCCAAAGTGGCAAAATTATGGAGGAGTTAAAACCCCATAGTGTGATCGGGTAATCTGACGGTGTGTTCCTACACTCCTCAATGTGTCTGTTCATTAAGCTGTGCTGAATTATCCTTGATTCACAATTCCTGCAAGAGTTGCACATGGTATGTGGGAGATGCAAATTTAAGGTGGCATAATTATCCACACAATCACACATAATCCTTTTTAAAGGTCCCCAGCAGAATTTGATGGCATAGTGGTTCACAGCAGTGCCATCATATTCCAGTTAGATCTGTAAATTAACAAAGCAATGTGATCTGGGGGTGTATTTAACTTGCAATGGACACCCCCATTCATTATCATATGGCAGTGTGAGATGGGTGTGTTGGGAATGTGATCCATTGAGACAAGTGATTATACACTCATGTGTTTCTTTTAGAGGTGATTTGTTCAAGGCAATCCTTTGAAGACATGACCATTCCAGATTTTTGTGATCACTGATTCCATCTCAGGTGAACCAATTAGCTGCTGTGTGCAGATCCAGCTTATGATGGTAAGAGTGTCAGACAAGACAAACGGGGCCGAGCTTGCAGTGTGTATGGATGTATGTAAGGCAATAATTTTTGGCATTATGCATTTAGGGAATATAATGTTTCTAATCTTGCATATATGAAAAGGGTCAATACATTTGTCTTTATCTAGATAGATTCCAAAGCGTCAGAGCAATCTGTCACAGATAATTGGGTTTCATTTTGTGTAAAAGTTGAAACGAATCAAATCTATCTATATACAGGCATAGCCCACTTTAAGTACACAATGGGACCAGGGCATGTATGGAAACTGAAAATGTACTTAAAGTGAAGCAATCCCTTTTTTCTTTTCTCGATGCATGAAAATACACCAGCTCCATTGTAAATTTTGGCCACATTGACATAGCCTTACTCCCAAACCATGTGGGAGCATGTTAAGGGGATCCAGGACTATGACATGATAGATTACCTAGGCAAGCTGGCCAGCCACAAAATGGATATGGTGTAGTCCTGGGTACCTGGGTACCCTGTCGTTGCTCCCTAAGTTTGTTATCCCTGTCACTTATGGTTTGTGAGCAGTGTCATGGCAAGCTGAACAAGCTGTGTCCTTACTCACGATTGTATATAAAGTGAGTGTACTTAAAGCAGGGTATGCCTATCTATATCTATATAGAAAGTTCAGAGATGTGAACCTGTTCCCTATTATATACACTAATATATGGTATATAACATATTCTATAATGTATCTAATGTATATATATTGTATATAATATATACATAGTATATATATTGTCTAATATATATATTTTGTATAATATATATTTTTTAGATACACATACATACATATATATATATATATAAATATTATATATATATATATATATATATACATATACATATATATATATATAAATATTATATATATATATATATATATATACATATACATATAATATATATATATACATATAATATATATATATATATATATACATATAATATATATATACATACATATAATATATATATATATATAATATATATATATACATATAATATATATATATATATATATATATATATATATATATATACATATAATATATATATATATATATATATATATATATATATATATATATATATATAATATATATATATATATATATATATATATATACATATATATATATATATATATATATATATATATATACATATACATATATATATATATATATACATATACATATATACATATATATATATATATATATACATATATATATATATATATATATATATATATATACATATATATATATATATATACATATATATATATATATATATATATATATATACATATATATATATATATATACATATATATATATATACATATATATATATATATATACATATAATATATATATAATATATATATATATATATATATATATACATATATACACATATATATATATATATATATATATATATATATATACACACATACACATATATATATATATATATATATATAGGGAACAGGTTCACATCTAGGAAGTTTCTATAACAGGAAGCTTCTAGATCACGTCTAATAGGCAGAAAGTGCATGCGCAGATCAGCAGACCAAAAGTTTCTTGCACACCCGCTAGATAAGCGACCCACCCAGCCACCATCCCCCATCCCCCATCCCCCATCCCGCACCCTGCACATTCACACCCCCTCCTTACCTTACACACAAATGCCACTATTTCGGCTGTAAACAGTGCAGGAGCCATGATGCACACTTACGACAGGGCCTGGACAATTTCCGGAAACGTGTGCACGCACCAAAAGTTTCGTTTCCGGTTTCATGTATAAATGTGAGAACGCGGTTTTGTATATTCGCGAATTCGCAAATAGTGAACATACACAACCATTAAGCAGATTTAACTTAGAAAAAGAAATACAAATACATACATTTGTGGACACCAGAAAACTTTATTTAGACACATGAAGACATTTTAAAAAAAAAATTGGAAACATGCTGTTTATTACATTTGTATTTTTCAAACCAAAACAACCTTTGTACAACATTTAGACCATATACATCGACAAAGAGCCCATAATCAACAGATGCATGTGCAGATTGACAGAATTATGTTAACAGCAATAAATACTTACAGAGAGTCAACACACAACACAGCCAAATCTCACCTCCATAAATAACAAAGGGCCAAAAATGTTACCCATAAAACATGTGACACACAAATATATTGGACCTCTTCGTAGGTCAAATCTTTCCTGATGTCTGAGTGAGCTATATATAATCCAAGCAAACACACCCAGAATGGTAACGCCCAGTCCAAAAATTAACTGTGTGTATCCTGTGTGTTTTGGAGCATGCTCAGTTGCCAAAACAAGGGAAATAGAAATGAGGAATAGAAATGTATGTAGGTGTGTATAGTATATGTGAATTGAAAAAATTCTCTCTTGAAGTTTGCTAGTCATTATTTAGAATGTTTAGATACAGGAATACATACATATATATACAATTACGTGAGAGAGAGAGAAATATATATTTAGGGAAACAATTGAAACACACCTTTTGGGATTTGAGAAGTGAGATTGTGACGATTGAACAGATATGTAAGCCAACAATCTGACTCATCACTCATGAACATCCCTAAATTTGGCGTGGCAATTATATCAGGCGTTCTTATGTGCATTTTGGCTGGCGTTTTCACAGGCGTTTTGACATGCATTTTTTGGGCAGGCATTGTTATATGAAATCACCTACAAAAGCCCCAAAAACAGACCACAAACACGTACATGTGAACGTAGCCCGTTTGGGGGCGTTTGAGGGGGATTTGTCCAGCTCAAGGATCAGCTCCCAAAACAGGCAAAAAATCCAATCCTATTCAGTTCAATGGCCCCTGTTCCCATGTGAGCATTTTGACGGCATGAGGAAAACACCCAACGCTCACTGAGAAATAGCACAATGATTAGGGAGTCTGCCTTCCTGCTGTAGGTTTGTAAGTTCGAATCCGGAAGGTGCCCTCTGTATGGGCAACACTTGGATATCTCCAATCCTCCAAATGTTGACATCATTAATTTTGTTCATGTTTGAAAAAGGCATGTGTATCAGCAAACTTTTAATCCAAAGACATGAACAAAATACAAAAGATGCCCCATAAAGTCAATATGTAGCAATATTGTGAGCTAAAGCTCTATTTGTTTGTTGGGCATACTTTGCTAATTAGCCAAGTATAAGGGATATATATATATATACCTTCAGTTAAATGTGTAGTAAAATGGTAACACTTGGCCATACCCATATGGAAGAAAAGGTAGTATTTGCAATATATTTCTAAAAACATTCTTTGGAAACACATAAAATATTGTCAAAATTGTGACATTTCCTTGATATGTGTGAAATGCTAATAATCTTTCTTTGAAATATGTTTTACATCTATTTTTTTTCTATCTGACGACCAATTCCCCAATGTAATATTTTGTGGGTTTTTTCAGAGAATGTGGAGGTTCTATATAAACACTGTAGATTTGACTGCTATGATTTCGGAGTTAGCAGGAAAGGTGTATGGAATGTGATGGTGTTTACTAAAGGATCCCTTGTTGGAAGTGTGCATGTTTTTCCAATTCCGCCGGTTTTTGCCATTTTCTATGGGCGAGACAGCGGATTTGCAAGCGGTATTCAAAAAAAAATTGACCCAAAATCGCGCTGGCGAAATTTTTTGAGCCAATTTGGCGTTGCGCATGCGCACATTCGCGAGTTCGCAGCTCGCGGCTGGAGGAGCTGTTTAACCTTTCCACACTTTCGCAGATATCTCTCTTTCTAAGTCAGTTTTTGAGATTTTTTAAACGCAAGTCATCTCCAAATTGACTTCCACACCTTCCACAGTGATTTGGGATTTTTGGGGGTACAGGGGAAAATTTGGCTAAACTTTAGTCGAGCTTTTAGCTGGCGTGGTTTTAAGTCGCGCTCTGACCATATTGCATCTTAATGAATCTCACACTAGGCGCTATTTTCCGCCCGCCGTTCTTTGAATGCCAATTTCAGACTTAAATAATCGCCGCTTCGCAAAATCACGCCGAAACGCCAATTCGCCGTACTATGAATCAGGCCCTGTGTAACCCATAAACACCCCTTGTTAAAGGGATGGGTTGGCAACCCTCACCGCTATGGAATATCTTATTTGTGACTCTGAGAAGAGCCAAAATATGTGAAACATGGAGTTGGAAAAAGATACTTTGATGATGAATTTATCAGTAATGTCCCTAGTCATTACCATAAGAAATGACTCACAGATTTAGAAACTTGAGCTATCACTAGGTGTTCAATCCTAATCAACCCTGGCATTCACTAGTATTAGGATATAACATTATATGTCTCAAGATTTTCTTAGAATCTGAAGCTATCTATAAATGTAAACTTCATACAATGTTATTGATTGTTAAGGACATATATTGATGGGATCACACCTATGCAGGTTGCAATTGATGCATATTCTAGGTGCATTTTGCATTTTTTCAATACATGTTTTTGATCCATTGAAGTCTATGGAACCAAAAATACAACCTGCTGGTCCCTGGTCCATACAATGTACAGATGTGAACATGACCCATAGGAAACCATGTTAAATGGACTGTAGTATGTTTCAGCAAAACTTAAAATGCACTAAAAAATTCAAAGATGTAAACAAGGCCTGAAGTGGTTATACATGGACAGGTTTTATTTGTTCAGATCACTAGTTGACAGGTACTTGCATCTACACAAGCGATGTGGATGCAGGACTCCCCACTGTCAAAATACAGTAATACTTTGATTTGCAAGTAATCAGGTTTACGAGCGTTTTAAAAGACGAGCAACATTTTTTTTTTAATTTTGCCTTGATATGCGAGCGCTGTCTTGATATACGAGCAGTATGACTCACAATGTTAACCACTTGCCGACCGCCGCAAGTACATTTACTGCGGCGGTCAGCCCCTCCTGGGCAAAGTGACATAGTATTACATCGCTCGCCCAGGAGCCTGTAGGGGGCGAGCGCGCACCGCCGGAGGCGCGCTACCGCCCCGCTCGTTCACTGAGGTCCCTGCGCGAGTGACCGGCGTCTCCGGTGTCCGCTGGCCACTCGCAATCTCCCGCTGGAGAGGTAGAAAGGCAGGCGGCTGATGATGTAAACAAAGCCGCCTGTCATTCTCCCTGATGTAACAGCAGAGATCATACGATCCTGCTATGTAGGATCATATGTCTCTGTGGTTACATCAAAAGCCATGCCCCTCTACAGTTAGAAGCATGCCCCTAGGGACACACTTAACCCCTTGATCTCTAATAAAGTTAACCCCTTCCCTGCCGGTGTCATTTTTACAGTAACAGTGCATATGTATAGCACTGATTACTGTAGTATTGTCACAAAGTGTCAAAAATGTTAGTCAGGGGTCCGATCTGTCCGCCGCAATGTCGCAGTCCCTCAAAAAAAATCGCAGATCGCCGCCATTACTAGTTAAAAAAAAACCAATAAAAATGACATAAATCTTTCCCTTAGTTAGTAAACACAATAACTTTTGCGCAAACCAATCAAAATACGCCCATTGCGATTTTTTTTACCAAAAATATGTAGCAGAAAACAAATTGGCCTAAAATGTTAAAAAATTTTGATTTTTACATTTTTTTGGGGGGAATTTCATATAAAAAAATGTGAAAAATATTGTTATTTTTTCAAAATTGACGCTCTTTTTTTGTTTATAGCGCAAAAAGTAAAAATCACACAGGTGATCAAATATCACCAAAAGAAAGCTCTGTTTGTGGGAAAAAAAGGACATCAATTTTATTTGGGTACAGTGTCGCATGCCCGTGCAATTGTCCATTAAATTCACCCAGTGCCGAATTGCAAAATGGGGCCTGGTCTTTGAGCAGCCAAATCCTCCGGGGCTTAAGTGGTTAAAGTGGTTTAGCAATGCTAAAGTGGTTTATTACAGTATAAGCATGCCATCCCCTCTGTTACATAATATTGTGTCCCTGTGCCTGTACTGTATATAAAAGATGCTGATTTCTACTGTATCAGAGTGTCTCTCGGGACTCATGTGACTCCTTGTCTCTCGGCTTTCCCCGGCAGGCGAGGCCAAGCACTCCCGCTGACGTCATCCGGGGAGGAGAGAAGCAGAGAGTCACGTGAGCGCCGGAAGACGCACTGATGAAGGAAGAGAGCTTCACTGGGTCAAGGTAGATAGCTTGGAATCAGGTAAGTGAAAGAGGATAACCCTCAACACTCTTACACTGCAAGACAAGATAAAAGCAATGTGGGACTTTAAATGAGGTGTGTCCAGCTGTAAAATTAAATTATAAATATATGGTAGAAAGAACCAGATAGGTAGAGATAAAGTAAATCATTTATTAAAAAGTCTATGGACCAAATATAGGTAGAACCAAAGTATTCACTATACACATGCATCCCATGGTAGTGGGAATTACATAAATGAAATACATATGGGTATAAGTGATCTAAAGACAATAATAATGGTAATCAGATAATACAATTAGACTTAATACATTCTGGTATATGGTAGAACTCGTAAAAGGGTCAAGAAATAAAGATACATAATAAACATTGTAATTGATGGATTGCCTGTAGATAACTCAACGCGTTTCGTGAACACAATTCACTTCGTCAGGAGTAGGCAGTAAAAGTAAGTACAGTTCAAAAATCTGAAAAAAAGAAATACATAAGGTAAATAACAATATATGTCCAGTGAGCAGGTAGACCTGAGGCACCTGACAGTGATGTAACTTACAATGCGATATCAGTTTGAGTTTTCAAGGGGTAACCAGATTGTTCGGGAATATGTCCAACCCGGGAGCTGAGGGAGCGAAACCCCCGTGCATCGTGCAGGTGTATATAATATAGAGTGTAGAAGGCGGCTCTCAAACATGGGGGGATCCCAGAACTTAACCATAGTAATTGGGTATGTCTGTAAGAATATGAACGCTAAATGGGTAAATGTTATAGGCAAAGTATGCATGATAATATGGGGATACATATGGTAGAAACCCCAGGAGAGCCTAAGCCAGGAAAAAGTGAAATAAGGTATAATGTAGTGATTATAGCCGTGCCAAACATATCAAGGGTAGGTGAGACTAGGAAATAGCCAATTGAATATAGCCATAGTGAACAGACAAGAGACTGTGAGATCGTGTGAAACCAACCAGGATAGTGAAAGGGAAAAAAGGAATGACCCGTGGACTAAGATTGTGATTGGTGAGAACGATATCTGAAATAGGTAATTACAATGAGACTAAGAGTGGGTTTAATTTAATTTTACAGCTGGACACACCTCATTTAAAGTCCCACATTGCTTTTATCTTGTGTTAACCAAATTAGGGATGGAGACTCTTTTGGTCAGGAGTCTCATTTAAAGTCCCACTTTCCCTCCCCTTGCTTCATGTATCAAATTAGGGATGGAGGTGTGATTCACCAGCTTTTTATTACTATTCTTATTTTGCATTGCCGTTCATTTTTTACATCTTTAATATGACTTTGCTATAAGTTATATTTATCCATTTTTCCTCCTAAGGTCTTTTGCAATATATGTCCTATTTCTATTTTTCATTATTACCAGTGGGGTCACGGTTAGATTCGTGGCTCTGTCCTTCCCCGGGAGCTGCGATGCGCTCCGCCCGTTTTCCTCCCCCCCCCTCCTCCTCTTCCTCCTCCCACTCCGGTGGGCGGGGTTGACGGCGTGGGGGTGGCTGGCGGCCGCAGCGCATCGGCGCCACACATCTCCGTGCGGGACGTGACGTCAGTATTGAGTCAGTCAGTCACGTGTTTTCCAACCATGCTCATAAGGGAGAGTGTCCGCCCGGCTCACTAGTTGGCCCGGCGGCTTCCCAACGTTTGAACATTAGTGTGACGCTGGGTGCGATTCTCGCTGTGGATCTATGCAGGTGAGCACATCTTCGGCTGTTTCACTCTTTACTTTACTCCATCGTATTCTTCTCATCCTTTTCACGGCAAATTGCCACCCACTCTTAGTCTCATTGTAATTACCTATTTCAGATATCGTTCTCACCAATCACAATCTTAGTCCACGGGTCATTCCTTTTTTCCCTTTCACTATCCTGGTTGGTTTCACACGATCTCACAGTCTCTTGTCTGTTCACTATGGCTATATTCAATTGGCTATTTCCTAGTCTCACCTACCCTTGATATGTTTGGCACGGCTATAATCACTACATTATACCTTATTTCACTTTTTCGTGGCTTAGGCTCTCCTGGGGTTTCTACCATATGTATCCCCATATTATCATGCATACTTTGCCTATAACATTTACCCATTTAGCGTTCATATTCTTGCAGACATACCCAATTACTATGGTTAAGTTCTGGGATCCCCCCATGTTTGAGAGCCGCCTTCTACACTCTATATTATATACACCTGCACGATGCACGGGGGTTTCGCTCCCTCAGCTCCCGGGTTGGACATATTCCCGAACAATCTGGTTACCCCTTGAAAACTCAAACTGATATCGCATTGTAAGTTACATCACTGTCAGGTGCCTCAGGTCTACCTGCTCACTGGACATATATTGTTATTTACCTTATGTATTTCTTTTTTCAGATTTTTGAACTGTACTTACTTTTACTGCCTACTCCTGACGAAGTGAATTGTGTTCACGAAACGCGTTGAGTTATCTACAGGCAATCCATCAATTACAATGTTTATTATGTATCTTTATTTCTTGACCCTTTTACGAGTTCTACCATATACCAGAATGTATTAAGTCTAATTGTATTATCTGATTACCATTATTATTGTCTTTAGATCACTTATACCCATATGTATTTCATTTATGTAATTCCCACTACCATGGGATGCATGTGTATAGTGAATACTTTGGTTCTACCTATATTTGGTCCATAGACTTTTTAATAAATGATTTACTTTATCTCTACCTATCTGGTTCTTTCTACCATATATTTATAATTTAATTTTACAGCTGGACACACCTCATTTAAAGTCCCACATTGCTTTTATCTTGTGTTAACCAAATTAGGGATGGAGACTCTTTTGGTCAGGAGTCTCATTTAAAGTCCCACTTTCCCTCCCCTTGCTTCTTACACTGCAAGGATTTACTTTTTTTTTTACCCTTCCTGGAGTTGGGCTGTACTATTGCAAAGATTTTTTGATAGGTTAGGAATTACTGGGGCTTCTGAGGTGCTACATAGATGTATTTCATTTTTCACTTACATCCACTATATCTTATTAAAAAATAATGTTTTTAATAAGATATAATGTGTATGTGGAATATATCTATGTAGCACCTCAGAAGTCCCAGTAAATTCTAACCTGTTCAAGAATGTTAATTTCTCTTTCAGTAAGCTTGCCCTGCAAAGTGCAGGGCAGGTTTACAGCACAGACTTGTATAATGAAAAAAGGCAGAGAACCTACCTATCAGATTCTGCAACCGGAAGTGATGTTCGGGTGAGAAAAACGTACTGCGCATGCGCCATGTGTTCCAAAATGGCCACTATGCATTCCAATAGGTTTCCTAATGTGACAGAACCTGAAGCAGCTGCGGACATCTTCTTACACCAACGCAAGTCTTGAATTTTACATTTATTTTAGCAGTAAACTGACCTTATTGACCGAATAACAGTATTACATTTATAATATTAGTGTAAAATAATAAATATAGCGAGAAACCTGCAGGTAGAAGGTGGCGACGGCCATCTTGCTAAACTCCTCACTGCTCAGCAACAAACTGATTATATAGTAAAATAGACTATTTCACTCGATCGCAGTGAAATAATCTATTTCAGTATATAAGGTGAGTTACCTGCTAAAATCAGTTGCTTGGGTGTAAGAACATGTCTACTGCTGCTTCGTGTTCTGTCACATTAGGAAAGCTATTGAAACACATAGCGGCCATGTTAGAGCGCATGTACAGTAAGTTTTCTTGTACCAACGTCACTTCCGGTTGCAAAATCTGATATCTGATTTTTCATGTAAGATGCTTAGTCAGCCCCAGAGAGAGCTCTGGTATGTGCTGGGCAGGAAGCAGTGATGGAGGCTGCAGTGTGATGATCACTTCCTGCTCTGCTCACCTGTACTGGAGCTGTGAAAGCTCTGACAGGAACCCAAGGAGAGACAGAGTTTTTCTCCGACTGCTGCCTGAGAGGGGAATTCGGCAAGCTGTCTTCTGGCAACATGGGGCATAGGATGGTGGGTAACTTTCGTGAGCATTGCAGCCACGGGTGTGGAGTAAGCAGTCAGGAATTGTCTGATGCTGCCTCTGTAGTTCACATACTACAGCATCCCTGACAGCATGCGGCGGAGTGATATTCAGCTGTCAGGGATGCTATAGCCGGAACTATAGAGTCCGCATCAGAAAATGCGTCAGACTGCCTGCTTACTCCACGGCCAGTGGCTGCAATGCTCGCAGGAGTTAAACATCCACATGACAAATAGTCCCACTTGCAGCCACCAGTGTCAATTAACAGAAGTGCCAAAAAAGCGTCCCCACACCTTTTGACATCAAAAATGTCCTGGGGTGTGTCGGGTGTGCCTAGGCATTAGGGTGTGCCCCGGCACACCTGTGAGTACACCTATGCTTTCATGTGATTTCTGCATGAGTGATTACATGCGACTGGCCGTGGTTAACTGTGAGAGCCAGCCGCCTCCTATTGCTTTTAATGGGGCTGCCTTTTGCAGCTTAACTCAGGAACCACCTCTAGGCCTTTCAAATGTAATCGGGGTTTGGGTGCATTCGCAAGTAAATGTATGTGCCTGCAATAAGAGCCAGAGAGCCTTTGATTGTTTGCAATGGGTATGGGGAACCCCCCCCGCTGGGGTTCTTGCATTTAATTAGAGGAACTGTGCCTTCGCTGGTGTGAGGGCACCCTTGCGTTACTCAACAATTCTTTCAGATTAAACCCATAAAGCACATGTCAAACACAAGGTTCCGAACCTCCAGGGCATTTCATGTGACCCTTGCACCCAGGGCTATTTTTCAGTTGAAACGTGGTGGAATTCCATTCCGCTATCTTCGTTTCTCATCCTTCGCTCCTTACTCACCACTGTCTCTTGTAAACAAAGAAGCCTTCTCTATTTACAAGTGTTTATGCGACGAGCCAGAACCGCAGGGGCGACACGTGAGGTGCACGGTGGGCCGATGAGAGACAGCAATAATACAGTTCATCGGTTTACTCACGGTTAGCAGAAAGCCTCCCTGGGCTGGTCGCACAGTGAAGAGGAAGACAGCACAAAATCCTCCGGGGCATGCTCTGTGATAGGGAAACGCCAGCCAAGATGGTGGTTGAGGTGCCCGTGATGACAGGGGTGTTTAGAGTGCTTGTGGTGGCTGGGTCCCTTGATGGTATTTGTCGTGACGCCAGTACCGTTAATGGTGGTACAACCAGTTGTAATAGCAATAGTGAAGAATGAGGTAGACAGTGGGTAGGATACAACTCACAACTTTTACTGTGACTGGTTTTGATTGCAGTACAAACATCCAGATAGGATACAGTCTCTGGGTAAATAGAGGAATTCTGCTGATCCACTGTTAATAGGTTTTGGTAGGTCTTGACTCAGGCTGTGATTCAGTATAATGCTTACTTGTAAGTGATTTGGCTTCTGGTACCTTCTGAATCCAGTGAAAATTGGTGAGGTTGCCGGTGGCTAAGAAATCCTTCACCTTTATTCTCAAAGGCCAGTTGCTGCCGTTTGGTGGCTTTTAACCCTTTGATTTTAGCAGTTCCAATTTGTCCCTTCTCTGGACTGACCTTCTCTAACCTCTACATGGTGCTTCTCTCTGTACACTGACTTCCTGAACTCCACAACTGACCACAGATAAACCTGAGCTGGGATAGATATCCCACAGTGGTGCTATCCCCATCTTGTGGTGGGAAGTATGAAGCACACTTGACCAGCCTATGAACAGGGATACCACAGGTATAGCAATGCAAAATGACATGCAATACAGCGATGACAAAGAAATAATACTTTTGCAGTTCCCACGTGTCCTGAGTGGGACGCTGCATACCCCCATGGTAAAACGTGTGTCGACCTCTACACATTTTTGACTCGATGTTGTGTCTTCCTGTAAGATATAAGAGAAAGGGAAAAGCATGCATGCATAGGAAATAACATAACCCCATTCTTGTACTTCTTGTATCTGAAAGTAAAATGGGTTAGGCAAACATATCTCAGGCAACAACGAATGTGACAAAAGGTGACAAAGGGGTGTAGTTTTTCCTCTGAAGACGGGTGATGTATGGCAAAACCAGAATAGTCCACGATGAGATGGAAAAAGGAAAACAAAACTAACGTCTCAGGAGGCTCGCAGGGTAGGAGTCCGTTCCCTGGGCACAGGAAAAATGTCAACAGATGAATATCACGGAGGCTCAAGTACGTGAAAGTCTATCTCCGGGTGCAGGCTTGAACGTTGCAAAACTGTAGGTAAGTAGTCCTTTTAAAAAGTCATTTAAAGGAAATAAACATGATATCACAAGTAAGTCTTCTTCTCACTCTGGAACTTCAGACAATGTAAGGATGCACTCAACGATGAGATGGCAGGGCTGGTAGTTGTCTTCTTGGCTGCTGGTGTAGGAAATCCTTAAAACGGACAGGTGGTTGTCCTCTTGTAGTCCAGTCAGATCTTGATCTCTCTTGAGCTGTAGTAGACACTTCTTGAGATAGCTCTTCTGGTTAAAGTGTGGTTGTATTGGTCTTGGCAGGCACTAAGATATTGAGCCATGGTGTAAGGAACCATTGTAAAGGATCAGAGTCTAATAATGCTTTTCCAAAAGACTGTAGTGGACCCTCTGAATCAGATGATTTTGTAGGCTCTGGTTCTATGGATTGTGTTTCCTCTTGGACAGCTTCTTCTTGAAGAGTTTCTTCTTGAGTACTTTCCTTGAGACATAACTTAAGGCGATTGCGATGTACTACACGTGATTTGTTTTCTTTCGTGATCTCATAAGTATGAGTCTCTGGATTGAGAATAGCTGTAATGGTGTAAGGTTCTCTCTCCCTTTTTCTATCTAACTTGCTGGTGCGATGGTCATTTTTTAACCACACATTGTCACCGATTTTGAGAGGTTCTGCTTTGGCAGATTGGTTATAATCTTTTTGTTGCTTTTCATGAGCATGTTCCATGCGATGTTGAACAATTTCTTGTGCATCAATTAGACGTCTTTGGTGTTCACTCACCCACTCAGTCTTTGGTAGAGGGTTGATTGCATCAGGCACTTGTACGCCCAAAGTATGGTCAGCAGGTAGTTTACCTTGTCGGCCAAACATGAGATAGTAAGGTGTATACCCAGTAGAACAGTGAACGGTGTTATTGTAGGTGTACATCAATTGAGGCAATAGAGTAGGCCAATCACTTCTTGTAGCAGGTGGTACTGCTCTTAACATCTCAATTAAAGTTTGGTTCATTTTCTCGCAGAGTCCATTCCCTTGGGGGTGGTAGGCTGTGGTCCTGATTTTCTGGCAATTGTGAAGTGTACACAGTTCTTTGAAGAGTTGCGACTCAAAGGCAGACCCCTTATCTGTAAGGATTCTTTCTGGGCATCCATATGACAATAGGAAATGTTTCCAGAAGGCATTTGCAGTTGTTTTAGCGGTCAAGTCCTTGACAGGTACGGCTACAACAAATTTGGTATAATGATCAATAATGGTCATGGCGTATGTGTAACCTGAGCGACTTGGTTCCAGCTTCACATGGTCAATTGCAACTATTTCTAGCGGTGTTTGGGTTACAATGGGATGTAAGGGTGCTTTTTGGTCATGTTTTTCATTTCTTCCAACAGCACAGGTGGAACATTCTCGACACCACTTTTCAATGTCTCCTCTCATCCCAATCCAATAGAATCTTCTACGGATGGTAGCTTCTGTCTTCTGCACGCCAAAGTGTCTCGATTGGTCATGATACATCTCAAGAATGATTCTTGCATTTCGGCGTGGTATTAAGATTTGGTATAGACGATCCCAGGTAATTGGGTCTAAAGTTCTTCTTAATAGTAGGCCCTTCTGTAGGAAGAGATGTTTTCTGTGTCTCCAAAGTTTTGACAATTCTGGATCAGCATTTCTTCTGCGAATTCTTTTAGGTGTTCTTCCACTGGTGAAGAAATCTTGCAGTTCTCCCAGCACTCTGCTTTCGTTTTGCAGCTTGATCCACCTTTCTTCGTCCACTTGGGATCTTGGATCCACTTGTTGTTGAAGGTTAAGGACTTTTCTTCCTTTGATGGTGATAATGTCTTGTTGGGCAAAATTTTTGTAAAAGGCTGGCATTTCTACCTCTTCCCACACATCTTCCTGTGTAGTAGGGTCTTCTTGGGTAGGCAGACGGGATAATGCATCCGCATTTTCATTTGCTTTTCCTGTTCTGTATTTTATGGTGAAATCGTAGTTAGCTAGGCGTGAGGCCCATCTTTGTTCCAATGCTCCCAACTTAGCGGTATTAAGATGTGCTAGCGGGTTGTTATCTGTGAAGGCCACAAATGGTGTTGCGGCAAGGTAATCTTTAAATTTTTCTGTAACAGCCCACACGAGTGCGAGGAATTCCAATTTGAAGGAACTATAGTTTTGGTCATTTCTTTCAGTACCTCTAAGAGATCTACTAGCGTAGGAAATAACTCTTTCTTTTCCTTCTTGTACTTGCGACAGGACAGCTCCCAGACCTTTCTTACTAGCATCTGTGTAAAGATGAAATGGCTGCTGGTAATCTGGATAGCCTAGGATTGGTGGTTCTGTTAACTTCTTCTTCAGGAGCTGGAAGGCAATTTCTCTTTCTGTGTTCCAATCAACTGGTATTGGAGACTTTTGGTACCTCTTAGGATGTCCTCTCAGAAGTTCTAGTATTGGACCCGCAATTTGGGCAAAATGAGGAATAAAGCGCCTGTAGTATCCTGCAAAACTGAGAAAACTCCTCACTTCTTTCACTGTAGTAGGAATAGGCCAATTTCGGACTGCGGCTATCTTCTCTGGATCCGGTTTAACACCTTCAGAGCTTACAATATGCCCTAAGTATTTGACTTCTGACTTCAGTAGATAGCACTTAGATGGTTTGACTTTGAGTCCATGTTTAATGAGGACTTGAAAAACTTCGGCCAAATGTTTCAAGTGATCTTCATAAGATTTGGAGTAGATGATGACATCGTCTAAGTACAACAGGACAGTTTCAAAATGTTTGTGTCCTAAACAACGCTCCATTAATCTTTAAAAGTTCCGGGCGCATTGCAAAGTCCAAAAGGCATGCAGTTGAACTCAAATAGGCCCATAGGGGTGGTAAATGCAGTCTTCTCACGATCTTCAGGTGCCATTGGTACTTGTCAGTATCCACTGGTTAAATCAAGGGTAGAGAAGTAGGCTGAAGATCCTAAAGCTGTCAAAGATTCCTCTATGCGTGGTAAAGGGTAAGCATCCTTGTGGGTGATTTGGTTAATTTTTCTGTAATCCACACAGAATCTGATATTACCATCCTTTTTACGGACAAGGACTAGAGGTGCAGCCCATGGACTATGGCTGTCTCTAATGACATTGGAGTCCTTCATCTCTTGGATCATTTGCTTTATGGATTGGTACATAGTTGGTGGTATAGGCCGATATCTTTCCTTGATCGGTGGGTGTGAACCTGTAGGGATGGAGTGCTTGATGATATCCACTTCTCCATAGTCTGTGGAATGCTTACCGGAGGCACGGTGAAGCTCCTTCACAATTTTTAGTACTCCCTCAATTTGGTTTGCTGGTGTGGAAGCATCTCCCACATGAAGTTCTTTCCACCAGGATGTGTTTACATTTTGGTCCTGTGGGTTCTGTCTCTTAGTAATTTGCTCTGTGGTAGCTGTAGCCACACTGATGACATCTTGAAAAGTGACTTGGATTAGCTGTGCAATAGGACGGTGTTTTGTTAGTGTTACACTGCTATCACTCAAGTTTAGGAGTCGTATAGGCACTTTAACTTCAGAGACGGTTACTAGGCTTCTTGCAGCTCTAACTAGGGGATAGTCTTCCAAAACAACAGGCTCTACCAGGGCTTGGTAGTCTTGACCTTGAATTCCAACTACAGCTCGGCACCACAAGAGAGTTTCGGTGTTGGGTTTGAGGGTCACAGGTTGCTTATCCCGGATGCGGGCACAGCAAATTTCTCCTTTTTCGTTGGTGAATCTCTGTTGCGCATTTAGTACACGGATGGTTTGTTGGATCACCTTCTTAGAATCAGGAGAGGCAGTAGGCACTAACTGGTGCAAGGCTTCTAGCATCTCAACATAACAGTTCCTGAGGACATTCATTCCTAGGACTATTGGAGGGTTAGGGTTATTGTCTCTGACTCGTACCACAATAAGGCCTTGTCGAGGTAGTGTAGTTCTTCCTACTTGAATGGTAGGTTCCCAATAACCATGGACTGGTATGGGTTTGCCGTTACTGGCTATGAGACTCAGCCAGGATTCTGGAGGCTGGGTAAGCTGATTTTGATCCCAGTATTTTTCAAAGGCTGCTTGTTGGATAGTGGTGACTTGGGATCCGGTGTCAACTAGGGCAACAAAAGGAACTCCATTTATTTGAAGTGTCACTTCTGGACGGGATCCAACGTATCTTGGCATCCAGTGGGGATCTTCTGGACCTATTGGTTTACCTCCCGAGGGGTGGTCCTTGGCCTCGGGGGTTTCCCGTTTAACTGCCAGCAGGTTGCTTCTGTATGGCCTGGTTTGTGACAGTACGTGCAGATTGGCCGCTTAGGGGTACTAGTGCGGTCAGGGGGGCGTCCGCCAGAATTTCTGGAATAAGTCTCTCTATAATTAGAGGGGAAGAGTCTTCTGGACACAGGTTTCTCATCCTCTAGCATTAATGGTTTCTCCCATTGTTCCAACTTTTGGTGGATTTTCTCCAGACTTTTAGTCAGGAAATGGACTTGCTCAGTCAAGGCAGCAACTGCGTCAGGAACTGGAGCTTGGGTTGCCTGACTGACTATAGGTAAGGACTTTACAGGGGTAACCAGCTGTGATACAGGCACTTCAACAGATCTAACAGGTTCTGTTGGTGGGCTTTTTCCCAGTATGCTGATAGCTAATTCTTTGAAATCTAAGAAGGTAGCTCTTGGATGTTGGGCGGCTAACATTCTTAGTTGGCTCTTTAGATTGTCTGTATTGACGCCTTCAATAAATTGTTCTTTTAGGGTTTTGTCCTGATTCTCTGCCTCACGGGGGTCTACTTGGATAACAGCTCTAAGGGATTCCTGCAAAGATAATGCAAAGTCTCTGAGTGACTCACCAGATTGCTGTTTCTTGCTGAAGAACCTCATCTTGACCTCTGACACGGTTCTGGGTTCAAAGGTGGTGTAGAGACGTTCAAAAATCTGCTCCATGGTCTTTCTCTCTGAGCGTTCGGCCAAGATTTCACTTCTCTGAGCGCAGCTCCTTCCAATTGCGCAAGAAGAATCTCCATCTGTTGCTCTGAGGATACAGGGTACAATCTGAACACAGCAAGAATTTTTTCTTTAAAGTCCCTTAAAGTATAAATTTCTCCAGAATATCTTGGGAACCAGGGGGCCCCAAAATAATAAGGCATGGTTAAAGGCATTAAGCTTGGTGCTGCAGCGGTTGGTATTGTACTGGGACTGACTGCGGCTGATGCAGGGGGTCCGCTGAGGTCAGGCTGCACGTCATCTTCATGCACAGACATGGTGACAGCAGGTGAATTATAGTTAGGTAAGTCAAATGCGTTTTTAGACACTTTTTGTGCGGCGTTGCTATGGGCGACCGCTGTCTTGAGGGTATATGGCCCTTTAAGAATTTAATGTCGGCTGAATACAATGCTGCAGCAATGTTGATTTTGGGTCTC
This sequence comes from Pelophylax lessonae, assembly GCF_965119305.1. Classification (NCBI taxonomy): domain Eukaryota; kingdom Metazoa; phylum Chordata; class Amphibia; order Anura; family Ranidae; genus Pelophylax; species Pelophylax lessonae. Next base: position 316,615,726 of record NC_138769.1, read on the forward strand.
TGGCAGAGTTCCTGCTATTAGTGCTGCTTATAGTTAGTAGAGGCAGCTGACAGGTTGCGATTACTGCTCGGACGGCAAGCAATGCGATTATTTTCTCTTTTGCTCGCATGCAAAGTCTCGTGACTTCTGGGGCGTGCGCTTGTCACACTCTCCTCCCAGGATTGACACAGCAAAGGTAAGGCGGGCTGGCCGGACAATTTTGCATAAATGGGTGGCACCAAAATTTCCCGCTCTTCAGGGGGTGTCACTAACTTATCCACAGTGATGGCGCAGAAATTTTTGAACAAGAAGGTCTCCGGCAGCCATTTTAAGTGAATAGAAACAGTCAATTCAAATACAGCAAGCAGTTTTGTTGGCACACAAACGTCTGATTTTCTCACTTTGGATGCTACGATTTTTATGCTGATAACTGGGATAACACTTCCATGCAACCTTTAAACAGTTTAAACAGTTCTGTGGCCCCACACAGCGTGCAATAAGTAAACAGTCTCTCAATAAAGCAAAGGGGCTTTTAGATAAAGCAAAGTCTTTTAGATAAGGCGCAGGGGTTAATATCCTGTTTGTGACGCCAAATTTTTATGCGACGAGCCAGAACCGCAGGGGCGACACGTGAGGTGCACGGTGGGCCGATGAGAGACAGCAATAATACAGTTCATCAGTTTACTCACGGTTAGCAAAAAGCCTCCCTGGGCTGGTCGCACAGTGAAGAGGAAGACAGCACGAAATCCTCCGGGGCATGCTCTGTGATAGGGAAACGCCAGCCAAGATGGTGGTTGAGGTGCCCGTAATGACAGGGGTGTTTAGAGTGCTTGTGGTGGCTGGGTCCCTTGATGGTATTTGTCGTGACGCCAGTACCGTTAATGGTGGTACAACCAGTTGTAATAGCAATAGTGAAGAATGAGGTAGACAGTGGTAGGGTACAACTCACAACTTTTACTGTGACTGGTTTTGATTGCAGTACAAACATCCAGATAGGATACAGTCTCTGGGTAAATAGAGGAATTCTGCTGATCCACTGTTAATAGGTTTTGGTAGGTCTTGACTCAGGCTGTGATTCAGTATAATGCTTACTTGTAAGTGATTTGGCTTCTGGTACCTTTTGAATCCAGTGAAAATTGGTGAGGTTGCCGATGGCTAAGAAATCCTTCACCTTTATTCTCAAAGGTCAGTTGCTGCCGTTTGGTGGCTTTTAACCCTTTGATTTTAGCAGTTCCAATTTGTCCCTTCTCTGGACTGACCTTCTCTAACCTCTACATGGTGCTTCTCTCTGTACACTGACTTCCTGAACTCCACAACTGACCACAGATAAACCTGAGCTGGGATAGATATCCCAGAGTGGTGCTATCCCCATCTTGTGGTGGGAAGTATGAAGCACACTTGACCAGCCTATGAACAGGGATACCACAGGTATAGCAATGCAAAATGACATGCAATACAGCGATGACAAAGAAATAATACTTTTGCAGTTCCCACGTGTCCTGAGTGGGACGCTGCATTTACAAGGACATCTTTCCTCTTGGCGGCTCTGACAGATCCCTGCCTGCTCTGCACTCATGGTGGAGAGAAGGGAAATGCAGGTGGGATGGGGCATCATGTGGTAAGCTGCACTGTGATCCCCATCTGTGCTCAGGTGCACAAATGCAGACCAATGATCTCCTTATATGTGAGAGAGAGAGGTGAAGCTGCCTACACTGCCAGGAGGTAGGCTTGTGACGGTATCAGATTTTCATGCTGCGATTAATTGATTAAGGTTTTGCCACGGTATACGGTATTATCACGGTATTCTATTATTAAATTTAAATTATTAAATTTCCACCTCACTTCAATTTCATTGCTGAATTTAGGGGCTTTGGTTCACTTATGCACATTATTATATAGTCAGTCAGTACAGACTCTGTGAACCAGGCCTAAAATAGGTCATCAAGCAGTGTCTGGCCTAACTGGTGATAACTGGTCCTGGCGCTCGGCTCCGATCCGATGGCCTGGTCATTAAGAGGGCAAATCCTTGTGGTCAAGAAGTGGTTAAACCTGAAGGAGGTGTTGTTTATAAATTACTTTACTATTGCTTTAGGCCTGGTTCACATGTATGCGGGTTGGTGGTTCACATGTATGCGGGTTGGCGGTTCACATGTATGCGGGTTGGCGGCCCACATTTGCACAGGCATAGCAGCCCATTTATTTGAACGGGCTGCTATGCCCTCATTTTCCGCAGAAAAAAGGTGCATGCAGCATTTTTTTAAAATTCAGTGGCCTTGAAATCCATCCTGTTTTTGCACCATGCGACTAACCTGCAGTTCCTGCTCTGGCAAGCTTTCTGCATTTTTTGTATACGTGGGCACGGCATTTAAAAACAGTTTGCATGTGCAGCAACGGCAGGTAAGTCGCATGGTGCAAAAGAAGGATGGATTTCATGGCCACTGCATTTTTTTAAATTCTGCATGCACCTTTTTTCAGCTGAAAACGCAGGCATAGCAGCTGAAGCCCATTCACATCAATGGGCTGCTATGCCTGTGCAAATGTGGGCCCCCAACCCGCATACATGTGAACCAGGCCTAAAGCAATAGTAAAGTCATTAATTTGTTAAACCTGCAGGAGGACCGGTGTTTTTATCTATTAATGACTTTACTATTGCTTTAGGCCTGGTTCACATGTATGCGGGTTGGGGGCCCACATTTGCACAGGCATAGCAGCCCATTGATGTGAATGGGCTTGAGCTGCTATGCCTGCGTTTTCAGCTGAAAAAAGGTGCATGCAGAATTTAAAAAAATGCAGTGGCCATGAAATCCATCCTGCTTTTGCACCATACGACTTACCTGCCGTTGCTGCACACGCAAACTGTTTTTAAATGCCGTGCCCACGTATACAAAAAATGCAGAAAGCTTGCCAGAGCAGGAACTGCAGGTTAGTCGCATGGTGCAAAAGCAGGATGGATTTCAAGGCCACTGAATTTAAAAAAAATGCTGCATGCACCTTTTTTCTGCGGAAAATGAGGGCATAGCAGCCCGTTCAAATCAATGGGCTGCTATGCCTGTGCAAATGTGGGCCGCCAACCCGCATACATGTGAACCGCCAACCCGCATACATGTGAACCACCAACCCGCATACATGTGAACCAGGCCTAAAGCAATAGTAAAGTCATTAATAGATAAAAACACCGGTCCTCCTGCAGGTTTAACCACTTCTGGATCGCAAGGATTTGCCCCTTTAATGACCAGGCCATCGGATCAGAGCGCCAGGACCAGTCATCACCAGGTAGGCCAGACACTGCTTGATGGCTATATAATGTAATGTGGGCTGCTGTGTGTGTGTGTGTATATATATATATATATATATATATATATATTAGAGCTGCACGATTCTGGCCAAAATGAGAATCACGATTTTTTAGCTTGGAATAAAGATCACGATTCTCTCACGATTCTCTGTGTAACAAAAAAAAAATTGGGATAACTTTACTGTTACGTTTTTTTTTTTTTTTATTCATTAAAGTCTATTAATTGCGTTTGAAAGACTGCTGCGCAAATACAGTGTGACATAAAATATTACAACAATCGCCATTTTTTTCTGTAGGGTCTCTGCTAAAAAAAATATATAAAATGTTTGGGGGTTCTAAGTACTTTTCTAGCAAAAAAAAAAAACTGATTTTAACTTGCAAACAACAAGTGTCAGAAAAAGGTCCAGTCTTTAAGAGGTTAAACTTCCTTTCTCCCTGGCAGAGGGAAGGAAAAGATACAATGTAAACATTTTTGTTTATAGTTACTGGGAGACTTTAATGCTGAAAGGCTTAGCTATGTGAGTGAATGAGTCATCCAGCTCACTGAAATGTATCAATTCACAAGTCAGACTGAGGAGCAGATAAACTCGGTATTTTAAAAATGCCACAATAACAATACCGTGGCTATGCAATACCGCGATATATCGAATTACCGAAAACCGGCATATGTCTACCAGGAGGTACTAGAGGCGGGCCAGGTAGGTGGGAAGCTTTTGGGGAGGGGTAGAGATGAGGCCTGTGCAAGGAGATGTGTACAGAGATGGGTGATGGGAGAGAGTGGTGCAGAGGTCAGAACCGAGGAGAGGTGGAAGAAATATGTGGACAGCCTGTTAAATAGAGCTAAACCCTGCATAGCACACCCCTAAATCCTGCACTCTGTATGTAGCGCACTTCTCAACCCTGCACTCTTTACACAGCACACCACTGAAACTGAACTCTGTACACAACGCACCCCTGAAACTGAAATCTATGCATAGCGCACCCCTGAACTCTGCATTTGGCACCACTGAAACTGCACTCTGTACATAGTGCATTCCTGAATACCACGCATAACGTACTCCTGGTATTTATTGCCCTTTTAAGATCCTCCCACTGTAAATGCAATTTGGCCACACCCACCATTTGATGCGGTTTGGTGCTGGTGGGGGGTTGAGTACTGCACCTGTTCTATTAGAAAAAAAGTCCTGGGTAATTGTATATAGTCTTACAGATACAACCGGCCCTTTGAGGGCAACTTTGATGCTGATGCTGCCCGTGATGAAATTTACCCCTGTAGAGAGTCAGCCTGGGGTAGGGTTTAGAAAGGCTTAGTTGAAGAGGGCAGGTACTTTCCTTTCAGACCTGCTTATTAATCAGCTGGTCCGAAAGTGTCAGTGGAGCTGTTTGCTGAGAGAGAGAGAGAGAGAGAGAGAGAGAGACAGGAGCGTGCTGTGCGGAAGGCTCCACTTGTGGACTGTGGCCTGCTGGGTGGGGATAAAACCTCTGTAAAGGACTGTAGCTCTGTTTAGAGCTGTGAAATATTGCCTATAAGCCTGTTTGCTGCAGATACTGTACTTTACCTGTGTGTGTAGGACTGTATTTAAAGACAAGCCTGTAATTTTTCTGTTTGCTTTGCATTAAAGCTGAATAAAAGCACATTTTACTGTTACTGGACTGTCTCTGAGCAATTGTTGAAGGAATGCACTGGGCAGCTTGAGGGGTGCAGACCAATCCCATGTCCTGGATTAAAGCTGCACAGATGTAAAGTCTTCTGAGCAAATTATGGAGGACCTGGTTAAGCAGCTGATACTGGCTAATACACAGGCACAGGCACGCCATGAGGAAGTCCTGGCGCAGGCCCAGGCCTGTCAGGAGCAGGTCCTGCTACAGACAGTCGCTGTGCAACAAGAAACAAACCGACAACTGCAGGAACAGATAGCTGAATTACAAAAGGCAGTGACCTAGCAGACTGAAATGATGAAAGGTGACCCCGCTGTAAAGAGCGACCTGCAGAAGGCAGTGCAGCGGACCCTGCAAAAATTCACTGCCACAGACAATTGAATTGTACCTAGCAATGTTTGAGCAAATTGCAGCAAGGGAAGGTCTGCCTGAGAAAGACTGGGCAGATGTGCTGGCTCTGTTCCTGACTGCAGATCCCCAACATGTATACTGTGATTTGGCCCCAGAATCAGCACGGGACTATAAGCTGCTGAAAGCAGAAATCCTAGCAAGGCTGGGAGTGACTGTGCTTTAAGGGCAAGCCGAGTCCATGGCTGGTCCTTTGACAGCACTAATCCTACCCGTGTGCAGCTGTACCATCTCATGCACTTGTTCCAGGACTGGCTGAAACCTGAAGAGAATATACCCACTCAGATTGTGGAAAGAGTCGCACTGGACCGTTTTCTGTGTTCTCTGCCCAGGGAGCTCCACCGATGGGTCACTCAGTCCGAGCCTCAGTCCCTGGATGAGATGGCTGCTGCTGTAGAGCACTACAGCTGTGCAGAAAGTTTCCAGGAGAGTCCCTTTATCACCAAAGAGCTGACCTGTTCCAAGGAAGTGCTTTGCTGACCGCAGGGTGTCTGTTTGGGTGCATAACACAACTGCCAGGATCACCACAGTACCAAAGCTTCTGGAGAGCCGACAGGGGGAACCCTGTGAGGTTCGCTGTTGGTCCTGCCATTGACTGGTTCATCTGGTGGCCCAGTGCCAAAGATGGGAAGAACCAATGGAGTGCGACATGGGTCGTCATCACTCCATGTATGCCTATGCAGTATGTGCTGCAGCCAGCCTGAATCCACATGAGTGTGGTGCAGGTCAATGGACAGGAGGTGGTAGCGCTCCTTGACTCTGGGAGTGTCATCACCCTGCTCTGTGCAGACAGGTTGCAGAGAACACTGCTACCAGAGGAACAGGTCGGGGTCATCTGTGTGCATGGTATTGTTAACGACTATCCGGTGGCTTGTGTGACCCTGTATACACCTGCAGGAACTGCTACACTAAAAGTTGGTGTGGTCCCAGGATTGCCTCATGACTTACTTATCAGGCGAGACTGCCCCATATTTTGGGATTTGTATGAGCAAAAACTCAAAGGTTCGGGAGTTTCCCCCAAAAAACAAGAACCCACAGAGGTTGTGAAAAATACTGTGTTGCAGAATGTTAATACTGATGAAAGGCTGACTGGCTGAATGTGCAAAAGGTGAGCCTGGTCCCCTGGAGGTATTTGCAGGATTGGAAGCGGAAGGTACCTCCTCTGAGCCAGATTTGTCAGATCTCGGGGGCTCCCGGAAAGATTTCCTTTGTGCTCAGATGAGGGACCCCACTTTGATCCCCACCAGGGAACAGGCCACAGTGTTAAACTGTGAATCACAGCAACCTGGGGTGGATAAGCAGTTCCCCAATTTTGTTGTGAATCATGACTTGTTTGTACAGAGTAACCAAAGTCAATGATGAAGTGTTGGTCACCTTTGCTAAAACTCAGGAATGGGTTTTACAGCGTTTTTATTGGCCTGGTGAATATCGGGAAACTAAGGACTACTGTGAGTCCTGCCCCACCTGCCACCTGTCAAAGAACCACCCCAACACCCCATTTTCGTAGTCCTCTGGCACCGCTTCCAATTATCGAGGTTCCCTTTGATCGCATTGCAATGGACTTGCTGGGCCCTGGGCCAGCTAGAGGACACCAATACATTTTAATTGTCCTTGACTATGCCACCAAATCCAGAAGTGGCCCCCTTAAGAAATTGCTTGTCCAAGGTCATCGCACAGGAGTTGTTTCAGATGTTCATGAGAACAGGGCTCCCATCCGTGATCTTAACGGATCAAGGTACCCCATTCAAAAGTAATGAAGGAGCTCTATAAACTGTTTAAGATTAAACACTTGCGGACTTTGGTGTATAATCCACAAACTGATGGGTTAGTGGAGCAATTCAACAAAACCCTAGAGAGGATGCTAAAAAAAGCATTTGAGGAGGATGGTCGTGAATGGGATTATTTGTTGCCTTCCTTGTTATTTGCATAAGAGAGGTACCCCTGGCCTCCACATGATTCTCCCCTTTTGAATTTAGTTTCTGGGAGACACCCTCGTGGACTACTGGATATAATGAAGGAGAAGTGGGAACAAGAGACTTCCCCCTTATCGTAGTGTGGTGGAACACATTTCACAACTGCAGGATAGAATAACAAAAGTTATGCCCATAGTTAGGGAATATTTGTAGGCTGCCCAAAAGGCCCAGAGTCGTGTGTGCAACCAATCCATCAAGGATAGGGAGTTTAAACCTGGGGATCGGGTGCTGGTATTACTCACTACTGTAGAAAGTAAGTTTCTCGCCAAGTGTCAAGGACCCTTTGAGATTGTTGAGAGGGTGGGGAAGGTTAATTATAAAGTCCATCAGCCCACCAAACGTAAACCCTATCAGATTTACCATGTCAACCTGATCAAACCATAGAAAGCTAGAGAGATTTTGACAGTCACTCTGAAGGTCCAGGAAGATCCTTACGCTCACATTAAGAAGGTAGGGATTGCAGAGGCTCTCTCCCCTTTTCAAAAACAGGAGTCCTGGGAGTTTTTTTTTCAGAGGAATCAAGGAATGTTTTAAACCTGCCTGGTCTAACCTCTGTAATTGAAACATAATATCATCACAGTGTGCAGCTAAACCTCAAACCGTACCGCATACCTGAAGCTCGCTGGAATATTATCTTGGCTGAGCTAAAGAATATGTTGGACCTGGGTGGGGATCATTGAGTAGGCCTCAAGTAGCTGATCCAGTCCTAAAGTGCTTGTTCTTAAACCGAATGGAACCTGGTGGTTCTGCATTGATTTTCGTAAATTAAACTACGTTTCCAAAATAGATGCATATCCAATGCCCTGGGTGGATGAGTTAATCGAGAGATTAGGGCCAGCCCACATTACCACTCTTGACTTGACCAAGGGATATTGGCAGATTCCACTCTGCCCAGAGGCTAAAGAAAAAACTGCATTTGCCACTCCAGAGGCCTTATGGCAGTATGTCTCTTGGTTTGCATGGGGCCCCAGCCACCTTCCAGAGGGCCACGGACTTCATTCTGAGGCCACATAAAGAATTCTTAGGAGCCTACCTTGACAACATTGTCATCTTTAGTCAGGACTGGGAGAGTAATTTGCAGAAAGTACTGTCAGTGTTTGGATGCGCTCCGAAAGGCAGGGTTCACGGTGAAACCAAAAAAGTAAGATTGGGCTGGAGGTGATTAAACCCCCAACTGAACTAAGTAGAGGCGATCCAGAAGTGGCCCCGTTCACAAAAAAAAAAACAGGTGCGTTCCTTCCTTGGCATTGTGGGGTATTACAGGAGGTTTGTTCCCAACTTTGCCAGCCTAGCAGCACCTCTAACAGATCTCACAAAAGGAAGGAATTCCACTGTTATTCTGTTAAGTGCTGAAGCAGAAAGCAGTGTTCTGCCGTTTGAAGTAAGCTTTGTGCCAGGAACCAGTGCTTGTGCCTCAAAGTTATGTCTGGGTGCAGTTCTGTCCCAGATGGTTGGGGGAGATGAGCACCCCATTGTGTACACTCTCCAGGTGAAAATAATTATTCCATTGTGATAAGGGAGTGTCTGCCAATAAAATGGGCTCTGGAGACACACCGCTACTACCTGTTGGGCTAACCCTTTAAGCTAGTGACAGACCATGCGCCCCTTACATGGATGGCCCAAAATAAAGATAAGAACTCTAGAATCACCCGGTGGTTCCTCGCCCTACAGAACTTCAACTTTGTAGTGGTACATAGACCAGTAACTGCGCATGCACCGTTCCGATGCCTGCCGGGCTCGGGAAAGCTTGCACAAGCTCGGCCGGGCAATCGCATGTGCAGTTACGTAATGGCGCCGTTTGGCGCCATTAAAACCTAATTATACCAGATAGTATAATCAGGTTTTATCGTACTTATTTTCACCTTGCACTTTATTTATATTTACATATTACATTTTTTGTATGGTCACACCTGAGCACATTTGACACTTTAGAATTGCAGGGAATTGTGATGAGAATTTTAAACTTTAGGCAGAAGTTGTGCAGCTGAATAGGAGAATTATTCCAACTCTGCTACTTTGGCCTTAGGTTTAAAATTCCCTTTTCAATTTCCTGTAATTCTCTCTTTATTGAGTAGACCCTATAATCTGATGATAAGTAGGCAGAGATTAATTATGCGGAGTGGGCGGAGCTTCGGTGAAGTGGGTGTGGTAAGTAATTGATAGCTGTGCTGCAAAGTGTCCCTGGAAATTTTTTTCAAATGTTGGCAACTAAGATTTTACTTTTACTGGACTGTCCCTGAGCTGACTGTTTACTCCTCTGATCCCTTACACTGCTTATACTGATATATTTTAGGTACATTTTCTAGGCTTCCCAGGTCCTATTTACCCTGGCATTGTCTCTGGTTAGATCCTGAAAGTGTGTTACTCCTGGCATTGTCTGGGGTTCTACAGGCACCACAGTAGTAGAGAAGATTGCACCTTAAAGACATTTTCACAACAAAAGATTTTTACTAATACTGTATATGTTTGTAAAAAATTATATAAAATACTATTTGGATCTGAGCACAGACTATTTTCTCAGTTCTGCTATTCCACTGCTTTCCACTTACTATGGGGTCAATTCACTAACATATACCATTAAAAAAAAAAAAAAAAATGACTGCGCGGTATTTAACGCTAAATGAAAAATGTGCTGGTAAATATTGCATAAAAACCATGCGGTAAGCTCTTCCAATTCACAAATGGTACAGAGTAAAAAACATGCAATATTTATCACCAGGGTTTTGCTGGCGGTATCACATGCGGTATTTTGTCAGAAAGTGTGTGGGGGGGGGGCTCCCCCAATATCTGGTTGTTAAGGAACGGGCAAGGAAGCCGGCCGGTGCATCCTTAACAACAGATGATTTATCAGCCCAGGTTCCCTGCTGACAGCTGAATGTAAAGAACACATGCTAGCAATTAAAAATTAAGGGAAAAAAAAAAACTGCGTGGGGTCTCCCCAAAATCCATACCAGACCCTTATCTGAGCATGCAGCCCGGCAGGTCAGGAAAAGGAGGGGATGAGCGAGCACCCCCCCCCAAACCATACCAGGCCACATGCCCTCAACATAGGCAGGGCCGAACTGGCTTACCTGGATACTGGGAAATTTCCGGTAGGCCGGCAAGTCCCCCTACCCTGGGGCTGGCTCAAGATCAATGGCATCTGTAAAACAAAAATGTCTCCGGCCAGCCCGACATGTACACTGCGCATGCACTGCTGCTGCTCACGAAAGTCTGTACACGCTCGGCTATTCTCGGGTAGACGGCGCATGCACAGTGGCATAATGGCGCTGGGCGGCGCTATTTTTAAATGTAAGGCGCCTCACCAAAGGGTAAGTGAGACCCCTCTGCAGCCCCTGCATCTCCTAAGGAGATGCAGTACTGCGGGCATGGTACAGGAGATTCTCTGCATGCAGCACTGCCTCTCCTGTACAATGTCCATAGCCCTGCATCTCCTGTACTATGCACGCAGCCCTGACTCTCCTGTACCATGCCTGCAACCCTGCCTCTCCTGTACTTTGCCCGCAGCCCTGCATCTCCTGTACTATGCCCGCAGCACTGCCTCTCATGTACCATTTCTGCAGCCCTGCATCTCCTGTACCATGCCTGCAGCCTTGCCTCTCCTGTACCATGCCCACAGCCCTGCATCTCATATACAATGCCCGCAGCACTGCATCTCCTGTACTATGCCCGAAGCCCCTGCATCTGCTGCACCATGCCCGCAGCCCCTGCATCTCCTGCACCATGCCCGCAGCCTCTGCATCTCCTGCACTATGTCCGCAGCACTGCATCTCCTGTAACATGCCCACAGCACTGCCTCTCCCGTACAATGCCTGCAGCACTGCATCTCCTGTACTATGCCCGCAGCCCCTGCATCTGCTGCACCATGCCCGCAGCCCCTGCATCTCCTGCACCATGCCCGCAGCCTCTGCATCTCCTGCACTAAGTCTGCAGCACTGCATCTCCTGTACCATGTCCACAGCCACTGCATTTCCTGTACCATGGCCAGAGCCCCTGCATCTCCAATACCATGCCCGCAGCCCTGCATCTCCTGTACTATGCCCGCAGCCCTGCCTCTCCTGTACCATGCCCGCAGCCCTGCATCTCCTGCACCATGCCCACAACCCCTGCATCTCTTGCACCGTGCCTGCAGCCCCTGCATCATGCCCACAGCCTCTGCATCTTCTGCACCAAGCCCGCAGCCCCTGCATCTCCTGCACCATGCTCATAGCCCCTGCAACTTCTGCACCATGACAGCAGCCTCTGCATCTCTTGTACTATGCCCGTAGCCTCTCCCTCTCCTGTACCATGCCCACAGCCTCTCCCTCTCCTGTACCATGCCCGCAGCCTCTGCATCTCCTGTACCATGCCCACAGCCTCTGCATCTCTTGTACCATGCTCACAGCCTCTGCATCTCCTGTACCATGCCCACAGCCTCTGCATCTCCTATACCATGCCCCCAGCCTCTACATCTCCTGCACCATGCCCGCAGTCCCTGCATCTCCTGTACCATGCCTTCAGCCCCTGCATCTCCTGCACCATGCCCACAGCTGCTGCATCTCCTGCACCATGCCCACAGCCCCTGGATCTCCTGCACCATGCCTACAGCTGCTGCATCTCCTGCACCATGTCCACAGCCTCTGCATCTCCTGCACCATGTCCGCAGCCTCTGCATCTCCTGTACCATGTCCACAGCCTCTGCATCTCCTGTACCATGCCCACAGCCTCTGCATCTCTTGTACCATGCTCACAGCCTCTGCATCTCCTGTACCATGCCCACAGCCTCTGCATCTCCTATACCATGCCCGCAACCTCTGCATCTCCTGTACCATGTCCGCAGCCCCTGCATCTCCTATACCATGTCCACAGCCCCTGCATCTCCTGTCCCATGCCCGCAGCCTCTGCATCTCCTGCATCATGTCTGCAGCCCCTGCATCTCCTGTACTGTGCCTGCAGCCTCTGTATCTCCTGTACCATGCACGCAGCCTCTGCATCTCCTGTACCATGCCCGCAGCCCCTGCATCTCCTGTACCATGCGCGCAGCCCCTGCATCTCCTGCACCATGTCCGCAGCCTCTGCATCTCTTTTACTATGCCCGCAGCCTCTCCCTCTCCTGTACCATGTCCGCAGCCTCTTCCTCTCTGTTACCATGCCCGCAGCCTCTGCATCTCCTGTACCATGCCCGTAGCCTCTGCATCTGCTGTACCATGCTCACAGCCTCTGCATCTCTTGTACCATGCCCACAGCCTCTGCATCTCCTGTACCATGCCCGCAGCCTCTACATCTCCTGCACCATGCCCGTAGCCTCTGCATCTCCTATACCATGTCCACAGCCCCTGCACCTCCTGTACCATGCCCGCAGCCCCTGCATCTCCTTCAACATGTCCACAGCCCCTGCATCTCCTTCCCCATGCTTGCAGCCCCTGCATCTCCTGCACCATGCCTGTAGCCTCTGCATCTCCTGTACCGTGCCCGCAGCCTCTGCATCTCTTTTGCCATGTCCGCAGCCTCTGCATCTCCTGTACCATGTCCGCAGCCTCTGCATCTCCTGCACCGTACCCATTGCCCCTGCATCTCCTATACCATGTCCACAGCTCCTGCCTCTCCTATACCATGTCCACATCCCCTGCATCTCCTGTACCATGCCCGCAGCCTCTGTATCTCCTGTATTATGTCTGCAGCCCCAGCATTTCCTGTACCATGCCCGCAGCCCCTGCATCTCCTGCACCATGTCCGCAGCCTCTGCATCTCTTTTACTATGCCCGCAGCCTCTCCCTCTCCTGTACCATGTCCGCAGCCTCTTCCTCTCTGTTACCATGCCCGCAGCCTCTGCATCTCCTGTACCATGCCCGTAGCCTCTGCATCTGCTGTACCATGCTCACAGCCTCTGCATCTCTTGTACCATGCCCACAGCCTCTGCATCTCCTGTACCATGCCCGCAGCCTCTACATCTCCTGCACCATGCCCGTAGCCTCTGCATCTCCTATACCATGTCCACAGCCCCTGCACCTCCTGTACCATGCCCGCAGCCCCTGCATCTCCTTCAACATGTCCACAGCCCCTGCATCTCCTTCCCCATGCTCGCAGCCCCTGCATCTCCTGCACCATGCCTGTAGCCTCTGCATCTCCTGTACCGTGCCCGCAGCCTCTGCATCTCCTTTGCCATGTCCGCAGCCTCTGCATCTCCTGTACCATGTCCGCAGCCTCTGCATCTCCTGCACCGTACCCATTGCCCCTGCATCTCCTATACCATGTCCACAGCTCCTGCCTCTCCTATACCATGTCCACATCCCCTGCATCTCCTGTACCATGCCCGCAGCCTCTGTATCTCCTGTATTATGTCTGCAGCCCCAGCATTTCCTGTACCATGCCCGCAGCCTCTGCATCTCCTGTTGTACCATGCCCACAGCCTCTGCATCTCCTGTACCATGCCCGCAGCCCCTGCATCTCCTGTACCATGCCCGCAGCCCCTGCATCTCCTGTACCATGCCCACAGCCCCTGCATTTCCTGTACCATGTCTGCAGCCTCTGACATCTCCTGTAACATGCCCACACAGCCTATGACCACCTCCTGTACCATGTCCACACTTTTACCACCTTTAACCAGAATTTTCTTATATACAGTATATATATATATATATATATATATATATATATATATATATATATATATATATATATATAAAGCTTTATATGCTTTCATATCTGTCTTATCTATATATATAATACACTCTTCAAATGTGCTTTAAAATACATAGCTTTCCCTTTTATGAACAAGAAAATAATGATGTTATGCTGTTGGGCTGGTATAATAACGCTAGGAGGCTAGTATGAAATTATTTCCAGGGCTGAATTTTATTCCCAGTCCAGCTCTGAACATAAGGGGGTGCTTTGTGGCGGGGGGGCTCTGGCCCCTCACCCCAAAGCACCTTGTCTCCAACCACCGGTCAAGGTCATGGGGATCTGTTAGCGGAGGGCTTATCAGAATCTGGAAGCCCCCTTTACCAAGGGGGGCCCCCATGTGAAAAAAGGCAGTGTAGCATGGTTTTGACAAGTCCTTTGTTAAAAATCTTCAACGTGTCTTCTCCCTCTGGTCTTCTTCCTCCGCTGCTGTCTTCTCCACCAACGCTGTCTCCAGATCCCCCCCCCCCCATTTGAATGAGCATGCTCCTGGCCAATAATGTCAGAAGAGGGCGGGGCCACTCAGTGATGCCACCGGGTGACTCCACCCCTTATATATTTAAGAACTGTAAGATGGCGAAGCAAGCAGGCGGATGGCGGGAGCCTTCTTTGGGACTGAAGGTTTTTTTCTCTGGTCTGGCAGTGCGGCCGGCGTCATGATTGACAATAGATCTATGGGGACATTTTTTTTTTTTTAATAAAGGAACTGTGTTGTGTTTCTTTATTTACTTTTTACACTTTTTTTGGTGAATGAGTAGGAGTACAATGTACACCCTTCTCATTCACATGGGGGGGGGGGGTGGGGCCCCCCTGTTAAAGGGGGCTTCCAGATTCTGATAAGCCCCACATGCAGACCCCCACAACCACCATCCAGGGTTGTGGGGAAGAGGCCCTTGCCCCATCAACATGGGGACAAGGTGCTTTGGGGTGGGGGGCCAGAGCTCCCTCCTGACTCAAGAAATGCCCCCCCTCCATGTTGGGGGCAAGTGGCTTGGTATGGTTTAGGAAGGGTTGAGGCGGTCACTTGTCCTTTCCCTTTCCTGACCTCCCAGGCTACATGTTCAGATAAGGGTCTGGCATAGACATCGTCTTTTTTTTTTTTATTTGGCATTGGGTTGCCCATTAAATCAATACCAGACCTGAAGGAGGGACCCCACGCTGTTCTTTTTTCATAACTTTTATTGACAGCATGTTTTCTTTACATTCAGCTGTTAGCGGGGAATTGCAGACAGCTGATAAGTCACCCATTGTTAGGGGGCAGTGGCCGTTTTCCCGCCTACTCCTTAGCAACCAGCTCAATGTAATAAATTACAGCATGAAAAAATATCGAGACTTTACCGTACAATGCTTAGTAAACTGAACATTTGAACAATTGTTTCCCCATGCATTATTTTACCACATTTTTTTTTCAGGATTTTTAAAATGTTAGTGAATTGACCACTATGTTGGTTACCCAGCATTAGAAGTATATATGTCTATTTCAGTAATATGAACATTAAAGGGTAACTCCACTTTCATGTGTAAAAAAATAGCAAAGAAAATCTAGCATATACAATTGTGACACAAGTCATATTGTAATTGATGTTAACCACTTTAGCCCCGGAGGATTTGGTTGTTTAAAGACCAGGGCCTATTTTGCGATTCGGCACTGCGTGACTTTAAAGGACAATTGCGCGGTCGTGCGACGCTGTACCCAAATTAAATTGACGTCCTTTTTTTCCCTCAGAGCTTTCTTTTGGTGGTATTTGATCAACTGTGTGATTTTTATTTTTTGCGCTATAAACAAAAAAAGAGCGTCAATTTTGAAAAAAATAACAATATTTTTCAAATTTTTTATATAAAATTTCCAAAAAAAAAAAATGTAAAAATCAAAGGCCAATTTGTTTTCTGCTACATATTTTTGGTAAAATAAATCGCAATAAGCGTATTTTGATTGGTTTGTGCAAAAGTTGTGGCGTTTACTAGCTAAGGGAAAGATTTATGTAATTTCTGTTGTTTTTTTAACTAGTAATGGCGGCGATCTTCGATTTTTTTTGCGGGACTGCGACATTGCGGCGGACAGATCGGACCCCTGACTAACATTTTTGACACTTTTGGGGGTACCAGTGACATTACTACAGTAATCAGTGCTATACATATGCACTGTTACTGTAAAAATGACACGGGCAGGGAAGGGGTTAACTTTATTGGTGATCAGTGGGTTAAATGTATCCCTAGGGGCGTGATTCTAACTGTGGGGGGGGCATGGCTTGTGATACAACCACAGAGACATACGATCCTACATAGCAGGATCGTATAGTCTCTGCAGTTACATCAGGTAGAATGACAGGCGGCTTTGTTTACATCAGCCGTCTGCCTTTCTCCCTCTCCTGAGCGAGATCGCGAGTGGCTGGCGGACATTGGAGCCGCCGGTCACACGCACGGGGATGGCCGTGAACGAGCGGGGGCGGGAGCGTGCCTCCGGCGGCGCGCGCTCACCCCCTACAGGCTCCTAGGCGAGCGACGTAGTACCAGGAGGGGCTGACTGCCGCAGTAAATATACTGTGGGCGGTCGGCAAGTGGTTAAAAATTACCTTTCCTTTTCAATCTAAAGCTCGGTAATTTTCTTGTAAAGTGCAATGCAATATGTCTAACTGGAGGTGTTCTGTACACAGAATGTATACAGAACACCCCCCAGAAACCTCATTTCCTGCTTGTGTGATTGACTCACTGATTTTCCCAGAAGTCTGCACTAACATACAAGACAGATATTGGGTATCCCCCCTCCTGCAACAAAAATGTACATTTTGGTAAGATTCTCCCAATGGGAAATAACCTCTAAAGGGATGCAGACCCTGCAACTTTCCTCATTAGAGCCCTGATTCTGCAGCAGCTGGTTGATAAATATGAAACCACTCCTATTAGACTTACTCAGGACAGAGGAACAGTGATTTCTTCAGAATAACAAAAGGTAGGAATCTGCAACAGTTTGTTAAAATCCTTGCAATGTACATAGATCTCCAAGAGGGGAATGTTTTTTTTTTTTCTCCGCTGACACCCGCTGCCATCCGTATCCGATCCTGTCCGTGAAATCTGGACGGATGGAAACCCTATTTTTCCATCCGTTCAGTAGTCGGATCGGATCGGATGAGAGCGGACAGGCGGTCCGCTCTCATCCGATCCCCCATAGAGGGCAGCGGGGGCTGAGACACCTCCCTCTCCTCTCTGCAAGCGCAGACGGAGCTGTCATCCGCCGGCTGAGCAACACGGACCGTGTGAAAGAGGCCTTACACTTTAATTGGAGGTATATGGATTTTCTTGGTAGAGTAGGGACTGGTCAGGGAGGGATCACTTTGAACATGTATAGCAATGTATGCATACCAAGAATCTGTTTAAAGCAAAAGGTAGCTAGAAGTGTGTATAACAGTGTGCAAAAGGTTACCTGAGAACCTGTTATTGTCATGAAACAAACACACATAACAACTTTACATTCTTCTGGGCACAACCCCTGCATTGCACTGAAGTATTCAACCTTTACTGCCTAAAATGCTTAAAAATCATGTACCATTTAATACCTAATTCATGAAAAAGTGGATAAAAAGTGGATAAAAAATGCACTAGAGTGAAGTTGCTGCCATTTGCAATCACTCATGTATTACCCTTAAATTAAGCAAGAATTCTGACTGTTCACTGCTGATTGCTGGTGCAATACTTTACAGGCTCCTGAAACAGAATATAATAAATGCACATTTTTTTTTTTTACCTGCAAAAAAATGTGCATTCATTTTTTTTAAAGTGAACTAATCCTTTAACCACTGGGCACGTATGCCACCTTCCTAACCAGACCAACTTTCAGTGTTCCCACATTTTGAATGACAATTACTCAGCCATGCAACACTGTACCCATATAAAAATGTTTGTTCTTTTTTTCACACAAATATAGTTTTCTTTTGGTGGTATTTAATCATCACTTTTTTTTTTTTTGCGCTATAAATGAAATGAGACCAAAAGTTTTGTAAGAAAGAAATGCATTTTTCTTTGTTTCGGTTTTAAAAATGTTCTTCATAAATTCTGGCCAAAAGTTATACTGCTACATATCTTTGGCAAAAAGAACCCAAATAAGTATATGACTCCTTTCACATGCTGCGCTGCCTTCTGCGGTCCGTTCTCTGCTCAGCGGGGATGGATCCGCCGATCCCTGCTAAACAGGCGGATGATAGCTCCGTCTCCGCACTGTGTGCAGAGAGGGAGGTGTCAAAGCCCCGCTGCTCTCTATGGGGGATTGGATGAGAACGGACTGCCTGTCCATTCTCATCCGATCCCCTGGATGGATGGAAAATAAGGTTTCCATCCGTCTGGGTTTCACGGACAGGATCGGATGCGGATGGCAGCGGGTGTCAGCGGACATGTCTCCGCTGACATTCGCTGCCCCATAGGGATGCTTGGAGGATCCGATCAGGTCCGCCTAAAAAACTGACAGGCGGCTCTGATCGGATCGTTCGTGTGAAAGAACCCTATATTATTTGGTCTTTGTGAAGGTTATAGTCTACAAACTATGGTGCCAATCATTGAAAATTGATCACACCTGATGTACTGCTGGCCTATCTCATTTCTTGAGACCCTAACAAGTCAGGAAAGTACAAATACCCCCCAAATGACCCGGTTTTGGAAAGTAGACATTCCAAGCCAAGGTATTTTTAGTAAGAGGCATAGTGAGTTTTTTGAAGTTGTAATTTTTTACAACTTTTTTTATTTATTTGTTTCACAAAATTGTCATATTACCAAGTTTTTTTTCTCACACACTGTATATGCATACTTGCAACTACACCACAAAATACATTCTGCTACTCCTCCTGAGTATACCACATGTGTGAGACTTTTACTCAAGCCTGGCCAAATACGGAGGCCCAACAGCCAAGAAGCAACCTCCAGGTGTTATAGGAGCATAAATTACACACATAATTTCCTGACAACCTATCACACTTTTGAAGGCCCTGGAGCTCCAGGACAATGAAACTAACCACAACATGACCCTGTTTTGTAAAGCAAACATCCCAACACATAATCTAGGAGGCATTATGAGTCTTTTGAACATGTCAAGTTTTTAGAACAAGTGGAAAGAAAATGAAAACTTTTTTTTTTTCACAAAGTTGTCCATTTATAGGATATTTCTAACACATAGCATGGCGTAGCATAGCACATAGCAGAAATTGCACCCCAAAATACTTTCTGCTACTCCTCTTGAGTATGGCGATACCACATGTGTGAGACTTTTACACAGCCTAGCCACATACAGAGGCCCAACATTCAGGGTGCACCGTTCAGGTGCTCTAGGGACATAAAATTACAAATCTAATTTCCTGACAACCTATTACACTTATGAGAGGCACTGTAGTGGCACTGATGAGCACTAATGTGGCACGGATGAGCACTAATGTGGCATAGATGTGGCATGGATGAACACTGATGTGCCACGGATGAGCACTGTTGTGGCATGGGGGGGCACAGATGAAGCATGGATGGCGATGAATGAGGCATGGTCGAGGCACTGATGGGCACAATTGAGGCACGGATCAGGCAGGGGGGAGCAGTCCTTCGGTCTCTTTCCTCTCCTCGCACACTGTACCGATTGCTGTGTACAGCGTGCGAGGAGAGAACTGAACCAGACATGTGCCGATTTGTTGACAACTGATCGCTCTGTCATTTGATGGAGCGATCACTTGGTAAAGGGCCATTGTCATTGTCCCTTTACCACAATCTTTGAGCCGGGTCCAATGAACCCGGCAAACATGGACACTTCCGTGTTGAATAAGCGACATATCCAGCCGTGAAACACGTCCACCGGTTGTCCTGCACTCACAGTCTGTATTTGCCAATTCGATTGATGTGGAATAAAGACACTCCTTTCTTTGAAATTTATCGGAAGTGCGGTCATTCCTTTTGTTTGAAGCTATCCTGGATTGTGGATCCGACCAGCACCTGATCCCAGACTCACCTGGAGCGGTCTTCCCTGTTTGGATTCTGTCTATACTTCCGTGTGAGCGCCCCGGAGGGGCGTTCTGGGAGGACGTCATTGTACACCCTCCCAAAATAAGCCGACTGCGCTGTAGCCATCATTTGGCTATGGCCCAGTCGGCAAATGGTTAAAATATAACTATGGTTAGCAAGTGATAACAGTCTGTCTGTAGCATTAATACAGCTGTCTTTTTTATTTTTTTCTGAGTCCCCCATGTAACATAGTTCATTACCTGGTGATCCAGCCAGTCTGTTGTCTTTCAACTTCCTTTAATAGACCAAGCTGTCAAGCAAAAGTGGAAAAAAAAATTGCTGTAATGACTTAAACATTTTTTAGCTGGAGCTGGGCTTTACATTTCTAGTCACTAATGTAAATTCCATGTAAATCTACTAGTCCTTCCAACACCACCCTCTCCACAGCTTGATATAATTTGCTGCTGTCCAAGGGTGGCTACGTTGCTCTTCCATTGATGCAGTGGAGATGTGAATGTAGCCACCCCAACACAAGAGGTCTGTTACTGGCCTATCACCAGCAAAAAATAAAAGAATAACTGCCTAAAAAAATGAAAACAAATGCAGCCACCACAACCAATGATTGGTAAGCTACAATGTCAGTTTTTATTATTGGATTTAGTTATACTTTAATGTTGCTGCTTGAACAGAGGAATGCATGGTTCTTTTTATAATAAAAATGTATGCTTTTTACAACTTGATCAAGTCCTGTTAGAGCTCTGTCTTTATCACATTGGCATATAATCATTGCAGTGGTGGGAGGTTGGTTGCATGAGAATTAAGCAGAACAATAGCAGCTGTTATACCAGGAAGAGAGATAATGTGGCACAGAAAAAGATCATTTTAAAAAAATGACTGCTGTGAGACGTGTCACCTTGTCTCAGCTGTTCTTCTTCCAGTTTTGTCCCTACATGCATGTTAGGATTCATTGCTTTTCCCTTAAAACACTGACAAGTGACACTTACTTCTCCTACAACTTACTGTAACATTTTTTCTTTTTCCATGGAAAGACCATACAATGTGTGGTGCTTATTACAGACAGGGTTTAAAAAGATGGATAATTGTAATTTCTTACAGTTATTATCCTTAAAAGTTGGTTTCCTCGCCCCAGAAATCCCACCAAGTCTTACAATTACCTGTCCACGTTTCATTGTGTGGCTGCTGGAAGTCATACTGTATATATATATATATATCTGTAATGAAAATACAGGACAATCTCAACTCATCTGTGAATAACCAACATTGTTTCTACATAAAAAGATCTTTAACCACTTGCCGACCGCCGCACGACTATTTACTGCGGCAGTCAGCCCCCTACAGGCAAAGCAACGTAGACCTACTTCGCTCGCCCACGAGCCTGTAGGGGGCGAGCGCGCGCTGGCGGCGGCGCGCTCCCGCCCTTCGCTCGTTCCCTACTGAGCCACCGCATGTGACCGGCGGCTCCAATGGCCGCCGGCCACTCGCAATCTCCCGCAGGAGAGGGAGAAAGACAGATGGCTGATGTAAACACAGCCGTCTGTCATTCTCCCTGAAGTAGGCACAGAGGCTATGCAATCCTGCTATATAGGATCGCATGTCTCTGTGGTTACTTCACTAGCCACGCCCCCTAACAGTTAGAATCACGCCCCTAGGGACACACTTAACCCCTTGATCACCAATAAAGTTAACCCCTTCCCTGCCAGTGTCATTTTTACAGTAACAGTGCATATATATAGCACTGATTACTGTAGTAATGTCACTAGGGTGACCACTTTTCCAAACTGCCATTCAGGGACACCCCCCCCCCCCCGACAACTCCCCCGCCCAAAAAAAAAGATGATTTTTTATATTTTTTTGCCAATTCATTAAAAAACAGGTTGTTTACAATGTGCACCTGCTTTAACTAAGTCCCCTTCTTGATTACTACCCCCCACTTGCGTCACCTTCTTGATTACTGTCCCCCACTTTTTTCACCTTCTTCTTCATTACAGCCTCCCACTTGTGTCAACTTTTTTTTCATTACTGTCCCTCACTTGTATCTCCTTCTTCTTCATTACTGTCCCTCACTTGTGTCACCTTCTTCTTCATTACTGTCCCCCACTTGTTTTACCTTCTTCTTCATTACAGCCTCTCAAACGGTCTGGTGTGCGGCGGGTTACCCCAGGATTTTTGAACTAACTTCTTTTCAGAGTTCTCTTCACACAGATCTGCACAAAAAGTTCCACACAACTCACTACTGGTTGAAAGGTGCCTAGGACCTCCTTTAAAAAGGAACTGCACACAGGTACTAAGGCTCAGAACTTAGATCGGTACTCACTGTGCCACAGAAGCATCGTTCATCTCCTTCAGATATCCATGAACACTCCTTAACGAGGGAGACACAGACTCCCAATATCACAAGACAGCTGAACACTCTTCCCCCCAACTTCCACCAGTTCTCTTCAGAGAGCTCTCCAGAGTCCAGACCATAAAATTCCCAGAACAGACTTTGAGGATAGGCCCCCAGCTTATGTTCCAGCTGGGACCTCGATGACCTTTGAACGATGCTTCCAGCAACCTGACCTTAGGACTTAGACTGCGGCCTCTTCCCAGACCGGAGCCAGTCTGCGACTCTGCGTTGAGCTCCCTCGGTGTGAGCACCGGGAGGGCGGCGCACGCTGATCATGACGTCACCACGCAGGAGGGGACCGTAAGTCCGTAGATGGCCAGCCGGAGGAGTCACCCGGAAGCCGAGAAGAGCGGAGGCCTGGACTGGATACGTTCGCTTCTGTGACTGTGGAGCCAAAATCATTCCGGGACACTGCATTGTCCCGGAATGAGGGTGACCGGGACCCGGGACAGACAAATGCGGGACTGTCCCAGGCGATCCGGGACACGTGGTCACCCTAAATGTCACTGGTACCCCCAAAAGTGTCAAAAATGTCAGTCAGGGGTCCAATCTGTCTGCAGCAAAGTCGCAGTACCGCAAAAAAAACGCAGATCGCCGCCATTACTAGTTTAAAAAAAAAACAATAAAAATGACATAAATCTTTCCCGTAGTTAGTAAACGCAATAACTTTTGCGCAAACCAATCAAAATACACTTATTGCGATTTTTTTTTTTTTTACCAAAAATATGTCGCAGAAAACAAATAATGTGTTAAAATGTTAAAAAGATTTGATTTTGAGAATTTCATATAAAAAAATGTGAAAAATATTGTTATTTTTTTCAAAATCGTCGCTCTTTTTTTGTTTATAGCGCAAAAAAAATTAAATCGCACAGGTGATCAAATAACACCAAAAGAAAGCTCTGTTTGTGGGGATAAAAAGGACATCAATTTAATTTGGGTACAGAGTTGCATGACCGTGCAATTGTCTGTTAAATTCACACAGTGCCGAATCGCAAAATAGGGCCTGGTCATTGAGCAGCCAAATCCTCCGGGGCTTAAGTGGTTAAGTATCGTAAGTAAGGATCGATACAAAGGACCTAATTCATTAAACCTCCAGCCTAACTCTGCTTTGGCTTGTTTTTTTCTCGCCGGGTTCAAATCAATTAACTTGCGATGTGGCGAACTGGACAGCGTTACAGCAACAGTGAATTCCGCCTTCAGCGGCGTTGATGTAGGCTGAATTGCGATCGCGGCTTTTCAAATTCTTATACTTATATGAATGTGAACACAGCACTTGCCCACAGCACCGTGGTCTAGTGGGATCTTGCACATATCCTCTGATTCATACATCTCACTCTGCCGTAGGTTCTAGCCTGACCATCTCCACCTAAGTTGTGCTGGGGAGAGATATGTTTTTTTTAAAACTCTGACAGATTGGATCATTTTTATGGCTCCAAAACTTACATCAAGTACATACATGATAACCCTGTGAAGCGCTTGCAAAGTCACATCATGAACAGCTATTTAATTATCTCATCTTTGTCTGGATTTAAACTCATGGTTGGACAGTGCATAGCAAACCCTTTCAACTACTACAACCACCAGGCCCGGACTGGGACAAAAAATAGGCCCGGGCATTTTGGAATGAGCAGCCTGGGGGGGGGGGGGGGGTGGCGGGCAGGGGCGTTCGTCGGGATGCTTGATGAGAGGATTTAATGTTCCAGGATGTGTGGATTCGATGTACCTTTTTTTAGTCTAATCTGATAGATTGGGTCCAATTTAGATCAGAGCTGCCATATGATGCGGTTTTTTTTGTCTTACTTTAAATCCTGTTTTGATGGTTGAGTCCTAAAAATGGTATGAAGCAGCACAAGATGAGGGTTACTCTAATCAAGGGGTAGACCACCTTTTTGGGCACAGTGTGCCGAAAAATGTTTTAAAAGAAATTGGGAGTGCCAGATACATAAAAAAAAAAACTGTCAACTTCATATAAAGTAACTGCTGTAAACTGCTTGAATAGTAAGAAATCAAGTGAGCTTTGCACCTTCACCCCTCACATCACCCCAATTCCTGCACCTTCACACATCAGATCACCCCAATTCCTGCACCTTCACACCTCAGATCACCCCAATTCCTGCACCTTCACACCTCAGATCACCCCAATTCCTGCACCTTCACCCCTCACATCACCCCAATTCCTGCACTATCACACCTCACATCACCCCAATTCCTGCACTATCACACCTCAGATCACCCCAATTCCTGCACTATCACACCTCAGATCACCCCAATTCCTGCACTATCACACCTCAGATCACCCCAATTCCTGCACTATCACACCTCAGATCAGCCCCAATTCCTGCACCTTCACACCTCAGATCAGTCCCAATTCCTGCACCTTCACACCTCAGATCACCGGCAGGCTGGCACTGGCAGCAAATATTTTATTCAAATCAGGATTTCTTCTGCAAATAGGCTGGCATCAGAGTCAGATAATTACCAAAATCGATGTCATCATGACACATGATCAAAACATTAGGAAAAATAAGGTTTTCTTCTGCAAATAGGCTGGCAGTGGCATCAGATCAGACAATTAACAAAAAACAATCTGAGGACATGATACAAGAGATGGTCAGAGTCTGAGAACCTGATACAAGAGATGGTCAGAGACTGAGGACGTGATACAAGAGATGGTCAGAGACTGAGGACGTGATACAAGAGATGGTCAGAGACTTCGGACGTGATACAGGAGATGGTCAGAGACTGAGGACGTGATACAAGAGATGGTCAGAGACTGAGGACGTGATACAGGAGATGGTCAGAGACTGAGGACGTGATACAGGAGATGGTCAGAGACTGAGGACGTGATACAGGAGATGGTCAGAGACTGAGGACGTGATACAGGAGATGGTCAGAGACTGAGGACGTGATACAGGAGATGGTCAGAGACTGAGGACGTGATACAGGAGATGGTCAGAGACTGAGGACGTGATACAGGAGATGGTCAGAGACTGAGGACGTGATACAGGAGATGGTCAGAGACTGAGGACGTGATACAGGAGATGGTCAGAGACTGAGGACGTGATACAGGAGATGGTCAGAGACTGAGGACGTGATACAGGAGATGGTCAGAGACTGAGGACGTGATACAGGAGATGGTCAGAGACTGAGGACGTGATACAGGAGATGGTCAGAGACTGCGGACGTGATACAGGAGATGGTCAGAGACTGCGGACGTGATACAGGAGATGGTCAGAGACTGCGGACGTGATACAGGAGATGGTCAGAGACTGCGGACGTGATACAGGAGATGGTCAGAGACTGCGGACGTGATACAGGAGATGGTCAGAGACTGAGGACGTGATACAGGAGATGGTCAGAGACTGAGGACGTGATACAGGAGATGGTCAGAGACTGAGGACGTGATACAGGAGATGGTCAGAGACTGAGGACGTGATACAGGAGATGGTCAGAGACTGAGGATGTGATACAGGAGATGGTCAGAGACTGAGGACGTGATACAGAAGATGGTCAGAGACTGAGGACGTGATACAGGAGATGGTCAGAGACTGAGGACGTGATACAGGAGATGGTCAGAAACTGAGGACGTGATACAGGAGATGGTCAGAGACTGAGGACGTGATACAGGAGATGGTCAGAGACTGCGGACGTGATACAGGAGATGGTCAGAGACTGCGGACGTGATACAGGAGATGGTCAGAGACTGCGGACGTGATACAGGAGATGGTCAGAGACTGCGGACGTGATACAGGAGATGGTCAGAGACTGCGGACGTGATACAGGAGATGGTCAGAGACTGCGGACGTGATACAGGAGATGGTCAGAGACTGCGGACGTGATACAGGAGATGGTCAGAGACTGCAGACGTGATACAGGAGATGGTCAGAGACTGCAGACGTGATACAAGAGATGGTCAGAGACTGCAGACGTGATACAGGAGATGGTCAGAGACTGCAGACATAGTACAGGAGAAAGTCGGAGACTGCAGACATAGTACAGGAGATGTTCAGAGTCTGCAGACATAATAGAAGATAGAAGAACACTAGGGGGGCCAGAGAGCACAGGGAAAGCAGATAACACTGGAGGAGCTGAAGGGCAAGGGGGGGGGGACTGGAGAGAATTAAGGGGGGGGGGTTGGAAAGCATTGCAGGGGGGTTGGAAGGCGCAGGGCGTGGATAGCACTGGCGGGGGGCAGGCAGGGAAAACCAGGGGGATGGAGAGCATGGGGGGGGGGGACTGGAGAGCACTGGGGGGACTGGAAATCACTTAGGGGGTGGAGAGCACTGGGGGAGCCAGAGTGCATAGGGGGGGATTGAAAAGTACTATGGGGACTTGAAGAGCACAGGGGGGGGCGCTAAGATCACTGGGGGAGTGGGGGGCAGTAAAAGAAGTTGTATAGGAGGGGGATGGGACAGCTGCATATAGAGAAATTGATTATATTTCCATATTTCTCCTGCAGCCGCAGAATGCCTGCAGAGAGGAGAATCAGGCATCCATCCAGCGGCAGCAGGGAGGAATAGGCAAACATCAAAAATCCTCTATATGCAGGCTGCAGCCGCCCCATCCATCCCCCTCCTATTGAGCAGTCACACACGGCCGGGGCTGCACAGCACTGTCTGCAGGCAGGCACTTACCTGCTCTGCTCTTCTCTCCCCGCAGCCCCCCGCGAGCAGCCTGGAGTTGGACTGAATGAGCTGCCATCTGCAGGCTGCAGCAGCTTGAGATGCCGTCCGATCAGTAGCAGGGCTGGGCTGGCCGCGCCGGGCAGGACACCGGCGGCCGGCGGGAAGTAAAGTAACACACGCTGAACTACTTGACTTCCGTCTCCGCTGCCAATCAGCCTTCTGCTCAGGGGGGTGTGACTCGCACCTCCCCTGAGCAGAAGGCTGATTGGCCGCGGAGCCGGTAAGCTGGAAACTGCCAAGTACATCGGCCGGTGTTTGTAATTTTGCGGCCGCAGTGAGGGAACTTACTTTTACCGTGGATGACTCGCGGCGCCGCGGCCCACCGGGACAATGCCCGCTGTGCCCAATGGTCAGTCCGGCCCTGACAACCACTACACCACTCGGGTCCACATTAACAACTCACACTTTTTCAATGGTCTTCTTCCTAGATTCCCTACAATGTTCAGTACCTTAGCTATATGTGCATTTGAACCTTAAGTCACTCCTTCACAAAACAGCTTGATTCTGCAGAATAGCTAACTGTTTTGCAACTTAACTACAGTTAACAAGGTCATGGTTTCAAATCCCAACAATGACTACACTTTTATGTATTTTCCCTATCAACCTTTTTTGGTTTTTGGTTTTTGTTTGGGGAGGGGGGCTGTTTTTTGTTTTCACATAGGCTGAAGTCCCATTTCAAATCTGACTCCCAGATCCTGTCACCACCCCCCACAAACAAAAGTCTACTAAGTACTTTAGTTATGTGTTACTTAACACAATCCATACTCATTCACAGGAGGGAGGGGCATTCGAAATGGTGAGGGCCTATGATATGTGAACACACTTTTTAAAGGAGTAATTACGACATCCCAAAGTCTCATAGACACAGAGATGAGGAAACCCTTTAGGGGCCTTCCAGGGAAAAAGGCCCATGTCCCTATCAAGATAGGGACATGCTTCTTTAGGTTATTGATAACAGGTCGCCTCAAGATTTTTGGTTAGGGGGGGAGCCCTGACGTTACCTGAGCACAACTTGTAGCCTATTTATTACTTTCCAAAAGCTAGACAAGCAACAAAGGGCACCATCTCTATTGTTGGTGTCATGGTGTTTGAAAGATGTTTTATTTTTGGGGTGTTTTATCATGTACATGCTAAAGTCACTCTTTACCCATCTTGGAATCTGTACCAATGCAATTTTTGGACTCACATTTTAAAGCTAACATCGAAGTCTCGACACAAACAAACATACATTATTGGTAAAGCAAATGATGTCTTGACACCCTTTGCACACTGGGGTGACTTGTCTGATGACTTAGTCGCCTGACAAGTCACGCTCCATTGTGTGCAATGGAAGCCTTCTAAGCAGAGTGACACAAGTCGCTGCACCATCTAAAAAAGTTACTCCACTACTTGGGGGCAACTTTGGAGCAGCTATTAGTGCCGGGTCACACTCTTGCTATGACAGACATCGGATGTGATTTGGAGCACAATGCTCATAAAATCACATGCGATGTCTGTGTGGTGCAAACTCAGCCATACAGTTTGTGTGGCTGAATTTGCAACACAATCACAGTGAATTCACACAGGATCCTTTTTGTGGTCCACAGCAGAATTGAAACGCATAGTGGTTCACAGCAGTGCCATCCGATTCATGTGCGACCTGTCAAATCCCACTGCGATCTGATCTGGGGGTGGTGGTAACTTGCAATTGACACCCCCATGGGTTCACATATGCCAGTATGCATAAAAGGAGTTCAACATATGGCTTAGTAAATGGTGTCAAGAGCAAGGATTTGGCTTTGTTTCTCATGATAGCTCTACTTGGAATAGAAAGGAACTATACAAAAAAGATGGTTTGCATCTTTCTCTCAAAGGAACAAATGTACTTAGTGAACTCCAAGAATTTGCGAAAGAGTATTTAAACTAGGAAGGGGGGGCAAAAGAGTGAAAATACAAGAGTCCAATTGCCCCCCGAAACAATGCCAGAACAGGTCAGAAGCACAGAGGTTAAGAAATGATAAACTCAGAGTCCTGTCTACAAATGCTTGCAGTTTAGGTAAAAAAATCAATGAACTTGGGTCAATAATGGCATCTGAGAATGTAGATTTAGTGGCTGTTACGGAGACATGGTTTAATGAAAGAAATGACTGGGACATAACCATACCAGGGTACTCTTTATACAGAAGAGACAGAGAAGGCAAGAAAGGAGGAGGAGTGGCCCTGTATGTGAAAGATAGCATTAAATCTAACCTAATACAAGTTGGTGAGGCCAACATAGAGTCAGTTTGGGTTACATTGCAGTTTGCTAATCATGCAGTAACTCGTGTAGGTGTGATATATAGACCACCTGGTCAAGTTAAAGAACTAGATGATCTACTAGTTGAAGAAATAGCTAAAATGACAATGAAAGGTGAAGTTATCATTATGGGAGATTTCAATCTTCCAGATATAAACTGGAAAACCAAAATAGCAAGTTCTACCATGAGTACAGATATTCTAAATTCCCTACTGGGGTTGTCTCTGCAACAAGTGGTAGAGGAGCCAACCCGGAGGGAGGCCATTTTGGATTTGGTATTCACAAATGGGGATTCGGTATATGATGTCATTGTAGGCGAAACCTTGGGATCTAGTGATCACCAGTCAGTGTGGTTTAATATAAGAACTGTGAAAGAGTCACACCACACAAAAACAAAAGTTTTAGATTTTAGAAAAACAGACTTTTCAAAAATGAAATTAGTCATAAATGAGTCCTTATCAGACTGGAACGGATTACATGGAGTCCAGGAGAAATGGGACTACTTAAAAGGTGCATTATTGAAGGCAACAGAAAATTGCATTAGACTTGTCAGTAAAAGCAAAAAAAGGAAGAGACCACTGTGGTACTCAGCAGAAGTGGCCCAAATCATTAAAAATAAAAAGCTAGCATTTTGTAATTATAAAAAAAACCCAGAGCAATGAAGATAAGGAAATCTACAAGATTAGGCAGAAAGAGGCCAAGCAAGTTATAAGAACTTCTAAGGCGCAGGCAGAAGAAAAACTAGCTCAGTCTATGAAAAAGGGGGATAAGACATTCATCAGATATATAAATGAAAAAAAGGAAATTAAAACAAGGAATAACTAAATTAAAAACAAAGGACGGAAGGTATGTAGAAGAGAATAAAGGGCTAGCCGACTGCCTTAATGAATACTTCTGTTCAGTTTTTACAGAAGAAAAAGAAGGAGAAGGACCTCCACTTGAAAGGATGACTAATGAATCGTTTGATGCATGTGTCTTTACAGAGGAAGACGTTCTAAGATTGCTGTCTAAAGTGAAGACAAATAAGTCACAGGTCCTAATGAGATACACCCAAAATTATTAAAAGAGCTTAGTGGTGAGCTGGCAAAACCATTAGCAGATTTATTTAACCAATCATTAGTAACAGGAGTCGTCTCGAAGATTGGAAATTGGCAAATGTCGTGCCCATTCACAAGAAAGGTAGTAGGGAGGAATCAAGCAACTATAGACCAGTGAGTCTGACATCAATAGTAGGCAAATTAATGGAAACCCTATTAAAGGATAGGATTGTGGAACATCTTAAATCCCATGGATTGCAAGATGAAAAACAACATGGGTTTACTTCAGGGAGATCATGTCAAACAAATCTTATAGATTTTTTTGACTGGGTGACTAAAATAATAGACGGTGGAGGTGCAGTAGACATTGCATATCTAGATTTTAGTAAGGCTTTTGACACTGTCCCACATAGAAGACTTATCAATAAACTACAGTCATTGAACATGGACTCCCATATTGTTGAGTGGATTAGGCAGTGGCTGAGTGACAGACAACAGAGGGTTGTAGTCAATGGAGAACATTCAGAACAAGGTCATGTTACCAGTGGGGTACCTCAGGGATCTGTACTGGGACCAATTTTGTTTAATATCTTCATAAGTGATATTGCAAAAGGCCTCGATGGTAAGGTTTGTCTTTTTGCCGATGACACAAAGATATGTAACAGGGTTGATGTTCCTGGAGGGAAACGCCAAATGGAAAAGGATTTAGGAAAACTAGAAGAATGGTCAGAACTCTGGCAACTGAAATTTAATGTGGATAAGTGCAAGATAATGCACCTGGGGCGTAAAAACCCAAGGGCAGAATATAGAATATTTGACACAGTCCTGACCTCAGTATCTGAGGAAAGGGATTTAGGAGTAATTATTTCAGAAGACTTAAAGGTGGGAAGACAATGTATTAGAGCAGCACGAAATGCCAGCAGAATGCTTGGATGTATAGGGAGAGGTATAAGCAGTAGAAAGAGAGAAGTGCTTATTCCGCTGTACAGAACACTGGTGAGACCTCACTTGGAGTATTGTGCGCAGTACTGGAGGCCATATCTCCAGAAGGATATAGATACTCTAGAGAGAGTTCAGAGAAGAGCTACTAAACTAGTACATGGATTGCAGGAAAAAACTTACCAGGAAAGGTTAAAGGACCTTAACATGTATAGCTTGGAAGAAAGAAGAGACAGAGGGGATATGATAGAAACTTTTAAATACATAAAGGGAATCAATTCGGTAAAGGAGGAGAGCATATTTAAAAGAAGAAAAACTACCACAAGAGGACACAGTTTTAAATTAGAGGGGCAAAGGTTTAAAAGTAATATGAGGAAGTATTACTTTACTGAGAGAGTAGTGGATGCATGGAATAACCTTCCTGCAGAAGTGGTAGCTGCAAATACAGTGAAGGAGTTTAAGCATGCATGGGATAGGCATAAGGCTATCCTTCATATAAGATTCATTAACACGCAGGCGACTCGCAGTGTTCTCACATCAGTATCAAGTGAACCCAGACTCATGTCCTGGCTTTTTGGCTTGTTTATCCAATGCAATCCTTTGGAGACATGAACAGGCCAGGTTTTCTAAGTCACTCATATACATCGCAGGTGAACAAATTAGCTGCTGTGTTTGCAGTGTGCATGTGCACAGCCATCTTATGATGGTGAAACTCAGCCAAACATGTCGACCACCAGAGCTTTCAGTGTTGATGTATGTATCTATTTATTTATACCTAATTTCATTATCATATTTTTTTTTGGGGAATATAATGTTGAAAAGAGTGAATCGATGAAAAGGGTGAATCCATTTGTGTTTCTATAGATATCTTTGAAAATGTATTAACAATATGTAACTTGCTTGTATATTTAAAAAAGAGATTATACATATACACACTATATTTATTTGTTGTTTTGTGTTATTTATATATATCATATTTATTTTGTTTTTTATATATATATATATATATATATATATATATATATATATATATATATATATATATATATATATATATAATTTATTTTGTTATATATAATTATTTATTTGAATATATATATATATATAATAATTTTTTTGGTTTTGTGTTATATATAGTGTATTTATTTAATATATATATATTTATTTGCCGAAAATATATTCTACAAAAATATATCTATATATAAAGATATCCCTAAAAAGAAAATGTGTGTGTGTGTGTGTGTGTGTATATATATATATATATATATATATATATATATATATTTATTTATTTTCCAAAAATCAATCTATCTATATAGAGATAGATAGATAGATAAAAAATAAACAAAGGATAATACACAGCTCAAACATTTCACATATGACATTTTTGGTGAACAGTATCCAAGCCTCAAGCCACACTACCTTGAGAGATTTTCTAAAATAAACTACTTAAAAGCATAGCAATAGTAAATACATACAACATACATGAACAAAGAGCCAATAAGATACATGTGCAGATTGACAAACCAAAACACAATTAGCAAAAAAAAACAAAAAAAAACTTACAGAGGGTCAAGTATTCATTCCCCCAAATACAGCCCTGGGCTATGTGTCATTACACATGACAGGCAACACACCCAAATCCCCCCCCCCCCCTAAAAATAACAAAGGCCAAAAAATTTAACACAAATAAAATTCCCACCAAAAAATATCCCCACCACAATATACTGGAGCTTTTGGCAGCCTAAATCTTCCCTGATGTCTGACAGTTTTTTATAAGATGCGTCAGACAACACACACCCAGTAATGGGAACGCCCAGCAGAACAATTAACTGTGTGTCCTGGAAGCAAACCAACATAAGTGCAAATGCTATTTTGAGTGGGATGTAACAGGGATGAATTGCAAAGCTTTGTAGGATGCGTGGTTTATCTCAAAACACACAAAAAAGTCTAAAGCTGGCCATACACTATACAATTTTCTTATTCAATTTCCTTTAGATTTACCTTAAACTATGTAGTGCAAGGGCCTGCCAGATTGCATACAAATTGAAAGTGTTTAGGTTTGACCCTATATCACATGGTTTTGGTAAATCTAAAGCAAAGTTGAACAAGAAAATTGTATAGTGTATGGCCAGCCTAAGTGTTGGAGCATGCCCAGTAGAACAGAAATGGCAAATTGCAAGAGAGAGAGAGAGAGAGAGCTAAACAGCCTTAACTTTATTGTGGTTGGCCAAACAGTTGCATATATAGCTTTTTTTAGAAATACATATATAGATTTTCAACTCTCTCTCTTCTATCTATATATATATATATGTCAATATATTTATATCTCCCTATTTGTAATGTTTATATAGAAGTATATAGAAATATAGAAATATATATATATATATATATATATATATATATATATATATATACAAATACATGATATACAGTGCCTTGCAAAAGTATTCGGCCCCCTTGAACTTTTTGACCTTTTGCCACATTTTAGGCTTCAAACATAAAGATATAAAACTGTAATTTTTTGTGAAGAATCAACAACAAGTGGGACACAATCATGAAGTAGAATGAAATTTGTTGGATATTTCAAACTTTTTTCACAAATAAAAAACTGAAAAATTGGGCTTGCAAAATTATTCAGCCCCCTTAAGTTAATACTTTGTAGCGCCGCCTTTTGCTGCGATTACAGCTGTAAGTCGCTTGGGGTATGTCTCTATCAGTTTTGCACATCGAGAGACTGACATTTTTGCCCATTCTTCCTTGCTAAACAGCTCGAGCTTAGTGGGGTTGGATGGAGAGCGTTTGTGAACAGCAGTTTTCAGTTCTTTCCAGAGATTCTCGATTGGATTCAGGTCTGGACTTTGATTTGGCCATTCTAACACCTAGATATGTTTATTTGCGAACCATTCTATTGTAGATTTTGCTTTATGTTTTGGATCATTGTCTTGGTGGAAGACAAATCTCCCTCCCAGTCTCAGATCTTTTGCAGACTCTATCAGGTTTTCTTCCAGAATGGTCCTGTATTTGGCTCCATCCATCTTCCCATCAATTTTAACCATCTTCCCTGTCCCTGCTGAAGAAAAGCAGGCCCAAACCATGATGCTGCCACCACCATGTTTGACAGTGGGGATGGTGTGTTCAGGGCGATGAGCTGTGTTGCTTTTACGCCAAACATAACGTTTTGCATTGTTGCCAAAAAGTTTGATTTTGGTTTCATTTGACCAGAACACCTTCTTCCACATGTTTGGTGTGTCTCCCAGGTGGCTTGTGGCAAACTTTAAACTACACTTTTTATGGATATCTTTAAGAAATGGCTTTCTTCTTGCCACTCTTCCATAAAGGTCAGATTTGTGCAGTATACGACTGATTGTTGTCCTATGGACAGAGTCTCCCACCTCAGCTGTAGATCTCTGCAGTTCATCCAGAGTGATCATGGGCCTCTTGGCTGCATCTCTGATCAGTCTTCTCCTTGTATGAGCTGAAAGTTTAGAGGGACGGCCAGGTCTTCGTAGATTTGCAGTGGTCTGATACTCCTTCCATTTTAATATTATCGCTTGCACAGTGCTACTTGGGATGTTTAAAGCTTCGGAAATCTTTTTGTATCCAAATCCGGCTTTAAACTTCTCCACAACAGTATCTCGGACCTGCCTGGTGTGTTCCTTGATCTTCATGATGCTCTCTGCGCTTTAAAAGGACCTCTGAGACTATCACAGTGCAGGTGCATTTATACGGAGACTTGATTACACACAGGTGGATTCTATTTATCATCATTAGTCATTTAGGTCAACATTGGATCATTCAGAGATCCTCACTGAACTGCTGGGGAGAGTTTGCTGCACTGAAAGTAAAGGGACTGAATAATTTTGCAAGCCCAATTTTTCAGTTTTTTATTTGTTAACAAAGTTTGAAATATCCAATAAATTTCGTTCCACTTCATGATTGTGTCCCACTTGTTGTTGATTCTTCACAAAAAATTACAGTTTTATATCTTTATGTTTGAAGCCTGAAATGTGGAAAAAGGTCTCAAAGTTCAAGCGGGCTGAATACTTTCGCAAGGCACTGCATATATATATATATATATATATATATATATATATATATATATATATATATTTAGAGAGAGAGAGAGAGAGAGAGAGAGAGAGAGACACAGATCTATGTATATATATATATATATATATATATATATATATATATATGTATTATATATATATATTTTTTTTGTATTTATGATTTTTTTTGGGGGGGGGGCATTTCTTTGGGGGTTCAGGTTGGTGTTTCAATGAAGATTGAACATATAGCTAAGCCATAAATCATGCCCAACACTCATAAACATCCTTAATAAGTTTGGAGATGTAAGGACTGAGAAAAAGCACAATGATTAGGGAGTCTGCCTTCCTGCCCTATGTTTGTGTGTTTGAATCCAGAATGAGCTCTCTCTATGGGCAACAATTGGAGGTCTCCAACCATGAAAATGTTACCATCAATACTTTTGAAATTGTTTAGGACATAGGCATTTGTATCACCAAACTTTTCATAGAAAGCAATTCCCACAAGAAAACAAAGCACAAAAAAGTTCTAGATATAGCAATATTGAGAGCTATAGATATATTTCTATTTTTAACAAATTTGGCAAAATATCCAGGTAGGGGATGCAGCTGCAGTAATATCTGTTTTAAAATGCCAAATCTTGGCCATACGTATTTACTCAATAAATATTTTGTGGGATGCCCTATATAATTTTGGGGTTCTATATAGAAGCTATATATAAGATTGTTCAAGGGAAAAATGATTGCCCTAAAAAACGTTGTAATGTGATGGTATTTACTAATGAATCACTTGCTAGAAGTATGAACTGTGTGCAGTGACAACCTGCATGTTTTCCAAGTTCGCCAGTTCATTCCATTTTACATGGGCGAAACGGCGGACTATACTTTGGAATTCATTATACCGCATGCTTAGGTTTTGCAAAACCTACATTTTTCAGCTTAGTTGGCGTTGCGCATGCGCACATGAGAATTCTTGCAGCTCGGGACTTCAGAAGCTATTTTTTACTTTTTACACTTTTGAAGAAATCTCTCTTTATATGTCACTTTTTGACACAGTTTAAAAGCCATTCATGTCCAAATGATCTCCCACATCTTCCACAGTGATCTGGGTTTTTTTGGGGTACTAAACAATGTTTTAGAAAAAAGTAGTCAAGCTTTTAGCTAAACTGTGTTTAAGTCTCACCCGGACGTTGTAGCGTCTTAGTGAATCTAACACTAGGCGTTATTGTCTGCCAGTGGTACAGTGAATACCAATGTCAAACGTTAATCTTCGCCAGAGCGCCAAAATCTTGGCGATGGCGAAATGGCGGTACAGTGAATTAGGCCCAAAGTGACAAAATACAAAAATCTCCGAGTGAAATAAACATACAATGTATCTATTACATGTTCAAAGGAAAAAAAGTCTCCAGTGATATTCAGTCGATAAAAAAAACAAATGAATCCTGCCACCTCTGTGAGGGATAATAAACGTAACCACTTAAGCCCTGGAGGATTTGGCTGCTCAAAGACCAGGGCCTATTTTGCGATTCGGCACTGCGTGACTGTAACGGACAATTGCGCAGGCTTGCGCTGCTGTACCCAAATGAAATTGACGCCCTTTTTTCCCCACAAACAGAGCTTTCTTTTGATGGTATTTGATCACCTATGCGATTTTTACTTCTTGAGCTATAAACAAAAAAAAGCGACAATTTTGAAAAAATATATTACCAAATTTAAACAGCGCTAGCATCAGTGAAAAATATGTAACATCAATGTGTTCAATTCATCAGTGCAAATTACAATGTGCATAAATATCTGCAATAAAAAATAAACCATGTGCAAAAAAAGTCCTTATTGGTAATCCAAATAAAGTGCTCAGGTGCTCCAGATAATACAAGGTGCTTCAAAGTGATAGGTGACCCCTCTCGGTTCCCCACTTACCAAATTGCCAGAATTTTTGAGCCTTGAAAATATATTGCACATAAGCCCTCTTTTCCAGGATCTCAATTTATTGCTTCACAAGCTAAATAACATACTTACAAACATAAATGTGCATGAGCGCATATGAGCAAAGGTGCCTCGTGTAGGCAGCGCTTGGCGTGCGTTCCACGACCAGGAAGTGCCTGACCGGAAGTGACGTTCCGCCTCGTCCGTAACCGGAAATTACGTCAACGCGTTGACGTAATTTCCGGTTACGGACGAGGCGGAACGCTCATGCACATTTATGTTTGTAAGTATGTTATTTAGCTTGTGAAGCAATAAATTGTCTAAACATACTTCACGATGCATGGCTTCTATATTATTTTTAAATGGTGGAAACGGAGACGGATACCTATCTACCCTTATCCAAGAATATATGGAAAAATTATCTTTGAGATCCTGGAAAAGAGGGCTTATGTGCAATATATTTTCAAGGCTCAAAAATTCTGGCAATTTAGTGAGTGGGGAACTGAGAGGGGTCACCTATCACTTTGAAGCACCTTGTATTATCTGGAGCACCTGAGCACTTTATTTGGATCACCAATAAGGACTTTTTTTGCACATGGTTTATTTTTTATTGCAGATATTTATGCACATTGTAATTTGCACTGATGAATTGAACACATTGATGTTACATATTTTTCACTGATGCTAGCGCTGTTTAAATTTGGTAATATATTTTATCCTAAGATTTGCTTAGTGTTACAGCTGCTGCATACTATTTATACACTTTTTATATGCAATATTTTTATGATAACAATTCTGATTTTATTTTTATATATTCATCTATTTATTAATTCACTTATTTAATTGATCCATTAGCGCGGGTTTTAATTTAGTTTTTTTTACAATTTTGAAAAAATAACAATATTTTTCACATTTTTTTTTATATAAAATTCCTAAAAAAATGTAAAAATCTAAATTTTTTAATATTTTAGGACAATTTGTTTGCTGCTACATATTTTTGGTGAAAAAAATCGCAATAAGCGTATTTTGATTGGTTTGCGCAAAAGTTATTGCGTTTACTAACTACGGGAAAGATTTATGTCATTTTTATTTATAATGGCGGCGAATAAATATACTGACGGCGGTCGGCAAGTGGTTAATCAGTCCAAAGGATCAATTGATAATCCTACCACCTACATGTGGGATAACTCAACTTAAAAACCGGTGCTCAAAAAAACTCCACCACCAGTGATTCCTAGCAGCTCACCTCCAGCTTTGACTCCTGATTCCCCAGAGAGTCAAAGAACGCTGTTCGTCATTAGGGATGCTCAAACTCTGAATGGATGGATAGATGTCTCTGGATCCCAGTTTTTCCTCCTGTTTGACTCCTGTTTCACCAGAGAGTCACAGAACACTGTTCCCCCGTTAGGGATGGTAAAACTGTGAATGGATGGATGTCTCTGGATGTATCAGGATCCCAGTTTTTCCCTGTTTGACTCCTGTTTCACCAGAGAGTCACCGAAAGCTGTTCCCCATTAGGGATGGTCAAACTGTGAATGGATGAATGTATCAAGATCCCAGCTTTTCCTCATATATAATGGTCCACTGTAGGGAACAAAAACAATATACTGTATCTAGTGCTCTCTGTAAAAACTTTTATTATCACACAAATTAAAAGGGCTCACTCACATAATGTAGCACTAAGCCGTGCTAGCTGTAATATGCTCCTAGGATACATCCACTGGCTTTCAGCCATAAAAATGGGTAATGGTCGTGGCTCGTGGGTATAGCCAAATGTCCGCTCCTGCCTCCAGACACGTTGCATTCTCAAACAAACTTCTTCAGTGGGGTATACTGTATATACTCACCTAGCCAGGAACTGCTTCTTCTGCACATTTGCAAAAATAATCTCTATTTATTCCTATAGGAAGGTTTTCCGCTCGTTGGAAACGTATAGTGTAGATGGCATCCTAATAGCAATAAATGGAAACTCAAGCAGTGGTGCAGTTGCTAGGGGTAAAATTACAATTATTATTTAAGATCACCTGCCAAAAATACACTAAAACAGTCATAGAATCCCTCATTTAACCCCTTCTGGTTTTACCCCTTTAATGACCAAGCCATTTTTTGCAATACAGCACTGCGTTATTTTAACTGACAATTGCCCGGTTGTGCGGCGCTGTACCCATAAAAAATTGCTGCCTTTTTTTTCCCCCACAAACAGAGCTTTCTTTTGGTGGTATTTGATTTTTTTTTTGCGCTGTGAACAAAAAAAGAGCGACAATTCTGAAAAAACAAGATTTTTTACTTTATGCTATAAAATTTAAAAATCAATTTTCATCATTTTAGGCCAATATGTACTCTGCTAAATATTTTTGGTTAAAAAAATCCCAATAAATGTATATTGATTGGTTTGTGCAAAAGTTATCGCGTCTACAAACTAGGGGAGGGATTTATGTTATATTTATTTTTTATGACATAATGGTGGCTTATAGCGATTTTTAGCGGGAGTGCGACATTGCGGTGGACAGATCGGACACCTAACTGACATTTTTAAAACTTTTGGGAGGGACCAGTGACATTACTACATTAATCGGTGCTAAAAATATGCACTGTTACTGTATTAATAACACTGGCAGGGAAGGGGTTAACACTGGGGGCGCTCCAAGGGGTTAAATGTGTCCCTAGGGGGTGATTTCTAACTATGTGGGGGATGGGCTTTCTGCATGAACACAGAGACCTGTGTTCCTAAATAAGAGTGTTTACATCGGCAGACTGCCGTTCTGTCTCCACGGGGAGCAATCATGGGTGCCCGGCAGATATCGCGTCAGCTGCTCCCACTGATTGGCTCCCCCTGTGGCCAATCAGTGCATGTGCGCTCGCCCCCAGTAGCTGTCTCTCGAAACAACATACAGGTACATTGTTTCACAGGACAGAGCCGACCTGCCGCAGTATAAGTACGGCAGCTGGTCGGTAAGTGGTTAAAGTGGTTCTAAAGGCAGAACGTTTTTTTACCTTCATGCATTCTATTGCTGAAGGTTAAAAACCTTCAGAATGCAGCCCCACAGCCCCCCTAATACTTACCTAAGACAGATCAAGATCCAGCAATGTGCATGAGAGCGGCTGCTCTCCTGGGTCTCTGCTTCCTCATGGCCTGAGAGATAAAAGCGAGAGCCATTGGCTTCCACTGCTGTCAATCACAACCAGTGAGACAGGAGCAGGGGCTGAGCTGATCACTGTTCAGTGTGTCTTTATCTTCCATTCTGTGAATAGTGTAGTACCCTCTCAAAATTGGATACTTTAACGCAGTGGTGGATTTAAGCACAGTATGGCCATATGGTGTAACTAAATCCCTATATTTACTTATTAAGGTCAGGTGTTTTTAAGTAGCCTTGCAAGATTTGAAAGCAAGCTTTTTTTGTGTATGTGTGCACTATTTTCTATGGTTTAATTTGTATATTGGTCTCTATAGCAGCACCAACCTCAGAAATGTTTGTTTGTTTATGGACACACAGAGCCAGGCCCAGGAGCGAGCACATCCGAGTGCCCCCAAAGAAAGAGGCTTGCTATGGGGGCACTCAGACAAGAGGAGGAGCCAGGAGCACCGGCAGGGGCCCTGTGAAGAGGAGGATCAGGGCTACTCTGTGCAAAACCATAGCACAGAGCAGGTAAGCAAAACATATTTGTTTAAAAAAAAAAAAGTACCTTTTTAATATCCCTTTAAATTTAATAATGTTTGCAACAAGGTGACAGTGCAGAGAAATACAAATTAGTACACAAAGCAATATAAAATGTCTATTTGAATTTTTATGTGTACAATAAATGTTACATATGTTTTTAAAAGTAGAAATAGAAACATGATGTACTATATATATATATGACTGGAAAGAAAAGTAAATTTTCAACATGACATTTTTATGTGCATAAATGTATTCTATTGCCACTGAAAAATCTGTGCAAAGCTGGCCACAACAGCTGGGCTCAGGCGCGATCCTGGTCCAAACCCACCTGTCTGATCCTGCCATAAAGCTGACACTGCACACCACTAATCACAGACATTTCTTGGTCTGTAATAAACAGGCAAAAAATTTGGGGGAGCATACCCATGTATTTCCAAAGCTGCTGCAGCTATGAACCAAAAGACATGTATATTAAAAAAGAATAGCGCGCAAATGCAAAAGAAATTACTACCAAATCTGAAGAGAGTCCATAAATAAAAATGGGGGTTTGGTCCCACCATATGGCCATATCGTGCTCAAGCCCACTACTGCGTCAAAGTACCCCATTATCAGTGGGTCCTACACTATCCATGAAAAAGAGATGAATCCAGCCTTTCTAACCCTTGGAGATAATACTCCTTGCTGGGAAAAATGTGCAAATGCACTACAGGGGACTCCTCCTATATCCACTGGACACTGATTGAGTACAGGTGTATGTGGGGGGTACTCAATCAGTGTCCACCATCAAGTGGATATAGGAGGAGTCCCCTGTAGTGCATTTGCACATTTTTCCCAGCAAGGAGTATTATCTCCAAGGGTTAGAAAGGCTGGATTCATCTCTTTTTCATGGATAGTGTAGGACCCACTGATAATGGGGTACTTTGACGCAGTAGTGGGCTTGAGCACGATATGGCCATATGGTGGGACCAAACCCCCATTTTTATTTATGGACTCTCTTCAGATTTGGTAGTAATTTCTTTTGCATTTGCGCGCTATTCTTTTTTAATATACATGTCTTTTGGTTCATAGCTGCAGCAGCTTTGGAAATACATGGGTATGCTCCCCCAAAATTTTTTGCCTGTTTATTATGTATTCGGTCTGACCAGACTATCGAGGTTGAGCAGCCCTCCCCACCCCCCACATACACCTGTACTCAATCAGTGTCCACCATCAAGTGGATATAGGAGGAGTCCCCTGTAGTGCATTTGCACATTTTTCCCAGCAAGGAGTATTATCTCTAAGGGTTAGAAAGGCTGGATTCATCTCTTTTTCATGGATAGTGTAGGACCCACTGATAATGGGGTACTTTGACGCAGTAGTGGGCTTGAGCACGATATGGCCATATGGTGGGACTAAACCCCCATTTTTATTTATGGACTCTCTTCAGATTTGGTAGTAATTTCTTTTGCATTTGCGCGCTATTCTTTTTTAATATACATGTCTTTTGGTTCATAGCTGCAGCAGCTTTGGAAATACATGGGTATGCTCCCCCAAATTTTTTGCCTGTTTATTATGTATTCGGTCTGACCAGACTATCGAGGTTGAGCAGCCCTCCCCACCCCCCACATACACCTGTACTCAATCAGTGTCCACCATCAAGTGGATATAGGAGGAGTCCCCTGTAGTGCATTTGCACATTTTTCCCAGCAAGGAGTATTATCTCCAAGGGTTAGAAAGGCTGGAT
The DNA here is from genome assembly GCF_965119305.1 of Pelophylax lessonae. Lineage (NCBI taxonomy): Eukaryota > Metazoa > Chordata > Amphibia > Anura > Ranidae > Pelophylax > Pelophylax lessonae. The sequence continues at coordinate 316,658,367 of NC_138769.1, forward strand.
TCATCTCTTTTTCATGGATAGTGTAGGACCCACTGATAATGGGGTACTTTGACGCAGTAGTGGGCTTGAGCACGATATGGCCATATGGTGGGACCAAACCCCCATTTTTATTTATGGACTCTCTTCAGATTTGGTAGTAATTTCTTTTGCATTTGCGCGCTATTCTTTTTTAATATACATGTCTTTTGGTTCATAGCTGCAGCAGCTTTGGAAATACATGGGTATGCTCCCCCAAATTTTTTGCCTGTTTATTATGTATTCGGTCTGACCAGACTATCGAGGTTGAGCAGCCCTCCCCACCCCCCACATACACCTGTACTCAATCAGTGTCCACCATCAAGTGGATATAAGAGGAGTCCCCTGTAGTGCATTTGCACATTTTTCCCAGCAAGGAGTATTATCTCCAAGGGTTAGAAAGGCTGGATTCATCTCTTTTTCATGGATAGTGTAGGACCCACTGATAATGGGGTACTTTGACGCAGTAGTGGGCTTGAGCACGATATGGCCATATGGTGGGACCAAACCCCCATTTTTATTTATGGACTCTCTTCAGATTTGGTAGTAATTTCTTTTGCATTTGCGCGCTATTCTTTTTTAATATTTCTTGGTCTGTGCAGCTACGGATCAGGAAATGTCTCAAAGCTTGTGATTGGCGGTGCACAGTGTTGGTGGGATCAGGCAGGTGGGTTGAGACTAAGATCCCAAACACGCCTCAGCTCATCTCTATGGGGCACATGCTGGGCTAATTGAAAGAAATCAAATTAATCCCTCCACCCACACAGAGGAATAGCTGCTAGCGCCAGCTGTCAGTTTACCAAAAACAGTGCCTGCAGCTGATTGGCTGTAAAAGCTGTGTGGCCGACAATTCGACCCGGATCCTTTGAAAAAAGTTGACCGAGTATTCAACTTTTGCCTAGCTGGCCAGGCCAACCACTGTTAGAATTTTGGCCAATTCCTCTGAATTGGCTAGAGTTCTAACATTGTATTACCAGATTAACAGGCTCACTGCACAGCAGGCTCTCTCTACTGTTGGTACTTCTAGCTCACTTTTCTTGGAGCCAATGTACCTGCCAGAGCCACCCATGATCCCTATGTGAGTTCAGGGTTGGGTTTATTTTAAAGCATGTGAGCATGTAGAGGGCTAGGGACACTTCTTCCACAACAAAACCAAGTGATTCTCCTGCACTCAGGTACCGTGCTTTAAAGGAAAATATGTTGATAGCGTCTAGGTTCTTGCTGCCCTCTCAAGACCATGGGTGTCCATACATACTAGAAAACAACAAAAACAAGAGAAGGGCGCACTGACCTAGTGCAGTACCATTAAAACAATTATTGAAGGGTAAAAAATGTTTCATACATCATACACACAAACATAGGTTGCAAATAGGCATATACATCCCAATATATATACATCCCAATATAATCAGGTGACCTCTAGGACATGGATTGATCCAGTGCTACAGAGGGGTATGGATGGCGTCTGTACTGGTAGGGCTGACGCGTTTCAAGTGAGAACCCTCAACCCTCTTCATCAGAGCCACTAATGGGTTCTCTCTCTAAACGCATCAGCCCTACCAGTACAGACGCCATCAATACCCCTCTGTAGCACTGGATCAATCCATGTCCTAGAGGTCACCTGATTATATTGGGATGTATATTTCTATTCTGTGTTTGTGAGTACGATGTATAAAAGTTTTTTTTACCCTTCAATTAATGTTTTAATGGCACTGCACTAGGTCCATGTGCCCTTCTCTTGTTTTTGTTGTACATATTTTCCACACTCAGGCTTGGCATAGTTCCCAATTGTTTTGCTTTTTTATTTTTTTAATCCACATTTCCGTCTTACCTTCTCCATTGTCCCTATTTTTTAGTCTGAGGTGTAGACTTCTATAAGAATGTACTATTTAATTAGCAAACTAAAGCTAGCTCCACAGACTGAACAAGGGATGGATGGAGGAATCTCCATTTCCAGCTGTTGTATTCAGGGAGCCGCAGCAATAAAATATTATAGTTAAAAAGAAGTCATTTTACTATGTACACATCTGCAATTCCTATTCCCTGTGCACCTGTTGTCAGTGTTATTGTATGTCCAGCTGAGGGCACTCTTCTCATGCTGCTAACAAGCCTCCTGAATTATTCACCTGAAGATACCTGGAAGCCTGAAAACAAATCCAGCACTGACAGAAGGAGTGCGATACTCTATCTGCTAGCTGCAGCTGAGAATAGGCCAGGTCCTGGTGAAAACAATACCATATACAGAGACTTTGACATGAGCTACATCTGGAGATGTATTGTGTGTCAGGAAAATGAGACTAATTTATTACTATGGCTAGAATATTTATTAGTATTCTGTGATCAGAGCTGTTTAATACTCTCCAATCTCTTCTTCAAATGAAAATTGGACATAATTCCATACTCCAATAGCTATGTTCACCTGGAAAGTTTGGTACTAAAAAAATGGTAAATCAAACAAGGGAAGTCATTCTATGGCCTGTGACTGATTTGGTAGATGGCTCTGGGAGTTAATCATTGGAAGCAGCAGACTCTTCCTTCCTCCTTTCAGGTTTGTAGATGGAGAGATGGAAATAATGTTGTCAGATGCTCCATTATTATTGTATATGAGGCTATGTATCTGAAGCTACAGCCAGCTTAGGCTGGACCATGCTTCTAAAAGATGGTTGATGGGCATACCTGGCTGCTGCCTTCAATCCTCTCCATTCGACTTCACCTCTGCTCCTTTGTTTCTTTCCTACTTCCCTCCCCCTCCCTTCCCCATTCCCAACTACACTGGACTGGTATGCATGTACTATCTGGTATGCATGTACTATCTTGGAAAATATGGACCAAAGTTTGTGAATCTACCTTTTTGTATACCTTGAATGTTACTAGTACAACGCCTTTCCATGTGTATGCATTGTATTCTTTTAACTTGATATGCACTACCTGTAAAAATGTAATAAATATTTTTTTACTGGCAAAAAAAGTTGTCAGATGCTCATTGTATGTTTTTACTTCAGTAACTTCAGCTTGGTCAAAAGACAGTCTCTAAATCCTTGATTAAAGCGGAGTTCCGGGCACAGAAATGATTTTTTGCTGAACATACCCCCGGGACAGTCAGGGCTAGCACATTCCACAATGGCTAGCCTCTGATCTGTCCCGGTTCGCACTTACCTTTTAGAAGAAATACTTACTTAGAAAATTTCTTCCACAGCGTTTCCATCTCTGTTGTGGGCAGCTGAAGCCGGCGCGGTCCTCTTCTGTCTTCTTCCGCGTCTTCGTGTCCCAGAATGCACTGCACCGGCCCCTCTCGTCACTTCCGGTGCGGCGCCGCATTCCTAAACAGCTTCTGGGCATGCCCAGAAGCTGTTTAGCAGGGGAATGCGGCGTCGCCCGGAAATGACGAGCGGGGCCGGTGCCGTCGCATTGATTCCTGGGAGCTATGACGTTTAGCTCCCAGGAATCATCGCGAGGCAGGAAGTGACGGGGTAAGCCTCGGCGCTGGAGGAGGAAGCAGTCATAGGTGAGTATTTACGATCTTCAATAAAAAGGTGAGTAAACAAAAAAAAATAAAAATAACTATCCAATTCCTTTTCAGGTGAGCTCTACCTAGCGGAGGGGCACAAAAAAAAAATAGTTTTTGTGCCCGGAACTCCGCTTTAAGTCAGACAGGTACTGATAAAATTATAATAAAGCAAACCAAACTGGAGCTGGGAAGCTCATACCACAATCAGTTGGTGCAAGTAGCCTTATTACATCAGACAAGAATTGTAAGTCCTCAAAAAATCCCTGTATGGGAACAAATCTTCACCTCGGGGACCATCCACACATACTATCTCTTACTCAACCACAAATTGTAAACATGAAGATGAAGGTGCTATACAGGGCTTTTTTTCCTCAGAGAATCGGTGCAGAAACTCAACCATACCCCTCCTCCCCATCCTCCATACACATACCTGCCAAACAAGCATCAAATAGTAGGTGTGGCCAAACAGTGGGAAGGTCTTAAAGCAGTGTTTCTCAACTCTGGTCCTCAGGGCACACCAACAGGCCAGATTTTAGGTGTTGCCTTGGGGAGATGCAGACTATAATACTACAATCACTAAGCAGCAAATTACATCACTTGTGATGTATTTCAGTTTTCTTGCAAACCTGGCCTGTTAGTTTGACCGGAGTTGAGAGGTAAGCTACATATAAAGTGCAAGGTTCAGGAGTGTGCTGTGTTCAGAGTGCAGATTTCAGGGGTGTGCTACATACAGAGTGCAGAGTTCAGGGCTACACTACATACAGAGTGCAGAGTTTAGGGGTGAACCACACACAGAGAGCAAAGTTCACGGCTACTCTACACACCGATCGCAAAGTTCAGGGGTGCACTACACACAGGAGGTTATTTACTAAAACTGAAGAGTGCAAAATCTGGTGCAACTCTGCATGGTAACCAATCACTTTCTAAGTTTTATTGCCAAAGCTTAATTGAACAAGCTGAAGTTAGAAGCTGGCTACCATGCAAAGTTACACCAAATTCCGAGTGTACCAGTTTTAGTAAATCTACCCCATAAAGTGAAAAATTCAGTGTTGCGGTACAGAGTGCAGAGTTCAGGGATGCACTATGTGCAGATTTCATGCGTGTGCTACACACAGAGTGTAGAGCTCAGGGGTTCACTACAGACAGAGTAGCGTTCAGCCCTCTTCCACAGGTGCTTACCTCTGCATCACCCATCCACATCTTACTTTTGTCCTCTTCAGCTCTGCCCTCTGCAAACAACCGTCCCTCCACTGCCCTCCTCTTCTCCTCCCTCCTTAAGAGCTCCACTATCTGCCACGTGTCTTACTGTTGTTGCGATTTTAAGCTGAAGCACCCAGCCGGCTCTAGTACATCCCTGCATACTATACTACACTTACAGGGAGATCATACAGTGGGGGAATGAGAAACTGGTCACCAGGGGAAAAAATAAAGATCACAGAGGGTGCAGCCTACCATGCCCCCCTCCTGCCCATGACTACACTAAACCCTGGGCACCTGTTCTGTATCTCCCTTGTCCCTGTCCTGCACTCGGTGGCATCTGACAGGAGATCTGATCAGTGGGAGCTGCTGGGAAATAAGCTATCACTTGCAAACGCAGAAGCCGGACAACTGTTCTTACAAGTAATAATGATGAGCAGGGAGCAGAGGGCCTGAGCCAGAGGTGGTAGAACTGAGTTGCCCCTAGTTCCTGCTGAAAAAAGCCCAGGTGTTTATATATACATATATATATATATATATATATATATATATATATATATATATATATATAGTGTGTGCATGTATGTGCGTGTGTGTATATGTATGTGCTGTGTATATATATCTACAGTATCTCACAAAAGTGAGTACACCCCTCACATTTTTGTAAATATTTTATTATATCTTTTCATGTGAAAACACTGAAGAAATGACACTTTGCTACAATGTAGAGTAGTGAGTGTACAGCTTGTATAACAGTGTAAATTTGCTGTCCCCTCAAAATAACTCAACACACAGCCATTAATGTCTAAACCGCTGGCAAACTTGATAAAAATCCAAAAAATAAAATTTAAATAAAAAAAAACATTTTGTTTTAAAAATCATTTATTTTCATACACCCTGGAACCTAATGGATCGTCAACATCTGTTGGTGTCCGCCGGTGGACGATCAACATCTGTCACAGAAAAACAATTACACAAAAACATCTGCCAGTGTCCCACCAATAAATAAAAAAAATATATTTTATGTGCCCCTGTCCCCCCGTACTCATGTGCAAAAGCAAATGCACATGTTGGTCCTGTACGCATAATGAAATAGCGATCACACCACGAATGTGAGATATTGTACCTTGGTCTAGTGATCATCTACGCATGCAATGGGGAAACCAGCCTACATGCTTAGTATGCTAGGCTTGTTATCTTTAACCGGTTGCCGACCGCCGCACGACTATATACTGCGGCGGTCAGCCCCGGCCAGGCAGAGTGACGTATGGATACGTCACTCGCCTGTCACTGACTTGCGAGCCAATTGCGGGTGGGCGCGCGCCCGCCGCGGCTCGTTCACAGACAAGTCACACTACGATCGCTCCTGTGAAGGGAGAAAGGCGGAGCGGCTTATGTAAACAAGCCGCCCGTCATTCTCCCTGGTGTAAAAATGAAGATCAGACGGTTCTACTATGTAGGACCGTTGATCTTTGTTTTTAAACCAATAGCAATGTCCCTGCACAGTTAGAATCACGCCCCTAGGACACACTTAACCCCTCCCTGTCCAATAAAGTTAACCCCTTCCCTGCCAGTGTCATTTTTGCAGTAACAGTGCATATGTAAAGCACTGATTACTGCAGTGATGTCACTGGTACCCCCAAAAGTGTCAAAAATGTCAGTCAAGGGTCCGATCTGTCCGCTGCAATGTCGCAGTACCGAAAAAAAATCGCAGATCGCCGCCATTACGCGTTAAAAAAAAAAAACACCAAAAATGACAAAAATCTTTCCCTTTGTTAGTAAACGCGATAACTTTTGCGCCAACCAATCAAAATACGCTTTTTGCGATTTTTTTTTAACCAAACATATGTAGCATGAAACAAATTGGCCGAAAATGTTAGAAAATTTTGATTTTTACATTTTTTTTGGGGAATTTCATATAAAGAAATGTGAAAAATATTGTTATTTTTGCAAAATTGACGCTCTTTTTTTGTTTATAGCGCATGATCAAAAAATCGCACAGGTGATCAAATACCACCAAAAGAAAGCTCTGTTTGTGGGAAAAAAAGGACATCAAATTCTTTTAGGTACAGCGTCGCAAGACCGCGCAATTGTCCGTTAAATTCACGCAGTAAAAAATCGCAAAAACCCCCCTGGTCTTTTAGCAGCCAAATCCTCCGGGACTTAAGTGGCTAGAAGTGGAGAGAAGCTTTTTTAAAAATGAAAAAATACCTTAATCCTTCTGTCACTAAAACTGTGAAATAGGTCAGCATATGGAGCTTCTGAAGAGCTTAGGCCAGCAAATGAACCAGCCCCCCATAAAATGTTTTTGTGACGTTTGCCACAGATGTGACTGTGGAATATCAGAAGAACCAATTGCTTAAAAGATTTACTGGTGAAATCTTTATAACTATACCCCTTTAAGCAGAACTCAAAACAAAACACCTTTTCATTGGGGTTTGCTCTGAAATGCAAAGGTTAAATGCTAATTTATGCCCAGGGTGCCAGAAAAAAGGGGTTTCACTCATCGAATCCCTCACTCCACTGCCAGCCAATACTCAACTCTTTTCCCTGATGCTCCAGCTTGTAGGTGGTACTAGTGTTGTACTTGATTATATCAGAGTGCCTGTGACCACCAGAGAGTCTTAAAGTGATATTAAAGGTTCTTTTTAAAAAAACTAAAAATATTGAACATGCAATGGTTTTGTACAGAGCAGTCCTGATTCTATTCTTCTGGGGTCCCCTGCTGACACTTCTGGCTCCTACTCTTCCTTTGAGGGCACTCATGCGGGCTTGCTCCCGAGTCCCTTGTCTGTGTCTATTGACACAGACTGGGCGGCTCTGCCCCGCCCCTCTGCTCCTTGTCACAGCATTTGATTGATGCCAGTGGGAGCTAATGGCTTCTGCTGCTATCAGTATGCCCAGAGAGGAGGGACAGAGCTGGGAGAGCTCTCCTGCACAGTAAATCAGTTAGTAGTAAATCAGTTGTTACAGCACCCCAGCTTCCCCTTCTACTCCCTGCATGTCTCCCACACCACATACGTGTGTGAAGACATGCAGCCAACACCTGGCACCTTGCACACAGTTCCACCACTCCGCACCTCCTGTGCGTGAGGCACCAGGCTATCAGATTCCCTGCTGCGGCCGGTGCCGATCTCCTCATGCAGGCTGCAGACTTTCTTCCCACAAGCACCGGGGTTTAACAGACACAGTGCTCTCCTCTTTCTATACTGTTGGAAAAAGAGCTTGCCCGTGGTTGCATACCTGATATGGGTGTGTGGGAAGCGGGCAGAGCCTGTTGCCTGGGCAATCTGAGTTGAGGTTGCTCCCCAGCTCAGGTATATATTCCTGGGCTTGGCTGGGGCAAACAGTGTCAATCTCTCTCTGCCAGTCCCCTTGGATACTACATGTGTCTGTGAGGACTCTAAACTAAGTTCGGGCCTCCAAGAACTGCCGCTGCATCCCAAATGCCCAGCCATCTCTCTGTCTGCGCCCTCTGCTCTCAACTCATGGCCAGGGTGCCCAGTGCTTCTCTCCCTTTCTCTCTGGACCCAGAAGATTCTGGCTCAGGGAGCTGCCTCCATGGCCCTTCTGAACCAGCCATCTGTCACCCAGACCACCTCACCAGCGGCCGGGGCTGCAAGGCACCCTCAGCATGAGTCCCTGAACCCTCCTGTCTCTCCCCTTGCCATGCCATGTTACCGCCCAGAGGATGATTTCCTGTTTTTTGTGCCTTAAAGTTGCCCTGTGGACTGTTCTCCTTTGCTGTGCCATATTTAGACTCCATTGACTGTTAAACCTTGATGTGCCCTATCACTGCCCTGAGGAATATTTCCTGTTACTGTGTCATATTACTGCCCTGAGGATTATCTCCCCTTGCTATGCCATATTACCACCCTGTGGATCATCTTCCCTTGCCGTGCCATATAGCTACTCCATGAAATGTTTATCCACGCTGTGCCATATTGCTACTCCATGGCCTGTCTCTCCGTGTTGTGTCCTATTGCTGCCCCTCCCATATACCCAAGTTCTCCAGTAAACGCCCACATGTTGGGTTCTGTGTGAATTGCCTCCATGTGCTCTCTCTCTGTGCTCCTAGTTCATCACACCACCCCTATGCGAGAAAGGGATCAAGTAAGTAAAAGTCCCTTTTTTTGGTATCTTGGGCATAAACGTAGCAATTAATGCCCCACTACAAGGATATTTTTTTGGTTTTCCGCAGAGTTCAGCTTTAATGGAAAAACCTCTGTTTAAAATAAAAGGTTTACTGTTCATACAGGTTTTATTAAAGCCCCTTTAATAGCTGGAACTTCTGTTGCTGTCATTATTGTTGACCATCATGTCATTTTTGAGAAAACTGCATGTGAAATAAAAAAGAGGAAATCATATACTGAATACTATTATTATAAGTATTATTCACATACATGTAGTATATTACAATATTTTTTTAGATAGTGATCCTTTAAGAGTCTGTCTGAGCCCTGATTGCAACAGGCTGCACTAAACTCAGCCAGAGAGACTTCTTCAGCTTGCTGAGTTCATTGAACCCTAGAAGAAACAGTCACTGTGTGTGCTTAGCTGTCTTACTGTGTGCAAAACTGACAAACAGCCTGATGCAGAACAGCCTCAGTAAGTAGCTATCTATACCTACTCTAATGCCTGACACACATACCACATGATTACTGGACGAAAGATCTTCCATTTTTTTATGCATGCTAATCTCATATCGAAAATGAAGAGGTTACTAAAGCTATGAAAATACTTGTACAACAAAAAAAAAAAAAAATTCAGAAGTGATGTAATATATTGTATTGTATTTTCAGATGAAAACTGCACTGATTAAACAAAAATCGTATGATCTGGTCTCATAGAGAAATATTTTCATGCTTGTCCCAGTGGATAATATCAGATGAACTGTCATGATTGGCTCTTTGGCAGTTGCTATAGAGTTTAGTATTTGAGGTAAAGTTTCACTTTACAAAGAATACCCAATCATATGCAAGGGAAAAAAAAACTGCATTTTTGCTTGCACATGATTGGATGATGGAAGTCAGCAGAGCTTCTGCTCATTTACTAAGCTCTGGAGCAACTGTGTAAATTGCACAGTCTATTTACCTTTAGTAAATCAACCCCATGTCCATGCTCAAACAAAACAATGTCATGCAGTGCTGCAGTTTTTTTTTTTTTGCCTGGGAAAAAGAATCAATGCTGTGCTTTTGGTATCTGAAACCACGAAAGGCGTGTGATAATGGAAAAAACCTGCAGACCACTCTTAAGCTTTAGAACATTGCCTAGTCCATGCCTTCAACTTCATAGTGCATCACTTCCTATCAAAATACAGTGGATTCCAGGATGTGTTTCACCAGGTCAGGAGGGTTTGTAGACACTTTTGCCACTCCTACTTTGCCATCCCACCAAATACATTTATAACTGAAATTGCTGCTTAAATTTAAAATCAATTGCTGCCAGCATTACCACTGTCTGGCACCTCTGCTTCTACTTTTACTAGCAGAAAAACACCTGCCTTGTGACTCATAATCTGTGGCCTATTTCAGCTGGTAACTAGGGTTGAGCGAACACCTAGATGTCCGTGTTCGACGGGTTCGGCCGAACTTTAAAAAAAAGTCCGGGTCCGTGTCCCGGACTTTTACCGAACTTTTCCCGGACACCGAACCCCATTGAAGTCAATGGGGACCCGAACTTTAAGGCACTAAAATGGCTCTAAAACACCAAAGGAAAGGGCTAGAGTGCTGCAAATGGCAGCAAAACGTAATTAAGAGCATGGCAAGTGCTCTGCAAACAAATGTGGATAGGGAAATAACTTAAAACAACAAAAAAAAAACAGAAAAATAAAACAATGTTCTTCTTCATCTCTGAAGGACGAGGCCCATATGGAGTAGGAGGGAGGTTGAGGTGGTGGTGGATGTGGCGGTGACATAGGCGTGCGCACAGGGTGTGCTGGGTGTGCCTGGGCACACCCTAATCACCTAGGGCACATAGCATTGCCAGTGAGGAGATGGGAAAGATCTCCCTGGGACCTGCTCTGCTCTATTTCTCCTTGCCTACAGGTACATGGCCCCGATACATTACTCTCCCTGCTGGCAAACACATGCATGTGTATTTCAACTTTGGGGTGCACACCTTAATGCAATAGGCTGCGCACACCTATGGGCGGTGTAGGTGGAAGCGGCGGTGGAGGAGGACCAGGGCCGGATTAACAGCATCATGGGCTTGGTGCTGAGGATTTTGAAGGGCCTTAAGGGCCGTGCCTTGCCATGCACCCAGAGGAGGAAGGGTGCAGCCATGCATGCCTAATTCAACATGGGATGCTGTCTCTGAAGCCCATAAACACATCCATGCATCGCCAACTGTCCCTCCTTGTCCGGCCTTCACGCTGTGTGGGGAGGTTCTGAGGGTGCTGCCTGGGGAAGCGAGCATAGAAGCCAGACTTCTGTGTTTACAAGTGACAGAAGAGCGGTAACAGTGAATATGGCCAACCCGGGGCCTATATAAAAGGTAGGGGCCTGGAGCTGCAGCTCCAATAGCCCCTACATTAATCTGGCCCTGAGGAGGAGGACGAGGTAGCCAACACTGCTTCTTTTCAAAAATTTTAAATGAGGGTACACCCCAAAAGAGTGAGAAAGAGCAAAAATGGAACAATGGGTGGGTAAGGTCGGTATCCATTGCTATTCTGCATAAGGTACGGAAAAGTCCCGTGGGATCCATGCCTGGTTCATTTTAATGAACGTGAGCTTGTCCACATTGTCTCTGGACAGGCGGCTGCGCTTGTCTGTTATAACGCCCCCAGCCGTGCTAAATACCCGTTCAGATAATACACTGGCTGCAGGGCACGCCAGCACCTCCAAGGCGTAAAGGGCAAGCTCAGGCCATGTGCCCAATTTGGAGACCCAGAAGTTGAAGGGGGCAGACCCGTCATTCACTACATGTAGGCGTGTGCACACATACTGCTCCACCATGTTGGTAAAATGCTGCCTCCTGCTAAGACGTTCCATCTGAGCTGCTGGTGCTGCTGTTTGTTGTGGCGTGCTGACAAAGCTTTTCCACATTTCGGCCATGCTAACCCTGCCTTCTGAGGTGCTGGCGGTGCCCTGGTTGCGTTGGCGACCTCCTCCTCCTCCTCCTCTGCCTTGTGCTTCCACTGTGGCCCCGCTGTCAGATGGGAATGCCAGCAGCATGGCGTCTACCAGCGTGCGCTTGTACTCGCGCATCTTGCGATCGCGCTCCAGTGAGTGAATTAAGGACGGTACGTTGTCCTTGTAACGGGGATCCAGCAGCGTGGCCACCCAGTAATCAGCACAAGTTAGAATGTGGGCAACTCGGCGGTCGTTGTGGAGACACTGCAGCATGTAATCGCTCATGTGTGCCAGGCTGCCCAGAGGCGACGAAAGGCTGTCCTCTGTGGGAGGTGTATCGTCCGTGTCCTCTGTATCCCCCCAGCCACGCACCAGTGATGGCCATGAGCTGGCCTGGGTGCCACCCTGCTGTGAACATGGTTCCATCTCCTCCTCCAGCTCCTCCTCCTCCTCATCCTCCTCATCCTCCAGAACTGTGCCCCTGCTGGACAATTGCGTCCCTGGCGTTTGCGTGTGCAGGAACCCACCCTCGGAGCCCCTTGCGAATGACTGCCCTGAAAGCCTTGGAAATGTTACCTCTTCATCCTCCTCCTCCTCCTCATCCTGTGCCACATCCTCTTCCATCATCGCCCGAATTGTTTTTTCAAGGAGGCATAGAAGTGGGATAGTTAAGCTGAGAACGGCGTCATTGCCACTGGCCATGTTGGTGGAGTACTCAAAACAGCGCAACAAGGCACACAGGTCTCGCATGGAGGCCCAGTTATTGGTGGTGAAGTGGTGCTGTTCCGCAGAGCGACTCACGCGTGCGTGCTGCAGCTGAAACTCCACTATGGCCTGCTGCTGCTCGCACAGTCTTTCCAGCATGTGCAAGGTGGAGTTCCACCTTGTGGGCACGTCACATATGAGGCGGTGAGCGGGAAGGCCGAAGTTACGCTGCAGCGCTGCCAGGCGAGCAGCAGCAGGGTGAGAACGCCGAAAGTGCGCACAAACGGCCCGCACTTTCTGCAGCAGCTCTGACATATCGGGGTAGTTTTTAAGGAACCTCTGCACCACCAAATTCAGCACATGCGCCAGGCAAGGGATGTGCGTCAAACCGGCTAGGCCCAGAGCTGCTATGAGATTTCGCCCGTTATCACACACCACCAGGCCGGGCTTGAGGCTCGCTGGCAGCAACCACTCATTTGTCTGCTGTTCCATGCTCCTCCACAACTCCTGCGCGGTGTGTGGTTTGTCCCCCAAACAGGCAAGTTGTAAAACTGCCTGCTGTCGTTTACCCCTGGCCGTGCTGAAGTTGGTGGTGAAGGTGTTACGCTGTCCGGATGAGGAGGCGGTAGAGGATGAGGAAGCGGAGTAGGAGGAGTTACGAACAGGAGGCAAACTGAAGCGCCCTGCAATCCTCGGTGGTGGAAGGACATGCGCCAAATTGCTATCCGCCTCAGGCCCATCCGCCACTGCATTTACCCAGTGTGCCGTTAGGGAGATATAACGCCCCTGACCGTGCTTACTGGTCCACGTATCCGTAGTTAGGTGGACCTTGGCACAGATGGCGTTGCGCAGTGCACACCTGATATTTTCCCCCACTTGGTTGTGCAGGGAAGGGATGGCTTGCCTGGAAAAGTAGTGGCGGCTGGGCACGACGTACTGTGGGACAGCCACCGACATAAGGTTTTTAAAACTGTGCGTCTCCACCAGACGGAATGACAGCATTTCAAAGGCCAATAATTTTGAAATGCTGGCATTCAGGGCCAGGGATCGCGGGTGGGTAGGGGGGTACTTCCTCTTCCTCTCAAGTGTTTGGGAGATGGAAAGCTGAACGCTTCCACGGGACATTGTGGAGATGGTTGTTGGTGACCCAGGTGGTGGTGTTGCTGACAGATCGTCTGTTTGCGGGGTGGCAGGTGCCGGTATCACTACAGATGTGGCTGGAGCGGCCGAGACTGCAGCAGAAGAGGAAGCAGGATGAGCCAGAGACGTTTCTTGGTTTTGAAGGTGTGTACTCCACTGCAGCTCGTGCTTTGCACTTAGATGCCTGATCATGCAGGTTGTGCTCAGGTTGAGAAGGTTCATGCCTCGCTTCAAGCTCTGATTGCACAGGGTGCAAACCACTCGTGTCCTGTCATCAGCACATTTTCTAAAGAACTTCCACGCTAGAGAACTCCTTTGAGCTGACTTTGGTGCGCTCGTTCCCTTGCTGCGTTGGGCAGTAGCGGGCGTAGTGTCTAGGGCACGGCCGCTCCGCTTCTGCACCCTGCTCCCTCTTCTGCTGTGCTGGTGGCTCTGTGCGACCACCGCCTCTTCCTCCAAACTACTCAGGTCACCTGCATGACGTTCATTCCATGTGGGGTCGAGGACCTCATCGTCCTCCACATCATCTTCCACCCAGTCTTCACCCCTGCCCTCCTTGTCGGTCTCCACAATGCTGAACGCCGCAGCAGTTGGCACCTGCGTTTCGTCATCATCGGAGACGTGCTGCGATGATCCTTGCATGTACTCATCTTGAGAAATAAGTGGTTGGGCATCGCTGCACTCAATCTCTTCCACTTCTGGGGCAGGGCTAGGTGGATGGCCCTGGGAAACCCTGCTGACAGAGTCCTCAAAAAGAATAAGAGACTGCTGTATGGCTTGGGGCTCAGACTGCTGGCCTGATTTGCAAGGGGGTGAGGTGAAAGACGGTTGGACATTGGCTGCAGGTGCCAACTCTGACCTTTCTGCAGTAGACTGGGTGGGAGACAATGTGAAGGAACTGGAGGCACTGTCAGCAGCAAACCAATCTACTATCGCCTCAACTTGTTCTGGCCTCATCACTTCTAAGGGCGTTTGATGCCCTACCAAATACTGATGCAGGTTCTGTCGCCTACTCACACTTGAGGAAGGTGTTTCACTTGTGCGTGTAGCTGGCACAGATCGACCATGTCCTCTCCTTGCAACAGGAGCTCTACCAGCAGCACCACGACCCAGGCCACGGCCCTTATTTGACGGTCTCCTCATATTTCTGTAATTTAAGATCTTGCCCTAGAAAGGTTTTTATTGAATAGCGGAATAGAAAATATGATCCAAAAAAAGTGTATGTATATCACACGTACACAACCACACTAGGCCCCAATTACTATTGTTTGTACCCCTAAAAGGCTAGATGAGGAGTAGGGGGAGTATGGAACAGGCAGCACCCTCAAACCTTCAGAAGTATGAGATGAACCCCAACAACTTGGAAAGGTGGATCTCTCTCACACGTACCGACACAGACTATCCCGCAATTCAATTGATCCTCAAAGGTTTTTATTGAATAGCGGAATAGGAAATATGATCAAAAAAAGTGTATGTATCTCGCACGTACACAACCACACTAGGCCCCAATTACTATTGTTTGTACCCCTAAAAGGCTAGATGAGGAGTAGGGGGAGTATGGAACAGGCAGCACCCTCAAACCTTCAGAAGTATGAGATGAACCCCAACAACTTGGAAAGGTGGATCTCTCTCACACGTACCGACACAGACTATCCCGCAATTCAATTGATCCTCAAAGGTTTTTATTGAATAGCGGAATAGGAAATATGATCAAAAAAAGTGTATGTATCTCGCACGTACACAACCACACTAGGCCCCAATTACTATTGTTTGTACCCCTAAAAGGCTAGATGAGGAGTAGGGGGAGTATGGAACAGGCAGCACCCTCAAACCTTCAGAAGTATGAGATGAACCCCAACAACTTGGAAAGGTGGATCTCTCTCACACGTACCGACACAGACTATCCCGCAATTCAATTGATCCTCAAAGGTTTTTATTGAATAGCGGAATAGGAAATATGATCAAAAAAAGTGTATGTATCTCGCACGTACACAACCACACTAGGCCCCAATTACTATTGTTTGTACCCCTAAAAGGCTAGATGAGGAGTAGGGGGGGTATGGAACAGGCAGCACCCTCAAACCTTCAGAAGTATGAGATGAACCCCAACAACTTGGAAAGGTGGATCTCTCTCACACGTACCAACACAGACTATCCCCCAATTTAACTGATCCCCAAAGGTTTTTGATTAAATAGCGGAATAGAAAATATGATCCAAAAAAAGTGTATGTATATCACACGTACACAACCACACTAGGCCCCAATTACTATTGTTTGTACCCCTAAAAGGCTAGATGAGGAGTAGGGGGAGTATGGAACAGGCAGCACCCTCAAACCTTCAGAAGTATGAGATGAACCCCAACAACTTGGAAAGGTGGATCTCTCTCACACGTACCGACACAGACTATCCCGCAATTCAATTGATCCTCAAAGGTTTTTATTGAATAGCGGAATAGAAAATATGATCCCAAAAAAGTGTATGTATATCACACGTACACAACCACACTAGGCCCCAATTACTATTGTTTGTACCCCTAAAAGGCTAGGAGTAGGGGGAGTATGGAACAGGCAGCACCCTCAAACCTTCAGAAGTATGAGATGAACCCCAACAACTTGGAAAGGTGGATCTCTCTCACACGTACCAACACAGACTATCCCCCAATTTAACTGATCCCCAAAGGTTTTTGATTAAATAGCGGAATAGAAAATATGATCCCAAAAAAGTGTATGTATATCACACGTACACAACCACACTAGGCCCCAATTACTATTGTTTGTACCCCTAAAAGGCTAGGAGTAGGGGGAGTATGGAACAGGCAGCACCCTCAAACCTTCAGAAGTATGAGATGAACCCCAACAACTTGGAAAGGTGGATCTCTCTCACACGTACCAACACAGACTATCCCCCAATTTAACTGATCCCCAAAGGTTTTTGATTAAATAGCGGAATAGAAAATATGATCCCAAAAAAGTGTATGTATATCACACGTACACAACCACACTAGGCCCCAATTACTATTGTTTGTACCCCTAAAAGGCTAGGAGTAGGGGGAGTATGGAACAGGCAGCACCCTCAAACCTTCAGAAGTATGAGATGAACCCCAACAACTTGGAAAGGTGGATCTCTCTCACACGTACCAACACAGACTATCCCCCAATTTAACTGATCCCCAAAGGTTTTTGATTAAATAGCGGAATAGAAAATATGATCCAAAAAAAGTGTATGTATATCACACGTACACAACCACACTAGGCCCCAATTACTATTGTTTGTACCCCTAAAAGGCTAGATGAGGAGTAGGGGGAGTATGGAACAGGCAGCACCCTCAAACCTTCAGAAGTATGAGATGAACCCCAACAACTTGGAAAGGTGGATCTCTCTCACACGTACCGACACAGACTATCCCGCAATTCAATTGATCCTCAAAGGTTTTTATTGAATAGCGGAATAGGAAATATGATCAAAAAAAGTGTATGTATCTCGCACGTACACAACCACACTAGGCCCCAATTACTATTGTTTGTACCCCTAAAAGGCTAGATGAGGAGTAGGGGGAGTATGGAACAGGCAGCACCCTCAAACCTTCAGAAGTATGAGATGAACCCCAACAACTTGGAAAGGTGGATCTCTCTCACACGTACCGACACAGACTATCCCGCAATTCAATTGATCCTCAAAGGTTTTTATTGAATAGCGGAATAGGAAATATGATCAAAAAAAGTGTATGTATCTCGCACGTACACAACCACACTAGGCCCCAATTACTATTGTTTGTACCCCTAAAAGGCTAGATGAGGAGTAGGGGGAGTATGGAACAGGCAGCACCCTCAAACCTTCAGAAGTATGAGATGAACCCCAACAACTTGGAAAGGTGGATCTCTCTCACACGTACCAACACAGACTATCCCCCAATTTAACTGATCCCCAAAGGTTTTTGATTAAATAGCGGAATAGAAAATATGATCCCAAAAAAGTGTATGTATATCACACGTACACAACCACACTAGGCCCCAATTACTATTGTTTGTACCCCTAAAAGGCTAGGAGTAGGGGGAGTATGGAACAGGCAGCACCCTCAAACCTTCAGAAGTATGAGATGAACCCCAACAACTTGGAAAGGTGGATCTCTCTCACACGTACCAACACAGACTATCCCCCAATTTAACTGATCCCCAAAGGTTTTTGATTAAATAGCGGAATAGAAAATATGATCCCAAAAAAGTGTATGTATATCACACGTACACAACCACACTAGGCCCCAATTACTATTGTTTGTACCCCTAAAAGGCTAGGAGTAGGGGGAGTATGGAACAGGCAGCACCCTCAAACCTTCAGAGGTATGAGATGAACCCCAACAACTTGGAAAGGTGGATCTCTCTCACACGTACCAACACAGACTATCCCCCAATTTAACTGATCCCCAAAGGTTTTTGATTAAATAGCGGAATAGAAAATATGATCCCAAAAAAGTGTATGTATATCACACGTACACAACCACACTAGGCCCCAATTACTATTGTTTGTACCCCTAAAAGGCTAGGAGTAGGGGGAGTATGGAACAGGCAGCACCCTCAAACCTTCAGAAGTATGAGATGAACCCCAACAACTTGGAAAGGTGGATCTCTCTCACACGTACCAACACAGACTATCCCCCAATTTAACTGATCCCCAAAGGTTTTTGATTAAATAGCGGAATAGAAAATATGATCCCAAAAAAGTGTATGTATATCACACGTACACAACCACACTAGGCCCCAATTACTATTGTTTGTACCCCTAAAAGGCTAGGAGTAGGGGGAGTATGGAACAGGCAGCACCCTCAAACCTTCAGAAGTATGAGATGAACCCCAACAACTTGGAAAGGTGGATCTCTCTCACACGTACCAACACAGACTATCCCCCAATTTAACTGATCCCCAAAGGTTTTTGATTAAATAGCGGAATAGAAAATATGATCCCAAAAAAGTGTATGTATATCACACGTACACAACCACACTAGGCCCCAATTACTATTGTTTGTACCCCTAAAAGGCTAGGAGTAGGGGGAGTATGGAACAGGCAGCACCCTCAAACCTTCAGAAGTATGAGATGAACCCCAACAACTTGGAAAGGTGGATCTCTCTCACACGTACCAACACAGACTATCCCCCAATTTAACTGATCCCCAAAGGTTTTTGATTAAATAGCGGAATAGAAAATATGATCCCAAAAAAGTGTATGTATATCACACGTACACAACCACACTAGGCCCCAATTACTATTGTTTGTACCCCTAAAAGGCTAGGAGTAGGGGGAGTATGGAACAGGCAGCACCCTCAAACCTTCAGAAGTATGAGATGAACCCCAACAACTTGGAAAGGTGGATCTCTCTCACACGTACCAACACAGACTATCCCCCAATTTAACTGATCCCCAAAGGTTTTTGATTAAATAGCGGAATAGAAAATATGATCCCAAAAAAGTGTATGTATATCACACGTACACAACCACACTAGGCCCCAATTACTATTGTTTGTACCCCTAAAAGGCTAGGAGTAGGGGGAGTATGGAACAGGCAGCACCCTCAAACCTTCAGAAGTATGAGATGAACCCCAACAACTTGGAAAGGTGGATCTCTCTCACACGTACCAACACAGACTATCCCCCAATTTAACTGATCCCCAAAGGTTTTTGATTAAATAGCGGAATAGAAAATATGATCCCAAAAAAGTGTATGTATATCACACGTACACAACCACACTAGGCCCCAATTACTATTGTTTGTACCCCTAAAAGGCTAGGAGTAGGGGGAGTATGGAACAGGCAGCACCCTCAAACCTTCAGAAGTATGAGATGAACCCCAACAACTTGGAAAGGTGGATCTCTCTCACACGTACCAACACAGACTATCCCCCAATTTAACTGATCCCCAAAGGTTTTTGATTAAATAGCGGAATAGAAAATATGATCCCAAAAAAGTGTATGTATATCACACGTACACAACCACACTAGGCCCCAATTACTATTGTTTGTACCCCTAAAAGGCTAGATGAGGAGTAGGGGGAGTATGGAACAGGCAGCACCCTCAAACCTTCAGAAGTATGAGATTGTGTTCACTGTACCCCACAAAGATTGAGTTCACTGCACCCCACAATGATTGTGTTCACTGCACCCCACAAAGATTGTGTTCACTGCACCTCACAAAGATTGTGTTCACTGTACCCCCCAAAGATTGTGTTCACTGCACCCCACAAAGATTCTGTTCACTGTACCCCACAAAGATTGTGTTCACTGCACCCCAAAAAGATTGTGTTCACTGCACCCCAAAAAGGATGTTGTTCACTGCACCCCAAAAAGGATGTTGTTCACTCCACCCCAAAAAGATTGTGTTCACTGCACCCCACAAAGATTGTGTTCACTGCACCCCAAAAAGATTGTGTTCACTGCACCCCAAAAATGATTTTGTTCACTGCACCCCAAAAAGGATTTTGTTCACTGCACCCCAAAAAGGATGTTGTTCACTCCACCCCAAAAAGATTGTGTTCACTGCACCCCAAAAAGATTGTGTTCACTGCACCCCACAAAGGATTTTGTTCACTGCACCCCAAAAAGATTGTGTTCACTGCACCCCAAAAAGGATGTTGTTCACTGCACCCCAAAAAGGATTTTGTTCACTGCACCCCAAAAAGATTGTGTTCACTGCACCCCACAAAGGATTTTGTTCACTGCACCCCACAAAGATTGTGTTCACTGCACACCAAAAAGGATTGTGTTCACTGCACCCCAAAAAGATTTTGTTCACTGCACCCCAAAAAGATTGTGTTCACTGCAGCCCAAAAAGATTGTGTTCACTGCAGCCCAAAAAGATTGTGTTCACTGCAGCCCAAAAAGATTGTGTTCACTGCAGCCCAAAAAGATTGTGTTCACTGCAGCTCACACACAGAAAAATGGATGTGGATCACTGACACCTGCCTATCTCCAATCCCACACCACACAGCAATATCGATTGTAGTTTGTAGAACACAGTTTCCCTAAAATTCAGCAGACTCTGTCCCTAACAGGATTGAGAAGAGATCGTAGATCAGGATTGAGTGCAGACCCCACCCCCCACACAGCAATATCGATTGTAGTTTGTAGAAGACACTGACCCTATAATTCAGCAGACTCTATCCCTAAAATGCCTACAACTCGCCCTGCCTAAACACTCCGACCTGTCCCTCAATTCTATCCGGACACAAATGTTTTTTTACTGCCTATCTTTCCCTAATCAGCAGCCAGCACGTTGATGTGTGCTCTGTCCCTGAATCTAAGCAGCATAATGACGCCGCTGCGGCTGCCTCGAACTTATAAAGACTTGGTCACATGCTTCAGACGGCCAATCACAGCTACTGAGACATTTGCAGGCATGGCTGGGATGGCTTAAGGCACACCAGTTAAACGATTGTTGATTGGCTGTTGAAAGCCCGCCATGAAAAGAGCGCCAAAGCATGCAAAACCCGGAAATAAAACGACCGAACACGGATTTTTACCCGAACATACAGTAAAGTGTCCGTGTCCGTGTTCGGGTACAAAAAATCCAATTATTCGGTACGAACACGAATAATACAGTCCGTGTTCGCTCAACACTACTGGTAACATATTGTCCAGTTGCTGAGAAATATTTTTGTATCTTAGCTACAAAGTGTAGCCCTGCCCCCTTGGGGGTGGCCTGTTAAATGGGTGTCCTCATCACCTCTTACACCCTGAACCTGCTCCAACCCATCTGACACTATCAGTTCTGTCATGGTGAATACATTGAAATAGAATCAAAGTATTCAAACATAAATCAGGAACACAATAACGACAAAGGAGAAAGGATCCTGAGTTCCCAACCAAGGATTTATGCCTTATAGCTTAGCACTCAGGATCTAGAACACCAGCCACACATTCATACACAAACAAATGTGTATGTACTGTATGCTAAGAGGATGGTGTTCCACAATAGCAAACAATGATTTAACTAACAAATGTGGTTAGAGAGTGACCGCAGATAAAGTTACTATACTCAATGACTAAGATGCAAAGTAAACAGTGTACTGCCTTAGTCTTAAAGTGGAGTTCCAGCCATTTACTCACCTGTCCAACGGTCCAGCGATGCGGCCGCCGGAAGCCTCGATCCTCTCCCTCGGCGCCGGCATCACTGCTGTGGGCACCCGGCTGTTACAGTTTGCGGCTTCACAGCCGGGTACCCACTGCGCATGCGCGAGTCGCGCTGCGCGCCGTGATTGGCCGGCAATCTTCTGGGACCTCTGACGTGTCCCAGAAGATTGCAGGGAGGGAGGGGGAGAGGAGAACTTCCGCTCAGGGCGCCGCGGCGCTCCGAGCGCTGGGAGCGGGTACCTGTCAAAACTAGGTACCCGCCCCCCCCCCCAAAAAATGACATGCCAAATGTGGCATGTCGGGGGGTCAGGACTCCCTAAAGCGGAAGTTCCACTTTTGGGTGGAACTCCGCTTTAACTAGCAGATTGCACTCTGTATGCTAACGGGGGCCCCCTTTAGGATGAATTGCAAGCGTTTCCAGGAGAGTGAGGCCTCACTTATCTTTACCGGCAAGGAATCCCACAATCCAAAGAAAGTATTTGTAATCCAACAAAGGAAAGGATGTTGAACTATGTTCCCCAATGCAATAGCAGTTGTAATTTACAGAGAGGCAAATGCAGTTTATCCTATGTGTCACAACAGATTGACCGCCTGGAACTGGATTGAGGGCTTAAGGCCGGATTCACCCACTTCGCACTATATTTGTATCTGCAGTGTCCAGTGGTTTGACTGAGTGTCAGAAGGGCCTTATAAAAGTACTCAATCTGTTTGCCCTTCCCAGAATCAGTCTAAATCTGTATTCTAGTAGAGATGTAGATACTGGATGTCTCTGACCCAAACGGACGGAGATCCGCTTCCGTCTGCGACCAGGCCCCGCTCTCATCAGCGTCTCTTCCTTCCACTAGGCCACGCCACCGAGACTCCTCCACACACCCACACCGCCGGCTTCACTCCAGTGTCCACCACTAGGCCTCGGCCTCAGTTCCTGCAATCCGCAGCGGCTCTTCCCCTTCTTTCCAGTGCGCTGTCCTCGAGGCAAGAGAGCAAAGCAAAGTCCCGCCTCCCTTTATATAACCAACCCCAGCAAGCTCAGTGCGCCCTGTTGCTCCCTGGGAGAAGGGTCCCTCTGTCTCAGCAGTCTACGATCCTGGCTCCTCCCGGACTACATCTCCCATAATGCAAAAGTCACTGTCTTGCAGAACTTTAATAATAATAACAATGTGAACAATACCAGCCATGCGACCCGGCTACATCCTCCCCCCACTTGAACATCTTTGGTCCTCAAAAGATAAGGATGTTCTCCTCCAAGAAAGGTAAATGTTGACCCACAATAAAGTCTTAGTCAACCATCTAAAACAGCATTCATTGCAACTGGAACTGACTAATAAAATCTCTATCTAGTAATTAACTATATACACCATCAAATACATCAGGGTCACTCTCACAAAAGGCTAGCAAGAAATCAACAGCCAATTTAATAGTGTCAGTTGGTAGAACTGAACTGTCTCTCTGAGAGTCATCAATAGAGAGGGCGGTCGATGACATAGACCGTTGTGCTGTAGAGATTTGTTCTTCAGAACTTTCCCCCAAGGTACTATAGGTCAGTCTCTTAGGAGGATGAATTTCTCTCCGTAATCTAGCGGATACTCCCTCATCATTTTCAACAACACTTTCCTCTGCTTAAGATTGTAGGGTTTGGACTTACATAAAGATCTTCTAAAGGAGGGGAACTTGAAGGTTCAATAACAGACTCATCTGATCTGAATGCAGGAGAATCCAGAAAAGTGTTATCAGTCGGTGATAAGTCCTCAGGGGCCAATACAAGCTCCTCTTCCACCAGCCTTGTTTCCACACTTCTCATGGGGGAATCACGCCCCTGACTGAGCTCTCTTTGTGGGAGAGGGGCAGGGGCCCACTCAGCAGTAGATGAAGATGAGTTGGGAGAAAATCCTTCACAGGACAGCCACCACCAATCAAAAATAACACTTTCATCATTGCTATCCCCTTCTTCATTTACTAGCTCTGAAGATTCTGGGCTGGAACCTCTGGAAGGATGAGATCGCGGCCTAAGGGTTCTCGGGGTATTCTCCTCCTCATCCCTTTCAGATGAGCTACTAACTGCTTCAGAGATGGGCAATAGGTGATTCCTATGCCAAGTTTTAAGGGGTCCTGCCTTGCCCTCCGGGTGGATTTGATAGACAGGTAATCCAGGAGCTTCTTGTAAATGACAAAAGGCAGAGAGCACCAACGATCAGCCAACTTATGCTTCCCCGGCACCCCCAAATTCCTGAGGGTCACCTTATCACCAGGCTGAAGATCTTGCACTCTCACTTTTAAGTCAAATTTTTTCTTGTTCCATTGTTCTCTACCTGCAGAAACTTCCATCGCTCTTTCATGAGCCCACTTCAAATTTCTTCTGAGTCTGTCAACATAACTCTTGTAGGAGGCCTGTGAGGTATGATCTACTGAGGTACCAAAGGCTAAATCAACAGGCAATCGAGCTTCCCTCCCGAACATGAGGAAATATGGGGAGAATCCGGTAGAGTCATTGACAGCACTATTGTAGGCGTGAATTAACACTGGGACATATTCACTCCATTTATGCTTCTTCTCAAGGGGCAGCGTCCCCAACATATTTAACAAAGTTCTATTGAATCTCTCCGGCTGAGGATCCCCTTGAGGGTGATAGGGAGTCGTTCTGGATTTCTGTACTGTATATTCAACAGTCCACGCAGTTTTTTTATCAACTTGCTCTCCAAGTCTCTTCCTTGATCAGAATGTATTCTCTGTGGCAACCCGTAGTGGACAAAACTTCTCAACTAATATCTTGGCCACTGTACTGGCCTTCTGATCACGAGTCGGAAAAGCTTGAGCGTATCGGTCACCACTAGAATATTTCCATGCCCACCCAGATCAGGTTTGAGACACAGGAAGTCGATACACACCAACTCCATGGGACCATGACTTCGTAGATGACCCATGGCAGCCGCTCGATGTGGTAAGGTCTTCCTCTGAATGCAGCGTATGCACAAATAACAATAAGCTTCCACTTCCTTCCTCATATAGGGCCAATAGAATCTGTCTCTGACCAGCTGAAAGGTTCTGTCCGGCCCCAGATGCCCATGAGAATCATGTAAAGGTGCAAGAACAGTGAACCTATACTTCTCTGGCAAGAATAGCTGACATACTCCATCGGGTTCTTCTACAGCATTTACCCGGTAGACCACTCCATCTCTCAATTTCATCCGGTCCCAATCCCGATGGACCACCTTGGCTCCCACCACTGGACTCTCTGTCAGCACTTTAGGGTCATTGGCCTTCAGGGCTCTTTGTATCACAGCTCCCAGGGGATCTTCTCTCTGCGCCTTCCTCACATCCTCCTTAGATAACTGAGGAAGTTCCTCACTTCTCATTTGCGTTAAGTCACAATAACATTTAGGCACCCCTGCAGGGGAAACTCCAGCTATTTCAGCCCCCATGGCACTCCTTGACACGCAGCCTGTACTCCCTTAGAAGTGAGATGCACCCAGTCCTGCTCCTTGTTCTCAGCAGGATGGGGCCTTCTGGACAAAGCATCAGCATCTAGGTTCCCCTTACCAGGCCGATATTTCAAGCTGAACTGGAACTCAGAAAGGGCAGCTAGCCATCTGTGCCCGGTGGCATCCAACTTGGCAGTTGTCAAAAGATACGTCAAAGGATTGTTATCAGTCTTTACCACGAAGTAAGCCCCGTAGAGGCAATCCCTCAACTTGTCCACTACAGCCCACTTAAGGGCCAGGAACTCCAACTTATGGACAGGGTAGTTCTCTGAAGGGAACGGCCGAAGTCTTCCTTCAGCTTCCTGATACAAAACTCCTCCTAAACCCTCTCTACTGGCATCCACGTGCAACTCGTACGGTTTTGTGGGGTCTGCGTAGGCCAAGACTGGAGCTTTAGTGAGGCTCTTCTTTAACTTCCAGAAAGCTTGTTCGCACCTGACATCCCACTGAGCCTGAATAGACTCCCTAGATCCTCTAGGCCCTTTCTTGAGTGTCTCTGTCTTCCGTGAAGTCGGTCCTTCTTCGGCTTCCTTCTTCAACAACTCATTCAAAGGACCAGCTATCTGGGAAAAGTTCTTCACAAACCTCCGGTAGTAGGAACAGAATCCCAAGAAGGACCGCAACTCTGTTACATTAGTAGGCCGGGGCAAGGTGGTAACAGCTTCCAACTTTTTCGGATCTGTAGATACCCCAGCTGCCGACACCACATGCCCTAAATAGGTGACAGAGGTTTGATAGAATTGGCACTTCTCCAGGGACAACTTCAACCATTCTTCATGGAGCCTTTGGAATACCTTCTCCAATCGAGCTTCATGTTCCTCCAGGGTCTTCCCAAAGATAATGATGCCGTCAAGGTAGACTAAGACTTCAATTTAGTGCATGTCTCCTACGGTATTCTCCATGAGCCTCTGAAAAGTCGCTGGGGCTCCCGTCAATCCTTGGGGCATACGGTTGAATTTGAAGAAGCCTAAAGGCCTAATGAATGCAGTATTTTCTCTGTCATCAGGATACATAGGTATTTGATAATACCCACTCTTCAGATCCAAAACGCTAAACCATTTAGCTCCTGACAGGCACTTCAAAGCATCTTCTATCCAGGGAGTGGTGTACTGACCTGGAATGGTTCGACGATTCAGGGTACGGTAGTCGATACACATCTGAATAGTTCCATTCTTTTTGCGGCCCACTACAATGGGGGAGGCATAGGGGCTTCAGGACTCGCGTATAACACCCGACCTCTTCAGCTCTGCCAGCATCTCCCCGAAATCTTCTAGGTCACTCAGAGGTATTCTTCGGGCTCTCTCCCTAAAGGGCTTATCCTCACTGAGGCGGATCCAATGTTGGGCACTCTTAGCACAGCCCACATCATAATCATTCCTAGAAAATAATTTTTCCCATTGAGACAGCTGGGC
This sequence comes from Pelophylax lessonae, assembly GCF_965119305.1. Lineage (NCBI taxonomy): Eukaryota > Metazoa > Chordata > Amphibia > Anura > Ranidae > Pelophylax > Pelophylax lessonae. The sequence continues at coordinate 316,685,015 of NC_138769.1, forward strand.
CTTCACTCGCTCTCCCCACTTGAAAGGGACGGCTGGGAGAGCAGGGGAAGAACTCTCTCCGACTTCCTCTCTCTATCCTTCAACTCAGACGGGGTAAGTGTAGAGGCAGCACTTACATGTCGTAACACCATCCTGGGCTTCAGACGTACCGGCTGAGTGGTGACATTTTGGACGCTGACAAGGATCTTCCCCCTATTTTTCTGTAGTACTTTATTCGGGACCACCTCTGGCACCAGTTCAATTCCACTATCTTCAGCCAGCAGATCTCCCTCCACCATCACAAAAGGCCCCCGACTGGTCCCACGACAACTTCACCACCGCCTTCATGCAATTTCTTTCATAGCTTAGGATGTACCTCTTCCTCGGTAGACCCTTGCGCCACTAGGGGGATGAGCATCCGTCGAACCAAGTCCGTGTTGGTGCCAATTATTAAAGAATTTTGTTTAGCACCTGGGGGCCGAGGGCACACTACAGCCAAAGTATCGAACACTTCCATCTTTGCCCCTTTCTGTGGCTGGAATTATATCTTCACAGGAATATACCCGTCATAGGGGAACTTTTGAGTCCCCAGACCCCAAATCTGCAATTCTTATAGCTTGCACAGAGGGATGTGTTTCAGGTGCTTCCTGTAGAAGTCATTGTACAACAAGGTCACTTGGGCGCTGGTGTCTAATAGAGCTTTAGTATAAATACCCTCCACTTGCAGGGGCACCACCGGGGAGGGCCCCACTAAATTCTTGGGTACCACCTCTCTAGGGGGCTCGATTAATCTTCGCCGGGCCTTGTTACTGAGACTTTGCACCTTCTGAGACTCGGCACTTTCAGGAAGCTTGATAGTTTGTACCTTTACAGACTTCATTCTGGGGGTCCCAGGATCTTTCCGCGGAAGAGGAGTGGAGGTACCGTCTCCCTGTGCCTCTCTGCCCGTCTTGGGGGTTCCCCACAAAAACAGAGGTATTGGAGGTGGATGGAGGGGCGTATCCCATCCCATTTTGACCGTATTTACCCTGATAACAGCTGGAGCTCAGGCTTTTAGCGGGACTCTCAATTGGCTCCTTCACTGAGGTCCCCTGAAGTTTTCCGCCTTCTTATTAAGGAAAAACCTTTGTATAGCCTTCAACAAATCCTCCATGGTCTCAGGACTAAATCCCGCTTCAGGCATTGAGCCCTGAAATGCCCTTTTTCTCCACAGGCAAAATACCCCCTATCCCGAGGAGAGAAGAGATTGGACCCTTTATATGACTTCCGCGCCTGAGGAACTTTTCCTTGCGCTTCCATGACATGCATCAAAGTCTGCCACATTTGTGTTTGAGCTTGGGCTACTTGCAGCATTAGGTCGGTTGACAATGAACTCTCCTCAGCCTTCTTCCTCTCCTGGACTTCCTCAGGATGGTTGGACTCTACCTCAGCTACGCTCTCATCATCAGAGAGGTTGGGGAGGGGGCGGAGTGGCCAGCTCAGCCTCTCAGCGGCTCGCTGAGAGCCTGAGCCGGGTATCAGTCCAGGGATCTGGCAGATACCGACTCTGTGGTCATGAGGACGTGGAGCCTGGACCAACTTTTGTGACGTCAGCCCGCTCTCTGCTGAAAGCAGGTCACAGGAATGCAAAACGGACTGCACTCTTGTGATCCATAGGAGAAGTACAGCCAAATGAGCTTTGGCTTTACTTCTCCTTTAAAGGCCTTTGCAAGCTGATAACATATTGTCCTTCCACTGGGAAATCTTTTTCATAATTATGACTCAATTACAAAGCTTTAGTTTTTATTGATGGAAAACACCTTTCTCTTGTTTTAGGGTCTGAGGCCTGTTCAGATTGCTAATATATTGTCCTGCCACTGGGAAAATATTTCATAGCTGTCTCAGCTGGAAAGCTCAAATGTTTATTGCAGGAAAACACCAGACTTTTGTCTCAGGATTGGAGGCCTGTTCAAGCTGCTAAAGTAATGTCTTGCAGCTGGGAATTTCCTTTTGTAGCCGTGTAATTTTTTATTGAAAAAAAAAACCTGCCTTGTGTCTCCAAATTAGAGGCCTATTTAAGCTGCTCATATACTGTCATGTAGCTGGTAGAGACTGAGCTGACAGGAGTTGGTAACAGGGCATAGCAGGACAAGGAGTGAAATGGGTGCCTGCAAGGAGTCCAGACACAGCACATGATCTGAAGATTGTTTGGATACTGCTGGAACACTCTAGGTGTTAAGACCAGATCTTCTGCATAACATTGGCACATAGATAGAGCACAGTAACCAACAAGTGCAGAAAGCAAGCCGAAATCAATATGAGCTGAAATAAAGAGAAGCCGGAGTCAGCACCAGCCATTTAGCATAAATTACCAAATAGGAAGGCAGGACCAGATTTAGAAACAAGTGCAAAAGACAATGTCAGGACACAAATGAACGTCAACAAGAGATTTGGATTTGGTGGAATCAGGAGCTGGACCAAACACAGAGTAACAGAACACTGGTCAGGTCATGGGTCACAGGAGCTGATTATCACTAAGCAATTCTCCTTGGTTGTGCTTTAAATGGGGCTCTGTGAGTCCATATTCAGTGGCGAGTGTTTATTTTAATGTTTAATGTACACATGCATTAGCATGTGCACAGAAACATGCAGATGTGCACACAGCCCTAACTTTGCCCCGGACTACAAGCTACAATATGCGCATGTGCAGATCTGCGGGCTTAACCACGCCCTCAATTTTCGTGACACAGACTGACAGCCACTGAAAAATATTTTTGGCTACTGTGTCCTAAAGGCTTCAATCTAATTTACATTACACAATGAAACCTGCCTTATCTCTCCCAATTTGAGTCTGCTCTAGCTGCTCTTGTACTGGTGAATTTATAAATAGTGTCTACGACACATGCAAATCTTTTGGGCTCAACCTGACACATACTGTTCAACAGCTGGAAAAAAAATGTTGGTTGCTGTGTTCCATCCACGGCCTTCAATCTCATTTCTATTGCAGGATGAAACCAAAAATGTTTTTTTTTATCCGCCACACACATTTTTAACCCTTTTACTGCCAGAGCCATTTTTTTTTTTTTTTACACATTTAAAAAGTAATTTTAGGGCTTAAGCTTACATAAAAATCACAACATAATATATTTTCTGAAAGCAGACACCGGAGAGTTTGCACGTTGCGCATTCCTGTGTGATTCATAGTATGTGCCAGGGCTTAGTCTGTGTGAAAGTCTACAATATATATTTGAAAATTGACCAATCCTGAGACCCTAAAATGCAAGGATAGTACAAATAAAATAGTACAAATAAACTCAAAACTACCCCTTTTTGTAAAGCAGGCAGTCAGCGGTATTTACCAAAAGGCATTGTGAGGTTTTTTTAAGTACAGTAGTACTTTTTTGCCAAAATTCTTTGGAAAATAATGAAAGCAAATTAATTTTGTTTTTTTATTTCACACATTTGTCATTTTAACAAGTAAGTTGAACACACAGCATAGGCATACTTATATTTCCACCTAAGGTTGCCACTGGAATCCTCTTCCACTCCTCCATGAGGACATCACGGAGCTGATGGATGTTAGAGACCTTTCGCTCCTCCACCTTCCGTTTGAGGATACCCCACATGTGCTCAATGGGGTTTAGGTATGGAAACATGGCCAGTCCATCATTTTTACCCTCTGCTTCTTCAGAAAGGCAGTGGTCGCCTTGGAGGTGTGTTTGGGGCCATTATCATGTTGGAATACTGCCCTGCAGCCCAGCCTCCGAAGGGAGGGGATCATGCTCTGCTTCAGTAGGTCACACATGTTGGCATTCATGGTTCCTTGAATGAACTGTAGCTCCGCAGTGCTGGCAGCATTAATGCAGCCCCAGACCATGACACTCCTACCACCATGCTTGACTGTACTTGACTGACACTTGTCTTTGTACTCTTCACCTGGTTGCCACCACACACGCTTGACACCATCTGAACCAAATACGTTTATCTTGGTCTCATCAGACCACAGGACATGGTTCCAATAATCCATGTCCTTAGTCTGTTTGTCTTTGGCAAACTATTTGCAGGCTTTCTTATGCATCATCTTTATAAGAGGCTTCCTTCCTGGGATGACCAATTTGATGCAGTGTTCGGCATATGGTCTGAGTACTGACAGGCTGACCCCCCATCCCTTCAACCTCTGCAGCAAAGCTGGCAGCACTCATACGTCTATTTCCCAAAGACAACCTCTGGATATGATGCTGAGCATGTGCACTCAACTTCTTTGGCTAACCATAGTGAGGCCTGTTCTGAGTGGAGCTTGTCCTGTTAAACTGCTGTATGGTCTTGGCCACCATGCTGCAGCTCAGTTTCAGGGTCTTGGCAATCTTCTTATAGACTAGGCCATCTTTATGTAGAGCAACAATTCTTTTTTTTCAGATCCTCAGAGAGCTCTTTGCAATGAGGTGCCATGTTGAACTTCCAGTGACCAGTATGAGAGTGAGAGCGATAACACCAAATTTAAAACATCTGCTCCTCATTGGCACCTGGGACCTTGTAATACTAACAGGTCACATAACACCTGGGAGGGAAAATGGCTAATTGGGCCCAATTTTGACATTTCCATATAGGGCTGTACTCACTTTTGTTGCCAGAAGTTTAGACATTATGTCATGGTCTTACCTTCTTGCTGTTCTCCTTCGTTTGACATGTGCTGGCGGCCATCTTGGTTTCTGGGTTTCTTGTAGCCTCCTACTCTGCGGCTCCTCCTTCCCACTGGGAGGAGCTGGATGCCTAGCTCATATATATAGGAGGTCTGTGGATTCCTTGCTTGGTCCTCCTGTGTTCACATGCTTCTAAGACTGCTGCTGCTTCTGGTTCCTGATTCTGGCTTCGTCTGACTACCCTGCTGGTTCCTGATCCTGGCTTCGTCTGTCTACCCTGCTGGTTCCTGATCCCGGCTTCGTCTGACTACCCTCCTGGTTCCTGACCTCTGGTTTCGCAAGGACTCTGCCTCGGTTTCGCCATCCGTTTGGACTTTTGCTTTACAGCTTGATTTTCAATAAAGCCTTCTTATTTTCACTTATCTGTAGTTGTACGTTTGGTTCATGGTTCCGTGACATTAGGACCAAGCCATGAATTCTGACGGTACAGGGCCATCCTCGCTACCCACGCTGGTTGCCAGACTTGATCAGCAGGATCACCTGTTGGGTCGGTTCGCCGTGGCGTTGCAAACCCTGCTTGAACGCACGGCTCATTTCGCTCCCGTTGCCGATGGGTCGGTTGTCGCTCCTGGGCCCGCTCCTACTGCCGCTCCGGTTGTTGCGCCAGAGTCTACCCCGACACCTGTTGTTGCGCCTGCGGTGTTTCGGGGTATGACCGGTTCTGCCCCCCTTCCACAGCGCTTTGGGGGAGAGCCAACTCAGTGCCGAGGTTTCCTTAACCAGGTGGGCATTTATTTCGAGTTGCTGCCACATGCCTTTCCTACTGAGAGATCAAAGGTGGGCTTCTTAATTTCGCTGCTCTCGGACAAGGCCTTGGCCTGGGCCAGCCCTTTATGGGAGAACAACAATCCGGTGGTTGCCGAGTTTTCCGGTTTTGTTGCTTCTCTTCGGAGGGTATTCGATGTGCCGGCTCCTGCTGCCTATGCTGCGAAGCTCCTTATGTCCATCAGACAGGGTTCACGATCCGTAGCTGAATACGCCATTGAGTTTCGTACCCTGGCAGCAGAGGTGGGCTGGAATAATGAGGCTCTGGTCGCTGCTTTCTCTCATGGTCTCTCGGATGCCTTGAAGGATGAGGTTGCAGCTAAGGACCTACCAGTGGAGCTCGAGTCTCTTATTTCTTTCCTGATTTTGATTGACACCAGACTCAGGGAGAGACCTTCCTTTAAGGAGAGTCTGCGGAGGCCTCCTAACAGATTGGCGCCTACCTTTGCTGTCCCACCTGTGCCTCCCTCTCCTCCCACGCCTCCTGGGGATGAACCAATGCAGCTGGGCTTTGCTCGTCTGTCCGAGGGGGAGAGGGTACTCCGGAGACGTGAGGGCCGATGCATGTACAGTGGTCTCGGTGGGCATTTTCGGTTGGCATGTCCGAACCGTCTGGGAAACGCTCGCACCTGAGATCCTGTTGGGGGCAGATCTTGGGTGGAGTCTCCTCGTCCCCGGTTTCCCGTGTTGACAAACCACTGATCACTGTTGTCCTCTCCTGGGTCGGGGGCTCAGTGACGACCCAGGCGTTGGTGGACTCTGGTGCTGGTGGTTTGTTCATTGATAGTGTGTTCGCTGCCGCCAATTCCATTCCTCTGCAGGCCCGAGGTTCTCCACTGGCTCTTGAGGCGATAGACGGCAGACCCCTTCTGCCGCCACACGTGACTCATGAGACCCTTCCAGTGGGGATAGCCATTGGTGCCGTTCACAGAGAGTCGGTCTGCTTCCAGGTTATTTCGTCTCCACACTACTCGGTGGTCTTGGGGTACCCCTGGCTCCAGAAGCATAATCCGACTTTCGATTGGAGATCGGCCGAGATCCTCTCGTGGTCACCACAGTGTGGGGCTAGTTGCATCCATGGGCCTGTCAAGTTGCTGTGTACTTCCTCGGACTCTCTGTTGCCTCCTGAATACGAGGAGTACCGGGATGTATTCGATAAGGTGCGCGCGGTTGCCCTACCTCCGCACCGCCCATACGATTGTGCCATCGAGTTACAACCTGGTGCCGTTCCTCCTCGTGGCAAGGTCTATCCACTGTCGGTAGCGGAGAATGAGGCCATGGAGGAGTACGTGAAGGAGGCGCTTTCACGCGGACACATTCGCAAATCCTCGTCCCCGGCAGGGGCTGGATTTTTCTTTGTGAAAAAGAAGGGCGGTGAGTTGAGGCCTTGCATCGATTACAGGGGTCTCAATCGCATCACGATCAAGAACGCTTACCCGATACCCTTGATTTCCGAGCTGTTCGATCGCCTTAAAGGGGCCACGGTCTTTACCAAACTCGACCTGAGGGCGGCATATAACCTCGTAAGGATCAAGGCGGGCGATGAGTGGAAGACCGCGTTTAACACCAGGACCGGTCATTATGAATCCTTGGTTATGCCCTTTGGGTTGTGCAATGCGCCCGCAGTCTTTCAGGAATTCATCAACGATGTTTTCCGTGACCTGTTGCAGCAGTGTGTGGTGGTCTATTTGGATGACATCTTGGTATATTCTGAATCCATGGAGACCCACATTCTGGATGTCAGACGAGTGTTGCAACGGTTACGAGAGAACAAGCTGTTCGGTAAGCTTGAGAAATGCGAATTTCACCGATCCCAGGTAACCTTCTTAGGTTACATCATTTCCGCTGAGGGGTTCTCCATGGATCCTGAGAAGGTTTCGGCTGTCTTACAGTGGCCCCAGCCCAGTGGTCTTCGCTCCCTGCAGCGCTTTTTGGGCTTCGCCAATTATTATCGGAAGTTCATCAGGGACTTTTCCATGCTAGCCAAGCCTCTCACGGATCTGACCAGGAAGGGCAGTAATTCCCAGGTCTGGCCGCTCAAGGCCATCCGAGCTTTTGAGGCTCTAAAGTCCGCCTTTGTGTCGGCTCCGATTCTGTCGCATCCCAACCCTGGGTTGCCCTTTGTCCTCGAGGTGGACGCGTCTGAGACGGGAGTAGGCGCCCTTCTGTCTCAGCGTAGAACACCAGAGGGTCCTCTGCTTCCTTGTGGGTTTTACTCCCGGAAACTGTCTTCCGCGGAGTGCAACTATCAGATTGGTGACAGGGAGTTATTGGCCATCGTGCAGGCCCTTAAAGAATGGAGGCACTTGCTCGAGGGTTCGGTGGTTCCGGTCCTCATCCTGACGGACCACAAGAATCTGACCTACCTTTCTGAGGCCAAGAGATTGACACCACGTCAGGCCAGATGGGCTCTGTTCTTGTCACGTTTTAATTACGTGGTCTCCTACCTACCCGGTTCCAAGAACATCAGGGCGGATGCCTTATCACGGCAGTACTCCGACCTGTCCAGGGAGGAGTCGATTCCGACTTTGGTCATACCTCCGAATCAGATCCTGGCCGCCATTCGCACCAGCCTGACCTCTCCCCTGGGTGAGCAGATTTTGGCGGCTCAATCTGGTGCTCCCTCTGGGAGACCCAACGGCAGATGTTTTGTGCCTGAGGAGTTGCGCACTCAGTTGTTGCGAACCTACCATAACTCCAAGACCGCGGGGCATCCTGGAAAGAATCAGCTGTCCTGGGCTGTTTCACGTCTGTTCTGGTGGCCTTCCCTACGTTCCGACATCGCCGCATATGTAGCGGCATGCTCCGTTTGTGCCCAGAGTAAGTCCCCTCGGCACCTTCCGTTGGGCCTTCTGCAACCCATAGCCACCGGGGAGCGCCCATGGTCACACCTGGGGATGGATTTCATTGTGGACCTCCCTGCATCCCGAGGCCATACGGTCATTCTCATGATTGTGGATCGGTTTTCCAAAATGTGCCACTGTGTTCCTCTCAAGAAGTTACCCTCTGCACAGGAGTTGGCCACGATTTTGCCAGGGAGGTCTTCCGGTTGCACGGTTTGCCCAAGGAGATTGTGTCGGATCGGGGGAGTCAGTTTGTGTCCAGGTTCTGGCGCGCCTTTTGCTCCCAGTTCGGCATTCATCTCTCCTTCTCCTCGGCCTACCACCCTCAGTCCAATGGGGCCGCAGAACGATCCAATCAGGCCTTGGAGCAATTCCTTCGTTGCTATGTCTCCGATCACCAAGACAATTGGGTTGACCTCCTGCCTTGGGCTGAGTTTGCCAGGAACACGGCGGTGAACTCTTCCTCTGGGACGTCTCCCTTCATGGCCAATTATGGGTTCCAACCTGCCGTGTTACCGGAGGTATTCTCTCCCCAGGATATTCCGGCTGTGGAGGATCACCTTTCCGTCCTACGTGCTTCTTGGGTACAGATCTAGAAGTCCCTTGAGGTCTCTGCGCAGCGCCAGAGACTCCAGGCTGATCGCAGACGAGCGCCTGCTCCTTCCTACCAGGCCGGAGACCATGTATGGTTGTCCACCCGCAACCTCAACCTTCGAGTGCCCACTCCCAAGCTGGCGCCTCGCTTTGTTGGTCCCTTCCGAGTGCTTCGCAGGGTAAACCCGGTAGCCTATGCCCTTGCGCTTCCTCCTGGCATGCGGATCTCCAACGTGTTTCATGTCTCCCTGTTGAAGCCACTGGTGTGTAATCGTTTCACTTCCTCGGTTCCTCGGCCTCGTCCGGTCCAAGTGGGCAATCGTGAGGAGTATGAGGTGAGCAATATCCTGGACTCACGCCTGGTCCGCGGTCGGGTGCAGTTTTTGGTTCATTGGCGTGGTTATGGTCCAGAGGAGCGTTCCTGGGTTCCCTCCGCAGATGTCCATGCTCCTGCCTTGCTCCGTGCCTTCCACGCACGCTTCCCTCAGAAACCGTTCTTTACTCCGCGGAGGAGGGGCCCTTGAGGGGGAGGTACTGTCATGGTCTTACCTTCTTGCTGTTCTCCTTCGTTTGACATGTGCTGGCGGCCATCTTGGTTTCTGGGTTTCTTGTAGCCTCCTACTCTGCGGCTCCTCCTTCCCACTGGGAGGAGCTGGATGCCTAGCTCATATATATAGGAGGTCTGTGGCTTCAGTTCCTTGCTTGGTCCTCCTGTGTTCACATGCTTCTAAGACTGCTGCTGCTTCTGGTTCCTGATTCTGGCTTCGTCTGACTACCCTGCTGGTTCCTGATCCTGGCTTCGTCTGTCTACCCTGCTGGTTCCTGATCCCGGATTCGTCTGACTACCCTCCTGGTTCCTGACCTCTGGCTTCGCAAGGACTCTGCCTCGGTTTCGCCATCCGTTTGGACTTTTGCTTTACAGCTTGATTTTCAATAAAGCCTTCTTATTTTCACTTCTCTGTTGTTGTACGTTTGGTTCATGGTTCCGTGACACATTAATGGCTGTGTATTGAGTTATTTTGAGGGGACAGTAAATTTACAATGTTATACAAGCTGTACACTCACTACATTACATTGTAGCAAAGTGTCATTTCTTCAGTGTTGTCACATGAAAAAATATAATAAAATATTTACAAAAATGTGAAGGGGCTGTACTCACTTTTGTGAGATACTGTATATACACAGGTGCATCTCAAAAAATTAGAATATCACCAAAAGTTATTTTATTTCAGTAATTCAATTCAAAAAGTGAAACTCATATACTATATAGATTCATTACACACAGACTGAAATATTTCTGTCAGGGACCATGAACCAGGCAGAGACAGAAAATGCAGTTAAAATCACACGTTTACTGTAATAGTAAAATAATACAAATCAGAAATGTAGTCAAAAGCAGAAGTCAGGGTTAGGAAGCCAAAACGGGTATTTAGATGAGTCGGAATCAGGGAGCCAGGAATCAGTATAGTCAGAAGCAAAAGATCAGGATCACTAACCAGAAGAAACATCAGCCAGGCAAAGTCAAACAGGAACACAGCTGAGAGACACAAAGGATATGTTGGCCAGGCGTAGGCCTCTAAGGAATGAGCCAGGCAAAAGGGGTTGGCTGTAGGCTGGACTAACAAGGCAGGTAATTGTAACCAGGTGAGTCATTGTGGAAACAATGAGTGGCTGGTAATTATCTGACAGTTGAGCAGCCTGAGAGCTGCTTAAAGCCCAGCCCTGACCTTACCCCCTCCTTAATGACCCCTCCCCCCCCAGAGGGGCACCAGGCTTGGGAGTAAAACAGAGGAGGCGAGGAGCATGTACGTTCGAGGATGAGACCCAAGAGCATTCCTCCAGACCGTAACCTCTCCAATGAACAAGGTACTTTATGTGGCCATGAAACCTATGGGAGTAAATGATAGATTGTATCTCATACTCCTCATAGTTTCAACCTGAACCGGATGAGGACGTGATAACGAGGTGGTATAGTGATTGCACACCAAAGATTTTAATAAGGAAACATGGAATAAGTTAGAAATGCGCATGTTAGAAGGAAGATCTGACGCTTAGGCCACTAGGTTGATATTATGGAAAATGCAGAAAGGCCCAATATACTGCGACACCAGTTTTAGTGGGGGAACATGGAGTCTGAAGTTACGAGAAGACAGCCAGACCCTCTCTCCAACTTGGTAGGAGGGGGCAGGTAGGCATCTGCAGTCAGCATGGAAACTGTACCAATCATTGCCACTTTGCAAGGATTATTGGACCTGCACCCACATGGAATGGAGTTAACAAAGATGTTCCTCTAATGCAGAAATTCCTCGTGGAACAAATATGTTAGGCAACATGCCTGGCTGGAACCCATAATTTGCCATAAACGAAGACAATTGGGAAACAGCATTGATGGCACTATTGTGAACAAACTCCACCCAAGGTAACAGGTCTAACCAGTTGCTATGGTGGTCAGAAATATAGCAACGTAGGAACTGCTCCAAGGCTTGGTTTGCCCGTTCTCTGGCCTCATTGGGTGATATGCCGAGGAGAAGGAAAGCTGAATTCCCAACTGTGCACAAAAGGCTCGCCAAAACATGGACACAAACTGGCTGCCCCTGTCTGAGATGATAACCTTAGGTAATCCATGTAACCGAAAGATCTCCCAAGCCAAAATTGATGCCAGTTCTTTGGATGTAGGCAACTTTTTTTAGCAGAATACAATGAGACATTTTCAAAAAACGGTCAACCACCTTAAGAATAACTGTGTTGCCGTGGGAGTTGGGTAAATCCACTATAAATATATTGAGAAAAAAAAAATAAAAAATCCACTATAAAATCAATAGACAAGTGGGTCCAAGGCCACTGGGTATGGGTTGAAGGAGGCCCATTGGAAGGTGTTGTGGTGTTTTATTCTAAACACACACGGGAGAAGCGGTTACGAAGGCAATTACATCAGAGTTGAGACTAGGCCATCAGAATTGTTGAGACATAGACCATATGAATTGATTCTTCCCTGGGTGCCCAGCTGCCTTAGGAGAATGGTAGGTCTGGAGAAAAGCAGTTCAGAGATTCTCAGGGACAAAGCGGTCATAAGGTTTTTCAGAAGGAGAATGGATCTAAGAGGCCAGAATTCTCTCACCCAAAGGAGAAGTAACACTAGTGTGAATATTGGCTAAAGTGTGATCCGGAGGTATCACAGGACTCGTGGTGTCACACTCTAATCAGCTAATTAACTAAAAACACCTGTAAGGTTTCCTGAGCCTTTAAATGGTCTCTCAGTCTGGTTCAGTAGGTTACACAACCAGGGGAAGACTGCTGATTTGACAGTTGTCCAGAAGACAATCACCCTTCTGGAGGGTAAGTCACAAAAGGTCATTGTTAAAGAAGCTGGCTGTTCAAAGCAAATTTATGGAAAGTTGAGTGGAAGGAAAAAGTCTGGTAAAAAAGGTTCACAAGCAACAGGGATAACTGTAGCCTTGAGAGGATTGTGAAGATAAGGCCATTAAAGAATTTGGGGGAGATTCACAAGAAGTGGACTACGGCTGGTGTCAGTGCTTCAAAAGCCACCACACACAGATGTATGCAGGACATGGGCTACAACTGTCGCATACCTTGTGTCAAGCCACTCCTGAACCAGAGACAATGTCAGAAGCGTCTTACCTAGGCTAAGGAGAAAAAGGACTGGACTGTTGCTCAATGGTCCAAAGTCCTCTTTTCGGATGAAAGTAAATTTTGCGTTTCGTTTGGAAATCAAGGTCCCAGAGTCTGGAGAAAGAGTGGAGAGGCACAGAATCCAAGTTGCATGAGGTCCAGTGTGAGGTTTCCACAGTCAGTGATGATTTGGGAAGCCATGTCATCTGCTGCTTGATGGGCCAGCAAACTCGCCTGACCTAAACTCCTTGGAGAATTTGTGGGGTATTGTCAAGAGGAAGATGAGAGACACCAGACCTAACAACCATAACATCTCAGCAGTGCCACAGGCTGATTGCCACGTTGCATTGATGCAGTAATCAAAGGAGCCCCGACCAAGTATTGAGCGCATACATGGACATACCTTTCAGTAAGTCTGTCAAGGTCTTACCTAGCCTTCCTGTTGGCAGCCATCTTGGAAATGTGAAGACTGCTGTCTCTTATAAACTCTGTTTGCATAATCACTTGTCTGCTGCCTGGGCGTCGCTCAGTGATGAGGTTTCACACCTGAATATATATATATATCACCCGGTGGCTTTCAGACCTTGCCCTTGCGTTTGTTCTCCAAGGTGCATCACTGCTAGCAGTCCTCTGGTCTCTGTGGTTTCTCCGTGCATGACTTGGCTGACGACCTTCCTGGCTCTGGATTCCGCATTGGCAGACAATCCCGTATCAGACGACGATCCAGCTTCGGCAGACTACCAGCTTCTGGACTCTATCTCGGCTTGGATGACTACCTGTTCCTGGACTAGATCCCGGCTTGGATGACTACCCGCTTCCGAACTAGACCTTGATTTGGCTCCTCTCTTTTGCTGTGCGATTATTATTATTGCATAAATAATAAATCACTTTACTTTACTTGCATCTTCGTGTGGTCTGGTTTCCCTGAGAAAGCCAACATTTCTGTAATAAAAATTATTTTTTTTATTATTAATCCTATGTAATATTCAAATTTTCTGCGTTACTGAATTTTGGGTTTTCACTAGCCGTAAGCCATAATCATTAAAATTAAAAGAAAGAAATGCTTGAAATATCACTGAAATATCACTCTGTGTGTAATATGAGTTTCCCTTTTTGAATTGAAATACTGAAATAAACTAACTTTTTGATAATATTCTAATTTTGTGAGAAGCATCTGTGCGTTCTCTCTCTCTCATATATATATATATATATATATATATATATATATATATCTCAAATGCAACACATTTCGCCCTTGATTTTTCTCTCAGACTCCACACAAAAAAAACACTTCATTACTAACAAAACTCATACTAAACATTAATTTGCCCCCCCCCCCACCCATATTTATGCCACTAAGAAGGTGTTTCAGTCTTTTGCAAAAGTTATTTAGAAAGTTCATTAGGACAAGTCCAGGCTTGTGACACCTGGCTCTCTTCCATCATTCTGTCCATCATAAAGCCACTTTTCTATGGTGTTCCTATGGATCAAATCAGAGACAGCCTGTGGAGTGGAAAACAAAGCAGATTATTTGTTCCTTCTGATAAAACAAACAGTAGACCCTGGCCCTTCAGGTATAATCTCTCTCCTAACTGGCTTCTTGACTTGCCTGCATCCACTTCTGACCCTCACAAAGAAAATCAATAGGGAGGAGAATAAATATAATATTTTCCCAGAAGATCATTGCTGTTTATTTTGGAAGGTTTGATGTTATAGAGCCTCACTTTCTTTTTTTCAAATATATCTTTTATTTTTCCAAACACAAAATAGGGATTACAACAGTTTAAGAAGAGAAAAAAAAAACAGATATTACAACACAATCCAGTTGTACAAAGTTGCGACTCCTACATACTTAAGAGATCATTCCAGTCCTATCACATCAACTGTATGTCTCTTCAGAGAGGTCTCTTAAATTATTAAATTTACAGTGGGTACGGAAAGTATTCAGACCCCCTTACATTTTTCACTCTTTGTTATATTGCTGCCATTTGCTAAAATCATTTAGGTTCATTCTTCTTCCTCATGAATGTACACATAGCACCCCATACTGACAGAAAAACACAGAATTGTTGACATTGTTGCAGATTTATTAAAAAAGAAAAACTGAAATATCACATGGTCCTAAGTATTCAGACCCTTTGCTGTGACACTCATATATTTAACTCAGGTGCTTTCCATTTCTTCTGATCATCCTTGAGATGGTTCTACACCTTCATTTGAGTCCAGCTGTGTTTGATTATACTGATTGGACTTGATTAGGAAAGCCACACACCTGTCTATATAAGACCTTCCAGATCACAATGCATGTCAGAGCAAATGAGAATCATGAGGTCAAACAAACTGCCTGAAGAGCTCAGAGACAGAATTGTGGCAAGGCACAGATCTGGCCAAGGTTACAAAAAGATTTCTGCTGCACTTAAGGTTCCTAAGAGCACAGTGGCCTCCATAATCCTCAAATGGAAGACGTTTGGGATGACCAGAACCCTTCCTAGAGCTGGCCGTCCGGCCAAACTGAGCTATCGGGGGAGAAGAGCCTTGGTGAGAGAGGTAAAGAAGAACCCAAAGATCACTGTGGCTGAGCTCCAGAGATGCAGTCAGGAGTTGGGAGAAAGTTGTAGAAAGTCAACCATCACTGCAGCCCTCCACCAGTCAGGGCTTTATGGCAGAGTGGCCCGACGGAAGCCTCTCCTCAGTGTAAGACACATGAAAGCCCGCATGGAGTTTGCTAAAAAACACCTGAAGGACTCCAAGATGGTGAGAAATAAGATTCTCTGGTCTGACGAGACCAAAATAGAACTTTTTGGCCTTAATTCTAAGCGGTATGTGTGGAGAAAACCAGGCACTGCTCATCACCTGTCCAATACAGTCCCAACAGTGAAGCATGGTGGTGGCAGCATCATGCTGTGGGGGTGTTTTTCAGCTGCAGGGACAGGACGACTGGTTGCAATCGAGGGAAAGATGAATGCGGCCAAGTACAGGGATATCCTGGACAAAAACCTTCTCCAGAGTGCTCTGGACCTCAGACTGGGCCGAAGGTTTACCTTCCAACAAGACAATGACCCTAAGCACACAGCTAAAATAACGAAGGAGTGGCTTCACAACAACTCCGTGACTGTTCTTGAATGGCCCAGCCAGAGCCCTGACTTAAACCTAATTGAGCATCTCTGGAGAGACCTAAAAATGTCTGTCCACCAACGTTTACCATCCAACCTGACAGAACTGGAGAGGATCTGCAAGGAGGAATGGCAGAGGATCCCCAAATCCAGGTGTGAAAGACTTGTTGCATCTTTCCCAAAAAGACTCCTGGCTGTATTAGATCAAAAGGGGGCTTCTACTAAATACTGAGCAAAGGGTCTGAATACTTAGGACCATGTGATATTTCAGTTTTTCTTTTTTAATAAATCTGCAACAATGTCAACAATTCTGTGTTTTTCTGTCAGTATGGGGTGCTATGTGTACATTCATGAGGAAGAAGAATGAACTTAAATGATTTTAGCAAATGGCTGCAATATAACAAAGAGTGAAAAATTTAAGGGGGTCTGAATACTTTCCGTACCCACTGTATATATCTTTTCCACCGTCTGTAGTCGCTTCAGACATTAGGATGGTCTAATCTAAGTCCCCTAAACACGAACAGACAAACAAACGCCATGACACGCAAAACAAAACAAAAAAAAAAAAAAAAAGGGAGAAAGGAAAAAAAAAAAAAAAAAAAAAAAAGCAAAAGAGAGAGGGAGGGAAAGGGTGGGGGTGAACAGGGGGAAGACTCCCCCCCCCCAAATCCTCCCCCAAAACTTCCCCCTCTTCCCCTACACATCCCCAATCCTTTAAGTCACATTTCCCTCTCCATCTATACCTGCAGCAGCCTAGCCCCCTCCTCTGAGAAAATAAAAGTATTCCAAAGCTCCCAGGTCTCCATATATAGCCCACGTTTACACTGTGATGTCAATACTAAGTCTTCCATTCTATTAATAGCCTCTACTCTGTGTAGCCAGTCTTTTATTGTCGGAGGATATGGGCTTTTCCATAACGCGGGGATACAGGCCTTTGCGCCATTTACCAGATGTCGCACCACTGACTTCTCATATCTCTGTATGGGAATATGTGACAGATGAAACAAAAAAAAAAGCAGGGTCTTCGTAATTGTGTATTCCGTAAATTTTTGGATAACGGATTTCACCTCAGTCCAATATCCCAAGAGTTTCGGACAGGACCAGAAAATGTGAAATATGCCTGCATCCTCTCCTCCACATCTCAAGCAATTCGCTGGTGTACCTGAAAATATCCTATGGAGTTTATAGGGTGTGTAATACCACCTGGTCAGTACCTTAAAGTTAGTCTCCTGGATTTTAGTACAGATAGATGTTTTGAAAACCAGCGAAATCATCTTCTGTTTTTGTGATACTGTGAAGGTACGGTTTAAATCGTTTGCCCATTTGGTCAACCAGGACAGAGCAGAGTTATCCGGTGGTGATATTAATAAGTCGTATAGTAGAGAAAGCGTGTGTGCTAAAACTCCTTCCCCTCGACAATATCCCTCAAATTTAGACAGACTCCTTGAGTATTCTGTCGGGTTTGACAGGGCGCTCAGGAAGTGGTGAAGTTGTATAGCCGACCAAAAGGTTAACTTAAAGTCTCCCTCCTGGTTAGTTAGAGTCTCTACTGTCGGCCAATTACCTGCTATCAGAAATTGCTCAGCTCGAGCACACCCGGTTCTACCTAACTCGCTTAGATCTGGGGATGAAAATCCAGGTTTAAATCGAGGATTGCCAATCACCGGGAACAATGGAGAACTGGGGGGAATAATAGAGTGTCTCACATTAACCAAATGACCTATACGCAACGTGGTACCTATAAGAGGATGTAGTCTCAGTTGTGAAGGTAGGTCTGCATAGCACCAAAGTGCACCTCTGAGGAGGATATTTGTCTGTGCTTGCTCTACATTAGTCCATAGTTTAAATGTTTCATGTCTGCACCAGTCAAATACCCTACTCAAATGGGCTGCCTGAAAATATTTTTGCAAGTCCGGGAGCGCTAAACCTCCGCATTTTTTTGGCCAAGTTAATTGCTTCCGCGCCAAGCGGGGTTTTTTCTTTGCCCAAACAAATTTGATAAAAAGAGCGTGAATCAGATGAACGTATCGAACAGGTAGTTTAACCGGTAAAGCTCTAATCAGATAGATATGTTTAGGCAAGATATTCATCTTTATTAGATTACACCTACTGAACCACGAGTGGAGGCCCGTAGACCATTTTTCCAAAAGTGTACGTGTCTCCACTATCAAAGGGGGAAAGTTCAACTCGTACACCCTAGCTAGACATGATGGAATATAGGTGCCGAGGTACCGTAGGGCTCTATTGGTCCATCGGAAGCCAAAGTTTGCCTGTATCATTCGTAGAGATGACACAGTCGACCCCACTCCCATCGCCTCCGATTTACTATAGTTGATTTTAAAATTCGTCAAGGATCCATATCTGGTTAGTTCCTGTAATAAGTTCGGCACTGAGATAGTTGGATTTATCAGGGAAAACATAAGGTCATCGGCATAAGCAGAGATCTTATACTGACCCTCGCCCACTTGCAGTCCCTGTATATCTGGATTCTGTCGAATCGTACAGAGAAGGGGTTCCAGCGTAAGTGCAAATAGAAGAGGAGATAAGGGACACCCTTGTCTTGTACCGTTGTTAATGGTAAAAGAATCCGATAAGAATCCATTCACCTTGACCTGTGCAGTGGGGTTTGAATAAATACTGGTGATCCATCTTTGCATATTACCACCCAAGCCTATATGCTTAAGGACCGAAAACATAAATCGCCAGTTTACCCTATCAAAGGCTTTTTCTGCGTCTGTGTTGATAAAGACGCTTGATATTCGGGAAGTATCCGCAACGTGGATCAGATTTAGTATTTTGGTGGTATTGTCTCTAGCCTCTCGTCCTAAGACGAATCCCACTTGGTCAAGGTGAATAAGATCGAGTAGGTGTGGAGCCAATCGGTTAGCTAAAATTTTTGAAAAAATTTTTAGATCCATATTAAGTAGGGAGATGGGTCTATAGCTTCCACAGCTTGTGGGATCTTTCCCTTCTTTCAGGATCACAGTTATATGTGCCGCCAAGGTGTCTCTAAGCATGTTGGGATTTTCTCTTGGCAAGTTAAAAAGTCTAACCAGATATGGACCCAAGATAGGGAGGAAGACCCGAAAGTATTGGAGCGTATAACCATCTGGGCCAGGGGCTTTCCTTAACTTCATGGTGTTAATAGTCTGTTGAACCTCTGTCAAGGTAATTGGCTCTTCTACTTGTTCTCTTATCTCGGCAGAAAGAGTAGGTAAGTGCGATTTTCCGAGATAATCTTCCATCTCTGAGTCAGAGGTCGGGACGTCTGTCAAAGAATATAACGTCTCATAGAATAAGCCAAATTCTCTCACTATTTTCTTAGGAGGGGTCAATTTCTGCCCTTGTGATGAGACAATGCTAGGGACATACGTTGATATGTTTGGGTCTTTAACCGAGCGTGCAAGTAGCTCCCCACATTTGTCTCCAAGTTCATATCCTCGACCTCTACTTCTCTGTAGAGCGGCTTTGGCTCTAAACAGAAGGAGATCCGCTAATTGCTGCCGTACTTGTATAAGTTCAGACTCCAAGTTTGGAGACGTAGAGTGTTTATATTGGGCTTCTAGGTGTCTAAGCCTATCCAGGAGCTGTATTGACTGTTTCTCACGTTCTTTTTTGAGTCTAGACCCATGTTTAATAAAAAGCCCCCTCCGGACCGATTTATGGGCCTCCCACAGATTCCTTATCTCACAATCCTCCAGATCATTCATATGGAAATACTCCTGAAGACCCAATGAGATGTCTGTTAAGACTTCAGGAATCTGTAAAAGGCCCTCATTCAGTCTCCAGAAACTTTGACGAGAGGCAGCATATTCCGACACAGAATAAGTGAGAAGTACCGGCGCGTGGTCAGACCATATTATATCCCCAGTTATTGTCGATTTAACCGCATGTAGCTGGTTATGCGATATTAAAAAGTAATCAATCCTTGAATAGGACTTATGGGGTGCAGAAAAAAATGTATAATCCCGATCTACGGGATGTAATACTCGCCACACGTCTATCCATTGGGCGTTAGAAAACGTTTGTGCGATACTTTTGTTTGCGACTGGTAGTATAGCCGAACTGCCCGTGGATGTATCTAGTCTAGGAAGTAATGGTACATTGAAATCTCCCCCTAATATAAGCTGCCCTTCCTTAAACTCCAGAAGTAATTTAGACACTCGCTTAAAAAACCTTGCCTGACTGTCATTTGGTGCATACACTGTTGCGAATGTAATTAGTGTATCTGCTATTTTCCCCTTAATAAAGAGGTATCGTCCTTCAGTATCCGTCATAGTCTCCTTCAGAGTCCAAGGTATTCTGGATGAGAGTAAAATGGTTACTCCTTTGGTTTTAGCTTCAGTATTCATAGAATGGTAAACTGCATTGTAAAGTCTATTCGTAAATTTAGGAGCTTTATCTTTTTTAAAATGCGTTTCTTGAAGGAAGGCGACGTCTACCCTATGTCTCTTAAGGTCATTAAACAACATCCTCCTTTTTTCCGGTATATTAAGACCTCTGGCATTTAGAGAGAAAATTATAAGGTCCTCCATCGTCATGATGGAGGGAAGAGGGGGAAAAGGGGAGAGAGAGGAAGAAAAGAAAAAGAGAAAAAAAAAAAGGGGGACCAAACTAACCCTCCCTAGGCGAGAAGGGTGGCGTTACCCTTCTCCCCCTTCAGAGCCTATCGCTCTTCCACTAATTGGGAAACTTCCCGTGTACACTATGTGACTCTAAGTCACCCCTCAATGTACTGACCTAATTGGGAGAGCGGTATAGATCAGGCGCAGCAACAGATGTATAGAAATAAAAAAACAAGGTACAATCCTGCTCTCCCGAGCCCCCCCCCCCAACCTCACCGACAAAGATCATGATCCTATTATCCCAGGAGAGAGAAAAAAAAAAAAAAGGTAAAAGAAAAAAGAGGGAAATACACAAGGGCCCCAAACAAGAAAAAAACAAAAATTGCTGCGACGTCCAAGTATTACAAATCCGTACATGTCCTTTCCATAAATCGTTATCGGTAGTTGATTGCTCATGGCCGACCCTATAGAGTTCCTAGCCCGTTTTTTTTTTAAAAAAAAAAAAAGGAAAGTAATCCCCAAGATGCAGGGGGTAGACCTTTACCATCCCCATGGATGTCTCTATTTATATAGTTCCTACTTAGGTGGGTCCTCATATCACCCCCCCCTCCGATATATCTGACCATTAAGCACCAAACACCAACATTAACAAACAAAAATAATCAACAAGACAGCAAAAAAAAAAAAAAAAAAAGGAAGGAGGGAGAAGAAGGAGTGCGAAGAGAACCGCTCTTAATTTTGTATCCTTAAACCTCCTCCTTCTTCTCCACTCCTAATTATATCTGATAAACACATTGTCTATAGTCAATAGTCAAGTAGTGTGTCATACCATTATCTTGGAGAAAAGGTGGGTGATATTTATACTCAAGCTCCCCTAATATACTATTCAGGGAATGCATACCTCTCACTGTGTCTAGGTGTATCTCTGCACGCGCGCCCATCGTTTAGTGTATAGCTAAGGCAAAAAAAAAAAAAAAAAAGAACCCCAAAACGTGAAAAGAAAAAAAAAAGGGGGATCAAAAAAAATAAAAAAGTCCCCTATTTCCGTGTCTGAAACCCAAGTGAAACACCTTTTGGAAAGAGTAAAAAATTCAAAACATTATATAAGGAGGGAGGTCAACTCCTCCCTCATTCTCGTGGTTACAAGAGCTATCTTAAAGCTCAAAAAAAAAAAAGAGGGCTACTTCTGTGAAAAAAGAAAAAAAAAAAAGAGGGGAAGAACCCCTTTATTATTACGATGGGCGGGCCTTACAGATCCATACCTCCTCCTATATTGTCATTCCCTCTGTTTGCAATCCCTCATGCCTTCTGCCCCTCCTAACCACTGTCCCTCCACCTCAGATAAGTAATGCAACAAGTATCAAAAGAGAAAAGGGGGGAGGAAAGGGCCGAAGGCCTGGCATCAAATCACCCACCGTTTCTCCAATCAATAAAATTTTAACAAAAAAAAAGGGTTATATAAAAAAAAAAAAAAAAAAGGAAAGTTTTACTTCATAAAGTTATCTCTCCCTTAACATTAGGGACCCCCTGAAAAAAAAAAAAAAAAAGGTGGGGGGGAGGACTTTCAGTTCTCTTCTTTCTTTATCTTCTCTTTGAAAGATTAGTCCACTTCCCCCATTCCATAAGCATCTCTAACAACTATCAATATTTCTATTATTTCTTCCCTGGGAGTGCTACTTCTCTGTTCCTTCTTACACTGGGAAAAAAAGTTAACCAATTCGGTACTTGAATAGGATCTGCTCCCATAAATATATATAGGTTTGGGAGATCGCTTAATGTTCGTAGGGTAAAGGAGCTTTGGGCATTACGAAACGTAACGGACAATGGGAAACCCCATCTATATTTCAGACCCAGTTGCCTAGCTTTGTCCAATAAAGGTCTGAGGATCGCTCGTCTTTGCAGTGTAGCCCTGGACAAGTCTGGGAGTATTTTAATGTGTACCCCCTCTAAGTCCACTGTGCCTTTTTCCCAAGCCAACCGGACTATTAATTCTTTGTCCACGTAGTGATGAATCCTACAGACAACATCTCTAGGTCTATCGGGATCGATAGCTCGGGGGCCCAGGGCACGGTGGACTCTATCCAGTTGTAATCTAGTAGGGTACAGATCTCCAAGAGTCTTTTGAAAAATATTTTTTACAATCGCTTCTAAGTTCTCTGTATCTGTGGCCTCTGGTATACCTCTTAATCTTAGATTATTTCGTCGGCTTCTGTCTTCTAATTCCTCCATACGAAGTTGTAGAGATATTTCTGCTTCTATATGTAGTTTATTATGGGTCTCCAGAGATCTTACCCGACCTTCCAGGGTAGAGAGGGTACTCTCGTTTACCGTCACTCTCTGCGCCACCTCTTTAATCTCTTCTCTCACCTCCTTTACGGCTGCCTGCTGTTTTTCCTCCATATCCCTCTCATATCAGCGATGTCTGCCTTGGTAGGCAATGCCTGCAGCAGCGCTCTTAGCTCCGCATCCATCCGCAGGGACAACGCACCCTCCTCCCTACCAGCTCCATCCGGGATGTCAGCGTTCACTCCTGATGCTCCCAGTAAGGTGGGGTGGATCGGGCCCGTACTCTCCCCTCTCAGCATGCTCCCGCTGGCTGCATCTGCTGCGGTAGCCTGCCGTCCACGAGGCGTGGCCATCTTGGATCCTAGAGGGGTTGTCACCGGGAAGAACTGCAGGATCTCGCCTTCAGGTTTAAGTAAATTCGTTTTTTTTATCGATCCTCTGGTTCTCCTTTTCTTTGTTAAGGTCATCTCCCGCTTAGTAGCACTTATTAGCTCCGTGTATGTCGGCGAAGCGGAGGGGTTCCCGGGAGCTCAGCAAGCGTGCGGCTCTACTCCGCCATGTCTAAGCCACACCCCCCCTTGAGCCTCACTTTCTACTCTTGCTGAGAAGCATACACTAACCAGCCAGAGTCCCAGCCACTATCCTGAAGCTCATCTGCCAATGCATTTAAAACTTCAAACCTTCCTGACAGATTCCTTCTCATTCCTAGATAGGCTTCAGCTTCAGATATGTCACTCTTGGTTTCTATGTAATGGGAAGCAGTAAGTTGGTACCTCCTAAGCCCTATTTTTCAGGAACCTTATGTAAATACTGATCTCTGCACTCCAACTGTAGAATCTGTGCCCCAGCCCCCACCATCCTCTCATATGGTGTGCTTTTGGCCTAGAATTTAACAACATGACTGCCTGTGTGAGGTCCCGATCCCACTCCGTTAGTGTATGTGTAGGTGTAAGTTGTGTATCTGGTCCCTCAATAGCCCGTTGTATCTTTCAATCAAACTAGCTGCCTGTGGATGGTATGGGATGTGGCACAAACAGTACTCCTCAAAATGGCTCATTGCTGTACTGTTGAAGTGTGAGCAGTTATCACTTTGGACCTGTTTGAGACAGCCATAAGCAATGATATATAAATAAGGAGTGGCACTAAATCCTTGAAAAAAAAAAAAAAAGTATATAAAGTGCGAAGCTATTATTGTGAACTCTCAATATGTGACGCAACAATAGTTAAAGGAATTTTACAAATAAACAAAGCATAATAAATTTGATATGAACATAGTAGTCAACTCATATTAGTCCAAAGCCGCCGCAAGCAAAGCCAACAGAATACTGGGTTGTATAAAAAAG
Source organism: Pelophylax lessonae (assembly GCF_965119305.1). Lineage (NCBI taxonomy): Eukaryota > Metazoa > Chordata > Amphibia > Anura > Ranidae > Pelophylax > Pelophylax lessonae. The sequence continues at coordinate 316,708,812 of NC_138769.1, forward strand.
GGGATTCACTCCAGAAATAAAGAGATTATTCTCCCACTCTACAAGACTCTGGTCCGGCCACATCTGGAGTATGCTGTCCAGTTCTGGGCACCGGTCCTCAGGAAGGATGTGCTGGAACTGGAGAAAGTCCAGAGAAGGGCAACAAAAATAATTAGGGGAATGGAGGACATCAGCTATGAGGAAAGACTACAAGCACTGAACCTATTCTCTCTGGAGAAGAGACGATTGAGGGGGGATATGATATCAATGTACAAATACTGTACTGGCGACCCTAGCATAAGGAACAAACTATTCAGAGAGAGGAGATACAATAAGACACGTGGCCACTCACTAAAACTTGAGGAAAGGCGGTTTAACCTTAAAGTGCGGAAGGGGTTCTTCTCTGTAAGAGCGGTAAGATGTGGAATTCTCTTCCACAAGCAGTCGTATCAGCAGGGAGCATTGATAGTTTCAAAAAACTATTAGATGGACACCTTAAAGACCACAACATAGAGGGGTATACAATGTACGGTTAAAAGCAAACACACACACACATCATAGGTTGAACTGGATGGACTGATGTCTTTTTTCAACCTCACTAACTATGTAAAAAAAAAAAAGGCATCCAAAGTTCCAGTGATATGTGAACCACACAATCAGAAAGTACTTATTTAAGTTACTGTGATAATCCTATAAACGTAGTGATAATCATATACAGCTGCAAGAAAAAGTATGTGAACCCTTTGGAATGATATGGATTTCTGCACAAATTGGTCATAAAATGTGATCTGATCATCATCTAAGTCACAACAATAGACAATCACAGTCTGCTTAAACTAATAACACACAAAGAATGAAATGTTGCCATGTTTTTATTGAACACACCATGTAAACATTCACAGTGCAGGTGAAAAAAGTATGTGAACCCTTGGATTTAATAACTGGTTGAACCTCCTTTTTTCAGCAAGAACTTCAACCAAACGTTTCCTGTAGTTGCAAATCAGACGTGCACAACAGTCAGGAGTAATTCTTGACCATTCCTCTTTACAGAACTGTTTCAGTTCAGCAATATTCTTGGGATGTCTGGTGTGAATCGCTTTCTTGAGGTCATGCCACAGCATCTCAATCGGGTTGAGGTGAGGACTCTGACTGGGCCACTTCAGAAGGGGTATTTTCTTCTGTTTAAGCCATTCTGTTGTTGATTTACTTCTATGCTTTGGGTCATTGTCCTTTTGCAACATCCATCTTCTGTTGAGCTTCAGCTGGTAGACAGATGGCCTTAAGTTCTCCTGCAAAATGTCTTGATAAACTTGGGAATTCATTTTTCCTTTGATGATAGCAATCTTTTCAGGCCCTGACGCAGCAAAGCAGACCCAAACCATGATGCCCCCACCACCATACTTCACAGTTGGGATGAGATTTTGATGTTGGTGTGCTGTGCCTCTTTTTCGCCATACATAGTGTTGTGTGTTTCTTCCAAACAACTCAACTTTGGTTTCATCTGTCCACAGAATATTTTGCCAGTACTGCTGTGGAACATCCAGGTGCTCTTGTGCAAACTGTAAACGTGCAGCAATGTTTTGTTTGGACAGCAGTGGCTTCCTCTGTGGTATCCTCCCATGAAATCCATTCTTGTTTAGTGTTTTACACATTGTAGATTCACTAACAGGGATGTTAGCATTTGCCAGTGACTTTTGTAAGTCTTTAGCTGACACTCTAGGATTCTTCTTCACCTCATTGAGCAGTCTGCGCTGTGCTCTTGCAGTCATTTTTACAGGACGGCCACTCCTAGGGAGAGTAGCAGCAGTGCTGAACTTTCTCCATCTATAGACAATTTGTCTTACCGTGGACTGATGAACAGTAAGGCTTTTGGAGATATTTTTATAACCCTTTCCAGCTCTATGCAAGTCAACAATTCTTAATCGTAGGTCTTCTGAGAGCTCTTTTGTGCGATGCATAATTCAATGCTTCTTGTAAAAAGCAAACCCAGAACTGGTGTGTGTTTTTATAGGGCAGGGCAGCTGTAACCAACACCTCCAATGTCATCTCATTGATTGGACTCCAGTTGGCTGACATCTCACTCCAGTTAGCTCTTGGAGATGTCATTAGTCTAGGGGTTCACATACTTTTTCCACCTGCACTGTGAATGTTTACATGGTGTGTTCAATAAAAACATGGCAACATTTCATTCTTTGTGCGTTATTAGTTTAAGCAAACTGTGATTGTCTATTGTTGTGACTTAGATGATGATCAGATCACATTTTATGACCAATTTGTGCAAAAATCCATATCATTCCAAAGGGTTCACATACTTTTTCTTGCAGCTGTATCATGCAATCCAGTGTTAGATCCACGTGCTGCACCGTTATGCACAATGGCTGCTCACCTTAAGACTCAATGTCATACGCTTCAATAAATCAGTAGTCTCCATAGGTTAATCACTCAATGGTAGAAGGTGCTCAAATGACTAATAAATGGAACAAGAATGGAAATCTAAGTAATGTACAGCTTCAATATACAAACCCGATTCCAAAAAAGTTCGCTTCTCGGCCTTTTGGCTAAGATCAAGTGTAGTATCTGTTCTTATCAGTGTTGGAATGGAACCTGAAGGTTAGTATCGGTGGTGGCCGAAGTATACCGGGGCGCTCTGGGCGTAACTGGAGGACCGGAGTAGGCCAAACCAGAGAAAGCCGGAGGGTTCTAATGCCTTCCTGATTTGAATGGGTCTGCCCCTACCAGTTTGAAGGGAGCGAGAAAACTGGATGTGCGGCCAGTTAGTACTGTTCCTGGATGTGATTGGTAAGGAACGGCGGTGGCGGTGGGGGAGCCTTTCCTCCTGGGTTGAATCTGGCCTTGCAAAAGGCTTGTCCCCAGTTGAAGGCAGGTTCTCCCTAAGCTGTCCAAAGTTCTGATGCCTCCTGGTAGGATAGGGCTACACTCGGTCTGGCCTTTGGGCCGGGGTAGAGAAAGCCCGTAGTGTATGTGCCCCTGGGGTGGCAGCCCAGGGGTGCCTTAATTCTCACTGGTGAGGGGCAGCTCGCCTTGAGTTTTTCGGCACCATGGTCACTGCACCTACGCACACTTTTTTAAGCACCTGCCTCTTGGGCAAGGCCTTTTGGCTTCGACCAGAGGAATTTTTATTCCGGCCGGAAGGCCTGCCTTTGTTTTTCACTTAGGCACTAATTCACTTCTCCACTTCCCCTTCCCCACTTTTTTGTTTGTGTGTGTCTTTTTCTTTGTAGTTTGTCACTTTTCTATCACCTTTTTTCACCTGCACGACTTGTAGGGTGTGGGTCCTCGGGCCCTACCTTGAGTCTTGGGAGGGGGTGGATATGGCCTTTTGGCTTGGTCTGCCCTCTCTCATGGGGTCTCCCTTCGGGGGAGCCCCACTTAGTACTCGGTGGGGGCTGTTTCGGCAGTCCCCCTGAAGAACGGGGTCAGTCTGGTTCCGGCCAGACAGACCATGAGTACCTTAAATCCCTGTTAGGAGTCTTGCGCCCCGGGGGATCGAGGTTCGGGTCCTACCTCTTCGGAGGGAAGACCATTTGTTCGCACACCCTGTGCACTTTTTGTGTTCCTCACGTTTGTGTGTGTGCACTTTTTTATGCACCGGGTGAAGTCTTTTGAGTGTGTTTCACACGCTACGGGCTTTAAAAAAGACCCGATTCCAAAAAAGTTCGCTTCTCGGCCTTTTGGCTAAGATCAAGTGTAGTATCTGTTCTTATCAGTTGGTATGGACCCTGATGGTTAGTATTGGCAGGGGCTGAAATGAACCGGGGCGCTCTGGGCGTAACTGGAGGACCGGGAAGTAGGCACTGTCAGAGAAAGCCGGATGGGTCTGTTGCCTTCTGATTTGAATAGGTCCGCCCCTGTCAGTTTGAAGGGAGCGGGAAAGCCGGTTCCGCCAATTTTCCGGTTAGTACTGCTCCTGGATGTGATTGGTAAGGAATGGCGGATGGTGGTGGGGGAACCTTTCCTCCTGGGTTGAATCTGGCCTTGCAAAAGGCTTGTCCCCAGTTGAAGGCAGGTTCTCCCTAAGCTGTCTAAAATTCTGATGCCTCCTGATGGGATAGGGCTACACTGGGTCTGGCCGGGGGCTGAGACCGAAAAAGCCCGTGGTGTACGTGCCCCTGGGGTGGCAGCCCAGGGGTGCCTCAATCTCACTGGTAAGGGGCAGCTCACCTGAGTTTTGTGGCACCTTGATCACTGCACCATCACACTTTTTCAAGCACCTGCCTCTTGGGGTGGGCCTTTTGGCCAACACCAGAGGAATTTTTTATTCCTGGCCGGGGGGCCTGCCAAGGTTTTGCACTTTGGCACTACCCTGCACTTCTCCACTTCCCTTTTCCCCACTCTGTTTTTCTTTGTCGTGTTTGTCCCTTTTTTTGGTTGAGCACTTGCACGACTTTGATGGCGTAGGTCCTCGGGCCTGCCCTGTAAGTCTTGGGAGGGGGTGGATATGGCCTTTTGGCTTAGTTCGCCCTCTCCCATGGGGTCTCCCTTCGGGGAAGCCCTACCTAGTACTCGGGGTGGGCTGTTTCGGCAGTCCCCCTGAAGAATGGGGTCTGCCCGGTTTCGGCTGGGTGGACCTAAGTGAGTACCTCAGTCCCTGTCAGGAGCTTCGCGCCCCGGGGGATCAGGGTCAGGGTCCTTCCTCTTCGGAAGAGGGCCATGTGTACGCCTTGTGCACTTTTTGTGTGTCCACGTTTGCGTGTGTGCACCTTTTTATGCACCGGGTGTAAGTCTTTTGAGTGTGTTTCACACACCACGGGCTTAAAAAAAAAAAAAAAACCCGATTCCAAAAAAGTTGGGACACTGTACAAATTGTGAGTAAAAAAGGAATGGACTATTTTACAAATCTTATAAACTTATATTTTATTCACAATATAATATAGATAACATATCAAATGTTGAAAGTGAGACATTTTGAAATGTCATGCCAAATATTGGCTCATTGTGGATTTCATGAGAGCTACACATTCCAAAAAAGTTAGGACAGGTAGCAATAAGAGGCCGGAAAAGTTAAATGTACATGTAAGAAACAGCTGGAGGACCAATTTGCAACTTATTAGGTCAATTGGCAACATGATTGGGTAAAAAAAGAGCCTCTCAGAGTGGCAGTGTCTCTCAGAAGTCAAGATGGGCAGAGGATCACCAATTTCCCCAATGCTGCGGCGAAAAATAGTGTAGCAATATCAGAAAGGAGTTTCTCAGAGAAAAATTGCAAAGAGTTCATCGTCTACAGTGCATAATATCATCCAAAGATTCAGAGAATCTGGAACAATCTCTGTGCGTAAGGGTCAAGGCCGGAAAACCATGCTGGATGGCTGTGATCTTCGGACCCTTAGACAGCACTGCATCACATACAGGAATGCTACTGTAATGGAAATCACAACATGGGCTCAGGAATACTTCCAGAAAACATTGTTGGTGAACACAATCCACCGTGCCATTCGCCGTTGCCATCTAAAACTCGATAGGCCAAAAAAGAAGCCATATCTAAAAATGATCCAGAAGCACAGGCATTTTCTCTGGGCCAAGGCTCATTTAAAATGGTTGAACTGGATGGACTCATGTCTTTTTTCAACCTCACTAACTATGTAACTATGTCTGTGGCAAAGTGGAAAACTGTTCTGTGGTCAGACGAATCAAAATTTGAAGTTCTTTTTGGAAAACTGGGACGCCATTTCATCATCCGGACTAAAGAGGACAAGGACAACCCAAGTTGTTATCAGCGCTCAGTTCAGAAGCCTGCATCTCTGATGGTATGGGGTTGCATGAGTGCATGTGGCATGGGCAGCTTACACATCTGGAAAGGCACCATCAATGCTGAAAGGTATATCAAAGTTCTAGAACAATATATGCTACCATCCAGGTGTCGTCTCTTTCAGGAAAGACCTTGTGTTTTCCAACATGACAATGCCAGACCACATACTGCATCAATTACAACATCATGGCTGCGTAGAAGAAGGATCCGGGTACTGAAATGGCCAGCCTGCAGTCCAGACCTTTCACCCATAGAAAACATTTGGCGCATCATAAAGAGGAAGATGCGACAAAGAAGACCTAAGACAGTTGAGCAACTGGAAGCCCGTATTAGACAAGAATGGGACAAAATTCCTATTCCTAAACTTGAGCAACTTGTCTCCTCAGTCCCCAGATGTTTGCAGACTGTTATAAAAAGAAGAGGGGATAAACAGTGGTAAACATGGCCTTGTCCCAACTTTGAGATGTGTTGATGCCATGAAATTTAAAATCAACCTATTTTTCCCTTAAAATTATACATTTTCTCAGTTTAACCACTTAAGCCCCGGAGGATTTGGCTGCTAAACGACCAGAGGGTATTTTGCGATTCGGCACTGCGTGACTTTAACGGACAATTGCGCGGTCGTGCGACACTGTACCTAAACGAATTTTGCGTCCTTTTTTTCCCACAAACAGAGCTTTCTTTTGGCGGTATTTGATCACCTGTGCGATTTTTTGATCACGCGCTATAAACAAAAAAAGAGCGTAAATTTTGCAAAAATAGCAATATTTTTCTTTTTTTTTTATATGAAATTCCCCCCAAAAAATGTAAAAATCAAAATTTTTTAATATTTTCGGCCAATTTGTTTTATGCTACCTATGTTTGGTAAAAAAAAAATCGCAAAAAGCGTATTTTGATTGGTTTGCGCAAAAGTTATTGCGTTTACTAACAAAGGGAAAGATTTTTGTCATTTTTGTTGTTTTTTTTTTTAACGCGTGATCCCCTGATGACGTCAGGTCGTACTGACGAAACGTACGTCGGGAAGGGAAACGTGAGACCGTAGCCATTTCCGGGTTAGAGGAGCGCTGTGCGATCGGCAGTGCTCACAACCCTCGCTGGATGTTTTTATGAGAAAGGCGATTGTTTTATGGTGATTCGAGTAAGTGCAATACTTTTTAAATAAAGCGATATGTTTAGATGTACTGCACCATGAGAGTCTCCTTTTTGTCCCACCCATGTTTGTCACCTGATCCGAGCTACACTATAAGGGCTTGATGCTGGATTACCCACTGTGTAACAGAGGAGCTGAGGATCGTGTGTACTGAGTGGAGATATTGCCTATGTGACCCCCTATAATTAAGGGGTCATATATTTCCGGTAAGGAGTACCTTACTAGATCACTGGGTGAAGTGTGGAGGTGAAGGTTAATCTGCACTAACATCAAGTCTCTGCTAATTTGTGTGACACCAAAGAGATGTGGACTGTTTGATGCTGCATATGGACTGTTTGCACTTTACAATGTTGAGCACAGATTGATTGATTTTTTAGATTGTCACCTATCATGAATTTTTAATTTTTGAATTAAGGTTTAATTATCTGCACAAGCACTTTTATGTTTGAGCGCGACACTACTCTTCTTTTAAACAATTGTTCAGCACCTTGCTTTTTTTGTTGCCGCTCACTACAAGGAAGCAATTCCTGTAAATAATTAATATTTATTAATTATTATATTAATATCTATATTCACATATAATTTTATGTTTATATTTATTGATTATATATTTATATATTTATACATATATACACGGTTGAACCACTTGCGCGGTTTTTGGTTTGCACCAAACCCCCCTTTTTTTCTGGTTTTTGGCTCTATACACCACCACAATGGATTTGAAATGAAACAAACAAGATGTGCTTTAACTGCATGCAGACTTTCAGCTTCAATTTGAGGGTAGTTACATCCAAATCAGGTGAACGGTGTAGGAAATACAACAGTTTGTATATGTGCCTCCCACTTTTTAAGGGACCAAAAGTAATGGGACAGATTAACAATCATAAATCAAACTTTCACTTTTTAATTCTTGGTTGCAAATCCTTTGCAGTTAATTACAGCCTGAAGTCTGAAAAGCATAGACATCACCAGATGCTGGGTTTCATCCCTTTATGATGCTCTGCCAGGCCTCTACTGCAACTGCCTTCAGTTCCTGCTTGTTCTTGGGGCATTTTCCCTTCAGGTTTTCTTCAGCAAGTGAAATGCATGCTCAATCGATTCAGCTCAGGTGACTGACTTGGCCATTACATAACATTCCACTTCTTTCCCTTAAAAAACTCTTTGGTTGCTTTTGCAGTATGCTTTGGGTCATTGTCCATCTGCACAATGAAGTGCCGTCCAATGAGTTCTGAAGCATTTGTCTGAATATGAGCAGATAATACTGCCTGAAACACTTCAGAATTCATCCTGCTGCTTTTGTCAGCAGTCACATCATCAATAAATACAAGAGAACCAGTTCCATCGGCAGCCATACATGCCCACGCCATGACACTACCACCACCATGCTTCACTGATGAGGTGGTATGCTTTGGATCATGGGCAGTTCCCTTCCTTCTCCATACTCTTCTCTTCCCATCACTCTGGTACAAGTTGATCTTGGTCTCATCTGTCCATAGAATGTTGTTCCAGAACTGTAAAAGCTTTTTTAGATGTTGTTTGGCAAATTCTAATCTGGCCTTCCCGTTTTTGAGGCTCACCAATGGTTTACATCTTGTGGTGAACCCTCTGTATTCACTCTGGTGAAGTCTTCTCTTGATTGTTGACTTTGACACACATACACCTACCTCCTGGAGAGTGTTCTTGATCTGGTCAACTGTTGTGAAGGGTGTCCTCTTGCCAGGGAAAGAATTCTTCGGTCATCCACCACAAATGTTTTCCGTGGTCTTCCGGGTCTTTTGGTGTTGCTGATCTCACCGGTGCATTCTTTCTTTTTAAGGATATTCCAAACAGTTGATTTGGCCACATTTAATGTTTTTGATATCTCTCTGATAGTTTTTTTTTGTTTTTTTCAGCCTAATGATGGCTTGGTTCACTGATAGTGTCAGCTCTTTGGATCTCATATTGAGAGGTGACAGCAACAGACTCCAAATGCAAATAGCACACATGGAAATAAACTCTGGACCTTTTATCTGCTCCTTGTAAATGGGATAATGAGGGAATAACACACACCTGGCCATGGAATAGCTGAGCAGCCAATTGTCCCATTACTTTTGGTCCCTTAAAAAGTGGGAGGCACATATTCAAACTGTTTTAATTCCAACACCTTTCACCTGATTTGGATGTAAATACCCTCACATTAAAGCTGAAAGTCTGCAGTTAAAGCACATCTTGTTTGTTTCATTTCAAATCCATTGTGGTGGTGTATAGAGCCAAAAAGATTAGAATTGTGTCGATGTCCCAATATTTATGGACCTGACTGTATATGGATATATTTAACATCACAGTGACAATAAAAAATATACATAAAATATATGTAATAAAGATTACATATATTAAAATAACCCAGAACCTTTCCAAGCCCTTGCAAAATATGTCCAAAAAAAGAAGGGAAAAAATAAGGATAACTCAAGGACCAAAAATAGAAATTATTGGAGGAAAAGCTAATGTGATACCGATATTCAAAAAAGGGCAAAGGCATGTCCTGAGAAATTACAGGCCTGTCAGTCTGACATCAATAGTATGTAAACTTCTGGAGGGGATGATAAGGGACTATATCGTAGAGTTTGCTAAAGACAACAACATCATCAGCAGTAACCAGCATGGATTTACAAATGGGAGTTCTTGTCAAACCAATCTCTTAACATTCTACGAGGAGGTGAGCTGTGAGCTAGATAGGGGGAGACCAGTGGATGTGGTGTACCTGGATTTCGCTAAGGCATTTGATACAGTTCCCCACAAGCGCTTAATTTATAAAATAAGGTCTGCAGGCATCAACCGCAAGGTCTGCTCTTGGATACGGAACTGGCTAAAAGGGCGTGTCAAAGGGTGGTAATAAATAGCACATACTCAGACTGGTCTGAGGTGGTAAGTGGGGTCCCCCAAGGCTCAGTCCTGGGACCAACCTTGTTCAATTTATTCATAAACAGCATTGAGGACGGGATCAGTAGCTCTATATCAGTTTTTGCAGACGACACAAAATTGGGCAGGGCAATAACTGCACAGCATGAAGCAGATATCCTACAGAATGACCTGGACAAAATAACGGGAGTGGGCAACGACATGGCAAATGAGGTTTAATGTGGAGAAGTGTAAGGTTTTGCACTTGGGGACTAAAAGCATAAAAGCACAATACACTTTAGGGGGGGAACCTTTGGGGGAATCAAAAATGGAGAAAGATCTGGGAGTCCTGGTAGAGGATAGACTAAGCAATAGCATGCAATGTCTAGTGATGGACGAACATCGGCCGGGGCGGTTCGCGAACACCAGCCGCAAATTTTCTCAAAAGTCCACAAACCGCGAGTTTGCGGCGGGCCCCACTGACTTTAATGGGAGGCGAACTTTAAAAACCTTTATGTCATATTTGCAGCCACAAAAGACGTACTAGCTGTGCACAAGTAGTCCCAGCACATGGATAATGTCATAACAGAAGTATTGCAATTGAAAAAGTTGCCCTAAATTTAAAAATATATATATTTTTTTCATAAATCAGCCAGAACTGACAGCAGCCGGTAAATACATGTCAAATACATATAGGGTCCATTCACACATCTGTAAAATGGGTCTGCATCCATTCCACAATTTGGCGGAACCTTTACAGACCCATTGTTTTTCATTTCCAGTCTGAAAAATTAGGCATTCACAGGATAAAGAAGTGTCAGCCATTCTAGGCCCCAAAAATTAACCCACATGCGTTTACCTGACAGCTAAGAACGTAGTATTCTGTGTCATTGGAGCATTTTAAATGACTTTTGTGGACATTGACAAAGCGATTTCTGTGCGACTGCAGCCGATATCTAACTGTCCCTAAAGCAACCACAGGATACCTGGCCCTCATGTTAAAGAGACTGTAATAGACCCTAAAACGACATCGGAACATTTTAAATGACTTTTGTGGACATTGACCAAGCGATTTCTGTGCGACTGCAGCCGATATCTAACTGTCCCTAAAGCAACCACAGGATACCTGGCCTTCATGTTAAAGAGACTGTAATAGACCCTAAAACGACATTGGAGCATTTTAAATGACTTTTGTGTACATTGACAAAGCGATATCTGTGCGACTGCAGCCGATATCTAACTGCCCCTAAAGCAACCACAGGATACCTGGCCCTAAGCTCAAAAGATACTAGACCTATACCGAAATACCAGCCCTGAGAAGGACTTTTGTGGACATTGACAGAGCGATTTGTGACTGCAGCCGATCTCTAACTGCCCCTAAAGCAACCACAGGATACCTGTCCCTAACCTGAAAGAGACTGTAGAAGGCCTATACCAAAATACCAGCAAACTCTCCCTAATGAGCACAGCAGAGCAGACCTCTCCCTACACTGGCAGAAAACGGAATGTGAAATGGCCACCAGGTCAGGTCTATTTATAGGATAGGGGGACTGTCCATGTGCTGGAATGTTTCAATTGGCTGTCCCGTTCCACCTGACGGCTGTGTCATGGGTCAAAGTTCTTCTGAATGAAAAAGAAAATGGCGGCGCGGACATATTCGCGAACGTCGGCAAAAGTCCGACTTTTTGCGAATTTGCAAACAAGCAAAGTTCGCCGCGAACAGACCGCCGGGCGAACCGCAAGGCCATCTCTAGCAATGTCAAGCAGCAGCTGCCAAAGCCGGCAGAATATTAGCATGCATAAAGAAAGGGATGTATTCCAGAGATAAAACTATAATCCTACAACTTTATAAAACTCTGGTCCGACCACATCTGGAGTATTCTGTCCAGTTCTGGTCGCCGGTCCTCAGGAGGGATGTGTTGGAGTTGGAGAAAGTCCAGAGAAGGGCAACTAAACTAATTAGGGGATTGGAGGACATTATGAAGAGCGTCTGCAATCGCTTGATTTATTCTCCCTGGAGAAGAGACGCCTGAGAGGGGACATGATAGCAATTTATAAATATCTCAATGGTGATCGCGGCATAGAAAAAAAGTTATTCAGACGGAAGGATTGCATGAGGACTATAGGGCATACAATGCGATTAGAGGAGAAGAGTTTTAACCTCAGGCAACGTGGGGGGTTCTTTACTGTTAGGGCTACAAGATTGTGGAATTCTCTACCACAAGAGGTGGTTTCTGCGGGAAGTATGGTGGCTTTCAAAAGACTCTTAGACGTACATCTCAAGAATCAGAACATTCAGGGGTATGCGAGATGATTACGGCCACATACACCTACACAGGTTGAACTAGATGGACTATTGTCTTTATTCAACCTCACCTACTATGTAACTATGTAACTATATATAAATAACCTATAATACTATCACAAACACCACAAAAAATATAACCCTAGTGGTCAAATGATATACACGTTATGTGCAAAGAAAAGAGGAATAGAATAGGGTTAAGTGATGGGAAGCCATAGTGCATATGGAATACCAGCTTGAATCTCTTTGCTATTCATAAGAATTTTCTGTACACATTTATAATGACAGTCTTTTTTTTTTGGCACATTTTTTTCTGTTTATTACACAGTGTAGCGCACAAGTTCTTTCACTTTTTAATCACATAAGCAATAATAATTTTCTGGAGCAGTTGAAGCCTTTCTGCTTGATATGCATGTTTGCAAGGATGAACAAGCAAAAGCCCTGTGTAATGAATCTGCAGTAATGTTTCATGCCCTGACTTTCTGCTTACCTCTCTGGTCTGTGTATCAGCTTTAGTGCTGGTTCACACTATAGCGATGTCAGACATCGCATGTAATTCGCACCGCACTGCTATGCAAATCACATGCGATGTGTGTGCAATGCAAATTCAGCCATACAGATTGTATGGCTGAATTTGCATCGCATTCGGACCAAAGTCGTGCAGGACCCTTTTTTTGGTCCACACCAGAATCGGATTGCATGGGTGTTAACACCCATGCAATCCGATTCCTGTCCGAATCGACAGTTCGCACTGCGATATGCAAACTGATCTGGGGGCATCATTATCTTTGTATTGACAATCCCAGCAGTTCGCATAAGACAGTGTGATCTGCCTGCGAGTTGGGTACGATGCAGGAACCCGCAGTGGATTCGCAGTGTTCCCGCATTGCACCAATATGAACTTTGATGCTTTCACACCTGTGTGTTTAAGTAATCTTCTCTCAGCATGGCTCCACCCCAGCCTCTAATAGGAAACACTATTTCAACTGCAAGCCAGCCTTGCCCGTGCAACAGATGTGCGAAGGCTTCCCTGGGTGATTCTTGCCATGTGCTCTACGTCTGATTCCTGTGTACTGACTGTGGCTTGTTCGCCTGACCATCCCTGTTTGCTTGTTGCCCCGACCTTCGGCTTATGCTTCTGACCATCCCTGTCTGCTTGTTGCCCCCACCTTTGGCTTGTTTTACTGACTATCCCTTGTTGCCCTGGACTGCTACTTCCTTTCCAACCACCAGAGCCAGCCGTGAGCTTAAGCTGGGAGATCCTGTGGGCTGCCACCTGGAGTCAGCTGCAGCCAAATCCATCATCACCATCAGAGGCCCTGGTGAAAACCTGTCAGCTCTTAGACTCTGTGCCCTGGGGAATCTTATGCTCTAGCTCCCTGTTCAGGACCGGGGCTGCGACCCTGTGTAGCTGCTTCTCAGAGCCATTGACCCTCAGCAGTCAGCTGCTGGGTCCACAACCTCCGCAGTGCACTCCTCATCACTCGGTCCCGCTGATGTGCCTCTACCCGCCAATGATCAGCTGCAGGGCATAGTCCACAGACTCGAGACCCAGGAGTCTAATTAGACCCAGGTGATGTGATTCCTTCAGGATTTGGCCTCCTGCTTTGAACAGCTTCAAGCCTCCTTAGGACCCCCGGTTCAACAACCTCAGTCGCAATCTGCTGCCGTACCTATTCCGGTCACTGTTATAGCCACAAATTCTTTGCATTTACCAGCTCTGTAGCTGATCTCAAAGGCCTGCAAGAGGTTCCTTAGCCAGTGCACCATTCATTTTGAACTCCAGCCCCAAAACTTCCCATCTGATCAGGCAAAGGTAGCCTATATTATTTCCCTCTTGTCAGACGAGGCTTTAGCCTGGCCGTCCCCTCTGTAGGAGAAGAATAATCCAGTGGTTTCTAGCCTGTCTAACTTCTTGAAACTCTTTTGGAGGATATCTTTGAGGAACCGGGTCGTGTCTCTTCAGCGGCCAGCACCCTTTTACGTCTCTGCCAAGAATCTGCTTCAGTGAGACAGTATACTCTTCATTTTCATATACTAACTGCTGACCTAAACTGGAATAATGAGGCCTTAGTTGCAACTTTTTTACATGGCCTCTCTGACAGAGTGAAGAATGATTTAGTGGGAAGAACCATCCCCCACTGATCTGGACGATGTCATCTCCCTGTGTAACCAGATCAATACTCGCTTTTAGGAAAGGATCTTAGAAAAAAAATACGCCAGCACTCCTTGGTCCTTAGTCAGCCTGAGCTCCCCTCTTTGACCCATTGAGCATCCCCTGCCAGCTGAGAAACCTATGCAGCTGGGCCACACCAGGCTATCTTCCGAGGAACGTGCTAGGCGCAGTGTCTCTATTGTGGGGGCAAAGGTCATTTTCATGACACCTGCTCACTTCGTCCGGGAAATGCTTGGGTCTAATATATCTGGAAGGAGGAGTATTGGACCCAAAAATATCACCTTCACCTTCTTGTCTCCTTCTTACTGTGTTCCTCCATGTTGGCCCTTCCTCTCATTTGGTTTTGGCATATCTGGATTCCGGAGCCGCTGGCAATTTTATGGGCTAGGAAACTGCATCCTCCATGAAACTTTCCCTTTTGCCCCTCTGGTGGTCTCTGCGACTGATGGCACTGTTCTTCCAAGGGGCCCTATCCGCTTCCAGACCCTTCCTGTTAAGATGTCGGTGGGGTTACTCCACCAGGAGTGGATATCCTTCCCTATCCTACCTAAGGCCTCAACCTCTATCATATTGGGCCTTCCTTGGTTGCAGCTCCATTCCCCACACATTGACTGGACTTCTGGGCAGATTCTGGCTTGGGGTTCCTCTTGTTTATCGTCCTGCCTACTCAAGGTTGCCGAAATTGAGAGAGTAACTGTTGCCACCATATCAGTATCTTCTGCTCTTCCCACTGCATATAGCGATTTCTGGGATGTGTTCTGCAAAAATTCAGCTGAGGTGCTTCCTCCTCACAGGTCCTTTGACTGTGCTATTGACTTTGTTCCCGGAGCAATTCTGCCCAGGGGTCGTACCTATCCCCTGTCCATCCCAGAGACCCAGGGCATGTCTGAGTATGTTGCTGAAAATCTAGAAAAAGGATTAATTTGGAAATCCTCTTCCCCCTGTGTCCGCATTGTACTCCAGCGCCTTAGAAAGAATAATCTCTATGCCAAGTTTGAAAAGTGTTCTTTTGAATGTTCTGTGGTCCTGTTTTTAGGCTGTTTTGTCTTTAGTTTGGGTCTTCGTATAGATCCTGGAAAGGTCTTGGCCATTACTAACTGGCCTCTACCTGCCAGCCTCAAGGCGACACAACACTTTCTTGGGTTCACAAATTATTACAGGCAGTTTATTAGGAATTACTCTTCCATTGCTGCGCCTATTATCGCCTTAACCAAGCAGGGTGCGAATGCCAAGGAGTGGCCTTCAGAAGCTGTCTCTGCATTTCATAAGCTAAAACAGGCCTTTGTTTCTGGACCTCTCTTGAGGAGACCTATTCCTGGGGATCCATTCTTTATTGAAGTGGACACTTCTTCGACTGGGGTGGGAGCTGTGCTTCTTCAATCCTTTGAGAAAAAACGTCAACCATGTGCATTTTCTCCCCAAAAAATTCTCAGGCAAAGAAAAATTACGCTATTGGCGATCGGGAACTTCTTGCAATTAAATGGTGTCATCTCTTGGAGGGTTTGTCTAACTCCATAACAATTTTTACTGATCATAAAAATGTTTAGTACTTACAGAATGGCAAACGACTGAATTCCAGACAGGCCAGATGGAGTCTTCTTTTCCCATCTTGATTTCACTATTACGCACAAACCTGGTTCCTGAAACAGTCGGGCTGATGCACTCTCTAGGCAGTGCTGTATCTTGGCCTGGGCCAACAAGGCCCAGGCCTAGGGCGGCACTTTGCAGGGGGGCAGCAAAAAAGATGCACCCGCAAGAAAAAATAAACAAACAGTCTTCTCCTGGCACCTGTACAAAAAGGGTCCCTGCCGGCTTGCACTACACTTTTAGTATAGTGCCAGTCTTATGGGGCGAATTGGGGCAGGGTCCAGGAGGCAAATCAGCCTGGCAGCCCCATAAAGCGGTCACACTGCTACCTGGGAGTATGATAATACTGGCCGGTGAGGACATTCAGACAGACCGCAGGCCGCCAACCACACTTAATACAACTGGCTTGACGGCCGCCAATGCAAATAAGTGTGGCATTGCAGCCTAATGCTCCGCCCAACCCTCCTCTGCCCCCAGGTATGGCAGGCATCATGTCAATAATATAATTTAATTTCTTTAAACATCCTTGTCCTTGAGCGAGCATATTGAATTGCATCATATACAATTAAGACTTTTAATTGTATATGATGGCAATAATATTTTGGACCTGCTCACCTCATATGTACTATCGCAATATGTCACTGGATTAGTAGGAATACTCCAATCTTATAAGGTATTTGGACTTGTGTTTGCTGCCACTGATTGTAATCATAGGATCATTTCAATTATTTGTATAAGGACTCTGGACTTCCTAATCATTATACAAATAAGTGAAATCCTATTATTACAATCAGTGGCAGCAAACACAAGTCCAAATATCTTAAAAGAAAGGAGTAATCTTACTAATCCAGTGACATAAGGCTGTACTAACGGGTACTGATAAGGCTGCACTGATGGGGCTGCACTGATGTGCTACACTGATGGGCACTGATATGCTGCACTGATGAGCACTAATATGCTGCTCTGATGGCCACTGATGAGGCGGCAATGGTGGGTATTGATAAACTGCATTGATGGGCACTAATGAGGCTGCACTGATAAGGCAGCACTGATTTTCTGCACTGATGGGCACTAATGAGGCTGCACTGATAGGCTTCCCTGATGGACACTGATATGTTGCACTGATGGGCATCAATAGGCTGCACTGATGGCCACTGATGAGGCTGCACTGATGGCCATTGATTAGGCTGCACTGATGGGCACTGATGAGGCTAAACTTATGGGAACTGATGAGGCTGCACTGATGGAAACTGATAGTCTGTGGTTGTGGTCTGTGGTTTACAGATGACAGGGTGGGTCATAAACAGGAAGGGGTGCGGCCTTTACGGGAAGGGGTTAAATTAGAGGGTGCCCAAGTTTAGTCAGGCCTAGGGCAGCACAAAACCTAAATACACCACTGTCTCTAGGTCATTTGACACTCTGGATGAGGAGCCCACCTCTGAACCTAAGCCAATCATTCCTACCTCATGCATTCTCAGTGGCGGCTGGTGCTCAAAATTTTTGGGGGGGCGCAAAAAGAAAAATGTAATAGGTATTGCTTCGCGGCAAAATATATAATACATATAATACACCCTTCATAATCCTCATCATTGTATAATACACCCATCATCTCCATATAATACACCCTTCATCATCCTCATCTTCATCCTCATCACTGTATAACACATCCATCATCATTATCTCCATATTATACACCCATCATCACTATCCTCATCTTCATATAATACACCCTTCATCATCATCCTCATCATTGTATTATACACCCATCATCATCTCCATATAATAGAAAACACAATTCAACATTTTCAGGTTCACTTAGACAATCCAGGTTCAATAGGCAAGCAAAGGAAAGCACATGTCAGCTTGCTGAAACAGAGGATATGTGATCTGTCCCTCAGTGCTAATGCTGTAAGGGCATGCATGTGAACACAGTATCTTCACAGCAGGTCAAGGTGTCAAAGCAAGAAGAATTTCTGTGTCCATGAACAATCAAAATAACACACTTATCCACTGAACACTCACTATCAGCACATTTCAATGTTTTATTTATTGTGTTGTCCTAGATTTACATAATGATGGGTACACCTACATACTGATCATATTATGTATGCATTACTAAGTAAATGAGCAAAAGTAAAGAGAAAACACCACCAAGAAAAGAACAATTTGGACATACACTAATTAAAATAATTAGGTTTGCATGTTTACAGATATTACAATATAGTTCTAGATTACATTTTTATAAATATAAGCAGTGTCTGGGCACAAGAAAAAAGGCTGCACATAGAGAAGGGGGGCTCCTATATAGGTCACCCTGTATAGACTTCCCAGATGGCTCAGCATGTCAGAATGTTACAGCTCCGCACAACTCCGCTTACTGACACATGCCACCTTAAATTTCCCCCGGAGTGCCGGATCAATCTGATGAGAGCAAATCAGACAGCCGGGCTGAGGGGGGGGTCACCGTTCTTAACAACAGCCATGTCATGGGGCACCCATGTGTACAGAGCAGTGGCGGCCGGCAGGAGAGGAGAATAGACACACAGGCAGTGGCTTCGAAAGGAGAATTTGCCCCTATCAATGCAGAGATCAGCTTCCGTGCCCCCTTCAGTAATGCAGTGCACTTACCTGGAGCCCGCGGCGGCAGCTTCTCTTCTGTCCCGAGTCCTCACTGTGTCCCCCGGCGGCGCATCTTCGAGTCCTTCCGCTCCCGCCTCCTCGGTCCTCCTGGCTTCGTCCTCGGCGGCAGCTCTCGCTCTCCTGTGTCCTCTCTCTGTGCCGGGCGGGAACGGAAGGTGATCGTGACGCCGGGGCGGTGCACCGCCCCCACGCGTCACGTCACCAGGTCCATGTCCTCCTGTGATTGGTCCAGGCTGGAGTCTGGACCAATCACAGACCGGACATCAGTAAAGTGGAGGGTGTCAGGCGCATTGCTCTGCGCTCCCGATTACCCCCAGAAGAGTGCCAATCAGCGCCTCTGCCAGCCGAAGGTGGGGTCAAACCCCCCCCCCCCCCCCCATACCCAGCACTAGGTCCGGCGCCCGTAGTGGGCAAAAATTGACAATTTTTTTTTTATTTAACTTTTTTTCTTCTTCTTTTTTGGGGGGGGCGGCGCCCCTACGCCCCCTATCGGCCGGCCGCCACTGTGCATTCTTGCAGATAGACTGGATCCAAGGGGGAGATCTTTTTGAGTCCTCCTACTGCCTTCAGCACTGTTTGGTGCTTAAACCTGTGTCTCCTTCCAGTTACCTTACCATCCAGCCAGTTTCCAACTCCAGCCAGGACGTTCCTCCAGTCTACCACAATTTCCTGGATGTCTTTGATAAAAAGAAAGCCAATATACTACCACATCATTGCTCCTATGACTGTCCTATTGAGCTATTACCTGGTACAGAAATTCCCTTCGGATGGATTTTCCCACTTTTAGAGACTGAGCTTGAGGTGTTGCGCCAGTACATTGATGAAAACTTAAAGAAGGGGTTCATCCGTCCCTCATCTTCCCCAGCTGGTGCCGGAATTTTTTTTGTGGAGAAGAAAGCCCATACCCTCAGACCCTCTAAGGGTTACAG
The DNA here is from genome assembly GCF_965119305.1 of Pelophylax lessonae. NCBI lineage: Eukaryota > Metazoa > Chordata > Amphibia > Anura > Ranidae > Pelophylax > Pelophylax lessonae. Next base: position 316,728,222 of record NC_138769.1, read on the forward strand.
AGAACTCAGTAAGATCACCATTAAAAATCGGTACCCTCTTCCCCTAGTTTCTGAGCTTTTTCAGAGTTTTTGTGCCACCCGGGTCTTTACTAAAGTATGCATTCATGAGGGCGATGAATGGAAAACAGCCTTTTCAAACACGTTTTGGGCATTTTGAGTACCTGGTTATGCCATTCGAATTATGTAATGCCCCAGCTACTTTCCAGCACTTTGTAAATAATATTTTCAGAGAATACCTGGATAATGTTTTGATCCTGTACCTGGACGACATCCTTGTCTTCTCCCCCACCCTGGAATTACACAGAACCCATGTCAACAAAGTGCTGTCCACACTAAGGGTACACGTACTCTATGTGAAAGCTGTAACGCTCCTGCGTTTTTAGTATAGGCTGGATTTGCAGCTGCAAAATCTCCACTAAGTAGTCATGTAGAGATGTGTTGAATACCAGATCCAACTCTCCAGGACTCATCACCGTGGGCCTGTCAGCTTCAACATACAGATATATACACACTCAATGAGATGTTCCTGGAGTGATAGGATGTATATGATAGTATGAAGGTGATGTGCTGAAGGGACAGGTGTGAACAGTGACAAGGATGGTAATCACTTGATAGGTTTGTATAGGAGAGTTCAAGATGGTATTTAGGAATGCAGATAGGTTAGTATCGAGTATGCTAACAGGTGGTGAGGACAGCAGATGACAAATACAGGATAGACTAACCCAGTGCAAGGATAGATAGTAGTAGACAGGAGAGCTAGCAATCTATGCAGCAGTGCAGATGATAGATGGTAGTAGGCTCAAGAGCTAGCAATCTATGTAACAGTGCAGATGATAGGATAGTATGGATAGGTAGTAACAGTCCTTAATGTGCATAGGTAGTGCATAGTGCAATAAGGTTATGGAGGATTCCCCTGCGGGGTACTTATCACTTGTAATATTAGTAGTTTAGAGAGGTCCAGTAGATAAGGAATGATCCGGTCGCGAGATACAGGGATCAGTAGCGAGGTTCCGGTCTGCTCCAGGTAAAGGGAATAGCTGGAGGTTCCAATCGAGAGACAGGCTTGAAAGCATGTGGATAACAAGGCAGGTTGAATGAACAATGTGAGTGAGACCGCCGGCGGTTGAAATAGCCGCTCTGCGGCGCTCAGCAGTGACATCATCGTTCTTAAAGGTATATGCGTACCACCTGAAGAGAAAGGTGGGACGCATTACAGAGAAAGTGGTGATTAAGGGTACCGGAGGTACCAGAATCTTACAAAAGCAGAGAAATGGGACTTTGAAAAAACTTCTATACAGTTCTTGGGTCTGATCATTTCCATTGACGGGGTGGCCATGGATCTCCAGAAGGTGTCTGTCATCCTGGAGTAGCAAGCCCCCACCGATGAAAGGGGCATTCAGAGGTTTGTGGGGTTTGCTAATTTCTATCGGAGGTTCATCAAAGACTTTTCTGGCATTATCGTCTCAATTACTCAGCAGACCCGCTAACACAGCCGTTTCCAGTGGTCCCAGGAGGCTCAAGAGACTTTTGATAAACTAAAGGCTCTATTTACTTCAGCTCCTGTTCTGCAGCATCCCGACCCAACCCTGCCCTATTTGCTGGAGATTGATGCATCTGAAGTCACCAAAGGGGCTGTCCTTTTTCAATGTCAAGGTCCTAAAGCACTACTGCATCCAGTAGCTTTTTTTCCCGAAAGCTCACTCAGCCACAAAAGAATTATGATGCAGGGGATCGGGAACTGCTGGCTCTCAAGGTCGCTCTAGAGGAATGCAGATATCTTCTGGAGGGCGCAGCTCACCCGATTATGATATTAACTGACCATAAAAACGTTGAATATTTCAGATCTGCCAAATGCTTAAGGCAACGGCAGGCCAGGTGGGCCTTGTTCTTTTCGAGATTTAATTTCCATCTCACCTATTACCTGGCTTCCGAAAATGGTAAAGCCGATGCTCTCTCATGTATACTCCCAGAGACCCCAGAGACTGTCGCCCTCAGCACCATCTTGTCTCCTCAGAATTTTTTTCTTATCCAGCCTGATCTAAGGGTGACCCTTGAACAGGTTTCTGCCCAGTGACCGAAGTCTGAACTCTCCAAACTTAGAAAACAGGAAGGTCTTCTGTGGCACGAAGATAAGATTTTTGTGCCTGAGGATGCCAGAGTCCAGGTCTTTAAAACCTTTCACGATCACCAGCTTGTCATTTTGGGGTCCGCAAGACTTCTGAACTGATCCAACGCTCCTACTGGTGGCCCAACCTAAAACAGGACTGCAAAGACTATGTGAATTCTTGTACAACCTGTACCCAGAATAAAGGAAATTTCATGCAAACTTGGGGTTTAAGACCTTTGCCAGTTCTGGACCAGCCATGGAGGATGTTATCTATGGACTTTATAGTAGAGCTACCCCCTTCTGAAGGTTTTTCCAGTATCCTGGTAGTGGTGGACCGCCTATCAAAGATGGCACATTTCCTGCCTATGGTGGGCACTCCCTCGGCCATAGATACAGCACACATCTTCATCAAGGAGATTGTAAGGTTACACGGCTTACCAAGCAGCATTGTCTCGGACAGGGGGTTGCAATTCATCTCTAGGTTCTGGAGGGCTCTCTGTAAGGCTTTGGATATCAAAATGTGCATGTCATCTGCCTATCATCCCCAGAGCAATGGCCAAACGGAGAGAACGAATCAGACGTTGGGGCAATAACTTCATTGCTTTTCTTCTTTCTCCCAGGATAATTGGGTGGCCTTACTGCCTTGCGCAGAATTTGCATACAACTCTATACATGCCACTACCAATCAATCCCCATTCTGAGCAAATTATGGCTTCCACCCCTCCTTTTTACCCAATTCTGTACCAGAAAAAGCTGCACCTGCGGTTCAGGATAGATTAGCCTTTATCCAAGAGAACTATCTAACTCTCCAGGCAACCATGCGTAAAGCGCAGGAAGATTATAAAAGATCTTATGACAAGAAAAGAAAGGAAGATCCAGCTTTAAAGGTGGGGACGAAGTGTAGCTTTCTATGGCAAACCTCAAACTACCCTGCCTGTCACGAAAGTTGGGTCCAAGATACATTGACCCTTTTAAGATCAAGAAGGAAATCAACCCTTTGGCCTTCGAACTCTCCTTACCAATTTCTTACAGGATTCATCCAGTTTTTCATGTTTCCTTGCTCAAACCTGCTACTTTTGGCCCTTTCACAGGAAGAGGTGATTCACCTCCACCTCCCATCTCAGCGGGTGAGGAATTGGAGTATGAAGTAGAGGCCATCCTGGATTGCCGAAAGAGGGGAAGACAGGTCCAATACCTGATTAGGTGGAAGGGGTACTCACCTGAGGAAAGCTTGTGGGAGCCTGCAAGTAACGTTCATGCCCCTAAACTTCTCTTAAAATTTTTTAACATGTACCTTGAGAAGCAGGCACAATTGGGCATCTGGAGGCTGCCCCTTGGGGGGGGGGGGGGGGCACTGTCAGAGAACTATCCATAAACGAACTGGCTCTGGACTCAACACTCTGCAGAATAGCGCAATGGCGCGTAGAAAGTCGCCAACGATACGGCGCATGCGCAAACAGACATTCTCGGCACCAAAGATTCATGCGCCAGTGCGCATTCGTGTGCCAATGCGTAATGATTGTTGGCGCCCAGTGGCCTATTTAAACCAGCCTGCTCCAGCCATTAGTTGCTGGATGATCTTCAGCTTCCCTGCGTGTTCCTGTTGCTTTGCTACCTTGGATTACCCATTACCGACCTGGCTTACCTTGACCTGTCTTGTCTCCACTCCTGGCTTTGACCACTGGCTTGCTTACCTACTCTGCTCCAGTCTGCTGTTCCCGTGTATGACCCCTGGCTTGCTCATTCCTCTGCTGCCTGATGATCTGTGCTTGACTACTTGGCTTGACCTTGACATCGCTCCTGTCTCTCCCTTTGGCAACATTTCTCCAGATACTCTCAAGGAATCCTGCCTTGCAGTAAAGTTTGCTTGTCTACTACTAACAGCAGTCACCCCTTCACCGAAGCCTGTCGCAGCTGGCGACCCCTGTTCCTTTGGGCACAGCACTCCCTGTTTCCACCTATAGGGGTGCCTTGCACTTAATCACAAGGGAAGCCCTCTCAGCACCTCAGCCTCTGATCAGGTACTTGATAGGTACACTTGCTCCTTCCAGATCGCAGAAACCAGGAATCCCCATGAGTGGGATTGGCAGAAGAAGACTGGTGTAGTCTACAGGCGAGTACAGACTACCGAACCAAAATGACTAAAATAATACCGACTAAATTTAAAATCCTGACTCATGTGCAAGACCTCAATTCCCCTACCAAACGTACATCGGCTTTTCATTACTATCACAAATTAGGGATAGACGTCCTACTGTTGCAGGAGACCCATTTCTCTTGGTCTTCGTACCCTAGTTACTTAGATGCCAAATAACTCACTTATTATTTATCTAACGGCCCAGATAAAAAGAGGGGTGTGGCAGTGTGCATAGCCAAGAGAGTACCCTTCACCCCCAAAGGGGTTATACGTGATGAGGAGGGCAGGTACGTCCTGGTTAATGGTAAAATTAACGAGGTTACATTTATCTCATATTATGCCCCAAAAGTTAAACAGACGGCCTACTTTCAGGAAATGCTAGGTGTGTTGACGCCTAACGTGACGGGTCATATAATTCTTGAGGGAGACAGCGACATATCGCTGGACCAAATTTTAGACAAATCTAACTCCCTTAAAACTGTATTAAAACACACACCCAAACTACACTCCTATGGTCTCATTGACATCTGGAGAGGCAACCACCCCATTATGAGAGATTACACTCACTACTCACATGTTCACAAAACATACTCCCATATAGACCACCTATTTATCCTGTCCCCACTTCTCTCATTCATAACAAAAGCCCAGATAATGGTAACACCATGGTAGGTCAACTCACCAGTTTAGATAACCATCTCAGAGCTGTGGACGAAAGCCACGCCTGTGGCATGGCATCTCAATGCCTCATTATTAAATGACCCTACAGTATTTAGAGAGGTAGAAAATTCCTTATGCCAGTATTTCGCAGAGAACACCCCTGGGGATACATCTCCAACTGTTAACTGGGCAGCACATAAGGTTACAATTCGGGCAAGTTAATTCAAATAGCTTCCAGAGCATAATGGGAGAGGGAAACAGGAAGAGGAGGTACGCAAGCTACTAAGGGAACAGAAGAAAAATCCCAATGTTGACATTAGACATAAGATAGACGCAGCAAGGGCGGTACTTAATCTTAGCCTAACTTCAAAGGCCGAAAAATACGATGGTCCAGGAACTGTTATTATATCCTAGGGGACAAACCACACTTTGTTAGCGCAAAACTTTATTATCCAGCCCCCCCTGAAGCTGCGGTTAAGTAACGGACATCGGTCGCAGAACTTCCTGTTGATAGTGAGGGAGTTCTTCAACTTTTACTCTAAGCTATATGCTCAACCAAACCCACTACAAAAACCCCTGATCGACAGATTTTTCCTAAATCTTCCCCTTCCTTGGGTTACAGCCAAACATGAAGAGATAATGGAACAGGAATTCCAGGAATCAGAAGTGGCAGCAGCCATTCGAAGTCTTAACCCATCAAAGGCACCAGGTCAGGATGGCTTTTCCGGCCACTATTACAAAAAGTATTCAGAAATCCTGTCACCTCATCTTTGTTCCTTTTTTATTGCCATCAGAAGGGGTACTCCACTGCCTAGATACAAAAATAATGCCTTCATTCAGGTCATACCCAAACCAGGCAAGGATCATGGGGATTGGACAAACTACCACCCGATATCGCTCATTAGTGTTGATCTCAAAATTCAGACTAAATTACTGGCAACTAAGATGAATACTTTCCTCTCAGAATACATTAATCTGGATCAAGTGGTGTTTGTCCCGTACAGACAGGTGCCTAATCAAACTAGGCGATTGGTGGACATTATCTCTGTACTCAAATCAAATTGGGACGGGATGGGCAAGAGGAAAGGCATGCTACTATCCCTTGACCTACATAAAGCTTTCGATTCCCTGTCCTGGGAATACCTGTTCTATACATTGGAACGCTATGGATTTGGTGAGAGTTTTCTCACAATCATTCGCACATTATACAGCGAACCCTTAGCTAGACTGTCGGTCAAGGGATACAGTTTGGATTGCCTCACTATACTGTACATAGAGGTACCTGGTAGGGTTGCCCCCTGTCTATTTATTTTAGCATTAGAACCCCCTAACCATCAAAATTCGGGACAAACCGGATATTCGGGGAATACCTTGCAGGGACAGGGTGCACAAGTGCTCCCTGTTCACGGATGACATCCTAATGCTTATTTCGTCCCTGATTACCTCCATTCCTAATCTGTACCAGGAGTTACAGCTATTTGCTATGATCTCTGGACTGAGAGTAAACCATACTAAGTCTCAGGCACTAAACGTATCTTTAGACGACGGCACAGTAAACTCTCTCCAACAAAATTTCCCCTTCAAATCACTTCCTTACTTGGGCATACATCTCACCCCCTCTAAAGATTCCTTATATTATAAAAACAATCCCCCCTATATAAGAAACTACAAGAAGATCTCACCAGATGGACGGCTAACCCCCCCCCCCTCGTGGTTTGATGGGCTGAGCTCTGTACAGATGAATATTCTGCCTAGAATTCTATACTAATTCTGTACCTTACAGATAACAATTAAGATGTCCGATTTGCACATTTTTCAGCAAATGGTTCTAAAATTAATTTGGGGGGACAAGAGACCTAGAGTGAACAGGCGTATGCTATTTACCCCTAAACTGAGGGGAGGCCTGGGGGTCCCGGATTTGACTAAATATTACTATGTTGCACAACTGGCACAATTGATCCGCTTCCATTCCAAACGGGTTAACCCTTTATGGATACAGTTGGAATCCTCCCACCTCCCCTCTACTCCAATTGAGTAGATTATAGCCACATCACCTGATGTGGCTGAAAGCCAGAGACAGACCGGGTATACTATGCCCGATGCTGTCATTTTCTTTGGGACTATGGGACAGATTGGCCAAAAGACACAGATTTAAATCTCCCCATGCCCCATTGGCCCCTTTGCTGGGCAATCCAATGTTCCCTCCGGGTCTTAGTCCCTCGACGTTCGAGTGGTGGATGAACAAAGGTTTTCTCCGGCTCGCAGATTTATGCGATCATAGAGGAATGTTCTCTAGAAGCACATTACAGGAAAAATACCTCCTCCCCACAGAGGAGCTATTTAGATATTCCCAAATTATGCATTTTCTGAACACTCTCAAATGCTCTAGTGACTTCACTTCCTCAACCCCAATGGAATATTTGTGTAGCACAGTGGATAAAGACACTGGCCACATATCTATGATATACAATATACTATATGAAGGGTCCACTAAACTATCTTACATGGTACGATGGGAACAGGACTTGGGGTAGAGTTAGAAGCAGCAGAATGGGGAAAATTGGCCCAAGTCAAATCTTATATTAATACCTCGATGATTGAGGCAAACTATAAAGTTTTCTTGAGATGGTATCTAGTTCCAGTCAGATTTGCGTCCGCTGTCCAAGGGACCTCCTCCAGGTGCTTTCGTGGTTGCGGCCAGGAGGGAACGGTTCCTCATACCTGGTGGACGTGCAGCAAAGTAAGGCGGTTTTGGATCCGCACATACAATTTTGTCTATTTCCTCACTCAGGTGAATCTAACAAAGTCTCCCAAGCAGACTCCCATGGGGAAGCCGGTGGGGGGGATTCTGGGATATGTGAGATCTCTAATCGCATTTATTTTCAAGGCAGCTAGGATAGCCATCGCCCGATCCTGGAGGTCACCCATGGTCCCTTTTGATCTCCTAAAGGCAAAATTGACATGGATCATGAATAATGAACATATGGCGGCTATTCTTTGGGACAAGCTGGCCTACTTTGAGGAAATATGGATACCCTGGACTAAATACTTGTCAGAATCCATCTGATCTGAATGGAGAGACACTGGCCCCCTGTGTAGGAGGGCTACAGCCTTGTACTTTGACACTAACACTTTCTTATTTTTCTCTTCTCCTTTTTTTTCTCCCTCCTTTTCTTTCTTTCTCTACCCCCCTCCTCTGGATTTCTCCCTTTTCTCTTACACAAGATGGATTTAAGTCAAAGACACTCTTGGTCCTGAGGGACCTAGCCACTTAATAAAACTTTGAAGGGCTGGAAAAAGTCTATATAATTGAACAGGACGCAAGTAAGAATATGTTCAACAGAATGCTTAGTATGTGAAAAGGTGAGAAGCAGCCTATATCTAGACAAATAGTCCTCATCCCGGTTAGGTGATTTTAAAAAAAATGAGTATTCCACATCAGTGATCCCAGAATACACCGATGGTAGGAAAGGGGGGTGGGACTATAACGGACTAATTGTCAGAAGTTTGTAGGTAAGCCAAGGGAAAAATAAAGAAGAAATATTAAAATTTAACAATATTTATTGGAGGAATAATAAAAAGTCGACATAAAGGAAATGGGAAAAAATAATACAATACAACATGTTTTCACATATGTCATGGTAGTAGTCGATCAAACGGGTGAATGCCTTTGTTCAATGCATTTCGCCTTTAGCTTCGTCAGGAACTCTGGCGTGATATATTCACCCTTTTGTTGAATTAGGACTACATTAAGACCTTCAAAGTGTATACGTGAAAAGAAGAAGAAAAAACATATATCAATACAGATTCATATCTTAATAGTGGAAAGAGTCTACAATATTCATTTTAACCCTAGTATAAAAAAATACAGAGTCATAAAGGGAGGAACATATAGCTTACCACACTTAAAAATGTTGTGTGCCTAGTACATGGAAAGGTTGGACCAAAGATTGCGTCTCCCAATGGCTTGTCTCATGGCTCCAAACCAAACAATCCCAGGTAGGGCCCATTGGGGGTCCTCCATGGAGGTGGTTTAGAGGTATGAATTGGGCCAGTCTTGAATGGGTGCCACCACAACGGACAATAGGTGGAGCCCGGAATTCTGTGGACAAAAATAATATGTATTGTATAACATATCTGATGTCATACGAAGTTGTTTAAAAATAGGTAGGCATCAAAATGTAGTATGGTAGATGGTTGAAGCTCCGGAGGGGTTAAAAATAGGAATAATGACAAAAAATATATATATTACAGAACTGCCAAGGCTAAAGTCAGCTCTGGGACTGGGCATGAAAAGTAGAAATGCTACACCAAATGTCCAATCCATGTTCAAACTAATGAATCAATAAGGGCAGCAGCTACACGCATTAACTGTAACAGGTTGCCCAATAGGAGTATATATGCAGGAATAGAATATAGTCTGGTCGACAAACGGAACCCAGACATTGACTGTCCCCAAGAACAGGGCTGAAGTATGGAGGGTGATCAGACAAAATAAATCAAAAAGAAGCCTAGGGGGTGTGGGCTTAGGTGTCTTACCTTACAACCGGTGAAGCCGCGGGTCGGGAGAGCCGCCATGACTCATCCTCCCGTGCCCGCGGCTTAAGACTGGTCCCGCCGGAAGTGACGTATGTCCGCAATCGTCACTTCCGGCGCGGGCGCCATACTATCGGATGTCCGCCACTAGAGGTCAATTGATCTCTGTGGCAGAACACCCGCGCCGGCTGTATTAGCCGGAGAGGACAAACACAAGAGCTGTCCCCTGCTTTGCGCCCGAATTCATACCTAGAGGCGAGCCATGGGACAAGCAGAGAGCGAATCCGGATCCATTACATAAATAGATACAAAGTTTAAACTGCAACATTTAATTGAGTGGATTAAACAAACAGAAGAAAAATAATAATAATAATAAAAAAAAAATAAAAAATAAAAACAAAAAACAACCCTTAATGGATTATAGTAAATATGCAGCACTAGGAACCTAACAGGGACAGGCATGTCCTGCTGGTAGTTCCTATATAGACATCGAAAAGGCATCTTAAAGTATAACATGTAAAGGGGATGAAAGATGAGAAGCAGAGAACAATAGAAATCGGGGGAGGGGCAGGGAAAGGTGGGGGAAAGGGAGAAAAGAAAATAAAATTAAAATGAAATGATGAGTAATTCACCTGTCATAGGATATAATCAGAGCTAACAAACAATCATGACAGTAGGAGCATCCCATCTTGTGAAAAAGTGGTCCCCCCTGTTCTCAAGAACGGACCCATATGAAAAATATAAAAAAAAAAAATATAGACATAACATCCCCATACCTGTCTTCCTCCAGCATATGAGAAAGTTTGGTAGGGAACAGTAGTCCCCATTTGGAGGTTCGGTATAACCTGTATATCAGATAAGGTGATAGAAAGCATAAAACAAAAAGAAACAAGTGAGCAATGATCACTGAATGGACAAATGGGCCTTCAAAAGTGAGGCTTCCAGAAGGTAGAGCAGTGAGATGGATTTGACTGGTGGCCACGTGGGGGTAGACCCAATAGTAATAGATCAGCCCAAGAGACGGAGCTACAAAGATCGGTATCTGATACCTCCCTCTCATCGGCTTCATCCTCCCATAGATCCAATGCCTCATCAGTCAAGGGGAAAGCAGGGAGGGGCCGTCCCCCCAAAAAGGGTTTGGGCAATAACACTCATGACACACCTTCCCACAAACCAGGCAAAAGAGGAGCATCCCCACACGAAATTACACCACAGCCTAAACAAAACCCTGGCGGTAGTAGAGGGGCAACGGGGACCCTCAGCGCAAGTAGCGAACCTTCACGTACCTCCAACAGCAACACATCACAATATACACATATGGGAGCTATGCCAAAAAACCTAAATAGGGAGCTAACAACTTCTGAACCTGACACTCTGCCCCCTTTAGGGGTTACCCCAGCGCAGGGGTCACTTCTACCACCCCCAGCGCTGGGCGACAAGAAACTAGGCCCGATGGACCAACATGTCATCAAGCAAACTTGATAAATTATGATTTAGATGTAATTAATTTATCCTCGTATGATTTATCACCCTCTGAAAAGGAAGTCTTAACACTGGGGTTAAACTTTTGCCCGACCAATGGTTTGGACAAGTTCGAACTAGATAAGACCTGCACCTTTTTGCCAGAAATTTGACGTTCAGATATATTTTTGACAAGGAGAAAGACAAGGTCCCTGGTAGTGATGATACGTATAAGGATTTTAAAATACAGGACTTTAAAACCTTGAAAATCCTAATGCAACTTTTAAGCGAAAAAGAAAAATATAGAGGGGAGGAGAGTGACTCTACGTCATCCTCCTCATCTGACGAGGAACCACTACCAGAAGATAGTCCACACAAATACAAAGCAAAGTCTAAAACTTTCCCCAAACTCCAAACATGCCCTGCTGTGTGGGCGTTTCTCCGTCAGTCGGTGAGAGACATTGAGTCTCTATCTACGACTTTTTTTTTTTTTTTATATATTTTTCATATGGGTCCGTTCTTGAGAACCAGGGGGACCACTTTTTCACAAGATGGGATGCTCCTACTGTCATGATTGTTTGTTAGCTCTGATTATATCCTATGACAGGTGAATTACTCATCATTTCATTTTAATTTTATTTTATTTTCTCCCTTTCCCCCACCTTTCCCTTCCCCTCCCCCGATTTCTATTGTTCTCTGCTTCTCATCTTTCATCCCCTTTTCATGTTATACTTTAAGATGCCTTTTCGATGTCTATATAGGAACTACCAGCAGGACATGCCTGTCCCTGTTAGGTTCCTAGTGCTGCATATTTACTATAATCCATTAAGGGTTGTTTTTATTTTTTTTATTATTATTATTATTTTTCTTCTGTTTGTTTAATCCACTCAATTAAATGTTGCAGTTTAAACTTTGTATCTATTTATGTAATGGATCCGGATTCGCTCTCTGCTTGTCCCATGGCTCGCCTCTAGGTATGAATTCGGGCGCAAAGCAGGGGACAGCTCTTGTGTTTGTCCTCTCCGGCTAATACAGCCGGCGCGGGTGTTCTGCCACAGAGATCAATTGACCTCTAGTGGCGGACATCCGATAGTATGGCACCCGCGCCGGAAGTGACGATTGCGGACATACGTCACTTCCGGCGGGACCAGTCTTAAGCCGCGGGCACGGGAGGATGAGTCATGGCGGCTCTCCCGACCCGCGGCTTCACCGGTTGTAAGGTAAGACACCTAAGCCCACACCCCCTAGGCTTCTTTTTGATTTATTTTGTCTGATCACCCTCCATACTTCAGCCCTGTTCTTGGGGACAGTCAATGTCTGGGTTCCGTTTGTCGACCAGACTATATTCTATTCCTGCATATATACTCCTATTGGGCAACCTGTTAGAGTTAATGCGTGTAGCTGCTGCCCTTATTGATTCATTAGTTTGAACATGGATTGGACATTTGGTGTAGCATTTCTACTTTTCATGCCCAGTCCCAGAGCTGACTTTAGCCTTGGCAGTTCTGTAATATATATATTTTTTGTCATTATTCCTATTTTTAACCCCTCCGGAGCTTCAACCATCTACCATACTACATTTTGATGCCTACCTATTTTTAAACAACTTCGTATGACATCAGATATGTTATACAATACATATTATTTTTGTCCACAGAATTCCGGGCTCCACCTATTGTCCGTTGTGGTGGCACCCATTCAAGACTGGCCCAATTCATACCTCTAAACCACCTCCATGGAGGACCCCCAATGGGCCCTACCTGGGATTGTTTGGTTTGGAGCCATGAGACAAGCCATTGGGAGACGCAATCTTTGGTCCAACCTTTCCATGTACTAGGCACACAACATTTTTAAGTGTGGTAAGCTATATGTTCCTCCCTTTATGACTCTGTATTTTTTTATACTAGGGTTAAAATGAATATTGTAGACTCTTTCCACTATTAAGATATGAATCTGTATTGATATATGTTTTTTCTTCTTCTTTTCACGTATACACTTTGAAGGTCTTAATGTAGTCCTAATTCAACAAAAGGGTGAATATATCACGCCAGAGTTCCTGACGAAGCTAAAGGCGAAATGCATTGAACAAAGGCATTCACCCGTTTGATCGACTACTACCATGACATATGTGAAAACATGTTGTATTGTATTATTTTTTCCCATTTCCTTTATGTCGACTTTTTATTATTCCTCCAATAAATATTGTTAAATTTTAATATTTCTTCTTTATTTTTCCCTTGGCTTACCTACAAACTTCTGACAATTAGTCCGTTATAGTCCCACCCCCCTTTCCTACCATCGGTGTATTCTGGGATCACTGATGTGGAATACTCATTTTTTTTCAGAATGCTTAGTATGTATTATTTCTTCTCTTTTGTTTTTTTTGTGTTTTTTATTCAGCAGTTCCCCCTGTTGGGTATGATGCACAATAAAAATGATATTCAGGTATGTTGTCTACTGTTCGGCCTTTAGGTCATCAAAGACCTAGCTACTTTGCCAGTGATTTGGTGGGAAAACAGAGGCCCATGAGTAGTTAGGCTGATTAACGTTAACTTTGCCTTCTTTTTAATTTTTTCTTCTTTTATTATCCTGTTTGTACATAGTTCTTTGTAATACGATGGACCTAAAGAATGGTTTCTGTACTTTACTACACTTTTATGATGTTGAAAATTCAAATAAAAACCATTGGAATAGGAAATTTGCTTTGATATATGAGTGCTTTGGATTACAAGCATGCTTCCAGAACTAATTATGTTCACAAACCAAGGTATTACAGTACTTCCACATGGGCATCCAAGTTGTCAGCCCTTTAAAGACTGCTCAGCTGTCAATGTAGATAGTGACATGGAAAGGAGGATCGTCCTGAAGAGTCATTACTACAGCTTTCAACTCTGCATACTGACTGGACCTTCCTATTCCGGTCTCCTGCAGGACTGTGTCTCTACTCGGCTTGCTGTCCATTTACACCCAGACGAGGTGACTATGGCTGAACCATCAGTTAACCATACTGACTCTTTCATGTATTCTGAGAGTCAAAGGGTAGGGCTTCCTGAATAGGGGGTTGACAGCAGCACAGGAATTTCCCCTTCTGGCTGGGTGCTGATAAAAGTGACAAACCCTACTAACTGTTTTGAAATGTCTCTGACATCCCCAGCTGCAATTCCCCCATTCAGGATGCTCCACCTTTTGAGTCTCTGTCAGAAGACATGAAAGAGTCAGCATTGTTCACTGATAGTTCAGCCATAGTCACCTCATCTGGGCCTGCTGACTGCATCAGAAGGAAGGTTTTCAGATGCAAGGCCTTGATGGTAAATAAGGGCTGTTACAATATCTTCTTGGTAGTTAAGGAATGAGCCAGATCTTCCTGTGACCTTGTACATGGCAAAAGAGCTACCAAAAATGGTCTATTGTAAAAGGTAGACACTTTTTTATACCATGAGTAGATCTTCTAGTTTCTAGGTAGAACTTCATCATTTATTTATTACATGTACTTATATAGCACCATCAAGTTACGCAACACTTTACATATTTATTATACATCCACATCAGTCCCTGCCCTCAAGCAGCTTACAATCTCATGTCCCTAATTCACATTCATATGTACACATCCTAGGGCCAACTTAGACAGGAGTCAATTAACCTAACAGCATGTCTTTGGAGTGTGGGAGGAAACCAGAGAACCCAGAGGTAAAACCAAATCAGAGGCACAGGGAGAACATGCAACGTTGTGCAGGTAGTGCCATGGTTGGGATTCAAACCAATAACCCGCAATAATGCTACTAGGCTGAAATGCTAACCACCGACCACTGTCATTTGGTTGTTAAAGCAGAACACCACCCAAAAGGGGAAGCTCCACTTGTTCACACCCTCCCCCCTACACTGCCACATTTGGCACTTTTTTAGATGGAGTGGGATACCTGGTTTTGACAGGTACCCGCTCCCACTTCTGTGTAAGATTGCTGCGGCAAACTCCAAGTATGTTCAGCTCCTCCTCCTTCCCCCGCTGTCTTCTGGGACACACACAGGTCCCAGAAGACAGCAGGACTATTTCGAAAGCGCAGCTCAACTCGTGCATGCACAGTAGGAAACTGGTTGTATAGCCTTCAGGCTTCACTGCCAGTTTTCCTTACTTAAGATGCTAATGCCTGCACCCGAAGCCAATTGAAGAATCAGCTTGGGGTGCTAACACTGGTGGATCCCTGGACAGGTAAGTGTCCTTATATTAAAAGCCAGCAGCTACATTATTTGTAGCTGCTGACTTAAATTTTTTTTTCCCCAGACTGGAGCTCCTATTTAAAATCTACACTTCCTATGTATAGATTGTTTTTGTATATGATATTAGGTTTTTGAACCAGACCATGACTTCCCTGAATTTCTACTGCAATGTCTTACTGGATGGAAGAAAGAACATCCAGTGAAGGGAAAAATAGCCAGCTGGAGCCCTCTGGATGCCCAACTTTTATGGGCAGCAGCGAAAAAATAATGTAGTATGCATTCACATTTACAAGATATTAAAAAGCGTATCAACAGGCGGTCAATGGTGAGCAAGCCCCTCCAGGCAGATGTGTTGCAAAGCGCTTGGAATCAGGAAATCAACCAGGGAAACGCCATGAACAGCCAATAAAAGCAACAGACCACCCATGGTCCCTACAATGCTTCCTTGCTGTCCACAGTGATTCTTATCCTTGTGATGTACACGGGCAGTCTGCTGCTTCTGTTGGCTCTTCCTGGTGTTTTACTGGTTGACTTCCTATTTCCAAGCGCCTTGCATCACACCTGCCCAGAGGGTCTTGATCACCGTTGACCACCTGGAAGGTGGTCACCTGCTGGAGACTTTTAAATATCTTGTAATGGTGAGTGCATACTTGTTTTTCATTTCATAAATACGTTTTATTGAGTGCTACACTTAGATATCAGAGCTTTTCTCTCCTTTTTGTTTTAACGTGGTTTGCTGGTGGCTCCCTAGATTCTGCCTGCAAGAGAGACTGCTGACGCTGCCATCATGTGATCTTCATGCAACAGTGGTTTTATATGGACTTTTCTCAAGGACTATAAGACTCCCATATTTTTTTATGTTATCGTTCCATGCCTATTGTTATTGTAGTTGTACTAGTACCCCCCTTTTCTTGCGCCTGGGTAAGTTTAGGAACTTAATACCCTTTATAAATCCTTTTTTTAGTTATTTTACAGTGTGCCCTGGTCATATTTGAGGAATACAATGGCATATGATGAATTTGGTGTGTAGACCAATAGGACTGCAGTTAATTATTTTATGTGAGTCTCATATTTAGGGTAAAGTCAAGAAAGATTTCAAATTTCTCAACTGTGATGGGCTTCAAACTAAAGTGGTTGTAAACTCTGTTACACCACTTGTATTTACAGGTAAGCCTATAATAAGGTTTACCTGTAGGTACTGTGAATATCTACTAAACTTGCACAGTTTAGGAGATATTCAGAGTGCATGCAGTCAATGACATCATCGGCACATGCGCTCTGAAGGTCTGCCTTACCGTGCCGGACCTTCAGAGCCCTTGCCGTAAACAGCGGCTCCCACAAGCGGGAGCAACCTCATTGTGGCTTTGGCCACTCACCACGCCGGAGCCCACGAACCCAGAAGAAACACCGGGGAAGATGTCAGCCGTCTCAGCGGTGAGCAGGTGCCGCTGGTAGGGCTTTGTTTGAAGGTAAGTATTTCAAAATGAGCTAGTATGAGATATATACTAGCTCATTATGCCTTTGTCTTCCAGGTTTTTTTTTTCTTTCTTCTGGGGTTTACAATCTCTTTATATGGATGGGCATAAATGGAATTGGGATTACAGGTAATATACAACTGTGCATACAGATTATATTGATCCAGAAAATAATTATATTTGGAAAAAAAAAAAAACTGAAAAGCTGTAATATGTTCTATCTCTACCAAAATGACTGGATGTGCTGTAAATGTGGGATAATAGGCACTGCTGAAGTAGAAGGTAGTCACAAAGGATTTAAAGGTGCCACTGGGATACTAGCATGGGCCCTTAACCTTCGTGGCTAATGTAACACCCTGCTATTTGTGCTTGTCATTTCATCAGGATGTGCTGCATTACTGGTGCTTGCCTCTTCACTATGATGTACTGCATTACTTGTGTTTGCCTGCTGCAGCTACGCAAGATGTTCACGGCACCTGACTCTTTTGTAGTGAACCCTAACCGCTGCTTTCCACTGGTTCATATTTTGAATCTGAATCTGACAGTGAGAGCTCTTCCCCACTACTCTCATTTGTCATAAAAACCACAATATTATCTGCGCTTGGCTGGAGAATGTTTGGTTGGTTGCCAGCACCAATAGGTTTGATATACACCCATAAAACAATTACAATACATAAAAGGTGCAGTGCCACATAAAAGTTCAAGAAAGTCCAAAAAGCACTACACGTAAAGTCCACCAGCTGAAGAAGGTAAAGAAGTCCCCACACCAACTGCTGTGAGAAGAAATAGGAAGGCACTCGTCACCACTGTGAGGTAGGAGGCAAACTTGCTTACCAGATTTAGTTGACCTTCAAACTAAAGAGAAGTCAATAACATCATGTGTAAAAAAACAGGGCAAAAAGGATCAGCAACTTGTACCAGGCACCCACTATATATCTTTGGCTCCTTTCACACGGCCGCTCCGTGTGAAAGGTCCGCTGCGGGACTTTTTTTTTCCACGGAGCGGATGACATTTCTGTCATCCGCTCCGTGTGCCCGCATATCATCCCATCCGTTTGCGGATGATATGCGGACATAATGTAAGTATATGGCACTGCGGATGTCAGCGGATAACACCGCTGACATCCGATTTTCCTTCCTTTCCGTTTTTTACACGGAAGGAAAAATGGGGTTCTGTTCCATTCGTAAAACGGAACAGAACTGAAAGGAGGAAAATCGGGTGTCAGCGGATGGTATTCCGCTGACACCCGCAGTGCCATTCACTTACATTACAAACGGATGGGATGATTTGCGGACACACGGAGCGGCCGTGTGAAAGGACCCTTTCACTGTGGCTCCTTAACCACTTGCCTACAGTGCACTTTCACCCCCTTCCTGCCCAGACTGATTTTCAGCTTTCAGCGCTCTCACACTTTGAATGACAATTACTCAGTCATGCAACACTGTACCCATAAAAAAATTGTGTCCTTTTTTACACACAAATAGAGCTTTCTTTTGATGGTATTTAATCACTACTGGGTTTTTTATTTTTTTTTGCTATAAATAAAAAAAGACTGAAAATATTGTGAAAAAACAAATTTTTCTTTGTTTCTGTCATAAAATTTAGCAAATGAGTAATTTTTCTTCACAAATTTTGGCCAAAATTTATACTGCTACTTATCTTTGGTAAAAATAACCCAAATAAGTGTATATTAATTGGTCTTTGTGAAAGTTATAGAGTCCACAAGCTATGGTGCTATTCATTGAAAATTGATCACACTTGATCACACCTGATGTACTGAAGGCCTATCTCATTTCTTGAGACACTAAAAAGTCAGGAAAGTACAAATACCCCCCAAATGACCCCTTTTTGGAAAGTAGACATTCCAAGGTATTTAATAAGGGGCATGGTGAGTTCTTTGAAGTTGTAATTTTTTCCCACAACTCTTTGCAAAATTAAGATTTTTTTTTTTTACAAATTGACGTATTAACAGGTTATTTCTCTCACACAGCATATGTATACTTGCAACTACACCCCAAAACACATTCTACTACTCCTCCTGAGTATGGCGATACCACATGTGTGAGTTTTTTTCACAGCCTGGCCACATACAGAGGCCTAACATCCAAGTAGCACCGTCCGGCATTCTAGGAGCACAAATTACACATATCATTTCCTGACAACCTATCGCACTTTTGAAGGTCCTGGAGCACCAGGACAATGGAAACCCCCATAAAATGACCCCATTTTGGAAAGAAAACAGCCCAATGTATAATTTTTGAGGCATAATGAGTCTTTTGAATATGTCATTTTTTTCCACAAGTTTTTGAAAACTGTGGAAAGAAAATGAAAACCCATTTTTTTTTACACAAAGCTGTCCATTTATGCAATATTTCTAACACATAGCATGTACATAGCAAAAATTGCACCCCAAAATACATTCTGCTATTCCTCCTGAGTATGGCGATACCACACGTGTAACACTTTTACACAGCCTAGCCACATACAGGCGCCTAACATCCAAGTAGCCCTTTTCACAAAGTTGTCCATTTATCCACTTTAAGATTGGGCCTATTTTTGACACTTGGTGTTTACAAGCTAAAATATTTTTTTTGCGAGAAAACTACTTAGAACCCCCAAACATTATATATATTTTTTTAGCAGAGACCCTAGAGAATAAAATGGAGATCGTTGCAATATTTTTTTATCACACCATATTTGCGCAGCAGTCTTCCAAATGCAATTTTTTTGAAAGAAAATCACTTTTTTGAACTAAAAAATAAGAAAACAGTAAATTTAGCCCAATTTTTTTCCATAATGTGAAAGATAACGTTACGCCGAGTAATTAGATACCCAACATGTCATGCTTCAAAATTGCGCATGCTCACAGAATGGCGCCAAACATTGGTACTTAAAAATCCCCATAGGCAACATTTTCAAAATTTCTGCAGGTTACCAGCTTAGAGTTACAGAGGTGGTCTAGGGCTCAAATTATTGCTCTCGCTCTAACGATCGCGGAGATACCTCACATGTATGGTTTGAACACCGTTTACATATGTGGGCGGGACTTGCGTATGCTTCTGCGCGCGAGCTAACGGGGACAGGGCTCTTTAATTTTTTTTTTTTCCTATTTATTTTATTTATTATTTTTTTATTTTTACACAGTTTAAAAAAAAAATGTTTTGATCATTTTTATTCCTATTACAAGGAATGTAAACATCCCTTGTAATAGAAATAGGCATGACAGGTACTCTTTATTGTGAGATCTGGGGTCAAAAAGACCTCACACCTCACAACTACACTAAAAAAGAAAAAAAAAAAAAAATTGTTGAAAAAGGAAAGAAAAAAAAACAAAAAAAAAAAACGGCCCTTTAAACCGGTTGCTAGGCAACGACTTTTGACGTAGCTCCGGTCCTCCAAGACCATAGAGTCGAGTGAGGGCCATCTTGCCCTCACTCGACTTCCTGTCTCTGAGGATCCGGTGTTCTAAAATTTTCTCGGACCCGTGAAAAAATCGGACCTCGTCACTTCCGGTTATGGGAGTCTCAAGTGCGCATGCGCACAAGACATTATCTTGGTTTGGTAAACTTATAACACAGAGCGGGCAGTTGAATGAGAGGAGGCGGGGCTGAGGTGGGACGGAAGACACCGCCGCGTCATCTGCAGAGCTGACGGAGGAGGCGGGACGGAGGTGCGGCCGTGTAATATATGCAGGACTTTAGCGACTCCTTCTGTTTTATTATCTTTAGTAATTATCGTATTATTTATCCTTAGGATTTCATTACATTTGCTATTTCTTATTTTGTATTATAGAAATACTAAATGTAATGAAATTCGAAGGATAAATAATACGATAATTACTAAAGATAATAAAACAGAAGGAGTCGCTTAAGCCCTGCATATATTACACGGCCGCACCTCCGTCCCGCCTCCTCCGCCAGCTCTGCAATATGTGCCTCCCTCCCTAATGTCTCGATGACGCGGCGGTGTCCTCCGTCCTCCATCGCACCTCAGCCCCGCCTCCTCTCAATCAGCTGTCCGCTCTCTGTTATAATTTTTCCAAACCTCGAAAAATGTCTTCTGCGCATGCGCACGGACGACTCCCATCAGCTGTTTTGTGATGCTTTGTCACCGGAAGTGACGAGGTCCGATTTTTTCACGGGTCCGACAAAATTTTACAACACCGGGACTGGATAGTTTTCCCCGCTGCCGGCGGGTCCGGTAAGCTGGGAAAACGTCTGGGACGCGGCGGGAGGGGGGGGGGGGCACCTCTTCCCCTGCACCGTAAGGGTAATTCCGCGGCGAATCTGCCACTGGGACCACCCTTATCTGAAAGCCGACCGCCCGCCGTTTAAAAAAATACCAGGGTTATGACAGCTATCTGCTCCCATAACCCCAGTATTTCGCTTTTAATGGCGATGCATATAGTCGTTAGGCGGTCAGTAAGTGGTTGCATGTATATGGCAAACAGGTAACGATGACTGATGGGGTGACAGGTGACGATGACTGATGGGGTGACAAGTGACAATGACTGATGGGGTGACAGGTGACGATGATTGATGAGGTGACAGATGACGATTGATGAGGTGACAAGTGACGATGATTGATGGGGTGACAAGTGACGATGATTGATGGGGTGACAAATGATGATCACTGATGGGGTGACAAGTGACGACGATTGATAGGGTGACAGATGATGACTGATGGGGCGACAGGTGACGATGACTGATGGGGTGACAGGTGACGGGCGATGGTCACCGATGGGTGACAGGTGACGGGCGATGGTGCACGGCGGTACTGATGGCAGTCTCTGGTGACCGGTGAACTTTCGTTCACATGTGAGCGTAGCGATCGCGGGCAGAATCACTGTGATTCTGCCCGCGATCCAGAAATCATTTCAAATCGCGGGACGCCTGTGCGTTGCCCCTGATTTGCAATAGCACCCCAAACGCTGTGCGATGTTACCGCCATTTCCGCCTGCCGAATCGCGGTAACATCACGCAAACAACGCATGACGCCCCAAAGAAGCTCTTGTACCTTTTTTGGGCGTCATGCGATGTTTGCGCGATGTTACCGCGATTCGGCAGGCGGAAATGGCGGCAACATCGCACAGCGTTTGGGGTGCTATTGCAAATCAGGGGCAACGCACAGGCGTCCCGCGATTTGCAATGATTTCCGGATTGCGGGCAGAATCGCGGTGATTCTGCCTGCGATCGCTACGCTCACATGTGAACGTTATGGGTGTCAATTTCTGGGCACTGATGAGGTGACTGTTGGGTGACATTGGGGGGGCTGAGGACTGTGTGGGGACCTTTATTTTTGTGATTTTACATTTTACAGGTGTACAGAGCAGTAACTCACTATTTCTAGCTCTGCTCTCCTCATACTGGAAACTGTATGAGGGGAGAAGAGCTAGTAACAGTGAGTTACTGCTCTGTGTTTACATTTTGTGATCGGCTGTGAATGGATTCACAGCCGATCACATAGTAAACAGTCACTGTCAGTGACAGTGACACAGTGCCACCGACATGACCGCGCTGCGCGCTCCCGATCGCGCATGCGCGGTCATCTTGTGGGCGCCTCCATTGTGATCGGCTGTGTCATTGGAACACAGCCGATCACGTGGGAAACAGCCATGCCCATTGGCTGTTTCCCCCCTGCCGGTGACGGGGGGTGTCCCGGGGACACCCCGACGCCGGCAGTGCAGGGCGGCGCGCACGCGATCGCGCGCCTGCCCTGCTTATAGTGCCGCCGTCATATGACGGCGGCCCAGGATAATGGTCGCTCCGCTCTGCCGTAATATGACGGCGGGCGGGCGGCATGTAGTTAAGAAAGATGACCATTCCTGAGGCAGGAGATTTACATTCCCAGCAATGCATGCATTGTCAATAACAATTTTAACCTGTTCTCCCACTCTGACTGGCTCTTCAAACTGGGCAGTCATAAGTCACGGGGATGTCACTGGTTGACGTGTAGTGCTTTTTGAACTTTCTCATTTTTCATACTCAGAATATGAAAGGCCTCCTGATTTTCTTTTTGTTGGACATATGTGACAGTGGTTGGCGGTTCTAGTGATAACGGTGGCAATGTTCAGAACATTTTGCTGGCTTGACTGGCTCTGCTGACACTGGTACTGTTGTGACTAGTGATCAGAACAGTTTCGCTAGCTTTATTGGCTCTGTTGACACTGGTGTGGCAGCAATCAAGTCACTGGTACCAGTTTACACTGGTCTGGTGACACTGATTGATTTGGTGTCAATCAGGTATACTGTTGCTGGCTGTACTGGTCTGGCAATCCTAGAACTTTTCTGCCAGTGATTAGGAACACTGTCCATAGCAACTGGGCTGCTGACACCTACACTAGTGTGACAGTGATCAGGAATACTGTTGCTCACATACACTGGTCTGTCTTTACTGACACAGTTATGACAGCAGTAAGGACAATGGCTAGCTACACTGGTCTGGTGACATTGTGACTGGTGTCACTAGTGATTAGGTGCAGTGGTGACACTAGGGCTGATGTGGTTTTGATCAGGAATATGGTTTCTGGCTGTATTGGTGTGGGGATCCTAGAACTGGTGTGACGGTGATTAGGAACACTGTTGCTGGCATTCACTGGTATGGCATCACTTACACTATCAGGAAAGCTGCTGCTGGTTTACACCAATCTGGCAGCACTAACACTGTGATCAGGAACACTGTTGCTGGCTTACACTGGGCTGGTGACACCTGTACTGGTGTGACAGTGATAGGGAACACTGTTGCTGGTGTACACTGATCTGGCATCACTATCACTTCGATCAGGAAAGCTATTGCTGGTATATTCAGATTTACTGCAGTAGGGCGGCTTGGCTGCGCACAATCATGAAGATCTACGTGATTACGTGCCTGCGGTTTCGGCGGCGCCCCTGGAGCCACGCTCTCGCTGTGATTAGACACAGCGGGAGCCAGACTGTGGGAGGAGCGGGCTCGATCGCCGCCAGCCTCCCATGATCTTCAGAGAAACTGACAGGAGAGCCGTCTTGAATGCAAGATGTCTCTCCTGGGGGGGCGTGGCCGCCGCGTAACAGCATGGACGTCTGAGCACAGAGCTCCGCCAGACCAGGGAGAGAATCCACCACCATCGGCGCCCCTAACACCTCGAAACTCGACCTGCTCCTACCTGTGTGATTGCTGGACTCGCCCTGCCTTCGTTACCGATGGCCAGAAAGAAAAAGGATACCTGCCAGCCACGGCAGCTCCAGCACTTCTTTATGGCCCAGGACAAGCAGCGCAGCCAAGATGACGGCGGCGGCGGATCTCCGGCCTCATCCAGCGGGACATCTCACTCCTCGCCTAGCCCTCCACACACCTCGGCACAGAAGGCGGGACAACCTAGGTCCCCGGCGGCCTCCACCCCGATGTCCAGGAGTCCTGTCAAGAGTAAGCCCAGACTATCAGGGGACATGTCGGCCGTGGAGGTAAGCCAGGGGGACCTTTCATCCACTAACACAACCCGGGAACTGTCCCCTAACATAGACACCTTCCCTGCCAGCGAGAAGCCGGTCTCTGAAGTTAGACTCAGAGACATGATGATGTCCCTGCGTTCTTCCATGCACGCAGATATGATGGAATGTGTTGCTGCATTCAAAGTGGAGGCGCAGGCCCTAGGAGGACGTATGGACAGGGTTGAATCCAAGATGGGGGAGTTTGCAGCTTCACACAATGAACCGATCGATGCCCACTACACTCACGAGGATGAGATTGACAAGCTCAAATCTAAATTGGCTGACATAGAGGATAGGTCGAGAAGGAATAATGTCAAGATCAGGGGGGTCCCAGAGTCGGTGCACCCCGGTGCCCTGGACCAATATGCACGAGACCTTATCTTGGCGGTCCTCCCGAACACACCACAGTCTGAACTTGTCATTGACAGGATTCATCGCCTCCCTAAACCTTCTCACCTACCGGAGGAGATCCCCCGGGATGTTATTATGAGGATACATTTCTATCATGTAAAGGACAGCCTCATGTCAGCATTTAGAAAGCGGGATCCTGTCCCGGAAGCATACTCCAGACTTCAACTATTTGCAGACTTGTCACAATACACCCTGCAACAACTAAGGGTTTTGCATCCACTAACAAAAATCCTCAGGAATCATTCCATTATCTATAGATGGGGGTTCCCTGTGAAGCTCACGATCACGTACAATAACAAGCCCCACGTTGTCACCACCATGCAAGCTGGCCTGGACCTGCTTCAGTCCTGGGGTCTCCTCCCAGACCTAGACAACACCCCTCAAAGACCATCCGGTCGCATCTCCCCACTGTCTGAGGACTGGCAAACGGTCACCCATAAGAAAAAGGGGAAGAAGCAGCCCAAAGGGTCGCCACCTCAAGCTTTTGTGCAAAGACCCTCTCCCTGAGTCTGGCCATAGTGCCCACCCAAACCTCCCCCCATGATTATGTGCAGTAAACCTGCTCACGAGTTTGTTCTCAATTTTTTACGCATACTACGAGCATTTCACCTTTGCTCCTTTGTTTGTTGTTTCTCTTTTTTTTCCTGTCCCCTTTTGGTCAGCAGATTACAACCATGGACTACAGACACCTCGCATGGACGTTTGTTGCGGAAGGCCCCTGCCCTCTTCGCTCATTGTGGCTCCACGGACAGATATCTCTGTGCTCCCTGAGAAGACGTACTGGATCAGGTAACATCACCTCCTTCTATACACCTGAATGATGGCTGTCACGATCACCTCCTTCAATGTACACGGCCTCAACCATCCTGCTAAACGGGCATCTATGTGGCGTGAGGCTCTACAGCTTAAAAGTGATCTCCTCTGTGTGCAAGAGACTCATTTCATGCAGTAATCGGCCCCTACACTGTCACACAGAAATTTCCCTCATATTTATACAGCCTTGGACAACTGCAAACGCAAAGGAGTTCTGATAGCAGTAAGAGACTCTGTCGCCTTTTCCCAACACAGGGTTGTTTCAGATCCACTGGGAAGATATCTCATACTGCAGTGCGAACTGAACAATGTCCCCTATACGATTTTGAACGCATATGCCCCCAACACGCGTCAGACACGCTTCTGGCGGAGGATGTTTCAATTATTAGACAAGCATAAATATGGCTCTTTGGTAGTATGTGGGGACTAATTCAACGGCAGATCCCTCATTGGACATCTCCTCCTCACCCAAGCGATCACCTCCAGCCCTACAGTCCATATTTCACGAGGTGGAGATGTTCGATGTATGGAGATGCCACCACCCGGGGGAACGGGATTATTCATTCCACTCCTCAAGGCATAATACCTACTCCAGCATTGATATGATCCTGGTTGACAAGCGTCTGTTACAACTGACTCAAACCTCGAGCATTCACAATATCACGTGGTCCGACCATGCCCCAGTATCCATATCTGTGCGGGAGGCTCGTACTCCGGGCCCAGCATATCTCTGGAGAGCGAATGCACAGGTGCTGGACTCCCCTCAATTTGCCTCTCAGATAGAGCGACATCTTGAGGAATACTTTTTGCACAACGAGGGTTCGGTTTCTGACCCCATGGTGATCTGGTGTGCCCACAAGGCCTTTATTCGGGGGATACTTATTAAAATGTGTGCACGGCTTAGGAGGCAGAGGGCACGGCAGCTGGACCACCTCATGGCAGAGATCAAGCGCATAGAACCCCTGAATAAGAATACCCCCCACCCTCGCTTGGCCCAAAAATTAATCAAACTTAGATCGGATCTAAGGGATCTACTGGTTGAAAGCCAAGACAAATATTTTAGAGCCCTTAAGCTCTCCCACTACTCGGCAGGTAATAAAGCCGGGAAGGTATTAGCAAATAAACTTAAGGCCAAACGCATCAAAACAGAATTGCATACCGCCTAGACCCCACCACAAACTCAAAAATCATGAATCCGCAGGAAATAGCTGACGCATTCGCTAAATATTATGGATCCTTATATAACCTATAAGATGACCCTTCCACCCCTCAACCAACTGACCAACTTATTTCAGATTTCTTGGCATCTGTGGACTTGCCGACGCTTGACCCCTCCCACCTGCAAGCTCTGAATGCCCCAATTACAAAAGCTGAGGTGGAACGGGCCATACACACACTTCCCTCCGGTAAATCCCCAGGCCCTGATGGCCTCCCCAACTTATACTATAAAAAGTTTGCAAAGACGCTTAGCCCTCACTTAGCTTTGATGTTTGCGGCTGCTGTGGCCTCTGCCTCCATGCCAGGGGAGTTACTCCAAGCATATGTTGTTACCTTACCCAAACCTGGCAAAGAACCTACTTCTCCCCCCAATTTTAGACCGATATCCTTATTGAACACAGATGTCAAGCTTTATGCTAAGGTTTTGGCCCTTAGACTTCACCCTATATTGCCAAGATGTCTCTCCTGTCAGAGAGGCAGGGAAAGATTGTGTGATTCAGCTAAGCTGAATCACTGATCTCTCTGGGCCTCTGTTAAATTCACCCCCCCACAGTTAGTAAGCACAAATAGGGAACACATTTAACCCCTTGATCACCCCCCAGTGGTAACCCCTTCCCTGCCAGTGTCATTTATACAGTAACAGTGCATATTATTTAGCACTGATCACTGTATTAATGTCACTGGTCCCCAAAAAGTGTCACTTGGTGTCAGATTTGTCCGTCGAAATGTCGCAGTCCTGATAAAAATGGCTGATCGCCGCCATTACTAATAAAAAAAACAAAAAGTCCATAAATCTATTCCGTAGTTTGTAAATGCTATAACTTTTGCACAAACCAATTATTATACGCTTTTTGGGATTTTTTTTTCCAAAAATATGTAGCAGAATACAAATTGGCCTAAACTGAAAAAAAAAATAGATTTTTTAATTTTTTTTATTGGGAATGTTTTATGGCAGAAAGAAGAAAATATTGTTTTTGTTTTTTTTTTTTTAAATTGACGCTATTTTTTGTTTATAGCGCAAAAAAACAAAAAACTGCAGAGGTGATCAAATATCACCAAAAGAAAGCTCTATTTGTGGAAAAAAAAAAGACATCAATGGTATTTGGGTACGGCAACGCACGACTGCGTAATTGTCAGTTAAAGCAACGCAGTGCCGAATCTCAAAAATGGCCTGGTCATTAAGGGGGTAAAACTTTCCGGGTCTGAAGTGGTTAAGAGCTCACTCTTGTCATGCAGGAGGTGAGCAGTAAGGACTAGGCCCCACTTAGCCACATCCTGGGAGTACTCAGTCAGGCTTCAGGGGGTACGTAAATGGCCTACACCTAAAGCAAGAGAACTAATTTACTTTAGTAAGAACTGCAGTTTGTTTTTATCCACAGGCAACCCTTATATGCATAGACAGTTTTTTGGTAAAGTTTCATTCACACAGAACTCCAAACTCGGGCGACATGGAAGTGCAACTTTGAAGCAAGTTTGACACAACTTTGGATGGGTGCAGCTTGGATGTGCCTTGCCCCTCTGCACTAGGTCACTAGTCAGACCCACTATTGCATGTAAAACATTCAAAGTTTCATAGTTGGCAAGGTTGAATAAAGACACCAGTCCAACCTGTGTAACTGGTGTATGTGTGTTCATGTCAATAATCACTTTCTATATCCCTGTATATTGTGTTCACTGAGATGTACATAGAAGAGTCTTTTAAAACAATCAATACTCCCTGCTGACACCACCAATTGTGGAAAAGTTTTCACATTCTTATCGCCCTGACAGTGAAAACCCCCCTGTGCAACCTAAGGTTCAACCGCTTCTCCTCCAATCCCATTGAGTGGCCCAGTGTCTTTCAACACTCCCTTAGACTGAATAATTTTCTTCCTACACTGGGATCACCATTGAAGTGTTTATATATCGCTATCATATCTCCTCTCAAAGAGAATAAATTTAGTGCTTGTACTTGTACTTGTAGTCTTTTCTCGTAATTGAGGTCCTCCAGTCCCCTTAATTTTGCTGCCCTTCCCTCCAGCTCATCCTTCCTGAGGAGACTGGTAACCAGAATTGGACAGAATACTCCAGATGTGGCCAAACCAGAGTTTTATAAAGTGGCAGGATTAAAGTTTTATCTCTGGAATAGATTTCCTTTTGAATGCATGCTAATAGTCTGCTTGACATTGCATGATATTACTCAGTCTGTCTTCTACTAGGAACCCCAGATCTTTCTCCTTCCTGGATTCCCCCAGAGGTTTTCCCCTAGTAACTTGCATTTATATTTTTAGCCCCCAAGTGTATTAGGGCTCTTTCACACGGTCCGCTCTTTCACACGTAGGCGGATCCGTGCTGCTCAGCGGGGATCGATCCGCGATCCCCGCTGAGCCGGCGGATGACAGCTCCGTCTCCGCTTGCAGTGCGGAGAGGGAGGTGTCACAGCCCCCGCTGCTCTCTATGGGGGATCGGATGAGAGTGGACCGCCTGTCCGCTCTCATCCGATCCGATACCTGAACGGATGGAAAAATAGGGTTTCCATCCGTCCAGATTTCATGGACAGGATCGGATACGGGTGGCAGCAGAGGTGTCTCAGCTGACATCCGCTGCCCCATAGAGCTGCATGGAGGATCCGATCAGATCCGCCTAAAAAACTGACAGGCGGATCTGATCGGACCGCCCGTGTGAAAGAGCCCTTACTTTACATTTTTTCAATATTTAACCTAATTTGCCATGTAGTTGCCCACCCCATTATCTTATTGAAGTCCTCTTGTAAAGTTTCTATATCCTGCTGTGAAGGTATTACTTATTTTTTTGTCATCAGTAAAAACTGAGATGCTGATTACTACTAATGATACCATTTTCATTAGCAAATTCTTGGATATAGTCCCTTATCATCCCATTCAATAGTTTACATACTATCGATAATAGACTGACAGGCCTGTCATTTCCAGGAATATGTCTCTGCCCTTTTTTGAATATTGGTACTAAATTGGCCCTTTGCCAATCAGCTAGTACCATTCTCGTCAGTATGCTGTCCATATGGTTAAGGAATACCGGTCTGGGTATAACCTCACTGAGTCCTTTGAGGACTCTCAGGTCTAAGCCAACTGATCCTGGTGGATTCAGGTACAATTTTCATGCAACTTTTGAGGGATTACATTGAAGTTTATGAGCCTCAAGTTGCATTAAAGTCAGACCAAATTAGCGCATGAACGACAATGAAGTTGCTGCAACTTTAGAATGCACATACACTATATTGTGCAAAGTTTTGGGATGTCTGCCTTTACATGCGCATGAACTTTAATGGCACCCCAGTCTTAGTCCAAAGGATTTAATATTGAGTAGGTCCACCCTTTGCAGCTATAACAGCTTCAACTCTTATGGGAGGGCTGTCCATAAGGTTTAAGAGTGAGTCTATGGGAATGTTTGACCATTCTTCCAGAAGCACATTTGTGAGGTCAGGCACTGATATGGACGAGAAGGCCTGGCTCGCAGTCCACGCTCTAATTCATCCAAAAGGTCAGGACTCTGTACAGACCAGTCAGGTTCCTCCACCCCATACTCACTTATCCATGTCTTTATGGACCTTGCTTCCCTTGCCTCCCAATAGACTTCAATGGGGTTTAGGAAAAACTTAGTATTTTCTGACTTTTTAGCATGACTCAGGAAACAGTCTGATAATCGCCCCTGGGTCAGTTTGCTTCTCACGTATTTTATGCACTAGTAAAAGAGACACCTAACAGCTAAAACACAACCAGTCTATTCCAGTGCGGCAAGATCCTGGTGTACAATTCTCCTGCCCCAGCTAGGGTTGCCACCTCATCCCTTTAAACCAGGACACACATTAATTACACAGGTTCTGTAGCTCATTAACCACTTCAGCTCTGGAAGGTTTTACCCCCTTAATGATCAGGCCATTTTTTGCGATTCAGCACTGCGTTACTTTAACGAAAAATTGCGCGGTCGTGTGATGCTGTACCCAAATACAATTGATGTTTTTTCCCCACAAATAGAGCTCTCTTTTGGTGGTATTTGTGCGGTTTTTAAAATTTGCGATGTAAACAAAAGAAGAGCGCCAATTTTGAAAAAAACGCCATATTTTTTACTTTTTGCTATAAAATATTCCCAATAAAAAAATCTAAAAATATTGAATTTATTTTTATCTGTTTAGGCCAATTTGTAGTCTGCTGCATAGTTTTGGTAAAAAAAATCCCAAAAAGCGCATTTTAATTGGTTTGCGCAAACGTTATAGCGTTTACAAACTACGGCATAGATTTTTGGAATTTTTTAATTTTTTACTAGTAATGGCGGTGATCAGCATTTTTAGCAGGACTGCGACATTGCGGCGGACAGATCGGACCCCTACTTGACATTTTTTACACTTTTTGGGGACCAGTGACATTAATACAGTAATCAGTGCTAAATAATATGCACTGTTACTGTATAAATGACACTGGCAGGGAAGGGGTTAACATTGGGGGTGATCAAATGGGTTAATGTATGCCTGTTGGTGCTTACTCACTGTGGGGGGGTTTATGACAGGCACAAAGAAATCAGAGTTTCAGCTTAGCTGAAACTCCTGATCTTTCCCTGCCTGTGTGACAGAAGACTTGTCTGCTTTGTTTACATAAGCAGGCGGGTCTTCTGTCAGTTTTTCTGACGATTGCAGGAGGCCAGCAGTAATCGCTGCTAATCGCTGCCGCTCCTCTCGCAGCCTGCCTCCCGCAGTGTCTAAACACAGCAGAAGGGCGGCTCTGGCAGCGCGTGCACGCCGCCTAGACCTCGTACACAAAATCACGTAGATCTACGTGATTTTGCACAACCGAGCCGCCCTGCCGCAGTATATCTGAAGTGGGCGGTTGGCAAGAGGTTAAGGTGGTAATTAAACTGCCTGAGACCCCTTTCACATGGGCTTTCCGATCAGGTCCGGCTGTCGGTTTTTTAGGTGGAAATGATCGGATGCTCCATTCACCCCTATGGAGCAGCGGATGTCAGCTGTGACATCTCCGCTGACACCCGATCCGATCCGTGAAATCCAGACGGATGAAAACCCTATTTTCCATCTGTCTGAAGGATGGGATCAGATGAAAACAGACAGGCGGCCCATTTTCATCCGATCTACCATAGAGGAGAGCAGGGATCTGACAGGCCTGTCCCTGTAAAGTAAGCGGAGACAGACCTATCATCCGCCTGCTTAACAGGGGTTGGTGGATCGATCCCCCGCTGAGCAAAATGGAGTCTGCCGGGCGGAAAACCCACGTAAAAGGACCCTTATGTGAATTATATCAGCCTCAGAACCTGTGTATTTAATATGTGTCCTGGATTAAAGAGATGAGGTGGCAGCCCTAGCCCCAACATATAACTTAACCACTTCCCGCAAACTGACTTACCTGTACGTCGGCTTGCAGAAGTGGTTGTACCAGTATGCAGGCATCAACCTGGTACCGTTTTTTAGAGCTGGCAGTCGACTTTCAGGAGATAACAGCCGATGCGGCTCTGCAGCCGCTCGGCTGTTATCCCGGTCAGTGCCATCTTAACAGCATTAACGGGCCCCGGGCAATGCAGTGCACTGGGGCCCTGCCTACACATCACCCATGAGGATAAAAATGCTAATTATAAATAAGGCGATATTTATTGGTGCAGCAGTGCCAGGCTAATGACAGCTTCCAAGTTCGGCGGCTGAGTCCGGTGACCACACACACGGACGGGAGTCAGACTCGACTGTCCTGTGTGCGCGCCTGTTCCTGTGGAGGCAGACAGGCATTCCTGCAGTTGTGGGCTCCCCCTCCACGGCCTAAGTGGCCTGACAGCAGCGCAGGGTCAACAGGCGCTTGCCACCTGCTAAGTTCGGCGGCGGGATGCACATGGAATCGGGAATAATGCTTGGCTGGAGCTGGGTCGCTGGGCAGGTGGGGCCCCCCGGGCAGGTCCATTCGGTAAGATTACCCTGATCCCGGTGAGCGGGAGGGGACGTCCCCCTACCATCCTGCGGCTCTGACCCGAGAGAGACCCAAGCAACCAGTCGGCATATCCGCCGGCTGTTTGGAGTCCCGAACAAAGCCGGATTCAGCTTTGATCGGGTCTCAAATGTAGTAACCCGGAAGCGGTGTCACAAAGTCAGTTCCGGTTTACTTAATTTAATTTAAAAAAGGGACAGTATTCAAAAATGTCGATTTCGCCATTTTGAATATATTGAAGTGCAGTGGAGGGGTTGGGGGTCTTTTAGACCCCCGATTCCTCCATAAAGAGCACCTGTCACTGCCTATTACTGTTACATTCCTTGTGACACCAAAAAAAGTGACCAGATTTTTTCTTTTTTAAAGAAAAACAGTGCTAAAATTAAAAAAAATGTAAATAAAATAATAATAAAAGCGTCCCGTCGCCGTGAGCTCACACGCGAAAGAGAATGCATACGCAAATGAAAACGGTGTTCCAACCACACACGTGAGGTACTGCCAGCGTGAGAGAAACAATTCTAGAAAAAGATCCCCTCTCTAACTAAATTGGCAACTGTTAAAAAAATGTAAAGCCTCGCCTATGGAGTTTTTTAAGTGGCGTAGTTTGTCGCCATTCCCCAAGTGTGCGCAATTTTAAACCGTAACATGTTAGGTATCTATTTACTCGGTGTGACATCTTTCACAATATACAAAAAAACTGGGCTAACTTTACTGTTTTAAAATGCAGTGAAATGTATTTTTATCCCCAAAAAATTGCGTTTGACAGACCGCTGCGCAAATACCAAGTGACAAAAAATATTGCAACGACCGCCATTTTATTCTCCGGAGTCTTTGCTAAAATATATATATATAATGGTTGGGGTGTTCTAAGTAATTTTCTAGCAAAAAATGCTGATTTGTAACTTGTAAACGTGTCAGAAATAGGCTGTAATAAGTGGTTAAAGACCTCTGAACGCCGTTCCTGAAGTCACAGTTAAAAAGTTCCTTTTACTTGGTGAAGTCACGATCCTTATCACATTATGGGCACCGGTCCCTGGCAAATCTCCGCTCCGCACCGCCTCAACTCCTACCGTTAGATCACGCCGTACCCCTTCCCTCCGCGCATGCGCGGCTTTCCTTTGTTTGACGTAATGCGCGGTGCACGCGCTTGTTGTGGGCGCGCGCGATGCAAAATGGCGGCGGCCACAGGAGAGAAAAGCTGAGGTGAGAGCGTTGAAAATGGCTTGTTTTTAGCGGCGCACGTATCTGACATCCTGTGCGACCGCAGGCCCCTGTCCTCAGCACCTTACTAAAGGGCAGTTCGAGTCCCTGCTGTTCTATAAGGAAAGGGAATTGAGTCTTCATTGTATGAAAACGTGTGGTGAATGCTTGAACAATAAGGTGCACTCACATTACTGTGGCGTAGGCTCCTTGTAAGATGATCTGCATCGCTGGAGGTGATATATCTCCAGTCAGGTGTGTATTGAGGAGAATAGTGGAGTACAGTAATTAGGAGCTGCCCAGCTCTTCCTGGTCGTGTTTTCTAGACAAAAGATCTACAATGTCCAACCTCTACATTGTGTGACTGGCCTGCTGCTTCTGCTGGTGTATGAGGGAATTTCTCGTCAGGGGATCCTGATTGCAGTCACAGGCTATAGGGAATTTCTAGAAAATTCTGCAGATTTGTCACAAACTGCATCTTCTAATGCTTCACATTTATTAATGCCTTATTATGGAGATTAGCTGTATTTTTTGCTATTCTCTCTGGCTGATCCCCCTTGTGTGCTTATTTGAGGCCTACAAAGATTATTTATATTATCTGATGAAACGATTTATTGATTTTTTTTTTTGTATAGACAGATCACGTAGTGTAGGAAAATTCTTTGATTTCCCCTGGGGTTGGTTTTTCTTTTAACCCCCGCTTACATTTTTTTCCCCCTACATTATGCTAAAAATACCATACATGCCGAGCCACCGAATCATCTGGCCTTGTTGCTCAGCTACTCGCACACCAGGTCCCGTGCCGCCATCTTCCTTTCTGATGTCATAGCTGTCTCTTCTAGGTTCTTGTAGCTGGTCCCCCAATGATGCACTGGCAAGACGGCCCTCCTCCAGTTTATAGAAAGTTGAAAAGATGCAGACTTTTTTTTTTTTTTTTTTTTTTGCGAATCAGTCTGGGTTCACACTGGTGCGGTGCAATCATACATGCGATTTGCCAGTGCAGTTTGATTTGTGCCTTTCACATTGGAGTGACTTGTCATGTTATTTGACAGGTCAAATCACATGACAAGTCTCATCCTATTGTCAGCAATGGTACTGTCCAAATCGGCGCAATGCTGACTTTTTCAGTTGCTGTTTTCAGCTTATGACAGCGGGTGTGGGGATCCCCCACCCACTGTCACAGGGGAGGGGATCGGAGGGAGTAGCATGTTCTCAGAGGTAAACGTAACCTTTAGGCCCCTTTCACACTAGCGGACCGTTCAGATCTGCCTGTCAGTTTTTCAGGTGCATCTGAACGGATGCCCCATGCATCTCTATGGGGCATCGGATGTCAGGAGAGACAGGTCTGCTGACATCCGGTCCGGGCCGTCAAATCCGGACGGATGGAAACCCTATTTTCCATCCATTCAGTGGATCGAATGAGAACAGATGGTCCGTTCTCATCCGATTCCCCCATAGAGAACAGCGAGGATCTGACAGCTCAGTCTCTGCACACAGCGCAGAGACTGAGCTGTCATCTGCCTGCTCAGCAGGGGATCGGCAGATTGATCCCCCCCCCCCCCCCCCGCTGTGAAAAACGGAGTCCGCCGACGGACTCCCATGTGTGAAAGGGGCCTTAAGCTGGCAAAATGTTCAGATTTTGGTTTGTCCTTGATGTAATTCGCTTAGTGTGTGTGACCATGTTGGCCCAACATCCTTTGATTGAAAAAAAATGGTTGGGTCAAATAGCAGCTTATAGGATATCCTGACAGCTGCAGCTGTCAGAATAGTATAGCGTGAATGGGGGAATCTGTTAGATTTATTATTATTTTTTTTTTTTCATCAGCCTACAGGCAAACATGGAAGCCACACTGCTTCATCAACACTAGGGATGATCTTGGGCATGTTTGGAACCTAGTCCAAACCCACCTGTGCTATCCCACCAGGAAGATGTTACTGTACTGGGCCAATCAGAAGCAGCTGAGACATTCCCTGCCCCACAGCTTTGCATATACAAGGGGGGCATATGTGCCTGCCGGTGCGGGGACAAGGGGGGCATATATGCCTGCCCGTGGGGGGGGGGGGGGTGTGTCTTGCTTGCTTATGATTGGCAGTGGCTGCTTCCTGGTGAGATAGCTTAGGTGGTGGGTTCAGACTAGCGTCTGAACACTCCTGAACTCATCCCTGTTATAGTGTGGTCTCTAATCTAACAGCACCTATCTTGGGACAAACACAGTAATACATAGATTTAAGGCAGCTATGCCTGGGGGTAACAGCAGTACTAAACATACATAATAAAAAATGGCTGATTGGTAGGATATTTTTATGATGGAAGCGACCGTATTGGTTTCCTCTGCCCTAAATCCTTCTCTCTAGCTGTCAGGGTTTGTTCTAAATGTATACTTTCCTAATTTAGTCTACATTTTATAGCATGGCGCTGTGCAGAAACTATGTGACTCCTATACGTATGTGTGGGAGTGGCATCATCCTGGCCCAGCCAATCAAGTGACAAAAAAATCCCAGCCAAGGAGAAGATGGAAGTGTCCATGACCGTTTTTAGAAAATTGTAGTAGGCAGATTTTTAATGCAGAAAAGACCTGCTATGTCTCTTCTGTAGTAATACAAACTTACCTGTCTTCTCACAGCTTTCTACAGAATGTACACTGAGCTCCTGGAAAACTTCAGCTGTTCTGGAATGACCGACTCCTGTTCACATGCGCAGGGTGACGTTATCCCTGCTGGCCAATGAAGGGGCCAAAAAAAAGCATCTGGGTAACAGGTGTCGGTGACTGGCAAGGAATGTAATCACTGTATCGCTGGTAGAGGGAGATGAGTATATTGAAGAGTTTAGTTCCATTTTATAGGTGCAGAGATCACGTGACCAGGCTCTCCTCCTCCTAGAATGTTTACTTTCACATGAATGGGACTTTGCTTGATTTGGAATCCTAAAGCAAGTGAAGCACTATGCATGTTTTTAAAGCACACTACTGTGCAGGTGTATTTGTTATATCATTACCTCTCCATTTTAACTGGGCATCTTTCTGTCCAAGCCTTGTAGTTGGCATAGTTCCATGGGTTAGTTTTACCACAGTATGTAGTAAGGTGCTCCAAACTAAGACACTAGCTAATCTATATGCTTGTAGTAAATGTTAAAAATGGTTTGCCTACTTCCACATTGTCCATAATAGGTTTTATTCACAAAACTTTCACAGAGAAATATGGATCTTTTTAGTCATGTGACGGTATTTTTCGAATCTCAAAGGATTCTGAAAATATTAGCTGTCACGTTCTTGAAAATAAAAATCCTTATTCTGGCGATTTACAGTAACTTTGTGAATTTAGCCTTATGTCATGTAATTGTTTGTTGCTTTTTTAACTAATTAAATATGTACTGTATTTTCCCACAGTCACTGTCTACAGATGTAGCAGGTGTTATTGCACCTTTTCATTCGAATCGAAATGCAAGCTGCTATTTGGCGCAGTGGTGTGATACTGAAAATTCCTGGTGAAAATGTATATGATGTGAAAGCTTTTTCAAGTGAAGGTAAGATGAATCCTTTCACAAACTGGTCTGCATTCAGATGTTTATATGCTAAATACTCTGAACCTTCCCAAGTGCTTATTTATTCTGCATAGTGTATAATGCATCAGGGTGTGGTAACTTATTAGCAGTTATATAAAAAAGGAATAAAACGTTTTGAGTGCAATTGGTCTTCTAGATCTAGAATACCTGCTAGCTTGTAGAAATGACTTAGTGGCTTTTTTTTTAAAGCAAGGACACTAGGAAAATTGATGTACAGCATGCATTATAGGTTACCTGCTCCTGCAAAACCTACACCCCTTAATCCACTGCTACATTCCTGTGTCAAACCTGTTACTTAGGGGTATTGGGAAAACTGCACACTCCCACCCTTTCTCCCAAAATGCAGCACTTGAATGACCTATCACCAGACCTTACAAATGTCATGTGAGGTGGGGTTGGCTCATGCCTATCCCTGTGCCAGATACTGACTTTCATAAAGTCTGCATTTGTATCAAATTTTCTGGGGCTGTTAGATCATGAGCGAAAGCAAAACTGGCAGCATGTTTATAGACCTTTGATTTCAGTTCTATTTTACTTGCTGAGGCTTATTATGGGTTCATTTTAATTTGCACACTTGTATGTGTGTAGTGGTAAAATATATTTGTCCGAAAATCAGTCTGGAAGGGTTGCACTCTGGTTCATCTGCATGTGTGTATTGGCTACTAAAATGATGGGCATGTGCTGTATTTGATAGCAGGAAATGGGAGGCGCGCTAGACCTCGACCGGCTAAGCTTTTGTTAGATATGTATAACAGAATGCCTGAGGTTTTGGGATTCCTGGGCCACTCTGGAAATTAAAATTGTGCCCAGTCACCTGGATGGTTTGCTACGGGTTCCAAGGGCCACTTTAAATGGACATATTTAAGCAACCTAACCTATTTTTAACTCTGTCTCTTCTAGTTAATGTAATTTTCACATTTTCTGTGTTGTACTTACCGAATATGTATGGTTGTACTAGTAACCTAAGAACTGTACATTAGTGCATGACTTATTTTACTTTTCTCTAAAATGAAAGTAAGATTTGTACATATGTTGAAAGTATTTAATAACAATTTTTAAGTATTGAGAAGATTATATTGAGTAAATTATATTGGTGTTTTTAAGTAACCTATTGTTTTCTTTCCCATTCAGTAAGCATGAAGATGGTCAGTAGTCAGCCTAAGTATGACCTGATAAAGGAAGTAGGTCGTGGTAGCTATGGAGTGGTGTACGAAGCCTTAGTTCGCAGGACATGCCAGCGAGTAGCAGTTAAAAAAATCCGCTGCCAGGCACCAGAGAATGTTGAATTGGCATTGAGGGAGTTCTGGGCATTGAGCAGCATCCAAGGCCAACATCCTAATGTTATTCATTTGGAAGAGTGTGTCCTGCAGAGAGATGGGACAGTTCAACGCATGTTACATGGATCCAGTTCAGCACTTTACCTTCCGGTGAGGAAAAGGCAGAAAATTTTAATAAATGTTTACAGAACTGACATATAAAAATAGGACTGATTTGGTGAAAGAGTACTTTTTACCTTAAGCTAGAATAAAAATCTCTTCAGTAGATTAATACAGTATATTATTTCTTGCCAGTGCAAAAGTGATAAAGTACACTTGTTTCAAGATACTATAATTGCCAATTATAATTGCACTTAAAGAATTGGGCACAAAAGCAGGTTTAGGTAGTCTGACCTGTGTCATTGGTCTCCCTGTTTTTAATCTGAATGATTGTCTAAACTGAGTTTCTGAATATCATGCATAACAGTAATAGTGGTTGTATGATGACCGCATCCATGGTAGTAACATTTTATAATGTGATAGTGTTCTGTCCAGTGTATGAATGGACATTCATTTTCCCTGGAAGCTAGCTCCACCTTATACGCAAGACAGTTGCTCTTCCATTGGGTCTGAAACAGCCTAAGGCTACATTAATACAAGCATTTTGCCAAGGTACAAATGGTAGCGGCAGGAATCCACATAAAGTGCGCCCAATAGCAATCAGCGCAGGCAATCGCTGGCTGTGTGAAAAGCCATGAAGAGCTGTGGTCATCAGCAACCTGTCATTGAAGTGTATGGGCTCGATTGTCGCAGCTAGCCACTCACATATGTCAAAAACTACAGCAGTAATTGATAGATTCTTGCTGCTGCCATTCACGCCATGGCAAAGCACCCACGCAAATATAGCCTGAGGCAGCTGCTGCAAACCCAGCACATGTATGGGTATACTAAGGAATTTATAAATTTTAGGCCTGTTACCCATGTGGGTATTACAGGGAGTCCATTTGTATATGTGCAC
The DNA here is from genome assembly GCF_965119305.1 of Pelophylax lessonae. Taxonomy (NCBI): domain Eukaryota; kingdom Metazoa; phylum Chordata; class Amphibia; order Anura; family Ranidae; genus Pelophylax; species Pelophylax lessonae. The sequence continues at coordinate 316,767,694 of NC_138769.1, forward strand.
AATGCTTATTAAATGCTTTGTAGGTGTAAGATCCATTACATTTTATATGTCTTTTAAAATGGTATTCTATTAAACATATAAATAAGTGAATATGAGGACTATAAAAAAAAATTAACTTTTCCTTTTACTTTAGAGAAAATTATTTATAAATATATTTTGTTCTATAAATAATACTTTAGTTGTATTCTGTGCTAGAGTGATTAAAAGTTTGCCTTTCTACATACTTTGATTGTTTGGAAGATTGAGGTTATTTTTAACTTCAGTGTTCTGTGCATGTGATTACTAAATAACTTAATTTCCCAATTATTATATTTTTTTTCTTGCAGTTGGTGGAAACCTCTCTAAAAGGCAAAATCGCCTTTGACCCACGCAGTACCTATTGTCTATGGTTCGTGATGGATTTTTGTGATGGAGGAGATATGAACGAATACATCTTAACTAGAAGACCAAGTCGTCGAACCAACACCAGTTTCATGTTGCAACTAAGTAGTGCACTTGCATTTCTACACAAGAACCAGATAATACACCGTGACCTAAAGCCCGACAATATTCTGGTGTGTAAAGCACGTGATGGTATGGATGAACCTACCCTGAAGGTGGCTGACTTTGGGCTGAGTAAAGTATGTTCTACTTCAGGCTTGAACCCCGAAGAACCCGCCAGTGTCAACAAGAGCTTTTTATCTACTGCTTGTGGCACTGATTTCTACATGGCACCCGAGGTGTGGGAGGGTCATTATACGGCAAAAGCGGATATTTTTGCTCTAGGAGTAATACTGTGGGCCATGCTTGAGCGCTTAACCATCTTGGATAGTCACACCAAAAAGAGATTGCTTGGTGGCTATGTTCAACGGGGGGCACAAATTGTTCCAGTGGGAGAAGCGCTGCTCGAGAATCCCAAGATGGAACTTCCTATTCCCATCAAGAAAAAAACCATGAATCGGCGCATGAAACAATTGCTGCAACAAATGTTGTCTGTTAACCCTCAGGAGCGTCCAGATGCCTTTCAGCTTGAACTACGTCTCATTCAGATTGCCTTCAGAGACTATACATGGGAAACGTGACATCCACTTCTAAGTCTTAGTAGAATTAAATGAGCTGAGATTCGCAGGGCACCTTGAATGGAAGTAGACTTTGTTTGTTTTTTTTTTTACAATGCCAAGCTAGTTCTTACAGTACAGAGTTTGTACTGAGGGAAAGTAGATGTAGAATAAAATTAAATGTTAGTGTGCTATCTGCCCCATTCCTTACCTTTTTGAAATAGATCATTCTACTGATTAGCAGATTCAAATTGGCAAGGGTTACCACATCTGGGGTAACATGAAAATCCCATTTAAGATGATAGTTCCTTTTTGTCTAGGTTTTCCTTTTTTTTTTTTTTCGTACCTCCAACTGGGCTGCTACCATATTTACTATCTCGTAGATGTAGATTAGAACTTTAACATTGCACATTCCAGTGGGATTACTGGACTTCCCAAAGAATGTATGTGATCAACTGCTGCTGTATGAATTTTGCGTGGGTTCTTCTGAATGTGTATTTATTAATACATAAAGATGCATGTCTTTTGCTGTCATTTTTGACATCTTCATAAGATGGCTGTTTGATTAGTTTAGTTATATGTTAAAAAAAAAAGGCTGCTTTATTCTTATCTGGCCTTTTGAGGAACACTTGCCTATAACCTCTGAGCATACCGTTCTGATTTTCTGTGGTAAGCCCATATCTGGGATTTAGAAGGATGGGTTGTGTAGTCCTGACACTTTGATGTAAAGAGCCTTTGGATCTTGGAGCAGTTTCATTTTTTTCACAGATATTGTAAGGTATATTTCAGCATTGCACATGAATGTTTTGTGTTTGAGGTTAAATTGTGTTTATCTCTTTATGGCTCGTTCAGTTATACATGCCTGTAAGAGAAACGTGTTTCATGAATGAAATGTACCTGCACAGGATAATAGGCATTTCAGTACTCTGACAAATTTGAACTTGGTACTATAATTTTCCAATTCCAAGTTTTGCAGTAAATCTTATACTTTGGTTTTGTTTGCTTTAAGCGCATGGAAAATAAGTGAAATGTGGAAAGGTGTTAATGAGCCCAATAAGTAGTCATTGTTTCAGCCAAAGTATGATGCCAGCTTAACCTTTTACAGTCCACCAGCTCATACAAAAACTAAAGTAAGCCTTTAACATATATAAAGCTATAAAGGGCTATAGAGGCAACTTCAATTAAAAGCTGATAGTGGAACTTTCCTGCATGTATTTATTTCCTTTTCCCCATTCTTCTCTTAAGAGTGGGGCTTTAAACCCAGGCACACTCTGTTTGCTAGCTGACTTGTCTGTGAAACCTCTGCTTTGCAGTTTATCTCCAGCCACAATACTTTTGGCTTTCTGAGTTGAAATAAGCAAGCTGAATCCTTTTACTGCTTACATTTTCAAGGTCTGTGAGAGAGAACATTTTAAAGAGGTTGTAAACCCTCTCTTAGAACTTGTACCTATAGGCAGTGGTGTATTTGGGTTTTGTGCTGCCCTAGGCCTGACTAAACTTGTGCACCCCCTAATTTAAATATAACGCACCCCTTCTTGTAAAGGCCACTCCTCTTCCTGTTTATGACCCGCGCTGTCATCTGTAAACCACAGACCACAACCATAGTCTATCAGTGTCCATCAGTGTAGCCTCATAAGTTCCCATAAGGTCAGCCTCAGCAGTGCCCATCATCATACCATCATATCATACCAGGAGGTAGCAGTGTGACTGCTTTATGGGGGTGCCAGACTGATTTTCCTCCTGGACCCTGCCCTCCAGCCCAATTCGCCCTATAAGATTGGCACTATACTAAAAGTGTAGCGTAAGCCGGTAGTTGGTGGGGGAGCCGGGAGAAGGCTGTTTTTTCTAGTGCGTGGTTCAGTTTTTTTGCTGCCCCCCTGCAAAGTGCTGCCCTAGGCCTGGGCCTTGTTGGCCTAGGCCAAGATACAGCACTGCCTATAGGTAAGCCTTTAATAAGGCTTACCTATAGGTGCTGTAAATATCTCCTAAACTTGCACCTTTTAGGAGATATTTACTTGTAATGCAGCCGATGATGTAATCGGCGCATTCGCTCTGAAGTAACGGCCACCCATGCCGTTCCTTCAGAGCCCTGTGCCATGAACAGTGGATCCCATGCGCAGGAGTGATGTAATCATGCCTCCGGCCAATCAGATGGCCGGAGGATGCGAACCAGGAAGCATGTCGGCCGTCTTGTGGCTGAGCGGGCGGCACTGCGGGGGCTTCGTTCTAAGGTAAGTATTTCATAATGAGCTAGTATGTGAGTGATGCATACAAGCTTATTATGTCTTTGTCTTACAGGGTTTTTTTCTTTGGGGGGGGGGGGGATTGGTTCCTCTTTAAAGCCTCTGAATCTGTAAAATGGCCAGGAAACCCCTTGCAGTATGCATGTGTGTTAGTAAAGCACGTATATTGCATCCAATGCCAGATCTCTGACTTAGAGCCTAAAGCAGTTTAAAGTCTAATTATTTTTTAAATTAAAAGAGATGGTTTATCTGCTCTGTGCAATGCCATTGCACAGGGCAGCTTGAACTCCCTTTCTGGGGTCCCTTGTTGGTGCTGTCTGCTCCTCCTTTTTCTGTCTACCCCCATAGCAAGCCGATTGCTTTTTGGGCACATAAGCGGGCTTCATCCCACTCCGGGCTGTGTGCGTCTATACACGTGAAGCCGTGTACAGCGCTGGAATGATCCAGAAGTGAGGTAAGTGGTTAGAGGGGGAGGGGGGTTCAGCAAGTCCAAAAATGTCTCTTACCTTAATGCAGGAAATGCATTAGGGTAAAAAAATGTTTTAGCATTAGAACCACTTTAAAGATGTAATGACCTTGTAGGGGTTTAATGATATTCCCAGGAAAATCTGAAGAAAAAAAAAAGGTGCGTGCAGGCAACATGCAGCTGCTGCTTTTCTCCTTATGCTGCCTCAATAGCTTTATATTTGTGATGGGCTTGCTTTTTCTTGCAAAAAATATTACCCCTACCTCTCATCTATTTATAAAAAAAAACAGGCATCCTTGATCATAGAACACACAAAAATAATCTAATCATCATTCACCTTGATTTTTAGATATATTTTTCTTTGTAAACATTACAGAATATATTTTGACAAAAGTTAGGGAAACAAGGTAAAACTTAATTTATTATAAAATGTCACTGTTAATAGTGTACAGAATCTTTGGATGTGTGTCTGTGTAATAGTGTTTGTAAAGCACGTTGAGCTACATAACTTTTGTCTTGTGGTTTTTTTTTTTTTGTTTTTTTTTCTTACCCTACCTAATCTGCCTGATGATATCATGGCTTTCCTCCAGCTTAAAAACAAAACTCTTTTAAAATTTAAATGTGGCGGGGTAACGCCCTTAGAATGCAATTCTTCCTCAAGTGTGGCGAAACAGACTTTGTACGCAGATAGACAAACTGTCAAAGCAGCTTTTTACCTCAATGCATATTGCAGCCAAGTTTTTTTTTTTTTTTTTTTTCCTTTTAAATCAATACAAACTCAAATGCAAGGAACAAGAGTGAGTCATTTGAAAATATGACTTGCAAAACTGTGAATTGCTTAGACTTCTCTTTATATTGTAACTGGCCACAATAAAAAAAAAAAAAAAATACCATGTGATGCATTCTGTGTATAGCATTAACACAATAGTTTGTTTTTCGGAGTGCCCCGGTGTTCTGTGAAAAAACCCTACCTGTGAAAATTCCCTACCCTCGTCACTTCCTGTGCACGTACGTCATTCAACAGCTGAGCCGCTTCCTACTGCGCATGCTCATAGCTGCGGAGGGTAGAGAAATTTTCACGGGGTAGTGTTTTTAACGTTACACCGCATCAGCTGTTGCCGCGCGTACATTAAATCATCTCCGCTCCAACCCATCAGACTTCCCTGATCTCGGCTCAAAAATGTAGAAGCGGTGGGTCGATGAAAATATAAATCAGGGAGCCGAGATAATGTGGGACGCCGCACCTGCTGATGAATGACGGGCGCCTGCAGGGAAATCTCAGGGTTGGAGTGGAGATGATATAATGTAGTGGCTGCCCATGCGCAGTGAGACACGCGGCAACAGCTGAGATAAGACTCGGTGTAACGTTAAAAAATACTACCCCATGAAAATTCCCTACCCTCCGCAGCTGTGAGCACGTGCAGTGGGAAGCTGCTCAATGACATACGTGCACAGGAAGTGACGAGGGTAGGGAATTTTCATGGGGTAGGGTTTTTTAACGTTAAACCGGCAACATAGTTGATCCTGCTAGTAGATCCATTATTTTTCTACTTCTGAGCTATTCCGCAAAAGTGAAAGTTACAGGGGTTGGGACAGACCACATATTGTTACAGTGGAGGTTACAGTGCGTAGCTTTTATTCATAAGACCTAAACCTCTTCTCCACAAGAAAAAAATGTTGCTCAATACATAAGCCATTTGGTGCAGATTTTTAGAAGTTGAGTAGTGAGGAGGCAACATACCGCCTTCCCACAACCTGTCAAGCACCCTCTGAAAAGGAATCCACTGCTAGTTGCAATTCAGAGGGCACCCCTTGTGTAAAAAGTGCTAACTGCATTAAAATGTTAGATGTAGTTAGTTTATTTTTTAATAATATTATTTGATAACAAATAATGTTCTTTAACAAAAGAACATACATTTCGTATAATTAACCCCCGCAAATATGCGGCTGCTCGACGGGTGGGCATAAACGATAAGCGCCCGCATATATGCGAACCTGTTAAAACAACTTTCTGTGCTAAGAGCACGCTCCCTGCACAGTAGCCGACGGGTATCGGTAAGCTTCCGATGCATACGTGATGGGGAGCTTTCCAATCGTGACTGCTGTGACCACAAATCGCAGCGGTCACATTATTTAAATGCCTGCCTCTGCCTCCTGTATTTTAGAACTCTGAAAGGACCAGGAGGCAGTCGGTGCGAAGAGGTTAATAATGCAACAAAAATTGATGTCTTGACTATTGCTTCCAGCATTGCTCCTGTTCCTTCTTGCTGGAGGCTGCCATTTTGTTGAAGCCCAGAACAGTCACTTCCTTATTTGAAAACTCTCCCTATCTCCTTGTTCTTAAAACTATGGCACTTTCTTCAAATGTACATTTCCAGTCTTTATTGTATGTCTTGGTTTAGTTGGGGCTGGTTCACATTGGGAATTGCACAGGAACATGCTGTAAAGTTCCTATGCGAATCACATACAGCTCTGTGTGGTGTGATTTTTAGCCCATTCATTTTGAATAAGCTGAAATTGCACTGCACCACACCAAGAGTAGTGCATGCACTACTTTTGGAAACTTACTGTAACTGTGTTGCAGGGTACTTCTGTGCCATGCAATCTGGTGCCAGCAAACGCACTGCATTTGTGACCTGAATTTGGGGTGTCATTAACTTTAATATTGACACCCTCTGCAGATCGCAACTGCAGTGTGTTTTTGAATGAGGTGCGAAAAACATGTACAGAAAGCTGGTTTTCTGCACTGCGTTCTGGTGTGAACGGGCTCTAGAGATGAAGTCTGACAGAAACTTAACAGTGCTGAAATTCACAGGCTGCAAAAAGGGAGAAAATATAAGACCCTATCCTTGTAAGTTAAACTCCTTTGTGTCTCCCTGGCAGCAGCCTGTCCTGTCACCTTAGCTTTGCTTTTCTTCCTCCCTTATCTATGGTCCCTCTGTACAGTCTGTGTCATTCCTGTTGCTTTCTTCCCCCTTCAGCAACAGTAAATCTTAATGCTGTCAGCAAAAAAAAAACTGGACAGGTTATAACCCTTTCTAGCTCTATCCAAAATGAAAAAAAGTTTTGCCTATAGTTCTACTTACATTTTCTGAACACTAGTAGTTCACTTTCTGTTATGTGAGTGTGCATAGGCACTTCAGTGCCTATAGCCTCATAGCTATATATCTGCAGTGTGAGATCTAAGGTTCTGCTAGTCTCTGGAGATAGAGTGAGATATGGTGATGTCACTACTGTGTCTCTGATGACTATCTGACATGAGAAAGCCAAACCCTGTCATGTACCCCAATGGCTGCCTCCACCCAGGGACACAGTGAATAAGGCATGGCAAGTCAAAAATGGGCAAAGAATAGCTTCAGGGGGGACTAAAGGAAATACTGGTGCCTAGGCCTTAGTTCTTTGTTTGCTTTTTTTTTTTTTTTCTGTGTGTCCACGCCTTTAGGAGTTTACTTCCACTTTAACCACTTCAATACTGGGCACTTTTACCCCCTTCCTGCCCATGCCAATTTTCAGCTTTCGGGGCTGGGCTGTCACACTTTCAATAACAATTGTGTAGTCGAGCAACACTGTACTCGTATAGAATTTTTTTTTTTTTTACACAAATAGCCTTTTTTGTGGTATTTAATCACCACTGTTTTTTAATTTTTGCTAAATGGGGGGAAAATTTTTTTTTTTTAGATAAAACCTTTTTTCTTTGTTTCGGTTATAGCATTTTGTAAATGTTCATATATTTAGGCCAAACTGTATTCTGCTCCATTTCTTTGGTGACAATAACCCAAATCCGTGTTTATTATTTAGTCGGTAGGAAAGTTAGAGTACACAAATTATCTGAGAATTGATCAATCCTGGTATACTGATGGCCTATCTCATTTCTCATTCAGGCCTGAAACACCAGGACAGTAGACGTTTTTTTTCACTACTGTCAGTGCAGTACAGCGCTGTCCTAAAACTGATCAGGGGCACTTGACTGGTGAAAGTTACAAAAAAGGTAATTATTTTTTTTTTTAACACCCTGTGACCAGAGCAATACAGTGTTACCATAGTAACACTGTGCTACTCTGGGGAAGTGGTCAGGGTTTGTCTTCTTTTACACATTAATCGCTTATACCAGTGAATTTTACTGTTCTAAGCAACCTTTTTTACTGAATGACATGGATTCATTCAGTGTCTTCTATTGTGGTTAGCTGTGTTTAGCCACAGCTAATCGCATGGTACAGATGGGCTGTGATTGGCACTGTCTGCACCATGCAGTCTGTGCCCAATCACAGAGATCAACACAATAGTACATAATGAATGGAATGAATCTAAGCCATTCATTGTGTACAATTGTCATGTTATCTGCTGTGATGTCACAGCAGATCACATGGCAGTGGCTGGTACTCTGATCATTCATCTGCTGTGTCCGGTGGACACAGTGGGTGAAAGATTGCACCGCAGCACGTTTCAGGAGGACGTCATACAACAAATGTCTCACCCGGCAGAGATTTGATTATAAGCGGGGTGAGTACTGGTTAACATTAAAATAAAACTAAATAAAGTAAAAAAAAACTAAAAACTAAATAAAGTTTCTTTCAAATGGCAGGAATATGCGATAAGAAAATCATACGAAAATTTTCTTTCTGCGAGCGATCAGCCGATTTTCTACTCATTGGTGACCAGCAATCAATACCCAATATCATGAACGAAAAATACAGATTGAAAAATTCTGTCATCATTTACAAATGGTTTTCTATTCGTTGGTGTGAAGGTCGTCGTAGAAAAGCTATAGAACAATAGTTGGCGACCCGGAAGCAGTGTTCAAGAACGAAGTTTCGTAAACGCTGATGAAAAATTCCAAATAAACAAGGCAAAAGAAATGTCAGGAAAAATATATTGTATAAAGCCTCATTTATACATTATTGAAATGTACATGTCATGAAGATTTAGGAAAAAAATTCACTTCTAATAAATTACATTGTGTAATTTATAAATGACTGGGGGGAGGAAAAAAAGTAAACCTTGCTTGGCATCAAAGTGGACCTATCCTTACAATTAACACTTCTAAATCAATAGGGGACAAACCAGATTTACTATATTCCATTATAATAGTAAAACAATACCTTTCGTTTTACCAAATGTATAGCGTCAAAAAGGTGTTTTTTTTTTTTGCGCAAAATCGCTTTTAGACGAATTGGAAAATGGCGACAGTGAAACTGAGTTACTTGAAGAACTGAGCGATAGCGATTTGTGGGAAAATTCGTCATCGGGTACGGAAAGTGACGACAGCGACGATTCTGATGTCTCTTTCTGGCAGTTCGTCTAAATGTGCTTTTGCTCAAAAAGAATGCTTTTGGACCCCATGGCTCCAGGCACAAACTGGAAAAGTGCAGGCAGGGCACTGGAAAAGTCACCAGGTGCAATCCTGTGGTCAAATGGCATGATACAAAGTAGTGATCCTAACGGATTACACTGTATCATGTCATTTAGTGCATTTACATTTTTGAAATTGCTGCCGGTTCCACTCCCCTGCTTCGCAACGCTCACAGGGAAGGGAACCGGAAGACCGGTGCCGGCATCGGCCGAGCACACAGCGGCAGGACAGCTGGGGAGGACGGCGGGGGATCGCAGGGGAAGGTGAGTTTTAAAATGTAAAACAATAAATTTCCATGCAAAACAATGTACTGCTTTTAGCACAGAAATCTGGACATAATCATACTGCCAGGGAGGTTAAAGAGTTTACAAGGTCAATTTTTATGTATTTATTTATTTATTTTTTTAAATAAAAGTCATACTTTCCTACTCCGTGCAATGGTTTTATACAAAACAGCCCCAATCCTCCTCTTAGGTCGCCTGCTCTGGGCTTTGTAACCACTTTATTTGTCATCAGCTTTCTTATCTCTTAAAGTAGAACTTTAGCCAAAAGGGTTTTTCATTTTGGATAGAGCAAGAGAGGGCTATATCACCCTGGTGACTTTTTTTGGGCCACCTGTGTCCCATGAAGGAGACTTCCCTTCACTTCCTGACCCATAGTCAAACAACTTTTGCAACTTCCTAACTCGTTATAGCCACCACAAAGATAATATTAATCTAAAAGTTGAAATAAAAGGTAGAACTTTTCTTTGGGTTGATGGGTACGGCTTCATGATCTTGTAGTTTAAACTAAAGCTGGCAATACACTGATTAAAATTTGGCATAATTCAGCAGGTACCAGCCAGATTTCAATCAGTGTGTAGTCGACAACTTGACAAGAGGATTAAACAATTGATTTTTGTTGAAAGGACGTGTTGAATAATTTCCCCAATCAGCAGCTGCACGCCATCAATCAGTATATTCTGACAACTGTGGATGGTTCTCTCAGAATACAATGCCCCAGCAGGGGTGATTCCTCAATCCACCTCATTTGAGTGGATGGAGGAATGCAACCATATATGGCCAGCTTTATACCTCCCATATGTTGGTTAAACTCATGAATGCAGAGAGATTTTTGGACCAGGCCATCACTTCCCTGTATTTGTAATGAGGCATCTAGGGGAACAGCCCATTTAAGGTGTCAGATTTGCTCACTACACAGCCTATCTCTTCATAGGCTGTCTGGCTTACTAGGTTTCCCTCATTGCGGCCCACGGATTCCCTTCTCTTTACAGGCAGGAGGAGACCTGCTTCCTACCTGTCTTCCGTGGCTGGAGGGGGTCTTGAGTGGTGGGGCTTCATCTCCTTGGTGGGGGCCTGCTGGTTGGCCACACTCCGAGCACTTGTGTTTTTGTGTGGGAGAGGAGCATGCCTTCCTCCTGCCATCAGAGGCTAGACATAATTTCCGTTATAGATTGAGGTCTTCGCTGGCCAACCAAAGGCCCTGGTTCCAGCCTTGGGCAGCACAGAGAGGAAGGGGAGGGCCTGGCTGGTGTGATTAGAGGGTGCCATAGCACAGGTTGCAGGAGAGGACATGGGGGCTTCCTCCCAGATACCGGCACCATCAGTACACAGGTAGGCGCTGGCATGAGCTTTTGTATTTTCATGGTGGAGATAGGTAGGTCGCTCCTGATTCTCCTCAAACATGTCTGGGAAGCTAATATGATGAATCTAAAACCAGCATTTAGAGTTCTAGTTATTGCAGTAACAGGCTCAAATGCTTGCAGGTACAATTGCTAGAATCTCTCCCTATAGTTTTTTTTTTCTTTTTTAAAGGTAACTTTTATTAATGCTTGTAAGGTAAAACATTAACAAAGTACAATATACCACACAGATATACATGTGTGAGTGACACAAATACACCATGCTTTTCCACTTATTAATACAAAGAATCCACCCAAAAGTCCTATATGGGTGTGTATTAACTGAACAAAACAGAACGACAAACAATAACCAGCTGGTGACATAAACATACTTCTATGTAAGCTCCTGTGCTGAAATGTAACATGTAGAGGGGGACACATGGAGAAAAAAATGAACATAGCCCAGTAGAATGATCACTCTATAATGTTTTATCCAACGCAAGGCCCTTTTAAAATTGTTTACACTCAAATCTCTTGGTCACGTGACACAGCATACATCCAACCCGACTGCGATTTTGTCAAATTTTTTAGAGCAGCCTCCAGCAGGTCAATTTATACATTGGTAATGCTTTGTTAACATATGGCACTTTTCCACTGCAAGTACTGGCTCGGCACTGCTTGGCCCTGCTCGGCTCAGTTTGCTTTTCCACTGCGTGGTACAAGTCGGCACGTTTCAGCACTGTATAGGCTCCACTCGGCTCGGTTTGCTTTTCCACTAAAGTAGTAAGTGGGTGGGATTACAATGATTCTCTAACCAATCAGTGGATATTAGTGACAAACAATCAAGGCTGCATGCAAAGGATTGTGGGTTATGGTATAGGTACGGCCCGCTTGGAACCCCAACCGAGGTGGTCCTGTTTAAGCGAGCCGTATCATGTAGGGGAAAAGCACAGCTGTACCGAACCGTTCTAACACGTACCATGCAGTGGAAAAGCGCCAAACTGATCCGTTCCATGCAGTGGAAAAGCGCCAAAAGTCAACCTTGGCCTCTAAGTTAGGAGGATCTGGCCTCTTCCACTGACGTACAATGCTTTTTTTTTAGAATAAAAAAAAGTAGAAGTAAGAACTTTTGGGACTCTCTGAGCTCCCCCCTCTGCCAGAAAACCCAAGAGGCAATGAGCAGGAGTACAACTATTGGGTAGGGCCAGCTTCTCTTCGATAAACCCATGTATTTCACGCCAAAATATTTTATTCATCCGTGGGGAAGAATCAGGAGGAGAGAATACTACCTGTAGATTCATTTCATACAGTCTCCATATTTTAACATACTCTCAAGTTTAGAGGGCTGGAGGAGAACTCCTTGTAAGCCAAACTGTGCTGCCACCACATGTCTGAGCTGCATATAGGGGAATTGATAAGAAGACAGGACCCCCAATTCATTTTTAAAAACAAGGATTTAAAATTTTGCTCAGAGAATAAATGGTGGGCATACTTGAGACCAAATCTCACCCAACGTTGAGTTGCGGACAATATATAAAGTTCTCCTAGATTTAGGTTATACCACCGGAGAGCATTTGGGGAGGTAGCAAGGGATGCTCCCTGCATCCTTTTTTTGCAAATATTAAATATTTTGTATGCCCCCCGTGACTGGGTATGGGCCATTTCTATACAATAAATGAATTAGTGCTTCGTAAGGTTGTATTATAGCTGCCTGGGTTGTTACTGCAGTGCTCGGTAGATTTGCAAAAAAACAGGCACGAGTATGTGTTAACTGGGCTGCTAGATAATAACATTGCAAGTTAGGTAACACTAAACACCCCCCTTTATAGGCAATTGCAGAGTATCACTATAGAAATTCTAGCTGGTCCTGCACCCCATAACAAGGAGGAAAGAAGTGCATCCGAAAATACTTTTTTAGGGAGATGTCAAGCTGACCAAGATTTCCTATAGGCGCCAATGTTAAAGACGGAGCACTGCCATGTCAAGCTGACCAAGATTTCTCATAGATGCCAATGAGCACTAAAAGCTGGAAATCGGTCTGGGCAGGAAGGGGTGAAAGTGCCCTGTATTTAAGTGGTTAAGGGGAACCCTGTGACAAAATAAAAAAAAAAAAAAAACTGCGTGGGGTCCACCCCAGAATCCATACCAGGCCCTTCGGGTCTGGTATAGATTTTAAGGAAAACTCCATGCCAAAATAAAAAACGGCATGCCCCCCCCCCCCCCCAAATCCATTCCAGACCCTTCCCTGAGCTTGCAGCCTGGCAGGCCAGGAAAGGGGGGGGATGAGCAAACACCCCCCCTAAACCATACCAGGCCGCTTGCCCTCAACATGGGGAGGGTGCTTGCTTCTTTCCGACAACCCTGGGCTGTGGTTGTGGGGGGTCTGCGAGTGGGGGGCTTATTGAAATCTGGAAGCCCTCTTTTACAAGGGGGCCCCCAGATCCCGGCCCCCCTCCCCAATGCGAATGGACATCGGGTACCTCTTTCCCTTCACCAAAAAAGAGTCAAAAAGTAAGAAGCACAGGAAACCGTTTTTAACAAGTCCTTTATTAAAAAATAAAAAAAATTGTGTCCCTCAATGTAAATCCATTGTCAATCATGACGCCCGAAAAATAGAAAAGCTAAAAAACGCTTCAGCATCTTGGGAGGCTGCCCACCATCTGCCCGATCTGTGCTTTGCCAGTTCTTATATAGGTAAGGGGCGGGGCCACCTGGCCACGTCACCCGGTGGCACTTTCCCTTCTGATGTCATGTGATGTCCGAAGGGGGCGGTACCATGGGTAAAGTAGCCAGGTGGCCCTGCCCTTTGCCTATATAAGAGCTGTCAAAGCAGAGGGAGAGCAGATGGGGGGAGGCCTCCCAAGAGGCGGAAGCGGTTTATATTTTTTCAATTTTTCTGGTCCAATGGGCGTCATGATTGACAATGGGTTTACATCGAGTGACACAATTTTTTTATCTTTTAATAAAGGACTTGTCAAATGTGGGGTAAATATATACCCAACATGTCATGCTTCAAATTTGCGCACCCTCGTGGAATGGCAACAAACATTGGTACTTAAAAATCTCCATAAGTGATGCTTTAATAATTTCTACAGGTTACCAGTTTAGAGTTAGAGAATGTCTAATTATTGCTCTCGCTCTAACGATTGTGGTTATAGCTCACGTGTGGTTTGAACACTGTTTACATATGTGGGCGGGACTTGCGTATGCGCTCGCTTCTGCGCGCGAGCTCGGAGGGACAGGGCACTTTCAATTTTATTTTTAATTATTTATTTGACCTTTTATTTTTTTATTTTTGCACTTTCCCTTTAGTTCATTGACGGACACAGCTCCTGATATTCTTAACAATTGGGTTATACTGCCCCCTACGGAGTAGGACACTAGGCAGACAAAAAAGTCTGGCTACGCCTATGGGAAGTCCCAGGGGATATATTCCCTCTCTCTGCTATAGGTACTCGTTTTTTTTCTGCCTAGTTAGGAGTAAGGACCTAGTTCCTTGCTGGGATCTTTGGTTCTGGCAATTTTTTTCTTTTTGGCCATGCCGGGCTTGGTATGCCAATTTTTTTTGCTGTTCCCACCCCTTATCCCACTGCTTTGGGATGTCCCAATGGTTAAGAAGATCAGAAGCTGTATCCGTCAATGAATGAAGGAGAAAATTTGATTTTTGACTTACCGTAAAATCCATTTCTCTGATGTTAACTGACAGACACAGCACCCACCCCTCTGTGGAGTTGTACTCTTCTGACACTGCTTGTAACAAAATTGAGTACCTATAGCAGAGAGAGGGAGTATATCCCCTCGGACTGCCCATAGATGTAGCCAGATTTTTTTTTTGCCTATTGTCCTACTCCTGTAGGGGGCAGTATAACCCAGTCGTTAAGAATATCAGGAGCTGTGTCCGTCAATGAACATCAGAGAAATGGATTTCACGAAAGTTAAAAATCCCATTTTTTTTAATCACTTTTATTCCTATTACAAGGAATGTAAACATTCCTTGTAAAAGAAATAAGCAGGACAGGTCCTCTTTAATGTGAGATCTGGGGCCAAAAAGACCTCAGATCTCACATCTACACTTAAAAGCAAAAAAAAAAAAGAAAAAAATGTAATTTTCTTTTCTCAGCAAGAAAAAAATGGGCCCTTTAAGGCCGTTGGGCAGAAGCGATGTATGATGTCACTCCAGTCCTCCAAGGCCATAGAGTGGAGTGGGGGCCATCTTGCTCTCACTTGACTTCCTACACAGCACCTCAGAGGACCGGATCATTTTCCCCCGGTACCGACTGCTCCGGTAAGCAAGGACAACGACCGGGAAGCGGCGGAAGGGGGGGGGGGGCACCTCTCCTGCCACCCATGAAAGTGATTCTGCGGTGAACCTGCCCCTGGGACCGCTTTTATGTGAAAAGACTGCTGGCTGAGTAAGAAATACCAGGGTTATAGCAGCTATCTGCTGCCATAACACTGGTATTTAACATCAAAGTACCGAAGCAAAACTGCGGCGTGCGGTCCAGAAGTGATTAAAATCACTGCTCATTTAAAAACAATTGATTTAAAAAATGTTTACATTGATACATGTCTCCCAGGGCAGTACCTAGGACCCCATACACTTCTTATGACAATAGCTTGCATATAAGCTTTTAAAATGAGGACTTTTGGATTTTTCATGTTCACTAGACCTTTTTCCCTGTTTGAGATGTTCTGGTGCAAACCGAACAGGGGGGTGTTAGGCCCATCCCTAGTGGTATTGGTAAAAGTCTCCTCCGTTAACCATCGGCCGGCAAACCTTATAACCCTCCCAGGTCAGGAGACTCAATCTCAACAGCATCGGGGAATGATCCAAGATTGCTTACGGTAAATAGCGGATATCAGCTACCCTGGGGAGCAATTCAGGAGAGACCAGACACATGTCAATTTGAGAGAGGGAGTGGTATGTGGCAGAATAACAGGAGTATTTAACAGCATCAGGGTTTTTCCACCTGTAGGAGTCTGCTATATTTGGCAACACAGGAGGCTAGGGTAGCATGGCTCACTGGGATCTACTTTAAATCCATCTAAGTCAGGGGATAGGACCAAGTTAAAGTCCCCCCAACAGAACAATTGGACCCTCCGCTATCTGACGCTACTGAGACATAATTGCTTCCCAGAAGGTAATCGTAAAAGGTAAAACACCCATAAAAGTATAAAAGGCATTATCAATTTGTAAGACTGCTATTACATATCTACCAAAACGGTCTAACAATAGAATTAATAGTGCAGCATAACGATTTAGCAATGAGGAGCGTCATACACTTTGCATAGTTGGAATATGTAGAATGAAATGTATAGGCTACAAACGCTCTTTTAAGAGCCATACCTTTCCTGGAAGATCAAATTAGGCTTGTGCTTCAAAATAAAATGCTAGAGATAATTTTATCTTGGAATTTCACCCTCTAACATTCCAAGACAAAGCAGTTAACTTGACAAGGACATCTCATAGACAAAAAATCATGAGCAATAGACCATTACCCTTTGACCCTTGCAGGGCCAGGCATTGAAGCCAGCTGTAATAGCACAAATGACATTTCCCCCTGAGCCTGCAAGCATTTGTGCATTTGTTAGTCACCAGTAAAAAATGGTAAAAGAGCATAAACTGCAATCAAGTTAGAAACTAAAAAAATATCCCACCCAGCCAGCTCATAAACTCAACTTCACAAAGCTTTCTCCCCAAATGAATAAACAAAAAATGGGGGATAGAAAGTCTCGTCCTGCTACATAAAAGACTGTTCGCCTTAGGATGCCAAAAAAGGTGGTGAGTTTAATGTAGGCTTCCAGGACAGCAAAAGCTAGAAAGTAATAACAAGTAAATCTAGCCAGGTATATCATGCTATAGGGCAGATCTTTCCCACAGATGTCTCTCTCTTATATTTAAGTTCCTGCTTTTCTCAAGCTTTTCGTAGGGCCATATCCTGATCCCAAAAATGGAGGATACACACCAATAGGGTC
Source organism: Pelophylax lessonae (assembly GCF_965119305.1). Taxonomy (NCBI): domain Eukaryota; kingdom Metazoa; phylum Chordata; class Amphibia; order Anura; family Ranidae; genus Pelophylax; species Pelophylax lessonae. The sequence goes on from NC_138769.1 coordinate 316,784,387, forward strand.
GGGGCTGTGCTCCCAGGAGGAGAGCTTGCAAGGGAATTCTATGAGCCCGTTCGAAGGCGGAGAGAAGGCATCCTGCCCAAGGGCTTCTTTCATCCAAGCTGTCAGGAATTCTTCTGGTTGTCTACCCTGCGATCCTTCTGGGAACCCCAAGAAGCAGGGGTTATTTCGATGCAGCAAGTGTTCTAAATCCCCTAGCTTTGCCTGGGATTTCTGTTCCTCCTGCATATCCCTAATGGCAGCTGGGACCAGGGAATAGGTCATCTCCTACAGAGCTAATACCTCGCTCAGCATTGGAGATGCAATGTCTCAGTTTGTGTACCTCCTCCTTTAATAGTGAGAAATCTACCCTCAGTGTTTCAATATGGTTAGTTAAGGAGGATTGACAAGTTTTATTAGCTTTCATGAGAATTGGCTCCTTTACCTGTGGAGCTGGAGGGTCTTCCTCCTCAACCAAAGATTTCTTCCCACAGGACATCCAGCGCTGGGGATGCAGGGGAGCTCTGCCATTCGGATCCTCTCTCTTGGCAGGTCTCAGCAGCAGTGTGTGGAGAGCAGCTGCTTGAGTGCACACTGATGCCGCCATCTTGGGATGCTCGAGCTGTCTTCTCCTCGGGTGTCGGCCGCATTTCTTTCCCATATTTAGTCATTGGAGGACAGTGCACCAACGGAGGTAATTTTCAGGCCTCAGGACAGAGGCAGCTAGTCAGGATTTGGCTCAGGAGCAATGTGCAGTAGTGGAGCGATGAGAGAGAGCTCTTCACATCCTGGAAGTTTGACCCCCCTATCTATGCTGTTTAAGGCGGTTGATTTCACTGCAAAAAAGCCCGTTGGCTGAAGACTTGGTCAAGGAATGCAGACTCAAATTGAAGGCTTTGTAGCCTCCCATTCATTGAGAATTTGCTTTTTGACTCTGAAGTAAATGTGATTTTAGAATGCACAGCAGATCATAAAAAAAGCCTTTCTGAGAAAAAAGTAATTTTCGCATAGATTTTTTAGTGGCCAGAAGATTCAGTCTCAGGAAGATAGAGATTTTAAGTGTAAAAAGCACTGGATGGGCTACAAGGGCAAAGCCAAGGGGGGCATTCTCTTTAACCCTTCTAGTCAGCCCCCCAAATCACAATAATGTGAAAGACCCAACAGGACGAAGATTAGGGATCTTCCTGCCACAGTGGGAGAGGATAATCTCCAACAGTATCATGCTATGAGTCAAAGTGAGGGGGTATGCTCTAGAGTTCAAATTCAAGCATTCAGTTGAGTATTGTTTAGTTCTCAATTTTAGACTGTTAAATGAAATCATCAGATACAAGAGGGTTCCTTTGGAGTCCATCTACTCGGTAAGGAACGTCCTGCGAAGAGATTATTTCATGGCAACCTAGAATCTTAAGGATGCCTACTGTATATACATGTTCCCATCAGAAAAAGCTCCCAAAGATTTCTATGTTTGGCAGTGGAGATTGGAGGAACTGTGCATTTTCAGAGCAGAGCACTCCCTTTTGAACTCTCCTCCATCCCATCAATTTTTTCAAAGATTATATAGGCCCAGTCTGAGGTTATAATGGTCTCCTCAAAAGAACTACAGATGGACATACCTGACAATGGTTAACAAATCTAGGATAGGGAAGATGAGCTTGAATCCATCTTAAGTAATCTTATTTTTGGGATGCACTCTCCATTCCAGACAACAACATTTTTCTCCCTAAAGGAAACAATTCAGAACATCAATGGCTGACTGACTCGTCTTCAGTATAATCAGTCAGTCTCGATAAGGGACATCATGTCAGTTTTGGGGCTCATGACTTTCACTATCCTTGCAGTTCACATGTTTTCACCTGAAACCCCTCCAGTTGTTCCTTCTTTGAGACTGGATTCAGGAATCTTTAGACAAGCAGGTAATTCTCCAAGCCCGTATCAAGGATGCTCTGTGGCAGTGGAGGAATTGTTACCACCTTGAGCGGGGACTTCTATGGAATTGGGCAGTTTCATTAAAACTGACCACAGATGAAGGCAATTGGGACTAGGGAGCCCATTTGGGATCCAAACTGGCACAGGGAAATTGTCGCTGGCAGAGGGCAGAGGCCAGAGCCTCATTCAAGTGGAGGGAAGTGAGTACAGTGGCCAAATCTCTTTCAGCCTTCTTGGATCAGATAAACTGCATAGCTGATGTACATTTATCTGACAATGCCATTACAGTGGCTTATCTAAACAAATTGGCGTGGCACCAAAAGCCCCTCCTTAATGTTACAGAGAGAATTATTTTTTGGGCAGAAGAAAATCTGAAGTTTATATTAGCCATTCATCTAAAAGGAGAATGCAATGATTTTGCAGACTTCTTTTTCTTGCCAGGAAGAAGGTTTATTCTGAAATTACTCCACAGTGGGGAATTCTGGATATAGACCTATTTGCGGTTCAAGTTAAGTTGAAAGCATGTATTTTTTTTCTCACTAAATCCAGCATTGGCAGTGGACATTCTCTTGAATCCTTGGGAGTTCAGCCTGTGTTATATCTTTCTCCAAATCCACCTGATTCCGTGAGTATTGTACAGGTTTCTACAGGAAGAAACAACTCTTATCTTCAAGGACTAGTTTTACATTCCCGTTTGCAGGTGTTGAAGTCAACCTCATGGTTACTGAAGAGAACATCCTGAGATCCATGGATTTGTCCGAAAGAGTAGTGAATACTATTCTTTCTAGTTGCAAAGCTATCATGAGGGCCATTTATCCTGGTTGTCAGGAAATGACAGGTTGTCTAGGGGTATGGCTACCGTTCTAGAATTTCTGCGGGATAGAGCAGATAAGGGCATGGTTTTGAGCACCTGCTACTAAAGACTTTCTGGTTTCAAATTCCTTATTTCTGCTATATTTTGATAACCACAAAGGCAAGCAAGCCTCTAGATGCACCTTAGTCAGGTGGATTAAAACTTCTATTTAAGAATCCTACAAAATCATGGACATGGATCCCCTGCAGTTTCTTAATGCTCATTCTAAAAAGAGCATTAGCGACACCCTAGGCAGGAAAAAGCTGGAGCCACTGTCATGGAAAATTCCCTAGAAGACCGGACAAATATGCCAATATACAATATGGCTGCACTAATTCACGCATGCGCATTAGCAAATGGCACGCAATGGCAAATTTGCTAATTGCCAGCATTCACTGGCCTATATAAGGACAGCTGTACCTCTCACTAATTGCTGGATTATTGTCAGCCCCCCCCCTCCCTTGCCCCCGTGTTCCTGTGCCTTGTGTATCCTGATCTTGGACTTTCTGTTACTGTACTGGCTTGCCCTTTCACCTGCTTCATCGATTCCTGGCTCTGACCTCTGGCTTGAACTTTGCTTCTACTTGATCCACTGTGTTTGACCTCGGCTTGGCTCAACGACTCTGCTAATATCTGCCTACCCCTGTATGACCAAGGCTTGTTCCGGTATCTGCTACCTGCCTCTGCTACTGACTGTTCCACTGTTTATGACCCCTAGCCTGGCTTCGGAAATGCTAGGGACACCTGCTCTGCAGCGCATCCTGCTTGTTCCTGCTACTATCCGGTGATCACCTTTGCATACTATTACAACCGTAAAGCCATGCTTCTTTGGGCACTGCATTCCCTTTAACACCTGCACTTAGCCACAAGGGGAGCCCTCTCAGCACTCGGGCCTCCGAGTCCCCTACTCCTGCGGATCCCGATCCATCCCTCACCAGTGCGGCCTCTGTTTCACCAGCCCAGGAATGCACCACTTCTACGCACACTGTGGTGGTTCCTCCTCCTGAACTGCGAGTGCCAACTCCTGAACGCTTCTTTGGTAACCGAAAGAAGTTCAGCGCCTTCAAGAAAGGCTGCCTCAGGAAATGGGGTTGACTGTGGGGTTCATTATTTCCTTGCTAACCGATGAACCCTAGGCTTGGGCCCACAACTTACTGGAACAAAAGAACCCTGGTATTAACTCTGTGGATACCTTCTTTGAATCCATGGCACAAATTTATGATGACCCACAGTGTGTGGCCACCACTGAAGCTGCCCTGCGTACCTTGCAACAGGGACGGCATCCAGTGGAAGATTACACCTTGGATTTCCACAAGTGGTCCGCAGATCTGGAATAAAACAAGGCAACTCTGAGATATCAATACCAGCTGGGACTGTCTGAAGCCCTTAAGGATGAGCTGGCCAGAGTAGGGACCCCCGTTACCTTAGAAGGTCTCATACAACTATCCATACAGCTTGATAGACGCCTGCGGGAGCAGTGGTCTGAACTATACCAGGCCTTCAGACCCACCTGGATGCTACCCAAGGTTCCACCTACACCTGCATCTGTGCCCTCCGCCAGGGCATCTTCTGAAGTAGAACAAATGCAAATTGGCCTGGTCCATTCTGCCTTAACCAGAGACTTGAGGTGCATTTAGCTGATGGTTCTAAGCCCAGTTCCAGACCAGTCATGCAAGAAACGGCACCTATCCTCACTTTGACAGACTCTGGCCATCAGGAATTTATCTGTTTCAATGTCCTGTGCGCACCCATGTTTTCTGTTATCTTGAGAATTCCTTGGCTGCAGACGTATAACCCACAGATTGATTGAGCCAAGAAAGAAGTCTTCTTTATCTCTACCTACTGCCTGCAGCACTGCTTCATCCCCGAATCCAGAGGTGCTACAAGCTGCTTGACCGTTCAACCAGTATCTAGCACCAACTAGAATGTACCACCAGCTTACCATGAGTTTCTGGACATTTTTGACAAAAAGACCAATGTCCTCCAAACCTCACCGGCCATATGATTACCCAGTTGTCCTGGGTGCTGAAATCCCTTTTGGGCGCATAGGAAATCAAGCTCAAAACCTTATGGCAATATATTGATGAGAACTTAGAAAAGGTTTTTTTTCTGCCCTTCCTTTTCCCCCGCTGGGGCTGGCATATTGTTCGTTGAGAAGAAAGACAAAACACTAAGACCATGTGTGGACTACAGGGAGTTCAATAAAATCACCATAAAAAAATCGCTATCCGCTCACTCTCATCCCCAAACTCTTTCAAAGATTTTGAATGGGTCTTCACTAAACTGGATTTGCGGGTGCCTTTAGTCTTGTCCGCATCCGTGAGGGGGACGTGTGGAAAATAGCATTCAGAACTTTGAATACCTCGTTATGCTATTCGGACTTTGCAAAGCCCCAGCCACATTCCAGCACTTCATGAACAATATCTTTTGAGAAGTTTTGGCCAACTTTGTAATCATCCACTTGGATGACATCCTCATCTTTTCTGCCACACTGGAGCTCCATAAAACACTTGTAAAGAAAGTACTCTTGACTCTGAGAAAGCACGGACTTTATGTTAAAGCCAAGAAATGTGACTTCGAAAGAAACACCTTTCAGTTCTTGGGCCTCATCATCTCTACAGATGGCAATGCAATGGATACACAAAAGGCGAAGGCTATCTTGGAGTGGCCAGCTCCTTCCGATAAAAAAGGTGCTCAAAGGTTTGTGGGCTTCTCAAACCTCTACAGGAGATTTGTGATGGTTTTTTCTGCCATTTTTTCACCTATTACTCACTTAAACCACCAGAATGCCCAATTCCAATGGACTCAAGAAGCCCAAGCAGCCTTTGAAAAATGGAAGACGCTGTTTATCTCAGCACCAGTTCTATAACATCCAGACCCTGCCCTGCCTTACATTCTGGAGGTTGACACTTCAGAAGTGGCCACAGGGGCACGCCTGTCTTAGTTTCTGGGGACCAAGGTGTTTCTTCACCCAGTGGCTTTTTTCTCACGAAAGATGAGCCAGCCAGAGAGAAACCATAATGTAGCTGATCGGAAACTGTTGGCCATAAACTCTGACCTGGAAAAGTGCAGATACCTTCTGGAAGGTGCCCCTCACCCCATTATAATTTTTAAGGACCACAAGAACCTGGAATATCTCAGAACAGCAAAACACTTAAGACCTCGGCAAGCTCAGTTTGCCTTCTTCTTTTCCAAGTTAAATTTCATAACACATATCTTCCTGGGTCCAAGAATGGAAAGGCGGATGCCCTGTCCCGAATGATTCCAGATACCCCTGAAGTTGTCACACCCAATACCATTTTATCAGCACATCATTTTATGCTAATGCAGCCTGATCTGAGTGCATCGTTCAAACAGGCTTCCATTTAGTGTATGGAACCAGAGGCATCTTTCCCTAAAGTATAACTAAAGGCAAAACTTTTTTTTGCAGTTTTGGATAGAGTGGAGAGGGATTTGATTATTTGTCAGTTTTTGCTGTCTGTGCCCCTGTTAGGGAGATTTGTCCTATTTACCATTATCATTGAAAGTAGAAAGAAAATCACAAAGTTTGGCTTGTCCTCAGAAAAGTATTAGATGGAAAATCTTCCAATGGGGACACTAGTTCTAGTGACCTGGGGGTCCCCAATGAATTCCCTTAATTTTTAGGGATTTCTGCTCACTTCCTGTTTGGCTATGAGACAGGAAGTGAAGGGAAATCTTGCCAATGGGACACAGATGGCGACAAAAAATATCTGACAGGGGTTAAAACCCTCCCTTGCTCTATCCAAATTGAAAAAAAAAGTTCTGCTTATAGTTCTACTTTAAGAAATCAAGAGGGGTTCCTTTGACATCAGGACAAGATCTTTGTTCCACAGCAAGCCAGACTTCAAGTTCTGAAAACTTTTCATGATCACCAACTTGCTGAGCACTTTAGGGTGTGGAAAACCACCAAATTTATTCAGCGATCATTTTGGTGGCCCAATTTAAAACAAGATTGCAAAAATGACGTGAGTTCCTGTATAACCTGCCAGCATAACAAGGGGTCTAATGCTAAATCCTGGAGACTGTACAGACCACTGCCAGTTCTGAAACAGCCATGGAAAATAATTTCTATGGATTTTATAGTAGTCTTACCTCCCTCAGAGGGGTTCACAACCATATTGGTGGTAGTGAACTGCTTCTCAAAAATGGCACACTTTTTGCCTATGATAGGCATGCCCTCTGCTCTGAATACGGCAAACATTTTTGTAAAAGGAGATAGTCAGATTGCACGGGTTACCGGGTAACATTTTTTCCTACAGGCGTGTACAATTTACCTCTAGATTTTGCAAGGGCTTGACAACTGAAGTATGCCTATCCTCTGCCTACCACCCACAAAGCAATGGACAGACGGAAAGAACAAACCAAACTTTAGAACAATATCTGCAATGTTTCTGTTCCTTCTCTCAGAATGACTAGGTGCCCTTCTTTGTGCTGATTTTGCAGATAACAACTCTGTGCACACTACCACCAACCAGTCTCCCTTCTGGGCAAACTATGGGTTCCATCCCTCTTTTCAGTTCCTGCAGTTCAGGACAGAATACGTTTTATTCAAACAAATTACTGGGCATGGTAATAAGTTATTGCGAGCTACTATGTATATTAACCAAATCAAATCAAAGAAGCTGTAAGCACTATTCACATTCTCATACAGGTGTGCAAATTATTTTCAAACAACTCAATCAATGTGCAGAGCTGTGTCACTAATAATCACAAATACAAATAAATCTGAAAATATCAAATATATCACCATCCACATAAATAAAGTGGCAAAAAGTACATGCAATCAAAGTGCACATAAAGTAAAGTTAACAAATGAGGTGATTATAAACAATCATTTGTGAAGTCCAAATGAATCCTGTGTAGTATAGCCCCAACAGTCGATGACCAACCATACAAGTGCTTCCATCTGCTGTTTGTAGTGCTCGATAATCATAACAAGGTATCACCACACTCTTGCTCCCCCCTTTTAGGTGTATTCTCATCTTAGGCTGTGTTACCTCATGTTTAAGTTTGGTCCTGTAGTGCTTTTTAGCCTCTGCAGGGCTAGAGTAAGTACAATCTAGATCTCCATGTTCCTCCTCCTTCATACCATTGCCTCACATCATACCAATACAGGAGCATATACAGTATCTGACAAAAATGAGTACACCCCTCACATTTTTGTAAATATTTTATTATATATCCACCTTCCATTTGAGGATGCCCCACAGATGCTCAAAAGGGTTTAGGTCTGGAGACATACTTGGCCAGTCCATCACATTTACAGCTTCTTTAGCAAGGCAGTGGTCGTCTTGGAGGTGTGTTTGGGGCCATTATGTGGGAATACTCCCCTGCGGCCCAGTCTCCGAAGGGAGGGGATCATGCTCTGCTTCAGTATGTCACAGGATATGTACGCATTCTTGGTCGCCTCAATGAACTGTAGCTCCCCTGTGGCAGCAGCACTCATGCAGTCCCAGACCCTGACACTCCCACCACCATGCTTGACTGTAGGCAAGACACACTTGTACTCCTCATCTGGTTGCTGCCACACATACTTGACACCATCTGAACCAAATAAGTTTATCTTGGTCTCATCAGACCACAGGACATTATTCCAGTAATCCATGTCCTTAGTTTGCTTGTCTTCAGCAAACTCTTTGCGGGCTTTCTTGTGCATCATCTTTAGAAGAGGCTTCTTTCTGGGATGAAAACTATGCAGACCAATTTCATCCAGTGTGCACCTGTGCGGAGTATGGTCTGAGCACTGACAGGCTGACCTCCACCCCTTCAACCTCTGTAGCAATGCTAGCAGCACTCATACGTCTATTTCTTAAAGACAACCTCTGGATATGACGCTGAGCACATGCACTCAACTGCGCTAATCGACCATGGCGAGGCCTGTTCTGAGTGGAACCTTTCCTGTCAAACCACTGTATGATCTTGCCATCATGCTGCAGCTCAGTTTCAGGGTCTTGGCAATCTTCTTATAGCCTAGGCCATCTTTAGGTAGAGCAATAATTATTTTATTTAGATCCTCATAGAGTTCTTTGCCATGAGGTGCCATGTTGAACTTCCAGTGACCAGTATGTGAGAGTGGGAGCGATAATACCAAATTGAACACACCTGCTCCCCATTCACAGCCTGTAACACTAACGAGTCACATAACACCAGGGAGGGGAAAATGGCTAATTGGGCCCAATGTGGACATTTTCACTTAGGGGTGTACGGTGTACTCACTTTTGTTGCCAGCGGTTTAGACATTAATGGCTGTGTGTTGAGTTATTTTAAGGGGACAGCAAATTTACACTGTTATACAAGCTGTGCACTCACTATTTTACATTGTAGCAAAGTGTAATTTCTTCCGTGTTGTCACATGAAAAGATATTATAAAATATTTACAAAAATGTGAGGGGTGTACTCACTTTTGTGAGATACTGTATGCAGGCAATAGTGCTTATACCATAAAACACCATAGGCCTTTATTAAAACACAGAAGGAAAACTACTCACATTTACCTGGTGCTAACAGTCCACCAGACTATACACGATCAGTACTCTATATTTGATATTTCCGTGACACTGCATGAGCCGCACAAACCCTATATTCCAGTGAATCCACACAAGGTCCGGGTGCCTTCAGGGGGCAGTACAGGAGGCCATGCAAAAAGCTCAGAGGAACTGTGACAAGAGTAGGAGGGAAAATCCTGTCCCTAAGGTTGGAAAGTCACATTAGCGACTTGGAGGATCAGATACCAGCATTGCTCAATGAGTCCAGAACAACTGCAAGACAGGCCCAGCTTAATAAAGATAAGACCGATGATATTGAAAATTGTCTGCGGCGCAACAATGTGCGCATTGTGGGGCTCCCGGAGAAGGTAGAGGGCAGAGACCCTGGCAGGGAGTCCTTCTCTCCCTTGTTCGTGGTGGAAAGGGGCCACCTGGTCCCCACCAGAGCACTGCCATGCAATGCTCCCAGGCCCATGCTGGCCAAGCTGCTGCATTACAGGGACAGGGAGAAAGTGCTGTGGCTGACCAGGGAAAAGGCGGAGGTCAAGTTTAATGGTGTCAGGGTATCCTTTTACCCGGACTTCTCTGCGGAGGTCCAAAAACAACGTGCCAAGTTCATCGATGTTAAACAACGACTCAGACGCATTGGATTGCTCTATGCTATGCTATACTCAGCCCGCCTGCAGGTCACTGAGGAGGGTAGGGCGCACTTTTTTGATTCTGCCGCGGATGCGGCAAGCTGGCTTGACGTCCATGAACCCTCCCTCCGCCAACGCCGACGAGAGGATCCCGGTGAGTGAGGGGCACCATGCTGTGGACTAAGCATCTCTACAGGCCTGGACCCTGTGGATGTTTACCCCGGCCGGGGTCACTACCATTTTTGTGATGGAACAGATGTGCTCCAACCAACGAGTGCTTCTTCTAGTTACGGTGATGTACCGAATACACCTTGCTTGGATTACTAAGTGCAGAATGCGCGGTTGCGCACAGCGGGATGGAGGGCCACCACTGGTTTTTGGGGCTGACATCCCTGATGGGCAGACTGGCTCTACTGCCCGCCCGCCACTTGTGTTTTGTTGAGGCACCATTGTGCCTTGTCCCTATGGGACGTGTTCTTTTTTTTCTTTGCATTTACTTTTGAGGAATAACACACCATTGGCTTTGACAGCGTCTTGGCCACGGACTTCCCGATTGACAGTGCTCACTTAGGTCTTGTTACTTTCAGAGATGTATAGTAACTAAGTAGAACTACTTCACTACTGTACTTAAGTACCGAAAGGCGGTATCTGTACTTTCCTGGAGTAGAATTTTTTTCTCCTACTTCCACTTTTACTTCACTACATTTTTTCGATGATTTCAATACTCCTACTACTATTTTTTTTTGTGCTGCATAGTTACTCGTTACAATTATAAAAATTACCACTGCCAGAACAGTAGATGGCAGGTTTCATGAAGTTCAAAAAAATGTGTATAATGTCATGTGTAAATCAGCGCATACGAAAATAAATGATACTGTATGTATAAATAAAATGGTCTACATATCTGCTGTTAAGGGGAAAGAGAAGCTCCCCCAACCAAGGAGAGTCACAAGCGTACATAGACCTTTTTTTCTGGTAAGAGGCTGATTTAGCTTTTTTCACTGGAAGTTGAGAGCACAGGTTTTGCAGTTTTGTTTTACTGGAAGAGTCTATTTGGATATTATTTTGCACTTGCATATTATTTACCGCCGGGTAAGGGGGAAATCCACAAGGTGGTGGGAGTCTGCACCTATTATTTGGAATAGCACCTGTTTGATTCCTGCACCTTTGAAAATATATTTATCTTGTTTTGTCACTAAGGATGATCGAACTTTTGAAAAGTTCGGTTCGGCCAGAACATCCGAACTTCCCGAAAGTTCGGCCCGGATTTCAGAACCCCATTGAAATCAATGGGACCCGAACTTCGGTAATCAAAAAACACCATTTTTAAGCCCTAAAACCCAATAAACGCCCCTAAAAAGTGCCCAGGGTTCTGGGTCATGCCCCATTAACTATTAATCACACAAAAAAAGTTCTTAAAAATTGTCATTTTTGATAAAAAAGCCAATTATTGAAAAAATAAAAAAAAAAAAAAAGAGATTTTTTGATTTTTACATTTTGGATTTCAGATCTGGGGGGTCTAAAAGGTGTACATGTGAAGTTTCAGCTCTGTAGCATGTCCAGAACCAGAAAAAAAAAAAGATTGTTTGTATTAGAACACTTTCTTTCAGGACAGGTAGTTAGCTTCTCTCCCGGTTTAATAGCAGGCATTTTTTGGGGTTCTTTGCAGTCAGGAAAAAAATCTGAACTTGTGTATAGTGGTACTGTGCACAAGTTCTGATGTTTTGCCTGCCTCCAAAAACCCCCAAAAAATGGCAGCAAAAACACACCTGGGCATTTTTTTTTGGACGCTAGCGTTTTTTTTTGGCATTTTTTTGGGTTCTTTGCAGTCAGGAAAAACATCTGAACTTGTGTATAGTGGTACTGTGCACAAGTTCAGATGTTTTGCCTGTCCCCAAAAACCCCCAAAAAATGGCAGCAAAAACACACCTGGGCATTTTTTTTTGGACGCTAGCGTTTTTTTGGCATTTTTTGGGTTCTTTTGAGGCAGGCAAAACATCTGAACTTGTCTATAGTGGTATATATACACACTGGTATATATACACACATACTTATATGTTTATACACACCTAGACATATATAGGTGTGATAGTAGCAGAAATATATTAGTGTAAATGATTTCATTAGCGCAAGCATATATTTCTGCTACTATCACACCTATATATGTCTAGGTGTGTATATAAATATATGTATGTGTGTATATACACCACTATAGACAAGTTCAGATGTTTTGCCTGCCTCAAAAGAACCCAAAAAAATGCCAAAAAAAACGCTAGCGTCAAAAAAAAAATGCCCAGGTGTGTTTTTGCTGGCATTTTTTGGGAGTTTTTGGAGGCAGGCAAAACATCAGAACTTGTGCACAGTACCACTATACACAAGTTCAGATGTTTTTCCTGACTGCAAAGAACCCAAAAAAAATGCCCAAAAAAACGCTAGCGTCCAAAAAAAAATGCCCAGGTGTGTTTTTGCTGCCATTTTTTGGGGGTTTTTGGAGGCAGGCAAAACATCTGAACTTGTGCACAGTACCACTATACACAAGTTCAGATGTTTTTCCTGACTGCAAAGAACCCAAAAAAATGCCAAAAAAAACGCTAGCGTCCAAAAAAAAGGCCCAGGTGTGTTTTTGCTGCCATTTTTTGGGGTTTTTTGGAGGCAGGCAAAACATCAGAACTTGTGCACAGTACCACTATACACAAGTTAAACATATATAGGTGTGATAGTAGCAGAAATATATTCCTGTAAATGATTTCATTAGCGCAAGCATTTATTTCTGCTACTATCACACCTATATATGTCTAGGGGTATATATTCAGACATATATGTCTATATATACCCCCTATACACATGTTCAGATGTCATGTCTGACATCAAACATGTCCTCAAAAAAGCACTGGCAGTGGCAGCCCCTGCTGCATAAAAAATGCTTGGCTGGTGAGAAGCCATATTCCAGTTACGAAGCTATTCAGAGAAATTATCATTTCTCTATAGCGGTCACCCTGCTATGGAAGGGTTTTGTCACCCTGCCATAGCAGTCACTGCCAGTTAACACTACACTACGGTCCCCTTACACTTAACACTTTCCCTACAGAAACTCAATTTTTGAAGCTAACTTAAGTGTAAAGGAGCACTCTAACTACATTAGATATCCCTTTCCGCACACTAAAAATAGCTAAATGACACTTTTAAAGTAAAATTAACAGAACTGCTTCCATTCTCTTCCATGTCCAGTATAACAATGCTAGGAATATGGCGGGGGCGATCTTATATACTGGGGGGCGTATTCACTAATGATTGGTCTAGGGACCCCCTAGTCACTCCAATCACATTCCTAGCATTCTCCTGCCCCCTCAATTGGCTTTTGCTAATGGTTCTGGTCCAGTCACAGGCTTTTAAAGCCCATTTCCTGAAGCATTGCATTTTGGGTGGTTCTGGTTGCCGAATTCCGAACTTTTTGGGCAAAAAGTTCTAAATTCGGCCGAACCTCGAACACCCAATGTTCGGGTCGAACCGATGGTGGACCCGAACCGTTCGATCATCCCTATTTGTCACATATATATGGTATTATGGCATTATATATATGGACTTTTTATTGACTTTGATTTCATACACTCTTCCTTTATTTCATTATTGGAATATATTGTTGTATATCACATTGGTTTATATATGATTTTGCGCACCAATAAGCTGTGGAGAAAAAAAACATGCAGGGAAAAGAAGGAGGGATGCTTTAAAGGAGGAAGGGAGGAACATACTTTATCTGTTTTTGTTTTTCAAAAAGTTACAGCTAAGGAATTGTGATTGTCCTTTAGGTTAATCATTTGAAATAATAAAAAACAATATGATGTTCAAACTTTTGACTTCTTTCTTTAATAACTACATAACACAGTATTTGCACTTTTACTTTCAGTACTTGAGTAGCAATTTTTTTTTAAAAACTACTGGTACTTTTACTTTCAGTACTTGAGTAGCAAAATCTTAAAAAAAAACTACTTGCAAGTACAAAAAATGTTGAATACTTTAGTACTTCTACTCAAGTCACTTTTTGATAGAGCACTTCCACTTCTACTCAAGTCACTTTTTGATTGAGCACTTGTACCTTTTCTCAAGTATGGGTTTCGAGTACTTTATACAAGTGTGGTTACTTTCCAGACCCCTGCTCTGGGCATCTGCTCATCTGGATGGTGCCCTCTACCTTCAGATTTTTCCTACATGGCTGGACTCCCTATAGTGTCATGGAATGTGCGGGGACTCGGCTGCCCTCAGAAGAGAGCCATGATAGTTGCACAACTGCGCAAGTATCATCCAGCGATCATAGGATTGCAGAAGACTCACCTTGTGGAAGACTATGTGGGGTGTTTACGATACTCCTGGGTGGGCCGGAGTTACCATTCCACTCACTCTTCTTATTCCAGGGGGGTGAGTGTTCTGGTGCATAAGGCCCTCGCCTTCCAGGAGTTGGGGGTGAGGGTGGATTCAGAGGGTCGATTTGTATTCCTGCACTGTAAAATATTTAATGTTACCTGTGTTTTGGCGGTGGTCTATATTCCTCCTCCATTTTCCTCCGGGGTGCTCCGTGAACTTTTACAGTAGACAAGGCAGATATACCACTTTGTGATTGGTGATTTTAATGGGATCTTGGACCCTGCCAGAGATAAACATCCACCTGCCCTTCCAATGGCTTCTGCCAGGGGTACCGCTCTCTCAGGCTTTTTGGGGGAGCTGAGCTGGCTGGATGTATGGTGCTCACGGCATTCCTGACACGGTTATATTCTCCTGCTTTTCCAAGACTCATCTCTCTTTATCCCGCATCGACCTGTGTGTGGGCACTGGAGCTGTGCTCGCGCTGGTGGACCGGGTGGAGTATGCTTTGAGGGGGATTTCGGACTACTCACCGCTGGTGGTCTGGATCACCGCGCGGCCTCAGACCAGATTGCATAGGGCCCCCTGGCGCCTGAATGCTTTCTGGCTGAAGCTTTTCCCACCGGATGCTAATATTTCAACTGAAATGACCTCTTATTTTATGGATAATGACCTCTCTTCCAATGTACTTATGCGGTGGGATGCATTTAAATGTTTTCTCAGGGGCGTTTTGATTGCTAATATTAAAAGAGTGCAAAACACCTCTAGACATTTTGAGGAGCAATTGGCTCAACGGACCCATGATTTGGAGGAGGAGCATATTACCAACCCTTCGGATGAGACGAGGGATGCATGGTTGTCTGCCCAGAGGGTGTGGGTGGGGGAATTGCAGACTAAAGCCGATAAGAAGCGTTTTTTTGATAAAACTACATTTTATGAGGAGGGGGAGTGGACGGGCTGCCTACTATCACGCATTGTGAGGGTGCGCCCTTCAGCCCCCCCCCCCCCCATTGGTGCCCTTAAGCTATTAAATGGTCGGCTGGCCACTACACCTGAGGCAATTATGTCTGAACTGGTGCGCTTCTACTCTAACCTGTACTCCTCTAGGGTGTCTTATGCTCCGGAAGACCTACAGCAATATTCTGGAGGCCCCCATCACTGAGGATGAGCTGCGGGAAGAAGCGGCTCTGTTTCCTGGTTCTAAGGCCCCTGGTGATGATGGCCTCCCAATCAAGATATACCAACAATACTCTGAGGTACTTCTCCCTAAGTTGCTAGAGGTATTTAATGCTGCTATAGACATGGGTACTTTGCCAGACTCCATGACTAGGGCCAGTATTGTCCTGCTGCTTAAGCCCGGTAAACCCGCATCGGACCCTGGCTCCTATAGACTGATGTGAAAATATTGGCAAAGGTTCTAGCGAGGAGGATTAATACCATCATTGCACATGTTGTCCATCAGGACCAAGCGGGCTGTATGCCTAATAGGTCCACAGCAATTAATCTTCGCCGCTTGTTTGTGGCCATGCAGACACCGGCTGATAATACGGGTGATAGAGCGCTGCTATCGCTAGACGCTAATAAAGCGTTTGACAGCGTGGAGTGTGACTACTTGTGGGCAGTGCTGGATAAGTTTGGGTTCAGCCCTATCTTCATATCATGGGTACGATTGCTATACTATCGCCAACAGGCTTCCATTAGGGAGGGTGGCAGGATGTCGGAGAATTTCTATTTGGGAAGAGGAACTAGGCAAGGGTGCCCACTGTCCCCACTCCTTTTTTGCACTGGCTATTGAGCCACTCGCGGCCACCATTAGAACTCAGGCTTCCATAGATGGATTTTATTATGGCCCCCTCCAGGAGAAGATTCTGCTTTATGCAGATGATATGCTCCTGATGCTTGGGGACACGGGTGCTTCTCTGCGGGCTACCATGGCCACCATAGCGGACTTTGGCCGCTTCTCCAGCCTCACCATAAATTGGTCCAAGTCGGCTCTGTTGCCGCTGGATAAAACTGTGGACCCTCTCTTGGGAACGCTGTGTCCAGTCCCTGTGGTGACTAGGTTTAGATACTTGGGGATAGTGATTCCACGGATCCGGTCCAATTTTGTCATCTAAATATACACCTGCTCCAGGCCAGGTTCCGTGACACGATTAAGGTTTGGAGTAAGTTGTGGCTATCAGTCGCCGGCAGGGTGAACCTGATTAAGATGGTTCTGATTCTAGAGCTCCTGTATTTCTTACACAATTCCCCCATAGTTATTACTCTGAAAATATTCCGGGTGGTCAGCACGTTGCTTAGGTGTCTCATATGGCAGGGGCGGGCAACTCGGATCCGGATTGAGCAATTGCAGAAGTCCAGAGACTTGGGGGGCCTCTCTCTTCCCAACCCGTGGATCTATTACCTAGCATCCCAGCTGCAGCACTTGGTTGTGCTATGGCTGGGACGGGGGGTGGTCCTGCTCTGACACTCATGGGGCATTTCACAGGTGCGAACAGAATACCCGAGGGGTTGGAGGCTCAACTCTTAACCCACCTATAGGCTTCTTCAGAAAGTCTGGGATAAGGCCAAGCAGCTGCAGCAGGCCACCGGTTACACTTCCTATAGCCCCATTTGGCATAACCGCACGTACCCTGAGCTGGGCAAGCTGGACCAGGCTGGGAGGTGGCTGCCTTTGGGGTATGCCACATTAAACACATCTTGCTCAATGGAACGTTAGTGTCCTTTGAGCAATCGCAACTTAAATTCTCCCTACCGAATACTATGCTGTACTACTACATGCAGCTCCGGCATGCACTATGAGCTCAGCCCTCATTGTTACATTCCAGTTTGTCCTCTACACCGGTATTTTTCCTTATGGAGCAATTTACCTCCACTAAAGGTTTTATATCTGCTTGTTACGCAGCCTTGTTGGGTTTATATCTGGACAGGTATCCTTGCAAGGCGTGTGATCAGTGGAGTGGGGATGTGGGGGAGATCCCTGATGAGCAGTGGGAGGATGCTTTGGAGTCAGTTAGAAAATGCTCACTCAATGTTTCCCATCAGGTGTCCCAGTTGTATATCCTCCTTCGAGTTCATCATACCCCGGTGAAACTGCATGCTATGGGTCTTCGTCCGGACAATATGTGCAATAGATGTGAGAGGGATGCGGGGGATCTAATACACTTGTTATAGAGATGCCCGAAACTGCATCGGTACTGGGCATCTTTGACTTCCACTATAAACAGAGTTCTGGACTTGGAGATCCCATTGGATCCCAAGCACTGCCTCTTGGGTATACTGGATAACATTATAGAAGATAGATATTTACGTGAGGCAGCTGCGCAAGCTCTGTTTCAGGCTCGGCTGCTTATTCTTAGACACTGGATTGATTGGGATCCCCCCACATGTGAGATGTGGATGGAGCAATTGGGCTCCATCCTTCGCATGGAAAAATATATATACCTGCATAGGGGTGCTCTGGCTAAGTTCCAGAAAATCTGGGGGGTTTGGCTGAGTTCTCCAGGGATGGCTTCTACGGACCTGATCCTAGACCGTCTGCTGCTTTAATTGTTGGGGTTGGTGTGGGCCTCCTGTGATCTGGGTTGGGGGAGCCGCTTTGCTCTTTGATGCATGAATAATCTCTAGTATTGCAATCTTAGGTTCAGGTTGATTTCTGCTTTCTAATGCATATCTTTTTGATGGCTGAGATCTGTAAACTATTATGTGCCTTATCTGGTTACTTTTTTATCGTTGCACTGTTTGTATATGTGTGCGATTTTTCAATAAACTTTTCTCTTGATTTAAAAAAAAAAAAAAAGGTTGGAGATAAGGTATGGCTCTCCTCAGCAAACCTTAAACTTTCTTGTCCTTCCTGGAAGTTAGGGCCAAAATTAATAGGCCCATTTGAAATCAAGAGGGACGTTAACCCAGTGGCATTCAAACTTGCAATGCCAAAAAGAGACTTCACATTGACCAGGTAAAACGCCACAATGTTCCCAGAGCGGACCTTGCACTGATTACAGATAAGCTTCAGCCAGCAGCTCCCCTTAAACCACGAGACAGGGAAAAACACCGGGCAAGCCCATAGCGTAATACTGACAAAAATCTTTATTAAAGGTAAAATAAAGACAGCCTCTTACTTGTGAAAGAAGGGTAAAATCACAGTAATGCCGGCGGGTCCCGTGGGCACCTCACCAAATCTCCAGACAGCAGTGGGCGACGTCTGATTGCTCCACCTTCCCCCCGGACGCGTATCGTCCCCCAATGGATGGGGACTTCTTCAGCGGTGTGTAAAGGTAGGTGTCGACGTCGCCCCTGATGCACAGAAGTTTCTTATCAACCTGCTTCCAGCCTGGAAGCAGGTTGATAAGAAACTTCTGAGCATCAGGGGCGACGTCGACACCTACCTTTACACACTTCTGGTTCTGCTTCCTTTTTGCCCTGCTGCCAAGTATGCCCAGAACTGCTAGGGACACCTGCCCTGCAGCGCATCCTGCTTTTTCCTACCTACCATCTGGTGATCAGCTCTGCAGACTACTACAACTGGCAACCCATGCTTCTTTGTGCACTGCATTCCCTGTACCACCTCCAGGGGTGTTCAGCACTTCGCTGCAAGGAAAGCCCTTTCAGCACTTCGGCCTCCAACCAGGTACGTGACAACCACCCTGGAGCAAATTTGAAGGGCAGCCACTTGGTCTAATTTTTTCGTGTTGAAAAGATCTCTCTAGCCAGGATCAGGATTCAGGATCAGGCTTTTGGGAGGAAGACTCTCCAAGCAGTGGTTTCCCACCTAGTCTGGTGAGTTCTTTTACTTATCCTCTCAAGGGGCTGTTCTGGAAGACTACTGGGGAAAAACCAGAGTTGGCCTTTCAGGTAACTCTGTTTCCAGTAGTCTCCAGGACAGCACCTTCCTGCCCTATTGTTGAGATTTTGTTATTTGTACGGTGTTTATATTTGTACGGTGTTTATGTTTTTTTTCAGTGCTGTTCTTCGGTTCTCATATTAATTGACCAAGTGCCTGAAGGACTTTCTTTTGAGTTTGTGTTTCCTGTCCGGGTGGGAGCAGCTTCTTCTCTCAAGGGCTGTCCTGAAAGACTACCGAAAATAGAGTTACTGGTGAGTCTAACTTAGCTTTTTATGGTTTTCAGCATTAATTTACAGCCTGGATTATGTATAAAGTTGGGCTATGGGTGTTCAAAACACCAAACACCAAACACCAAAGCTGCATGTATGTCTGAGTGGCAGTCAGACTATTTAATACAGGGCCTCATTAGAAGCCTTTTAAAGTGGTTAACGAGACTTACCTATAGGTACCTAGGAGATATTTACATTTCATGCAGCCGATGACGTAATCGGCGCATGTGCTCTGAAGGAACAGCCGCCCGTGCCGTTTCTTCAGAGCCCTGTGCCGTGACTGGCGACTCCCATGTGCATGCGTCGGAGTGACGTCACGCAGCTTCGGCCAATAGCACAGCCAGAGTCCGCAGACTCCGAAGACGGACGAAGATGGATGCGACCTCCGACTGGGATGACTCGGGCTTCGTTTGCAGGTAAGTGTAACATAATGTGCTAGTATGCATTGCATACTAGCAAATTATGCATTTACTTTGCAAATAACTAAAAATAAAAAAATTCCAGGCTTTATTTCCTCTTTAAGGACTCTGGCTGAGTAAGGTTTATGTCGCTTCTGCATTCCTTATAGCTTTGTCTGTTGTGTGGCATAAGCTATACTGTGATTCGTCAAATGATTCACATCTGTGAATGCCCAGAACAAGCATGAAATTAAAATCTGACCTATTTTGTTGCCATCTTGCAAATTTTAATGAAAAGGGTGGCTCGGAGTACTATTCCCCCATTCTCTTCACATGATTTCGAGTTCATCAGACCTCACTATCATTGCACTAGGTATTAGGGCTTTAACAGATGAAGAGATTAGCTGGGATGTGCAAAGTGCAAGCAAGTATAAGCAGAATGGCTTTGAATAGGCAAAAAGTCAGATTCCTTTTAAACAAAAGTAGCTTGTAAACTTTTTCATATTTGCAGTGTAATTTCACCTTTGTGGATTTTTTTTTACTATAAAGCAGGGCAGTAAATAATCATGTATATGTACAATATGTTAAACCAACTGTTAGAGCATCCACTGTGCCCTAATAAATATAGTTAATGACTATGGCAATAGAGCAATTTTTTTCCTGTTTGCACACATGAAAAAATCAGCATTTTTGGCTATAAAATTACTTAAAACTTCCAAAACATTATATTTTCAGAGAGCAGAGGTCCTGTTGGATAAAAAGTAGTTGCAATTTTTTATGTTTCACCATGTTTGATATCATGAAAAACAATGGTACCTAACAATCTCCATAGGCAATGCTTTAAAAGCCTTTACATCTCATTAGTACAGAGCTAGCTGTTATTGTTTTCACTCAGACATGTGGTGATAACTCACATATGAGGGAGTCCCAGAGTAAAAAAAAAATGAGCAGAGGGATGGCATGACAGGGGGGCATAGAATGACAGCAAGGGAAGGGTTAAAGGATGGTAGGATAGTGAGGCCGGCCTTATGGGCCATGTCTGTGCCTGGGAGGGGTCACATAGAAGTTTAGGGAAGTGGTGTGGTGTGATGGGCTAGTCGGGAGCAGAAAGGAAGGAAAGTAGCTTGGCAGCTGCTGCTCTGTGTCCATACATCCACCCCTTTCTTTCGCCGCTGGACTCTGTGTGGCATGGCTAATTGGGAACAGCTTGTGTCCCAGCTGCTCCCACTGTGGAGGCACTTATAAATTGGTAGTGTTAGGACTGCAGGTTACACAAGGTGCCGTGAAGGGGCCTTGCAGCTTACACATACATTTGCAAATGTGTGTTAACTAAACCCCTGTTTTTAACCTATATTGTTAGACAGGTTGATTCGGTTTGTTAGCAGACTGGTCGTTGAGTATGGTTTTCTTAGGGCCAGTTGTTCTCACGCACCTCATTCAAAGTCCCAACTTTTTCTCTTTAATTTGCACCCTCCAGTGGTGGCTCCAGGCACAGACTGGCTGCAGACTCAGGTGGAGGTGATCATAAATGGGTGGGACACATGCTCACCTTCAGGGAGCCCAGGCCTCTGGAGCGCTTCAGCCTGGACTCCGCCCCCCCCCGAGCTCAGCGCCAACATGGGAGACCTGAACAGGACCCTCCAGGCCCCTCCGAGAAGCGTGTTATTGCTTTGGCTGGAGGTGAGTCTGGGAGGAATCCCCATCGTGGGCAAAGCTCGGCAGGAGGGGAGAGAGGAGCCTTACACATGTCTCCCTTTCTGCTTGTCGCCTGTGTATGGAGCATACAGCCGCTGCCTCTGCTGATGTCCCTGGCAGGCAGGCGGCTCGGTGGGGGTGAGCAGCAGTAATGGATGCCAGCCAGGTTCCTGAGGCAGCCAGCAGTCCCCCTTTTCCGGTGGTCTCGAGCCCAGGAGGAGCTGGGAACAGCAGTGAACACTGCACGCTGGGCGCCCAAGCCGAGGGTAGCCAATCCAGGATGTTGGTGAGCAGGTCTCGTGCACATCTGAGGAGAAGCAAGTGGGACCAGCAGCACAGACCCTTGGCAACCAGGGGCAACCCTTGACCCTGGGATGCAGTCGGTGATCGTTCGGCCGGCAGAGGTGGATATTCGGTCAGAAGGTGAACTGTCCTGGTCTGAGGTGGACGACGACCTGGGGCATCCGGTTTCGAGGGCTTTCACCAAGACAGCTGTTGGGCCCAGTCCTGGGCAGCCTGGTAAGTGCAGCACTGTTTTGTCTTCATTATCTGTGCAGTCTATTTTGCAGGATTTGTTAGGCCAGGTTAGGCGGAAGAGTGGTAGTAGGGTAGTTACTGATGACAGTGCTTTATCCGCTCCACGGACAGGGGGTTCAGTTTCTGCTTCTGTGGGTTCAGGTGCGGTTGCACGGGCATCGCCAGCAACGGTGTGGGTTCCACCTGGGAGTCGAAAGGTGCGTACGGTGGAATCCCCCCCAGCGGGATTGTCCAGTGGTGTGGGGTGGGGGGGAACCAGTAGTGGTGGCCGTGGGAAATCCTGGGAGTGCGATGGGGCAGATCTGCAGGAGGTGACGGGGACAGCAGTAAAAAAGTGGATCCCATTCCTTTGGCAGGTTCCGCGAAGTGCGAGGCCTACATTTATTATGAGAGCCCTTTGGGTTCTCATCTCAAAGTGGAAGTAAAGGAAAAAATTTGGAGGGGTAAGTATGTGGAAATCTTCAGATTACTGCCCTTAGAGAAATTCAATCTGGATAGAGGTTGAAGCCAGAAAGATTGAGCGTAAGAAAGAAAGAGGATGAGGAGAAGCGATGTTACCAGCTAATTCTGCGGACCTTTTCGAATTGGTTACAGACTTTCACCATTCTGGCCAGTGTCATCGGAGAAAGGTCCCCGAAGCACTATTCCGCCCTTTTCTGTTACCGGGAGGCCATCAGTGAGGCACACAGGACGTATGGTGGCATGGCCTGGCTATGATACAATGAGCAATTTATACAACGAATGGCTATCAGACCATCTCTGCATTGGAACCATAAGGACATTAGTATGTGGATGAGACATGACGTCCGCGCGGGCTCCCAATCTGTTTTTTCAGGGAGGGGTCGGTGGTACCTGCGCCTTGGGACAACTGACCGCAAAACGTCAAGGCTACTGCTGGCAGTACAACGAGCGAGCCTGTAAGTTCGGATCTGCCTGTCACTTTAAGCATGAGTGTTCCGGCTCTGTTGGATCCCATGCGCTGTCGCGATGCTTCAAGTGTGGCAAGGGGTGTACTGGAGAGTCTGCAGGTAAGATGAACAATTTTGGTGAGGCTGGAAAGGATGCTTCCTTTTCTGTGTAGATATCCCAACAGGCAGGCGGCAGTGTTGTTGAAGGAGGACTTTTCTCTTGGTTTCCGCATCCCGTATTCCCTGTCTTCTGTCCCGACAATGTCACAGAATTTGCGTTCAGCCCCACAACATCAAAGCGTGGTCACGGCCAAGCTGCAGAACGAAGTGGCTCTGGGACCGGTGGCCAGCCCCTTTGCTGAGTTGCCTCATTAGGACTTGGTGGTGTCTCCACTCAGGGTGGTCCCCAAGAACAAGTTCAGGTTAATTCACCACCTTTACTTTCTGTAGGGTGGTTTGGTCAATGATGCTATCGCTCCAGGCGTGTGCTGTGACCTACACCTCCTTCGATGCAGCGGTATTCTGGGTGCTCCTTATGGGCGTGGCGTGGTGCGCTCATGGCTAAAGCAGATATTGAATCTGCTTTTCACCTGCTGCCAATTCACTTGTACAGTTTTCGTTTGCTTGGTTACATTTGGCAGGGGGCGTACTATGTTGACCGCTGCCTGCTGATGGTTTGCTCTATATCCTGTGCGTTGTTTGAAATGCTTAGCTCTTTCATTGAATAAGTTGTGTGGGATGTATCCGGAATCAACTTAGTCATTCGTTATTTGGATGAATTCTTGTGTGTCGGTCTGCTTTCTTCCAACGTTTGCTCCATTTTGCTGGGTACATTACAGCATATCGCTGTCCGTTTTGGGGTCCCGTTGGCTTCCAAAAAAACAGAGGGGCCAACATTGTCTGTCTGTTTCCTAGGCATTATTCTGGATTCCCAGGCTATGGAGTGTCACTTGCCCACTGATAAGCTCGAGGCCCTGAAGTCTGAAGTTCGTGGGACTGTTGGTAAGTGCAAGATTTAGCTCCGATAATTGCAGTCGCTATGGGTAAGTTGAATTTTACTTGTCGGATTATGCCTATGGGCAGGGTGTTTTGCAGACGACTGTCGGCATCCACAGCTGAGGACAAATCACCCACTCACTTTTTGCGTTTGACAGAGAAAGGATATGATCTGAAGCATACACAGTAATGTGCCTCCATTCCTAATTGTGCGTACAAACATAGAACAGAGGTCATGGGACTTTAAATGAGGCAGGTCACTAACTGAAATACACCTAGATAAAATCAAAACATGGTAAGTCATTGCACATTCAGTAATTCATACAGATATTTAACATCAGTTTCCAAATATGATGCAGACATATGTGAAAAGAGCTGACACAGAAAATGTCATATAGTAAAACAATTCATATTATAATAGTTAAATAATATTTTGTAGAAAACTACATGGTCGATCTCTGAATAGTATATCTATGCATCTATGTGGCTTCATGCGTTTCGTGGATCCCTGTCCATTTATTAGGAGCCCAATGCAAAAAGATACCTGTAAATATAGGTTTGTATAAGAATGCAAAAAATCTCATACATGAAAAAAAAAAAAAAGAAAGATGGCCTTATCACTTACATGTCAGCATCAAAAATACACCAGCATCTAGGAGGGAAGTGAGAGCGCAAAAGCAAACGTCTGACCCAGGGCTGTGGCGAGAATGAGCCACCCTGTCCAAATGGGGGGGGGGCAGCCAAAGGGCAAGCCAAGACGTCTGGAGCAGTTCCGTGTAATGTGAAAACACATATAGACCAAACTGATGTAGAGAAAATATTGTATATTATGGTGTAAAATATATATATATATATATATATATATATATATATACATTTTTTTCTAGATCAGTTTGGTCAGACGTTTACTTTGGCACTTTCACTTCTCTCCTACCGGTGAGAGTGCTTACATACTGGGAAGTGTGTGTACAGGAATACACAATACATGGATAACAGTCAGACACCAGGGCTGCTGGGACACCTGGGTTATCATCAAGGAGCTGAGCTGGATCTACACCCCCTGCATGGGAAGAAGCTTGCTGTACAATAAATGGAAGATGTATGTGAATGCCCAGAACTGAAGTTTGATTGGTGCCTGTGATTTACACCTGCACAGCGGAGGACCCACACTTTGCCAGGATATTTGAGGAGATCTGCCACTGCTTACTACAGGGATCCCAATATCCATCCATTTGAGGGGATTGTCTGGGGAGCCTGGCATTTTTTGTGTGTTTGAGGTAAGCGACTATTACACACTATATAGTATCGATATTGGACCGACATTAAGATATTGTACCTTCACTTTGACACTTTATTGAAGATGGTTCCACGCACATAGGATTTTATGTTCCAGCAGCAGTTATCATCTTGGACATTTTCGATTTATTCTGCATTTGCACATTTTATGGATTGATTTGGACTTTTATTTTGTTCACATTGTTTTGGATTTGAGCATATTTGCAGTTATTCATACTGTTTCACACCTGGATTTTTCACAGTATCATCGTTATGATATATTATTGCTATATTGTGTTTGAATAAGCACTGATCTTGTTTTCTAGCACATTTACTATTCACTCTTGATTTTACTTTTGAATTAGTGCCGATCTAGTTCACCATACACATTGCAATAAATTATTATGTTTTGATTTTATCTATGTGTATTTCAGTTAGTGACCTGCCTGCTGATGGCATCCTCGAATCTTTCAATGAATGTCGTTATGGATGTCTGGGCCCATTAGCAACTTCAATTTGGAGCTTTTTACAGACGCAGCAGGTTCAGTGGGGTATGGGGCCTTCTGTAGCGGTAGATGGAGTGCTGCGCCTTGGCCTCTGGCATGGAGGGAGGCCAGGTTTTTAAGAATTAATGGCATGCCTGCGCATATGCAAAAGTGCAGCACATTTCTCTGTGCACCGAAAATGCATGCAATTTTGTGCATGTTTTCCAGCTACAGAGATGTGAACCTAGCCTAAGAAGTGAGGAGGGATGTGATGTGAATGATCTCAATCGCTGAACAAACGTGCAATTCAGACCTCTGCTGGAGGAAAACTTTACTGACTGGACCCCCAGAATTTTTCCCGGGGGTAATTCAATAGAACTGGTCTACACCTTCTCCTCCAGAATTTGTTTGACATACCTTCAGGGGTATGGCCTCTGAGCCTCCATGTTTGAGGCTGTCTTACGAAGTCTCTCTCGGAATTGCTGCAGGCAGGTTTTCAAGCTTAAAGATATCATATTGGTTCCTACTGATGCAGTGTGAACAACCTTAAAATTAGAAAAGCCTATAGCCAGTCCTACTTATACTAGTTGCGATTCCTGAAAGGCTCTCAGACTGTCAAAACTGCTCTGGTACAATCTTTACTTGAACCTGTTCTGTAAGGTATTTTGGAAAACTGATAAACAATTATTTCTCCCAAACGCGTTGCAGACCAGTAAACATTTGAGGAGGCATTTATAAAGAAATGGGTGTTTCCACTGTGAATCTGGCAATATCCCATCAGACACTTAAGCCCCGTACACACGTACCGATGGTCGGCTTACAAATGTTCCTCTTTTCTCCCCGGGATGTCGGTGTCTGCTGAAAAGTGCAAAGACAGCACAAGGACAGCACAAGAATTTTGTCCGCCGACTGCAGAAGTGATGTCATGTAATGGTTAACTTTCCCTGTGTTTTCTATTTTCTGAGCATGCCCAGTCTTGCAAATCTGCGGTCTGTCGGCCGAATTGTGTACTGACAGGCGAACAATCGTCCGTTCTGGTGTCGGCATACAAATATTTTCATGTTTGCAAGAAAGACTTTTGTCCGCGGATTGTGCGCAGACATCTGTCGGAGGCACCATACTAACACGCGTACAATCGGCAGATCCTTCGTCCACCGACGTTTGTATGCCGACGATCGGTACGTGTGTACGGGCCTTAACTCTACCTGTTGAGGGAACACTAATTTATAAGGATTATATTGGCAAGTGTTTGTAAACTGTTTCAAAACCCTGTTTTTGCTAGCAGGTTTTGCTATGAAACGTGCCAAAGCAGTAATGTCAGTCTGTCAAACCTGAGGGGATTGGACTAAACTGATGTCACAGCATTCAGGTAAACCCCTTACTGATCCTGTATTTGTAGAATGGTTACAGCTTATGCCTTTAGCCTTACATTATTGTGCAGGTGGTTTAGTCAATTTTTTCCTCAATTTCGGATAGTCTCCTGTCAGTAAATATGCAGAGAACTCTTTGGCTGAAATATTGGTCTGAAAATCAGCAGTGTAAAAGAAGTGCTTGCTATGCATGCCTTTTGATGGTGCCTCTTTGGACACCTTCATAAAGTAAATAACTAAGGGTAAAAGTACTCTTTTGTCTCAGCTAAACCCATCTAAACCACAAACTGGGAAGAATCCTTCCCACTCTGAGAGCAAAAAGAGTTAATTTTATTACTCACAGGCTTCAACCTCCAAGACTAGACCCAAGTCAAGTCATAGTTCTTCTAAACCTTTAGACCTTGTTCACACCTGAGCATTTTTCAGCTTGTAAAACGCTCATCTCTAAAGTCTAAAAAAAAGCCCAACAAGCAAAATCCTATTCATTTCAATGGCCCTTTTTCAGATATAAGCGTTTTGTCACCTGAAGCTCAAAAAAGTACATGAGCTTCTTTTTTGGCAGATTACAAGCGTTTTTGTTAGATGTCAAGGCCTGCTTTCAAACACCTGCAAAAAACGCCTGAAAAAAGCCCAAAAAAAAAAACGCCTGAAAAAAGCCCAAAAATGCTCAAAAACTATACACTCAGGTAGGAATGGACCCTTATACAAATTATTTTTAGCATAAAGGGATGCCCCCACTTTCCAAAGCAGGGCGATGTCCATTGGCCTTTGCGGACACCTGGTCAGCAAGCATCTCAAGGTGCCTGCAAAATGAATTGTTTTCTAAGGTTTTCAAGATAGAATTCAACTCTCAGGCCCCTCCCTGTATTATGTATATTAATACTATTAAGTCTTCTTCTGTTCCCACACAAACTAGCAGACCTGCACGCTGCTCTTGAAGATGTCTTAAAGCGGAGTTCCACCCTGGATTTTTTTTTTTTTTTTTTAATACCCCCGGGACAGTCAGGGCTAGTGCATTCCACAATGGCTAGCCTCTGATCTGTCCCGGGTTGCACTTACCTGTTAGGACAAATACTTACCTTGCAAACGTCTTGTCCAGCACTGCCATCTCAGATGTGGGCAGCTTGAAGCCAGCGCGTCCTCTTCGGCGTCTTCTTCCGCCTTCTTTGGTCCCACGATGCTCTGCGCCGGCCCCGACGTCACTTCCGGGTCGCGCGCGTCATCCCTCCACAGCTTCTGGGCATGCCCAGAAGCTGTTTAGAAGGGGATGACGCGCGCGACCCGGAACTGACGTCGGGGCCGGTGCAGGCGCAATGATTCCTGGGAGCTATGACGTCCAGCTCCCAGGAATCATTGCAGAGCCAGGAAGTGACGACGGGCCGCGGCCGAGGAAGGAGGAAGAAGGAAGTAAGGTAAGTATATTTTCTTCGCTACGAGGTAAGTAAAAAAAAAAAAAAATATGCGATTATCCATTTCTTTTTCAGGTGACCCGGAGCGAGAAGATGGAGGTAAGTATAAAAATAGGGTGGAACTCCACTTTAAGCCAGAAAGTTTTTGCCATTGTTCCAATGGAAGAAAGGTTTCAGAGGTTTTACTCCAACCTTTTCACTGTTCCAAAAGCCAATAGGGGCATCTCCCCATTTTACACCTGAAAGTTTTAAATGTCTTCATTTGGGTCATGCAATCTACTAGGTCTGTCATAGTCTCCCTCTATCAGGAAGATTTTCAAACCACTGTGGACATCAAAAATGCATTTCTGCATGTCCAAATTTGTCAATGGCATGAACAATACCTCTGTTATGTTGTGGATGCTTAACACTTTCAGTTTGTAGGCCTACCACTTAGTCTGCTTCCACACCCCAAATGCTCACCAAGGTATTGGCACCAGTGCTAGCTTTACTACACTCAACAATACTCCCATTGTCGGGGGATAGCGGAATAATCTTCTACTGAAGGAACAGTCAACACAAATAATGGCCAACAGTTTTCAGTGGACAGTCCAAACTTTTAAAGTTTCAGGTCTTGAAAGATCCTAACATTGGATACCAGTCTAAAGGGCTGGGAAGAAGTCATACATTAGAATTCCATCTCTCAATCAAGATTCTGGAGCTCCATGCCATTAAGCTGATCTTGCAAATCTAGACACCCTAACTAGATGGCCATCAAATCATACCATACCACAGCAGTGGCATACATCCATAACCAAGGAGGTACCAGAAGTCTGAGTTTCGGCCATGTGTACAGGAAACGTTCCAGGCGTGGACATTTGGAGGTAGACTACCTCATTCAGCAGAAATTCAAAAATTAAATCACAGAAATTTCATATAAAGTGGCTGGTTTATAATGGTCTCTGTGTCCCTCCTGGAGAGATTTCCCTTTTTCCCATCCTGATGATGGGTGTCACACCTGCAGGAGCAAAGGAGAAATATCTCCAAGAGGATACATAACAGCCATAAATACACTCTTAACTTTAGTAGCATGGGAAATATTTATAGATGTCATTCGCTTACAGTATTTCTATCTGCATCCAAAGTATCCCCAAAAAAAGAGGATTTCAGAGAATGAGTTGGTAATCTTTCAGTGATCCTAATAAAGGCTATGCACAGTGTTGGCTTATAACAAAGTTCAAAGAAAATATATGAAACCTTTAATATCTCTCAGGATGCCACTGTGATCAACACCTAAATGACGCAGTCAATTAAGTAAAGTTCAGTTTGCAGGTACCTTTTAGATTTCAATATTTTTATTGATTTTTTGAAGAAAAAGATCACAAAGGTACTAACAGTCCATGAACATAAAACAAAGTAACAGAGAGAAACCATTCAAAACAGCTGAGATAGAAGTTAAAATAATTAAACAGTAGCACAAACTTTGGCAAAAGCGTAGCCCCCATACCAACTAAAGTAACACCCCCCCCCCTCCGGCGCCCCCTCGGGAACTCACTGCGCCCTGAGGGGGAGAGCGGCCCCCCAACCCCCAACCCATCACAACGCAATTAACTGTGGAGGCGTCCACCCTCTGTGATTCCTCAGGAAAGCCGCCTGAATGCTTAGCAGAGGTAAAGGCCATGGAAATCAAAAACTGAGGATCCAACCTTGGTCCGTCAACACCCATATAACTGTTTTGAACAGTTCAAACACATGAAAAGAACAAAAGGAGAAAAAAAAAAGGGAAGAAGGAGATAGAAAGATAAGGGAGAGATACGGAGAGGATAAAAGACGGGGCAAGAACAGTAGGAAGTAAGTAGTAGAAAGGAAGTAGTAACGGTGGGAAAGTGTCGGTGCCCAGGCTCATGTCCCCGAGATCGGAGTTCACACACAGGTTATGCAGTCACAGCAGGTATGGGTCCTTCCTCAACTCAAGGAGGGCCTTGCAGGTACCTTTTAGAATAAAATGTTTCCATAGTGTAAAAAATAAAAATCTTTTCTAAGTACTAGTGATGGGACGAACACACCCCGGTTCGGTTCACACCAGAACACTGCGAACAGGGGAAAAGTTTGTTACAACTTTTGAACTCCATTGAAGTCTATGGGACTCGAACATGAAAAATCAAAAGTCCTCATTTTAAAGGCTTAAATGCAAGTAATTGCCCAAAAAAAGTGTATGGAGGTCCAGGTCCTGCCCTGTGGGACATGTACCAATGCAAATTTTTTTTTTAAAACAATCATTTTTAAAGGAGCAGTGATTTTAATGATGTTTAAAGTGAAACAATAAAAATGATCCAGTGGAAGGCGAAAATAAACCCCAGCAAAGCATGATCCAATTTGCTACAGCAGGGAAATAAATTCCTTCCTGATCCCCCAAGAGGCAATCGGATATTCCCTGGGTCAACTTTACCTAAAAAAAATGTTAGTACCCATTTATATTATGTACACCTAGGAAAGAATCCAGGCCTTTTTTAAAGCAATCTAGTAAGCTAGCCAGAACCACTTCTGGAGGGAGTCCATTCCACATTTTCACAGCTCTTACGGTGAAGAAACCTTTCCGTATTTGGAGACGAAATGTGTTTTCCTCTAGACGTAAAGAGTGCCCCCTTGTCCTCTGTGTTGACCTTAAAGTGAACAACTCAACACCAAGTTCACTATATGGACCCCTTATATATTTATACATGTTGATCATATCCCCCCCCTTAATCTACTCTTCTCAAGAGAGAATAAATTCAGTTCCTCTAATCTTTTCTCATAGCTGAGGTCCTCCATGCCTCGTATCAGTTTGGTTGCCCTTCTCTGCACTTTCTCCAGTTCCCCGATATCCCATTTAAGAACTGGTGCCCAAAACTGAACTGCATATTCCAGATGAGGTCTTACTAATGATTTGTACAGGGGCAAAACTATATCTCTCTCTCTCTGGAGTCCATGCCTCTGTTAATACAAGAAAGGACTTTGCTTGCTTTGGAAACAGCTGCTTGGCATTACATGCTATTATTAAGCTTATGATCTACCAGAACACTCAGATCCTTCTCCGCTATGGATTCCCCCAGTTCTACTCCACCTAGTATGTATGATGCATGCATATTCTTAGCCCACAAGTGCATAACTTTACATTTATCAACATTAAACCTCATTTGCCACATAGTTTCCCAATGAAACAGTGCATTGAGGTCAGCTTGTAAAGCCTGTAAAGAAGTTATTCCACTGCAGAGTTTGGTGTCATCTGCAAATACTGAAAAGCTACTTTTAATCCCAGACCCTATATAATTTATAAAGATATTAAAAAGTAAGGGTCCCAACACCGAACCTTGGGGTACACCACTGATAACTTTATACCATTCAGAGTAAGAATCATTAACCACTACTCTCTGAATTCTATCTTTTAGCCAATTTTCTATCCAATTACAAACCGATCTTTCCAAGCCAGTAGACTTTACCTTACACATTAGCCGTGTGTGGGGAACTATGTCAAACGCTTTTGCAAAATCCAAGTATAACACGTCCACAGCCACCCCTCTGTCCAAGGTTTTGCTTACCTCCTCATAAAAAGAAATCAAGTTTGTTTGACAACTTCTGTTTCTCATGATTCCATGCTATCTGTTGCTTAAAATATTTTTTTCCAGCAAGAACACATCTATGTGGTCTTTTATTAAACTCTCCAATATCTTCCTGACTATAGAAGTTAAACTAACAGGTCTATAGTTACTTGGCAAAAACTTTGATCCCTTTTTAAATATAAGCACCACATTGGCCCTACGCCAATCCAGTGGTACTATTCCAATCCTTAACGAGTCCCTAAAAATTAGAAACAAAGGCTTAGAAATTACAACGCTCAATTCTTTTAGGATGCGTGGGTGGATGCCATCTGGTCCAGGTGCTTTATCCACCCTTATTGTGTCTAAATATTTCTGGACCATATCACTTTTGAGCCATTGTGGATCATTTGGGGCTGTGTCAATACCATCCTCATTATGGTCATGAGCTCCCCCATGCTCCTTTGTATATACAGAGCTGAAGAAAGTATTTAATACATTTGCCTTCTCTTTGTCCCCAGTCACCCACTCCTGATTATTTTGTAAAGGGCCTACATGCTCAGACCTAACCTTTTTACTGTTAATATGTTTGAAGAATTGTTTGGGGTTTGTCCTACTATCTTTTGCAATCTGGCGTTCATTTTGAATTTTTGCGTCCCTGATTTCCTTTTTACATATTCTGTTTTATTCTTTGTAACAATTGGAAAATGATAGTGTTCCCTCATGTTTATATTTTTTAAAAGCTCTTTTCTTTTTATCTATAGCTTTTTTAACTTTTGCCGTAAGCCACGTAGGTTTTATTTTTAGCCTTTTAAACTTATTACCCATGGGAATATACTTTGCAGTGAGTTTGCATAAAGTCTTTTTTAAAAATTCCCATTTCTGTTCTATGCCCATTGATGCCAATACTCCCTCCCAGTCTAAATCCTGGAGAGCAGCCCTCATTCTTGGAAAATTTGCTCTCTTAAAGTTAAGTGTTTTTGTATTTCCTGTATGCGTTTTGTGCTTACAGCTAACATTAAATGAAATCATGTTATGGTCACTGCTACCCAGATGTTCTTTTATATGAATATTGTTAATAAGCTCTGCATGGTTTGAGATTACCAGGTCCAACAGAGCATCATTTTGAGTGGGGGCCTCAATAAACTGCACCATAAAATTGTCTTGTAATAGGTTTAAAAATGTTTTGCCCTTTAACTGTTCCAGCAGTGCCATTATTCCAGTCAATGTTTGGGTAGTTAAAATCCCCCATTATTAACACTGTCCCAGCCCTTGCAGCCCTTTCTATCTGTGCCAGGTGCGGAGTCTCCACCTCCTCATTAATACTGGGAGGTCTATAACAAACTCCAATGATAATCTTTGTTTTACGCACACCCATGTACATTTCAACCCACACTTCTTCAGATTCAGCACACTCTCCATCAACTAGGTCATCTTTCACACTCACTTTGAGATCACTTCTCACATAGAGACAAACACCACCACCCCTCCGTTTTACCCTGTCTTTCCGAAAGAGAGCATAGCCAGGAATATTAATAGCCCAGTCATATGAAGAATGAAGCCAAGATTCAGCAATACCAATTAAGTCATAGTTCTCCTCCTGCACCAGAGCTTCCAACTCACCTATTTTGCTTGGCAGACTTCTGGCATTGGTGAACAAACAAACAAACACCACATCTTCGATCCCGGTAAAGAACCTATGACATAAGCTCTTTACCATGTGATCAGCTGTGTCCAATCACAGCTGGTCACATAGTAAATAAGAAGTGCCATTGATCGGCTTTCTTCAGTTCGCACCTGAGAGGCGCAAGTAGAGGAGAGCTGATCAGCGGCTCTCCTGACAGGGGGTGTCTGTGCTGGTAATGAGAGCATTGATTACCAGTGCAGACCCTTGGGGGATGCCACTAGAGCCACCAGGGATTGCCCACCCATGGCCACCAGGGATGCCCACCCATGCCACCGGGGATGTCAGTCAGTGCTCAGGGAGCCTGTCAGTGCCTTCCTCATCAGTGCTGCCCATCATTGCCATCTATCAGTGCCGCCCACCAGTGCCCATCAGTGCCGCTTATCAGTGCCCATCAATGCTGCATACCAGTGCTACCTATAAATGCCAGATATCAGTGGCCATCAGTGCTGCAAATTAAAGCCTCGTCATCAGTGCCACCCCATCAGTGCCTCCTCATCAGTGCCTGTCAGTGCGGCCTCATCAGTGCTCGTCAGTGCAGAAAAAAACATATTTATTTACAAAATTTTATAACCTAAACATAAAAACTTTTTTTTTTTTAAACTTTTCGGTCTTTTTTTTATTTGTTTAGCAGAAAAAGAAAAAACCTTGCAGTGATCAAATACCACCAAAAGTAAGCTCTATTTGTGGGGGAAACAATGACATAAATTTGGTTTAGGTACAGTGTTGCATGACCGCGCAATTGTCATTCAAAATGCAACTGCGCTAAAAGCTGAAAATTGGCCTGGGCAGGGGGTGAAAGTGCCCTGTATTGAAGTGGTTAAACTTGCTCACGGCTGTAATGTATTGACGGCTGCTGGTAATACAGGTAAAAAAAAAATGAAAAAAACGGCGTAGAGTCCCCCCCCAGTCCCTTTGGGTCCGGTATGGATTTGGATCTGGTACGCCAGTTTTATAAAAAAAAAAAATGCGCGGACGCAAGGTGCAGGAACAAGCCCTGCTGTTAAAACTTCCGTACAAGTTTGAAATTGCATGTACTTGTCATACAGGTGCAGACAAATTGGGCCTTGGGTGTTGGTGGTGCCTGAACAACGCAACCCCCTCGCAGTTACTCTTGCTGGGTGCAGGAACGGGCCCTGCTGTTCAAAATTCCATACAAAATTCTAATTGCATGTACTTGTCATACAGGTGCAGAAAAATTGGGCCTTGGGTGTTGGTGGTGCCTGAACACCGCAACCCCTCGAGGTTACTCTTGCTGGGTGCAGGAACGGACCTTGCTGTTCAAAATTCTATACAAAATTGAAATCGCATGTACTTGTCATACAGGTGCAGAAAAATTGGGCCTTGGGTATTGGTGGTACCCTAAACCAAAAACATTTTTGGAAGCTAGCATAATCAATATTCAGGAATAGGAAAGGAGCATATGCATCTTCAAGGGATGCCAGACCCCTAGCAAATTCAATCAGTTACATTAGTATCAGGGGCTTGATAGCTGCTGTTGATCCAGGACTGATTCATTTTGATAAATGTCAGCTGGTCAACAGAGTCTGTGGACAGGCGAACTCTTTTATCTGTTACAAAACCTCCAGCAGCACTGAATGTCCATTCGGAAAGCACGCTGGAAGCAGGACAGACCAGTAGCTCCATTGCATATTGAGCAAGTTCTGCGCAGTGGTCCATCCTCAAGACCCAGTAACCCAGTGGATGCTAAGTTGGAAAGGTCTCCAATTCTGCTCCTGCCCCTAGATAATCCTGCACCATATGATGGAGACACTGCTGGTGGTTGCTTAAACCTAACAGCCCTGGGCGCTGAGGACTAAAGAATTGTTTAAAGGCATTAGTCCCCCGTCCGCCTTCTCCACCTCTCCTCCTTTGGCTGAACGATGCCTCAGAAACACGTCCAGGGAACGTTAACCTCCCAGTGTCTGGAAAGTTGTTACACAAATTTTTCTTTAAGGCTAAGGCGTCCTCAAGATTTTTCATCCTCTGCTCCCTCTGTGAAGGCAGGATGAGCTCTGCAACTTTACCCTTTGTAACGTGGATCAAGAAGGGCTGCCAACCAGTAATAATACCTCTCCTTGATACCACGAATCCTTTGGTCCTTTAGCAGGATTTGCAGAATCAGGGAGCCCATGCAACGTAAGTTTGAGGAGGCATGCGATTCTGAGTCCTTTGGGTCACTAAGGAGGATATTGTCAGGAGCACCTTCTCCCCAGCCACGTACAGCTCCTGGGGTTTCTGAGGATTGACGACTGTCCCTTGAAGAGCTGACAGAATCACTGGCCCCATGTGGCTCCTGTCCCCTAGACCAGTGGTCCTCAACTCCGGTCCTCAGGGCCCACTAACAGGCCAGATTTTAAGTATTACCTTGGGGAGATGCAGACTAGAGTACTGCAATCACTGAGCAGCAAATGATATCACCTGGGATGTATTTCAGTTATCTTGCAAACCTGGCCTGTTAGTGGGCCCTGTAGGCCAGGGTTGAGGACCACTGCCCTAGACAGACCAACTGACTGCCTGACTGCTAGCCCCTTGAATGCTTAGGGAGCACTGCTGGTTCAGAGGACAATTCAGCAGAAGAGGACATAGAGGAAGAACAAGAGGAGGGGTGGAGTAGACTTTTGGAGGTGTGGTGGCAGAACTGCACTGAACCCTGTCCTGGATCCTTCCCAGCTGCCAGCAGAGTTACCCAGTGCGCCGTGAAAGAAATATAACATCCCTGTCCATGCCTGCTGGACCAAGAGTCAGCAGTAATGTGAACCTTCCTGCTGACTGTTCTGTCCAACGAGGCCAAAACACTACCTTCCACACGATGGTAGAGAGCTGGAATGGCCTTACGTGAAAAGAAATGTCTTTTTGGAACCTGCCACTGTGGTACATGACATTCTGCAAATTTACGAAAGGGGGCAGAGTCTACCAGATGAAAAGGCAGCAGTTGTAGTGCTAGCAATTTGGCCAAGCTAGCATTTAGACGCTGAGCATGTGGATGGCTGGGACAGTATTTTTTTTAAGGTTCAGCAACTGGGGTAGCGAAATTTGCCTGCTGGTGAAATCAACAGGTGGTGTACTGCTAGCAGATAGGGTGCAAGTATCTGTGGCACTCACTGCTATACCATCATCCCACTCAGTGCAGGTTTTTGAGAAGACATGAAGTATAGTAGGGGTAGAGATCTATGATGAGGAGCAAGGTAAAGTATGTTTTTTTTTTTATGATGTTGGTCTTTCAGGTGCTGTTGCCAATGGACTGCATGGCAGGTCGCCATATGTCTTGTCATGCATGTGGTGCCCAAGCGGCTGATTTTCTGGCCACGCTTGATCTGCTTCAGACAGAAATTGCAAACAGCAATGCTGGGGTCTACTGCACATGTGTTGAAAAAAGCCAACACCAATGAAGTTTTGGATGTCAGCGGGGAGTTAGCAGCGCCCTGAACCTTAGGAGCTCTGTGGTGTGATGCAATAGGGTGACTGCCCTTAAGGTGGCCCCTGGAGCATTTCCTGCCTCATTGGAGTTGTTCCACCTCCTCACTTTCCTCCTCTATTCTCTCAGGCACCCATGTACAGTCAGTGCCCTCATCATCCCCTCCCTCCTCGTCACTAGAGCAAACTTGGCAGTATGCTGCAGCTGTGGCAACAGGACTGCTTGTTTCTTGTATGTCATTGTCACCCCCTCTCTCTAGGCTCATGTTATTCCCTTCCTCAACCTGGGAACCAACATCGGGGCATTCAAATTGCTGCGCATCCTCCAGCATCATGTAACTAACACTATGATCAAATAATTCAGATGACTCCTCCATGCATGATGGTGAGGCTACGGAATGAGTAGCTGTAGACAAGTAGCCTGTGGAACGGGCTGCTTTGGCAGCTGCGGTGGAAGGCAAACTAGTATGAGCCTGTGTGACAGAGGATGAGGATGATGAGGACAGCTTAGTTATCCACTCCACCAACTCTTCTGCATGTTGTGGCTCAATAACACGACCAGCAATGGAAAAAAGAACAAGTGTGCCCCACCTGCAGAGGATGCACCATGTCCATGGCCACCACTTTTCACTGTGGACACAGAGGCTACTTGCCCTCTTTTAGTGGCCTGTGAGTGTCTGCCCTCTCCTTGTTGGCCTTTTGGATGATGTGGATTTTGGGGGGGTTTATAAGTGTTTATTATAAAATGTGGGATGCAAATATGATGCTTGGTTGCAATAATGTTGTGCTTGATGCACTATAAACTGTTTAATTATTGTGTTTTATTTTTGGGGGGGGGGGGATTTTTATAACTTTTTAGTATAGAGTGTGGAAAGGGAATATGGTGCTTGGGTGCAATACTTTTTGTGCTTGGTGCACCATAAACCGTTTTATTATATATATTTTTTTTATTAATAAATAAAAAATTAATACAGCAAAAAAAAGAAAACCCCTGCTGAGGCAGAAGGAATAGCGTCTGAGATGCACAAGGGGGTACAGTAATTGTGCCCTTAATATTATTAGTGCTGGTGCGCCAACAGCAAAATCCACGTGTGTAGCAGAAGGAATAGCGCCTGATATGCACAAGTGGGTACAGCAACCGTGCCCTTAATATTATTAGTGCTGGTGCGCCAAAAACGCCCACGTCAGGAGCAGAAGGAATAGTGCCTGAGATGCACAAGGGGGTACAGCAATTGTGCCCTTAAAAATATTAGTGCTGGTGTGCCAACAAAAAAAAAAACGTTTGGAGCAGAAGGAATAGCGCCTGAGATGCACAGTACACTGTGTAACATAAGAATCAGCCGTACACTACACTGCTTGATATATATCCTGCAATAACTGATAAATATATATACTGCACTATCTCCTGCAATAGCTGATAAATATATATATATATATATATTATACTACACTGGCTGATCTATTAATATATAAAACGCACAATCCACTAACTACCTGCCGCCCTAATCTCACTCCTATCTCGTCCTCTAACACACTACATACGGCTGCCGTGTAAGCAGCAGCCTTATATAACGTGGGGCATGGACTTAGCCCCTGAAACATGATTGGCTAAAGGCACCCTGTCTTTGGCCAATCAAGGCTCTGACTGGACATTGTGCTGTGATTGGCCAATGCATACAGGTCAAGGTGCATGCTTTGGCCAATTACAAGCACTGCATTATGGCGGGCGAATTTTCCACAAACTACCACATTTGTTCGTTGTTCTATGAACGAACGAACACCCGATGTTCGAGTCGAATTTACCTTCGACTCAAACTCGAAGCTCATCCCTACTAAGTACCACATTCACATAGGATCTATGGCCCCTGGGAGGTGAAATATTACTTAAAGGCAGACAGTTTAAGGAACATTTCCAGGCAATGGGTGGAATTTGTCAGTAAACTGCTAATACTATCCAGCAAATACTGCAGACGTGCGAAAGTCATATAGTTAATCTGAGTTCTTTGTAATCCACTGCATTAACAATTCACAAAGTTGCTTACATGTGGAATGGGTGTGTCTTCCTGAAGCTTGTGTTATATAATTGCTCGATGTATAATCAGTCACATTCAAATATGACCAAGGCAGGTCTTGATACTGATACAATTAATTTATTTCATGCATGTGACAGCAAATAAAGTACAGCGGGTGTGTTCCAGAATATAAAAAGCAACAAAATGGGGTTCCCCCTGACAAGCCCCATAGTTAATGTTGGAAAGATATTGATTAACAAAGCCTCAGAACGATATAAACTCACATATCTATGCCCTTACCCCCTAGAGGCTATTAGGGACCCCCAGAGGTCAGTTGATCTGACATTTCACCTCAGGGTAGGACTCTTTACATGTAGTGAGAATGTGAACAGATGGGCCAGTAACTTTTGCCATCATAAACTACAAGAAGAGAGGTCTAACACACAGGAAATCCATTAGAACACTGCAGATTCCAGAACTCTACTTACAGTTTTCACAGGCTTTTATGATGAACTGGCACCTCGTGTTCCCTGGATTTTGGATTGTAAAACACTTACAACACCTTATATTTTTGCAGCAATATAAAAATATATTTCTAGCTCATTTCCTGGAGTATTGAGTCTAGAGACATGTTTTAAAGTATAAGGGTCTTTTTACACGGGATTTCCGCCCGGCAGACTCTGTTTTGCTCAGTGGGGAATCGATCTGCCAATCCCCTCTGAGCAGGCGGATGACAGGTCAGTCCCTGCTCACTGTGCAGAGACAGAGCTGTCAGAGCCTCGCTTTCCTCTATGGGAGATTGGATGAAAACGGACCGCCTGTCCATTTTCATCCGATCAGATCCTCCAGATAGATGGAAAATAGCGTTACCAACTGTCTGGATTTCACAGACAGGATCGGATCGGATAGCAGTGGGCGTCAGCGGACATGTCACCGCTGACATCTGCTGCTCCATAGGGGTGCATGGAGTGTCTGATCAGGTCCGCCTGAAAAACTGAGTTTCTTTAGTTTTGGAATGAGTTGAGATGGATTAGACTGCCTGTCAGCATTTATGTGCCCCGGTTAAGGAGATTTATCCTCTCTCTATATATGCGTTTATCGCTATCATTGAAAGTGAAAGTAAAAGAATATACCAACTTTTGGGTTGTCCCCAGAAAAGAATTAGAGGGGAAATCTTCCAATGGATAGCTGAACATCCGATCTGTCCTTCTGTCACATAGTCACCTCCCCCCCCCCACACGTCAGTAAGCACCAGGCATACATTAACCCCTCCCTCTCCAATAAAATTAACCCCTTCACTGCCAGTGTCATTTTTACAGTAACAGTGCATATTTATAGCACTGATTACTGCAGTAATGTCACTGGTACCCCCAAAAGTGTCAAAAATGTCAGTCAAGGGTCTGATCTGTCCGCCGCAATGTCGCAGTCCCGCAAAAAAAATCGCAGATCGCCGCCATTACGCGTTAAAAAAAAAAACACCAAAAATGACATAAATCTTTCCCTTAGTTAGTAAACGCAATAACTTTTGCGCAAACCAATCAAAATACGCTTATCGTGATTTTTTTTACCAAACATAGGTAGCAGAAAACAAATTGGCCAAAAATATTAAAAAAATTTGATTTTTACATTTTTTTGGGGGGAAATTTCATATAAAAAAATGTTAAAAATATTGTTATTTTTTCAAAATAAACGCTCTTTTTTTGTTTATAGCGCAAAAAGTAAAAAGCGCACAGATGATCAAAT
Organism: Pelophylax lessonae; assembly: GCF_965119305.1. Taxonomy (NCBI): domain Eukaryota; kingdom Metazoa; phylum Chordata; class Amphibia; order Anura; family Ranidae; genus Pelophylax; species Pelophylax lessonae. Next base: position 316,825,243 of record NC_138769.1, read on the forward strand.
ACCACCAAAAAAAGGCTCTGTTTGTGGGAAAAAAAGGACGTAAATTTTGTTTGGGTACGGCGTCGCACGACCGCGCAATTGTCAGTTAAAATCGTACAGTGCCGAATCGCAAAAAGTGGCCTGGACGTAAGACAGCAAAATCCTCCGGTGGTAAAGTGGTTAAACTGCATGCCTGGTGCACTGTTCACTCTACTTTACACTATTCTTCTCTTCCAGCAACTTCTCTTTTCCCCATTTGCCTCATCCTTTACCCCCTATTCTTCTTCTGCCTGCTCCTTCTTTTTATCACTTTCTAAATTCTTCCTCTTACTTCACAATTAGAAATGAGCCAATGGTTTGCTCCAAACGCTTGAACTTTTGCCTTGTGTGTGCCCCCTTTTTCCATGGAAGGTTTAAGCCCTGTGAGGTCTAAAATAAATTCCAGCTTCTCAGCCACCTCCAACACCCAAAGTTTTTCCTGTCCATTCCTAGGGTCAGCTCCACCCCTTCTAGGAAATCCAATTACAGAAAGGCAGTGCAAGTTCAGGCCCCAGACCCAGGCCTTTCTTGAACAGCACAAGTGGCCTCCTTAAGCAGCAGGCCTGGGAGGTCAGAAACAACAGTACACATACAGTATTGCCCAAGCAAAAGAGATTCTACAAGGTTCCTCAAAATATTTATGCCAGCCCCAGCATGCACCACTGGCAAGAATCCACCTGATATATAAAGCAGACTTTGCATTTGGCTGCAAGATCTGCCTTAAGCTATTGATGACATTAATAGTCAATGACCACAAGCTTGATGAAGATTTCTACTAACTACAACAATCCCCTTCTAACTTATGTTTATTTTTACTATATAACTCTTGAAAATCAATAAAGTATACTTGTTAAAATAAGGGGATTCCCAGATCATCAGACAATTGATAAAAGAAAGTGAGGTGGCTTTGTGAACAAGGGGCATTAAAGTCATACTGGGACTTTTGAGTTTAAATAATAAAACAACAAATTCAAGAAGTGGAAACTGCATTTATTTTTCGACATACTCCCCTGCTACACTTATACACTCACCCCAGCATTTAAGTAATGCCTGGAAAGCTTCAGCATAGAAAGATTTGTCAGTATGCTTGAACCATCCTAGGACAGCCTGCTTCACTTCGTCATCAGATAGATTAGTCCCTTGTGCAATTTCATGACAGGTTATGTGTCGATTATCCAGGATTAGGCGTTCCATGCGCTTAATGTTCTCAGGAATGACTGCTGTGGGTTGGGAACCACCATGGCTTTGACATACGGCCATCTTTGAAAGGTTTACAGCATTTAAATGTCTTACTGCGGCTGAGTGTCTCATCACAATACTGTGCTTGGAGTCTTCTGTAGACATCTACGGGTTTTATACCTTCATTCACAAGAAACTTGATCACCACACACTGTTCCATTCACGCACTAACATTGTTGTCTGCCAACTTAATTAACGGTCTCTAGACTGGCTTGCAACATGTGTGCCACCTATCAATAATAGGACACACTTGCCACTCACTACTGCATGTATTACTGCCACACTAGCATCCCTTTTTATACCTGTAAAAGTCTGAGAATGCCCCTTGTACTACAGCTGTGCATAGTTAAAAGTAGCCCGCACCCCATGTGCACATTTAAATCATTTTTTTTTATATTTTTCAATGTTGGTGGATCTTGGCTCCCATTCGTACCTTAGCAATTTGCCGCTACTTTTTCTGAAGCTCAAAAACACTCAACATGAAGATTTCCATTATATTCATTAGTTGCCTATTACCTCCCGAGCATTGTGCTGCTGCTTGTCACGCAAAAAAGTGAGCTTTCTTTGGGCAGAATTGCATATTTTTTACCCCTGGAGACTTCAACTGGAGCGCCTGAAAATGTGTGAAAATAATGTGCTTTATTATTTTTTTTTGCGCCTAACAACCGGTCTCCTCCTAGTAACCTCTGGCCTGGGAACAAAATTGAGGATTCAGGACTGCCCATGCTGTATGTGAAGACTTTCACCTGCTTGTTGAGCGCTCACAAGAACCTTTGCGACCCCACTGATGTCCATTACATGAACTGTGGCAAGTGGCACAAAGGGTTTGGGAAGAAATTGACATAGCAGACATGGCTCAAGAGCTCCAATAGCACAATACATCACAACACCACACAGAAAAAACAAGGAGTGGATAAAAGATGAAGACGGCATATGATGATACTGCTATTGGCCATAACTATATTCCTGACGCTTGCATGTGTAGCCCTGCCCCCTTGAGGGTGCCTGGATTTCTCACCTTTTCGGGTCCCCTTGGTTACTGATAGCAACTGCATGCAGAATTTTAGCACTTTACCTTCTTGGCTCAGTAAATGAACAGTCTAGGGGTTGTTGTTGTTTTATTTTATATGGGGATGGGAGAAGGGATGAATGGGATACTCCAACACTTGAACTATTCACAATGCTGAGGACTTCTATCTGAGAATGTGACAAGGCCGCAGCTTCCTCCTGCCACTAGATGGATCTGAAGTAATGTTCTTTAGCACTTATCTTCAGGGCACTTGCCTAGTACCCCCTTTCTATCCACCAGCTGACACCCGTCCTCTGACTACTCTACTCCGGAGTGGCCCCCTTCCTGGTCAGGCCCGTAAACACGATCCCCTGTACTCGTGATACTGCTTTTCAGGTTCTCCAGTGTCTCAACTCCTCCTAGTCAGCTCTCCTGGACCTCTGGGTTCAGCTCCACACTTCTGACTCACCAGGCCGACTGCCTGTGACCATACACCAACCACTGCAGAAGAGAAGGCAGCCGCCACCCCCCTTCCGGCACTCTGCTCACTAGCCAAAGACCTTGAGCACATGTGCTCCTGGCTTTTTATACTACACCCCACAATGCACCGAGACAGCAGTCTGTGCCAATCACTGGGGCTGTATCAAAGCCTGTGTGCCATTGGTCAGGTTTCCTCCACTATCCAATGTGCCTCCCCATTGGATCAGTGGGGACACTCCATCAGATTACATGAATCACACACTGAGCACATTGAGCAGACCTAACTCACAGATCCTGCTCCCTGTTAAGCAGAGAGAAATATAGTATTTACCTGCTGCTCCTCTGATAGGCAGACAGAGCCAAAAATTATACTTACTCTCTAGCACCTACCTAGGAGGGTACTACACGTGAAAAATACTTGGTATTTTCAGTAAGCTTCAAATCTTCTAAAAATGCTCATTCCTAATTGTGAATGAGGGCTTACCACTTCATACTGTGTGATCTACTAGCTGCAGCAGGCGCTTGCAGGCTGACACTATACCAGCGGCCACCAGCCAGTGGCCCTATGGACCATTGATGGTCCACGAGAAAATTGTAATGGTCCCCAGGGGTTCTGCTGCACATTAACATGGTGGCGGATGTATAGCGCCCAATGTTGTCTCCAGTGTTGTTCTCAATGCGTGCTGACTGTACCGTACTGATACCCGATGCCTGCTCTGTATTTCTAGCTCCTGTGAACTCAGATGGAGGCATTGTGAGTAGTGCAAAGAGCAGCAGATGAAAAAGGAGGAGACTTCCAATGGCAGTGCTGATCACAGACTGTGGGAGGGAGCATGGAGCGCAAGCACATGGCTGGATAAGGAGGTGAGATCTAATGATGAGTCTGTAATGCAGCAATGTAATGCAGAGTGTGGCAGAGAGCCAAAGCATTGTGTATATAAGGCAACAGTGTGAACCAGGAGGAGGAGAGAGGGGGGGGGGGGTGCAGAGGGCCAGAGCATTGAGTCTATAAGGCATGTAGAATTTATGTAAGTGGTCTATAGGTTTCAAAATTGTGAGTTCAGTGGTCAGTGAGGTCCAAAAGGTGGTGACCACTGCACTATATAACTTCACAGGATTAGCAGTCTGTTAAATGCTTTACAATACTCTTTGAGAAGATATGTATAAATGGCTTGAACTCATTGTACCACTTTATGACTATCAGATCAATATCAAAGTCCCTGAATAAAAATTTCCAGCACATTAGTCACATGTAAATAAGAGTCATACAAAACAACACTTCAGTTACAAGCAACCTTGAAAAGAACTATTTACTAGGTAAGAAAAAAAAGTTTGAAGGAAACAAATTTAGCAATCTTTCCCTGGAAACCTACACGCACAGTAAGAGCAACACCCAGGTTTGACTGACTGACTTTATATGTTTATTCATCTGTTTTGCCCTACCCTGAACAGACTTTGCCATCTGCTATCTGCAGTTGGGATATCATGAATCATCTGGTACGGCAATAACTGTAGTCTCACCCACAACAATGGCTTGACTTCCTCATCCTTCCACCATCCTCGAAATACTATAAATACTATTTAGCTAGCATTTTTCAAATGCATACAATGGAAGGACTATACCTACATTTAACCACAGGGATAATTTCAGTGTGGAAACGATAAACTTGCAACAAATAGTAGATGTATAGATAAGATTAAAGCCTAGTACACACAATGAGCTGATTGGACGAATGATTGTCTGTTTTTTTTTTTTTTTTTTGCACGCTAGTCCCATATGGAAAATGAAGAGGTTCCTAAAGTTACGAAAATTCTCGTAAGACAGAATAAAAATTTGGAAGTGTTGTAATGTATTGCATTGTAGTTGTATTGTATTTTTGTGCGAAAACTTTACTGAAAAACGTACAATCTGGTATCGTATGAGAAAAAATTTAATGTTTGACCCTTCGGATAATTTAGAATGAACTGTCGTGATTGGCTCTCGAAAGCTGTGTACAGATTATTGTACGATCGCTTCGAAAGCTGTGTTTTTCATCCGATTTTGTGATTGCGCATACATTTATGCATTTAATAAACAGTTGTGCAAGTATTTTGCAACATGAAAAAAATGCAACTACCATCATTTTACTCTAAAGAGTCTCTGCTTTCAGAAAAACTGAAAATTGTATACTCACCTTTCTGCAATTTTCCTTTCCTGGTGCATCTTCATGGCAGCATACAATGGGGGTTGTGGCTCCGCCCCCATTGTGTGTCGCCATGATGCATCAGGAAAACTGAAAATTGGATACTCACCTTTCCATATTTTCCTTTCCTGGTGCATCTTCATGGCAGCACACAATGGGGGTTGTGTCTCCGCCCCCATTGTGTGTTGGCATGCTGCGCCAGGAAAAAGGAAAATTGTATACTCACCTTTCCGTAATTTTCCTTTCCTGGTCCGTCTTCTTGGCAGCATACAATGGGGGTTGTGTCTCCGCCCCCATTGTGTGTTGGCATGCTGCGCCAGGAAAAAGGAAAATTGTATACTCGCCTTTCCGTAATTTTCCTTTCCTGGTCCGTCTTCTTGGCAGCATACAATGGGGGTTGTGTCTCCGCCCCCATTGTGTGTTGCCATGCTGCGCCAGGAAAAAGGAAAATTGTATACTCGCCTTTCCGTAATTTTCCTTTCCTGGTCCGTCTTCTTGGCAGCATACAATGAGGGTTGTGTCTCCGCCCCCATTGTGTGTTGCCATGCTGCGTCAGGAAAAAGGAAAATTGTATACTCGCCTTTCCGTAATTTTCCTTTCCTGGTGCATCTTCATGGCAGCATACAATGGGGGTGGGGCCACAATCCCCCTTGTATGCTATCATGATGCGCCAGGAAATATATACGGTATTTGTTTGGGGGTTTATGGTAATTTCCAGCACAAAATGCAAATTTTTACCATTTGTGCGAAAAATTGACCAGGTAGACAAGTGGTTAAAGTAGAACTAAAGCCAAAACTTTATTTTAGTTTTGGATACAGAGGGGAAGAGTTATAACCCCTGTCAGTTTTAATTTTGTCCCACTGGGGAGATTTCCCTTCACTTCCTATCCCATAGTCGCAAATAGTGAAATAGTGAGAGCAATTATATATAAAGTAAGGGAAAGTCCCTGGTTATCACCAGGCTTACCAGAACTAGTGTCTCCATTGGAGGATGCTACCTCTATTCCTGTTTTGGTGACAACTTATAATTTGGGCTTTTCCTTCACTTTCACTCTCCACCATGATAGGACAAATAGAGTTAATCTCCCAAACGGGGACACAGACAGCAATAAAAACTTCACATTGTATTCTAATCCCTCTCCACTCTATCCAAAACTAAAAAAAAAAAAAAAAAAAAATGCCTCTGGTTATACTTTAAGTTAGGCGTTAATACTGTTGTAGCTCGATTATTGTTAAAACAGGTGAGAGTAAAAAGACAAGAATAACAGCTGACAAGTTAATTGCAGAGGAGCGGAGCACGCGTGGATGGAAAATGAGGAGTTAATGTAAAGAACAGTCAGCAAATGGATAATGAGAAGGGAGACTGTCTGGAAAGGGTGGAGATTTCCTTGTTTGTCAAGCGCACACACTCACACTTTACACTGCACTGTGACACAGTTCCTTACTTATTGCACCATCTCACGCACTCATACTGTACGTACGGTTATCTTCTACACCCTCACCAGCAACCAGCATATTCTTCAATCTCGCACCTTTGCTCACTCTTATCACATACTTGCACTGATCCATACTTTGCCACATGTTGCACAATCGGATTCCTTGATGTTAAGACGCACACTACAGCAACTGGTTCAGGTAAGTTATATACAGTATATATACTGTATATATATATATATATATACACACACACAGTCTCAGTCTAGTTTATTGGTATGAAATAAATAGTATGTATCTTCTTATTTGTAGGGAAGATTTCTTACTTATGGTGACTGTTTTCTATAAAAAAAAAAAAAATGTAATTGTATTATATGCGTTATCTATTGCATACTATAGAATGAAATAATTGAAACATTTGCTTTATATTTACTCTTACATTCTTTACCTTACTACTGTGCGTTCTGTCATTTGTAATGAATATATTATGAATCTTATGAATTTTTATGCCTACCGGATTTAAATTGTATTTGTTTGTATACGTTTGTTTTTGCTGTCTCAAAAGTCTAATTTTTTTTTTGCATATTATCCTTTCTTTTCTCTTAAACTTAAACACAAATCTTTTCCTTTTTTTTTTTTCATTTCTTTCTCTCTAATCTTAGTTCCTCACTTATAATTAGCTGGTTTTGGTTTGGCTTCTTTTTTGTTTCTGAACTAAGTTACTGCCTTCTATGCAGACTGAGGCTATTTCAGGCTGGTCTCAGATGTCTGTATTTTTAGACTATTGGGTTGTCGGTTAGAAGAGGATGCAGACGGTATGTATGCACGTACAGTATGTATGTGTATTTCCAGCTCGCTAGAACATCCTAACAATTTAGAATACAATATAAGCTACAGACCTTTGCATCTGCATGTATTGATTTCTATTCTTTATTTCCCTTCTATGTAGTTTTAATACGTTTGGCTACTTGATAGGACAATATTCTATTATCAATAAAGAGGAAGCTCTGCTTTATCCCCCCCCCCCTTCTTTCTATTTTTGGAACTTTTTTTTGGATGGGAGGAGTGGGTACCTAGTTTTGGTGGGCACCCACTCACACTTCCGGTTGGATCGCCTAGGCTTCCACCAGACCTTCAGCACCCCCCTCCCTGCCTGTAGCCTTCTGGGAAGTGTCACAGGTCCCAGCAGGCTATGGACCTTTCACACGGTGCAGTGTGGCTCGCGCATGCGCAGTGTAAAGGCCCACATAGTCACAGCTGGCTTCCCACACTAAATATGCCAGCGAAGAACTAGCACGGGTGTGAGAACTGTGCTGGATCCTTGGACAGGGAAGTGTCCTTTTTATAAAAGTCAGCAGCTACAGTATCTGTAGCACTGTAGACATAAACAAAAAGAAAGGCGCACCAGCCTAGCGCATTATCCTCAGTAAGTTTTATATTGATAAAATATTTAAAAAATGGCTACTCACAAACATGCGACGTAAACCAGCATATCAACTCCATTGAACAACTTCCATGATGTAAGAGTCCAATATCTCATGAAAGTGAAAGAGCCATTTTTAAAATATTTTATCAATAAAAAGCTTACTGAGGATAATGCGCTAGGCTGGTGTGCCCCTCTTTTTGTTTATGTCTACAGTGCTTTGTCGACCACCCCAGGCGTAGAGGGCAGCAAGGCTTAGCCATTAGTGGAAGCCAAGTGAGAGTCCCGAGATAGAGGCCGTCTGAGAACCTGATTCTGAGCACAGGAGCAAGGCGCCAAGCATCGCAAATTTCTTTTTACAGTATCTCTAGCTGCTGACTTTTCATTTTTTCCAGAGTGAAGAACTGTTTAAGTCCCCGTTCACACTGGGGCGACCTGTGAGGCGACCTGGTCGCCTCACAGGTCACCGTAGGTCGCCTTCCATAGGGAAGCTGCGGACCCGTTCTAATAGGATCGACACAAGTGGCTCCGACTTAGAAAAAGGGTCCGGAGCTTCTTTGGGGCGACCCGGAGCGACCGTCATAGACTTCAATGTTATGAAGTCCGTGCCGGCCGCTCCGAGGTCGCGGCGCGCTGCTCGCACCGCGACCTCGGAGGTCGCCCCTGGAAGTCGGATCACCCCAGTGTGAACAGGGCCTTAAAGTGTATGTTTACTAAAAGAAAAATGTATCAGTACATTTATGTAATACATACATATTTCCCCAATGTTTTGTCTCTTTTAAAGCACTGCAAGCACATAAAATTACCAGTTGATCTGACAGATATCCAGTCAGTGTCTAACATCTTGTGGTGGGTTGACAACACTGTTTCTGCTGCACTGAAATCAGTGGCGGCTGGTGCTCAAAATTTTTGGGGGGGCGCAAAAAGAAAAATGTAATAGGTATTGCTTCGCGTCAAAAAACGCAGTAAAAAATTGCGTGACTTTGAAGTCATGGTACAGGCATGGCACAGGTGATGGTATAGGCATGGCACAGATATGGTATAGGCATGGCACAGGTCATGGTACAGGAGATGGTATATGCCCCCTTTCAATGCAGTGACCAGCGTACATGCCCCCTTTCAATGCAGAGACCAGTGTACATGCCCCCTTCAATGCAGAGTTCAGCGTGCGTGCCCCCTTCAATGCAATGAACATTGTGCTATGCCCCCTTCAATGCAATGAACACTGTGTTATGCCCCCTTCAATGCAATAAACACTGTGCTGTGCCCCCACAATGCAGAGTTCAGCGTGCATGCCCCCTTCAATGCAACTGTGCTGTGCCCCCTTCAATGCAATGAACAATGTGCTGTGCCCCCTTCAATGCAATAAACACTGTGCTGTGCCCCCTTCAATGCAATGAACACTGTGCTATGCCCCCTTCAATGCAATGAACACTGTGCTGTGCCCCAACAATGCAGAGTTCAGCGTGCATGCCCCCTTCAATGCAATAAACACTGTGCTGTGCCCCCTTCAATGCAATAAACACTGTGCTGTGCCCCCTTCAATGCAATAAACACTGTGCTGTGCCCCCTTCAATGCAATGAACACTGTGCTGTGCCCCCACAATGCAATGAACATAGTGCTGTGCCCCCTTCAATGCAATAAACACTGTGCTGTGCCCCCTTCAATGCAATAAACACTGTGCCCCCTTCAATGCAATGAACTCTGTACTGTGCCCCAACAATGCAGAGTTCATCGTGCATGCCCCCTTCAATGCAACTGTGCTGTGCCCCCTTCAATGCAATGAACACTGTGCTGTGCCCCCACAATGCAGAGTTCAGCGTGCATGCCCCCTTCAATGCAACTGTGCTGTGCCCCCTTCAATGCAATAAACACTGTGCAGAGTTCAGCGTGCGTGCCCCCTTCAATGCAACTGTTCCGTGCCCCCATCAATGCAGAGTTCAGCGTGCGAGCCCCTTTCAATGCAGAGCGCCACAGCATTGTCCCCAATCACTGCAGAGCGCCACAGCATTGTACCCCAATGATTGCAGAGCGCCACAGCATTGTCCCCCAATGATTGCAGAGCGCCACAGCATTGTCCCCCAATGATTGCAGAGTGCCACAGCATTGTCCCCCAATGATTGCAGAGCGCCACAGCATTGTACCCCAATGATTGCAGAGCGCCACAGCATTGTCCCCCAATGATTGCAGAGTGCCAGCATTGTCCCCCAATGATTGCAGAGCGCCACAGCATTGTCCCCCAATGATTGCAGAGCGCCACAGCATTGTCCCCCAATGATTGCAGAGCGCCACAGCATTGTCCCCAATGATTGCAGAGCGCCACAGCATTGTCCCACAATGATTGCAGAGCACCACAGCATTGTCCCCCAATGATTGCAGAGCGCCACAGCATTGTCCCCCAATGATTGCAGAGTGCCACAGCATTGTCCCCCAATGATTGCAGAGCGCCACAGCATTGTCCCCAATGATTGCAGAGCGCCACAGCATTGTCCCCCAATGATTGCAGAGCGCCACAGCATTGTCCCCCAATGATTGCAGAGCGCCAGCTTTGTCCCCCAATGATTGCAGAGTGCCACAGCATTGTCCCCCAATGTTTGCAGAGTGCCAGCATTGTCCCCCAATGATTGCAGAGTGCCAGCATTGTCCCCCAACGATTGCAGAGTGCCAGCATTGTCCCCCAATGATTGCAGAGCGCCAGCATTGTCCCCCAATGATTGCAGAGCGCCAGCATTGTCCCCCAATGATTGCAGAGTGCCAGCATTGTCCCCCAATGATTGCAGAGCGCCACAGCATTGTCCCCCAATGATTGCAGAGCGCGAGCATTGTCCCCCAATGATTGCAGAGTGCCAGCATTGTCCCCCAATGATTGCAGAGTGCCAGCATTGTCCCCCAATGATTGCAGAGCGCCACAGCATTGTCCCCCAATCGATGCAGAGTGCCAGCGTGCGTGCTCCGTTCAAACTTACCTGGCGGCGGGGCGGCTCAGCTTCCTCCTCTTCTGCGGCGGGTCCTTCTCCCTCGTCTCGGCGGCGGGAACCGGCGGGCGGCCTGCTCCGTTCAAACTTACCTGGCGGCGGCGCGGCTCAGCTTCTTCCTCCTCTTCTGCGGCGGGTCCTCCTCCCTCGTGTCGGCGGCGGGAACCGGGGGGCGGCCTCTCCTTTTCTCTGAGCGGCGGTGACGGTGAGTGACTGACGCACGCACCGGCACCGCCCCCATTGCAACGTCAGCGATATCCTGGATGATGATTGGTCCAGGCTGTAGACTGGACCAATCACAGCCAGGATATCAGAAAGTGGGGGTGTCCAACCGCAAAGACTTGCGCCCAGGATACCCCCCTACCCCCCCAGAAGGCAGCCAATCGGCGCCTCTTCTGGGACGTAACCCCACCCCCCCCTAGCCACCAGTTCCTTGGGTTCAGGCCGGCGAACCCAATTTTTTTTTTTATACAACTTTATTTGTTCGTTTTGTTTTTTTTGTTTTTTCATTTTTTTTAGGGGTAGGGGGGCGGCGCCCTGGCGCCCCCTATGCATGGGCCGCCACTGACTGAAATCCTAACCAGAGTTGTCAGCCTAGCCCGAGTTCTCTGTTGCTCAACTACAGAAAACCTCCCCCTAGTTTTCGTAACATACGGAGGAGATGTTTTGTAATCCAACAGGAGAGAACTCCAGGGCTCATAACACTTCTTGGGATTACAGTGCAGCAAAGGCAGAATTGACAGCACACAGCAGGAAAATAGGAGCTCACTGGATTTCTGCAGAATTTATAGACCACATATAGGGAAATGTGTTTGTAATGCAGAGATATAATTTTTTTACTTTGTCAAGACACACATTTAGTCCCAGTTCACACATATGCGATGCGGGAACCCTGCAAATCCACTGCGGGTTCCAGCATCGCATTCAACTCGCAGATAGTTCACACTGCCATATGCGAATCGCTGGGGATGTCAATACAAAGTTAACGACACCTCCAGATCAGTTTGCATTTGGCAGTGTGAACTGTTAGTTCGGACATGAATTGGATCGACAATCTGTATGGGTGAATTCGCATTGCATAGACATCGCATGTGATTTGCAGAGCAGTGCGCTGTGAATCACATGCGATGTCTGTCATCGCATATATGTGAACCGACACCTAAGCTATTATTTTTACCTTTTCCCCATTCCTATTTTTATTTCCTTCAAAATAGGTTATATTTTATTAACATTGTAACCTTTTTTCAGCCAGTTTCATGTATTAAAATTAGGTTTTTGCTAAATAAATGTGTTAATAATTTAATTTAGTTATTTTTACAATTTCTAATGGTTTCTGTGCCTCCTTTGGGAAGATTTCCCTTCCCTGTTGCTTCAGTGGCACAGGAAGTGAAGATAATCCCACCATTTGGGAATGAAACTGCAATAAAAGTTTATATTCATGTAGTGGAGAAGACTTGTAACTTCTCAAGAGATTTTATTACTTACTAGGTTTCACAGGACAGGAAGTAAGGGTAAACATCCCCAACCAGGAAACAGCAAAAATATAAAGCTGTGGTTCTAACCTTTCCACTCCTCCAAAAACCCCAAAAAAAAGTTTTAACCAGGTTCCGTTTTTACTAAATAATCAAATTTTCTAATTTATCCTCATTCTGTTTTGCAGCTACCGGTAATTTTACCCAGTGAAGTCCATCTTATAAATTGGACATGATCCTCTGGCATTCCCTGACAAGCTTATTGTTGCAATGACACCTATCAATCATCCTTTATCTCCTCTTATGAGCAGACCTAGGGTGACTGCATCTGATCGACTGGAGGCAGATAAGGCCAAGTATGTGAAATCTCCACAGGTTATCCATCGCAGGCAAAACCCAGCCATTGGTACCCTTCTGAGTCCTGTGTTAGCAAGGAAACAGAGCCCATCGCTTTACAGTGCTAGTTCACCAACTGAATCCAGCTCAACAACGGAGTATGATTTTACAAGTCAATTTAGCTCTGCAAAACGAGGGCTATCATCACAAAAAAATGACTTTAATGATTGTCTACATCTTGCAGCTGAAAAATCAGGTCCTCAGTCACCAGTATATACATTTCAACCAGCAACTATCTTCTCCCACTCTAGTAACCTCTCTCCCAGCCTAAGAAAGGAAGAAAATCACAGTGAAGGATACAAAGATAACACACTTACTCCCAGCAGGAAACAAGGCATATCCCACGGTTTCCTCACATCAAACCAAGGAAATGACCCACAGCCTCCCCCTAACTGCTCAACAGTCAGTCCCCTCTGTCGGAAGCGATTCAGCGGCAGAAGGTTGAACCGACCCGATTCTCTCATTATGTATAGACAAAAGCGGGATGGGGCATCAGCCAGCAAGGAAAATGATAACGTGGAAGCTGGCCTTGTGGTTCGATTTCTTCAAGGGACACCTCTATTAAGGAGAAGCACAAGATTTTCACAGAATCCACCTCAACCATGTACAGGGAATGTGCCAGTTTCACCTAAATTACAAAAAAGCATAGAGGAACCTGTGGTATGCCAGACCAACTACACCAGGGCCTCTGATGCACAGGAAATTGCAGTCAATGACAAACTGACTTTTGCTGATGCACAAAAATTTTTTGAGAGCTGTGGGCTTGAGGGCAGTTTGTTGAACTTGCTTGATATGTACCAAAAGGGAGAGGAGCACACACCATTTGGCAGCATGGAATCCATGGATAGAGTGAGCTGTGGGTTTGCTGCTGTTGAAGAAGAGAAAGCAGAAAGAATCCCAGTATCTGTAATTGAGAGGAATGCCCGTGTTATAAAATGGATTTATAGTTGTCAGCGAGCGCGGACCAATGGGAGCCATGAACATAAACAAACAACAAAGGAATCTACAGTATGACATGTAATCTATAAGGACCAATCACTGGGAAAATATGCATTGTCACAGTGAAAAAATGGCTAATGAATCCTTTTTTTTTTTTTTTTGCATAACGTTTTGTAAGATATCGGGAAAGCACTAATAAATCAGTTTTTTTTTTTTTCTTTTTAATTCTCCAAAATGATTTCTGAATACTTTGGGCAATGTTAGCCATTTATGGCTATTTATTTCATTGTTATAGCCACAGCATAGTGTTTGAGTAGTTGCTCAGGAACCACATTATCTTTTCAGGTCAGGTGTTGATTGAAATAACAGCTTTTTAGTATATACGGTATGTATCTGTATACCTGCTCCATTACAGACATCTAATAAGGCCGGCCATTGATAAAGCGAAATTTCTGTCCTGAAACCACTTGAATCCTCCATCAACACAGACAGTGTTGACAGGGAAATCCCTGCTGTGGAAACATTGTGTTCTCTCGGCGAGGGGGCGGGTAAAGCCATCCCTGCTGGGAGAACACAGCGATTATTGCTACTGCCTATAACAGCCGCTGGCAATTATTGCATGTAAAACCCAGCAGGCTGGTTGTACCCAAGCTGATCAATGGATGAACTTGGGTGCATTCAGCCTGCCCATACGTGGTTCTAATCACTGAACCAGCCGAGATCCGAACCGTCTATGGCCGGCCTAATAAACAAAGGGTAACTTAATTTATGTGATTCAATTAAATGTTCAGTATTGTTGCTCAAAAATGTTTTTTTGAAAGCTGCATTTAAATGAGCTCCACAAACAGAAAAAAGATAAGTAACTTGTGCTGTATCTAATGTCTGGTACACACATTCAGTTTTTTTTTTTTTTTTTAGAAATTGGGTGGAGAGTAATTATCTATCAAGGGAGAATACCAGCACAATCCCCTGTAAATGAAATCTCAAGAGTAAACCAAGTCTCAGAGGCAAAACCCTGTAGACAAGGAAGATGAGGATTTTTATGTGCTCAATAAAAACAGTTCAATAAAATAAAAATAAAAAATTATATGAATTTTATTAAAGACAATCTAGTAAAAACAGCACATGAAAATACAATATGTAAAAGGTGTATTGTAGCACATCCTATAATGAAATGGATCAATGCGTTTCACCCATACTTTGGGCTTCCTCAGGATCCTTATGTGTAGCACACTTTCTCAAAGAGTATGCATATACCCTCGGCCAACCAGCATGTTGTCAGCATGGATGCTGAAGGTTGGGATTTCTTTCCATAATGATATGTTTTTTTTCCTTCTATTGGACATGTAGTTTTAAACTACAGAGGATATTTGGTAGCTATAGATTCTCTGTACCCTGTGATACTCACACTTATGGTTGAATTGTATTATCTTTGTCTGGGTATTCCTGTTTGTAGGGGCCTGTGAGCTTCTTCTTACTGCGTACATGTTGTGTACACTCTTAAGCATATCATTATAGGTTCTGTGGCATGGCTGATGAATTTATACTTTGGTGTTTTTGTTAAGGGTGTATGTATACTCTTTGAGAAAGCGTGCTACACATCTATACCCTGAGGAAGCCCAAAGTATTGGTGAAACGCGTTGATCCATTACATTATAGGATGTGCTGCAATACACCTTTTACATTTTGTATTTTTAGGTGCTGTTTTTACTAGATTATCTTTAATAAAATTCATATCATTTTTATTTTTATTTTATTGAACTGTTATTATTGGGCATATGAAAATCCCCATCTTCCTTGTCTACAGGGTTTTGCCTGTGAGACTTGGTTTACTCTTGTCGGTTTTTTTTGTTTAATCCAGCGGCTGAATGAAAAAAAAAAAAACATTGCTTGTGTACCAACACAAGCAATGTTAGTGCAGCGATCTCTACTGCTGTGAATTTGTGTTCTGACAGAGGGACTCCCCCCTTGCCAAAACACACTAATCCAATGGCTGCCAGCGCTGATCAGAGGCTGGTTTTCCAGCATGTCCTTTCAACAAAAGCTGGTCCTTAGCCTGGCTTTTGTCGGAAAGGACAGCTGTCCACATGGTTCAAATGTCGGCTGGTTTCTGCTAAACCGGGCAATATTCATACCGTGTGTACCCAGCTAAAGCTATACACAATTTTGGCTTGAATGCAAATTGTACCATCTATAACAGATTTTAATGCCAGTGATTGCATTCAATGCCCAACCAAGCTTCTGGATCAAATGGCAAAAAATGTTGACCACGTATATACAGAGGTGCAGTCATCCAAAAACCGTATAGTTCATCCTATTTATTCAGGATTTATGTGAGTTTATCTTCTAGCCTTCTAAGACATCAGTGCTTCATACACAACCCAATTATTAGCAGCAACCTAATCTATCTCATAATGGTTTCATGTACACATGAATTTATTTAACAACAATGCAAACATGTACATTCCATGTAATTAAAAATTAAATCAACATCAACAACCTCAGTGAACAAAACTGTGTGTTTATATCCCTTTCACATGAACTATATGCTGGTTTTTGTTATCAGATACTGGGAACTATTAAGAATTACAATATTTATAACATACAAAGACACAACCCAGAATAATTTTACTAATTGGAATATCATATAAAGTTAGATAGAAACGTAATTCCCATTATCTAATAGCTGCTATTTTATCAGGTTTAAATAATAGCAAGTTTGTTAGGGACAGTGAATGAGCGTCCTTGTAGATCAATAGTTTAATCACCCAGGCTGGAATTTGACAGCTAATAACATGTTGTTTTTATTTCCATTTAAGGCTGAAGTCTACTGAAAATAATTTTTATTTATAAGTTCCATGTACACTGGCTTAAAAAACGCCAGTGCTCTTGGTAGAAAAAAATGCAAATTTTGAGCAATTTTTGTACCAGTGTTTAGCATCGTTTAGTGTTTTTTTTTTTCTGCCAGAAAACCACTTTTAGAAATGCAAACCAGCAGGGTTTTTTTTTTCCTAGCTCTAAGCGCTGAGCTTAAAATATGCCTCTAAACGACCTAATATGCATAGACACATAGGATAACAGTAGGTGCTTCTACAGGCATGGACCCAAAAACAGCACTAGGGGCAGTACTTACAATGAATGCCCCTTGTTCTGATGGCTGCTGTGCTCGGTTGAAAAATCGGAGGTCCTCTGCCCCTGGATAGCTGTGATTTTCTAGTGCTGTCAGGGTTAATATGAGTGTCTGCATCTGTGACCGACACATCTCAAGTACCAACTATGCATGCCACCTTCGCTCCTGTGCTCTAATCTTTTAAATGTGATAGTACAGCTTCTATGAATGGAGTACAAGGGTGGAAAGAGTGGCCAGAATCGGCACTTGACTAGTACCTATCACAGGTACAGCTTCTCATATATAACCCTGCAGAAGAAGAAGATCAAAGGGTATCTGGGGCAGAGGAATTCCAAGCAAACACAACAGACACCAACACGAGACACTTTTAATTTTTAGTAAGCGCAGTTGCCGGTGCTGCTTTTTTTTGTTTTTTTTTCATCTCCAGCTTTAAAGTGTTTGTAAACCCTTATATATACCCAGTGAAAAGAATGTCCTCAGGTGATACACAGATATTAAACATTACATCTGTAATATCTGATATCTGTCTATCTGCAATCTTCTCTTCTCTACATCTGTTCAAACTCCAGAATTTATAAGCTTGTCAGAGTGTTCAGAAAAAAGGGGGCATGGAGCTGAAGTTACACTCTGCAGAGCTCAGTGAGGAGAGCTCGGAGAGCTGATTGGAGATAAGAGACAAACCCCCTTCACACAGCACACAGGAACAGAACTGAGGCTGTGCATCTGCTGGAGGTCCCTCCCCGTTACCATGTTTCTCTTGGAGTCAGGAAAATGTGACACTTACTGCTCTTAAATGAGACATGTGCACACTATAGAAGGATATGCAGAGTGCCCAGTTCCCCATACCTTTCACATCAGAGTTCTCAATCCACCCTTCCACATTTCATGTCTAAGGTTTACAACCACTGTAAGCCATACTTGTTAAAGTACATTAAAATGATGTAGGATAGGCCAGGATCATGTTGGTTTAGCCAAGTCAAAAAAGCTTTCACTATTTAATTCTTAAAAAAATTTTATCTGCTGCCTAAGGTGTATGAATATTTTAGAAATGAGAAATGTATGCAAGGGAAGATGGATATTGTGTAATATGGGGTTCTGGCTTTGGGCTAGTAATGTTTCTGTATCCCTGTCCATTTCAGATTGCCAAGAGAACTGAAACCAGTTTGCATTACACCACAGCTGTGTGACTTTTTGATAGAACTGTCTGAGGTCATTGGGGGGTTGTCATTTGCATCTCTTCCTATTATTTTTACTTTTAAATCCAGTCTAACATTTTCTTTTTTTTTATATTGGTGTCACCTTTCCTATAGGTAGAGGCCTAATGTGTATACAGCAGTACATCTATTCATGGCATGAACTATATACCATTTATATTACAACAGAAGCCTAGGATAAACAATAAATTAACCTCCAGGAGATGAAAACTAGAGTTTTAACAGAATCTTTACCCGCTTGATATTTATGTCACATATATATGGACTATTGGTAGTTTCCAGTTGTGCTTGTGTCCAACATTTTCACTAAGGCACAAGGTTGCTTGGTCACACAGTTCCTTGGAGAAACTGCCTTCAGTCATTTTCTTACTAGGGTGTAGTCTTTAATCACTCTTGCTTCTCAGCTCTGCTAATTTGGTGGTGAGAAAACTCCATTTGAAGGGTGTCTCCTCAACATGATGGGCTTCATTTTCCTCTGCTGGAGGATCTGCCAGCACCCCTTTTGCCTCAGAGTGCTCAGCAGTTTTTTGCTGCCACCGGCTACTAAAGACATCCCAGAGAGCGGATGATCGCTTTTCCGAAGGGTGATCTAAAGAGCGTGATGGAGGAGCTCTACGGAAAAAAAAAAAGACTGTAAGTTTTTTATTTTCTCATGAAAAGAGTGGTGTTTGAAGGTCATGTTTGTACAAAGCACTGTTTCACTGGTAAAGACCAAAGAGAGAATGCAGTTTATCATATAACTTCATATTTGGTGAGACTAGAACATTTCCCTTTGGGTTGCCTACAGTATATACTTTGCTAGGATTTTTATAAACCTTTCTGTAGATTGATACCTTTCCGTGTGACTAATTGGGTGGTTCAGCCTTCGACTGTTGCAATCCCAGTGTTGAAATGAGAAAAGGTGTAGAGCAGGGTTCCTCAAACTACAGCTCTCCAGCTGTTGAGGAACTACACATCCCATGAGGCATTGTAAAACTCTGACATTCACAGACATGACTAGGCATGGGAATTGTAGTTCCTGAACAACTGGAGGGCCATAGTTTGAAGACCCCTGGTGTAGAGTCTGCATCTTTTTAGGAGAGACTTGAGAGTATCTCAGTAAATAAAAAAACTCCTATTGCACGGGATGCCAGAAATGTAATTTTTTATGTCAAAGTAGATGTCTAAGAAAAGAAATGAGTCAATCACTCAAGCAACAATGACATTTCTTAACGCTCCTCTTATGTTAGCTTTCTGTTACTATCCATGATGTTAACGGGTCGGTTTTGACCCGTGTCTTAAATCAGCCATAAAATACCCTCTGAACAATTATTTATCATCCAATTTGTTTCTTACCTCTTGGTTACCTTGTTAGGCTTCTTTATCCTTGAAAAGATTGGTTTTAATATTTTTGGTGTGACCCCTTAGACTTTTTTTTTGATAGCATACCTCTCATTTTCAAATTTAAAAAATAGTAAAATAAACCAGCAACTCTGAAATGTATTGGTCCTATGTTTCTTTACTTTATTTAGAGAAGCAGACAAGCAGGCAAAGAGATAGGCCCATCCCTAACTACAGCTCACAGGGTTAAGAGATGATTGGCTGTCAGTGTTACTAAGCAGAGAGAGTGTTTATGATTTCAGTTTTGGCACTTATTAGTGTCCTAAAATACTATATTATAACTGGGTCAGAATTGACCCTAACACCATGAACGTCTTAATTTTCACCACAGTATTTTATAATTTAGTGAAAAGGATTATTTTTCTATTACATTGTTTAAATAGAGGTTCCTGACAAAGTAAAAAAATCTTGATGCAATAAACAAATTTATGTGATACTTATAGACATTCAAAACCTGAAAACAGATCGGTTCTGACCCTAACACAAGAGGAGGGTTAAAGGTTTCTGTATAGTAATGGTTTACAGAGCACCTCCAGATTGCCATATTAAAAAGAGAGTGCCATTTGAGTGGTTTGTATTACCATTAATTGCTGTATATGTTATATAATCGTTTTAGGGAAGTACAGTGTTCTTTGAAATATGTGTGTGCTACTGTTTCTCCTTTTTTTTTCCAACAGAGAAAGGAAGAGTAAAAACAGAATGGTAACAGGAATGGCAGCGGAAAAAGGGTAGAATCTTCTAGGCATTAATTGCTATAAATTATAAATAAACCTCGTGCTAGATGATGTTGAAATAGGACTGCTGCAACTAAATTCTGAATACTGGATTAAAGTCACAGTGAAAAAAAAGAGTGTGCTATCCCTTTATATCTGATAACTAAACCAGTGCAACAAAATATTATATATATAAATTGTATACAAAAATATACATAAGTTCATGTGCATTACTAAAATTCATATACGTGCAAAATAAACAGCAATACAATGAATAAAAGTCCATTATTGGTGAGTTCATATTAAATCATGATATATCCAAGTGCTTTCAAAGTGCTCAGTGCTCCAAACATATGTGAAGTGCTCCAGTGCAAATAAGGTGCTTTTTAAAAACGTATGTTTGGCCTCTTACCAGACAGGGGGGATCTCAAATTATGGAAGCCAGCAGCGCTAAAACATCACTCCTGGATAGCCAACGCTCTCACTATCAGGCATCCGGTTAGTTAAGTCACCCTGTCAATAAGATATAACTACAGTGTCTCCACTGCTGGAGTGTATGCCTGGTATCTTACTCGACATCCACACAATCAGTAGCCATGCACTGATCCTGGGATACAGAAGATGAGGACAGAGCTCTGGATCCTGGGATCAGTGGATGGCTACTGATTGTCCAATTTATATGGGTCTAGCACGTTGCTCTTTTACAAGTCTAACACCTGTATATTGAACCAGGAAGTGTGTTACAGGTCATATGGTGATAAGTTATATGTGTGCGGTTCACATTAGGACTCTCACACATAGATTTTTCACAATAAAACGGATGTGCTTTTCTGCAGCAAAATCCATTTTATGTGTTTCCATCATCGCACTGTATTCCAGCATTTTCCAAAACTTTGTGTGTTTAATTTTATACTGAAGTAAAACTGTGGGAATAAAAATACGGTAGCAGACACTGGTGACATATTGTTTTAAAGAACCAGGCTTTGAGGTACCACCCTGTTCCTCGCTTCACTATCTAGTGAGTCACATTGGTGAGTTCATATTAAATCATGAAATATCCAAGTGCTTCCAAAGTGCTCAGTGCTCCAAACATATGTTCAATTAGGCTACATTCACACCTGAGCGTAGCGTTTTTCGCGCGGTTTTTACCGCGATTTTACCGCGATTTTTGCGGCGTTTTTTACCGCGATTTTACCGCGATTTTTACCGCGATTTTTGTGCAGGCGTTTTTAGATTGAATAGAGATCAATGGAAAACGCCTGTAATCTGCCCAAAAAGAAGCTCATGTACTTTTTTGAGCGTTGGGCGTTTTGTATACAGCGTCAAAACGCTCAGATGTGAACAGGGGCCATTGAAATGAATAGGATTTGTCTTGTTGGGCGTTTTGAGAGCTGATCCTAGAGCAGAAAAACGCCCCAAAAACGCCCCAAAACGCCTAGATGTGAACGGAGCCATAAGTTCAAATAAGGTGCTCTTTAAAAACGTATATTTGGCCTCTTACCAGACAGAGGGATCTCAAATTATAGAAACCAACAGCGCTAAAACATCACTCCTGAATAGCCGTTGCTCTCACCATCAGGCATCTGGTTAGTTAAGTCACCCTGTCAATAAGATATAGCTCCACCCTGATCCTCGCTTCACTATCCTATCTAGTGAGTCCCTTACCATGAACAAGCTTGCAGCCTCTGAAGTCTTAACCGCTGTCCTGCATATACTGGTTTTGTGTAGCCAAGGCAGCAATCCCTTCTCCCTTGTATGTCTAGCCTCAACAGTTCTCTTTACCCACTTGACCTCCAGAAGATTTACTCACCTTCATAACCAGGCCATTTTTTGTGATACAGCACTGCGTTACTTTAAAGTGATTGCAAAAGTCTAATTTTTTTGTGTTTTTTTTAACCACTTAAGCCCCGTAGGATTTGGCTGCTCAAAGACCAGGGCCTATTTTGCGATTCGGCACTGCGTGATTTTAACGGACAATTGCGCGGTCGTGCGACGCTGTACCCAAATGAAATTGATGTCCTTTTTTTTCCCCACAAACAGGGCTTTCTTTTGGTGGTATTTGATCACCTGTGCAATTTTTATTTTTTGCGTTATAAACAAAAAAAGAGCGTTCATTTTGAAAAAATAACAATATTTTTCACATTTTTTATATGAAATTATATAAAAAAAAATGTAAAAATCTAAATTTTTTAACATTTTAGGCCAATTTGTTTTCTGCTACATATTTTTGGTAAAAAAAAAATCAAAATAAGCGTATTTTGATTGGTTTGTGCAAACGTTATTGCGTTTACTAACTAAGGGAAAGATTTATGTAATTTTTATTGTTTTTTTTTTAAACTAATAATGGCGGCGATCTGCGATTTTTTTTTTTTGCGGGACTGTGACATTGCGGCTGACAGATCGGACCCCTGACTAACATTTTTGACACTTTTGGGGGTACCAGTGACATTACTACAGTAATCAGTGCTATACATATGCACTGTTACTGTAAAAATGACACTGGCAGGGAAGGGGCATGGCTTTTGATGTAACCACAGAAACATACCATCCTACATAGCAGGATCGTATGATCTCTGCAGTTACACCAGGGAGAATGACAGGCGGCTTTGTTTACATTAGCCGCCTGCCTTTCTCCCTCTCCAGCGGGAGATCGCGAGTGGCTGGCAGACATCGGAGTCGCCGGTCACTCGCGCGGGGATCCCAGTGAACAAGCGGGGGACTGATGATCAGTGCCCTGATTACTTGTCCTGGACTCCCCTTCGAGGAGGAGCCGCTGATTGGCTTTCCTTGCCAAACACTCTGACACTGACTGAGGCGAGGAGCGCCGATAAACGGCACTTCCACATTTACTTGTTACTGGCTGGGATTGGACACAGCCAATCACATGGGTAAAGAGCCACTTCATTGGCTCTTTACCAAGACCGGGGTCGCGCCATGTCCTAGGCACATGGTGCAGCCGTAATCGGCGCGCAAGAGCGGCCATTCTAGGGCGCCGTCATATGACGTCTTCCCAGAACGAGAGCCGCATTGCTCCACCGTCATTTGACGGTGGGCGGGCGGCAAGTGGTTAAATAACAAACATGTTATACTTACCTCCTCTCTGCAGTGGTTTTGCACAGAGCAGCCTGGATCCTCCTCCTCTCAGGTCCCTCTTTGCTGCTCCTGGCCTCTCCCTCCTGTCGAGTGCCCCTACAGCAAGCAGCTTGCTATGGAGGCACCCGAGTCTACCCACAGCTCTGTGAGTCTATTCAGACACAGAGCTGTGGTTTGGCCCCGCACCCTCTCTCTCCTGATTGGCTAACTGATGTTGATTGACAGCCGCGGGAGCCAATGGCACTGTGGCTGTGTCTCAACCAATCAGGAGGGATAGTTCCGGATGGCTGAGGAACTCATGGACATTGCTTGACAGAGATGGGGCTCAGGAAGTATTAGGGCGTGCTGCTTTACACAGAAGACTTTTTATCTTAATGTATTAAATGCATTAAGATAAAAAACCTTCTGCATTTACAACTCCTTTAACTGACAATTGTGATGCTATACCCAAATAAAATTGATGTCCTTTTTTTCCCACAAGTGGAGCTTTCTTTTGGTGGTATTTGATCATCACTGTGTTTTTTATTTTTTGCACTATAAATTTAAAAAAAGACCGACAATTAAAAAAAAAAATAATAATAATAATAATTTTTTTATTTGCTGTGTTAAAACCTATCCAATAAAAAAATGCGGGAAAAAAAATCAAATTTATACATCAATTTAGGCCAATATGTATTCTGCTACATAGTTTTGGTAAAAAAAAATCCCAAAAAGGGTATATTGATTGTTTTGCGCAAAGGTTTTAGCATCTACAAACTCTGGAATAGTTATATTCATATTTATTTATATTTACTAGTAATGGCCGCAATCAGCGACTTATAGCTGGACTGCGATATTGCAATGGACATTTGGACACTAACTGACAATTTTTGAGGACCAGTGACACTAATGCAGTGGTTAATGCTAAAAAACATGCACTGTCACTATACTAATGACACTGGCAGGGGAGGGGTTAACTGTGTGTCTAGCCTGTGTTTTACTACAGTGTGGGAGGTGATTTTACTAGGGGAAGACATGGATCTTTGTCCCTGCTTAGCAAAGACACAGGATACATGCCTTCCCTCCTGTCAAAATGGCAATCTGCCTTCTTTACATAGGCAAACCGCATTTCTGCAGAATGATCGGTGGGTGTCGGCGGACATCGAGTCCGCGGTACCTGCTGATCGGCTCCTGTTGTGTATAATCACAGCTGGAGCAAGCCGCCGGCAGCGTGCATTCGCACCCACTACTATATATATATATATATATATATATATATATATATATACATATATGGGTATACCCACATATATATATATATATATATATATATATATATATATATATATATATATATATATATACATATATATATATATATATATATATATATATATATATATATACATATATGGGTATACCCACATATATATATATATATATATATATATATATATGTGTGTATACCCATATATATATATATATATAAATATATTGTGTATACCCACACATATATATGTGATCTATCGCACAGCTGCTGCCCTGTAGCAGTAAAACTGCTTTAAAGCAGTCAGCAAGTGGTTAAGGAAGGCTCAATACCCCCTTTTTATGCTGACCCCATTTTGTTGGGCAATCCTTCCTTTTTTGCCCTGGAGAAATTAGATAAAACATCTCTCCTTTTCCATAGTTGTTACTTTAACAAGTGTCCCCAGTGTTCAACTGACAACTGTAAAATGCTGCATTTCTCTTCTCTTTCTGTCACAGTGACAATGGTCCCCTGAACCTATAGGGAAGTGCACCCCCCCCCCCCCCCCCAGCAGCAACAGAGAATTATAAAAACCTTCTACATTCTATCCAAAACTATAAAAAGTTTGGGATTTACAAATAAATACATGGTTATACTTTCTCATTTGGCTCCAAGCTCTACTTTATAGAAGCCATTGCTTCCATACGCTGCACTGCTAATGGCCCAAAAAAAGGCCTGAAACAGCTGTATGCAGTTTGAATTTGTTGGTTATGTATTATGAGGCTATACTGTATATGCACTATACCCTGGCGGTTCATAATCCACATTTGGCCATTGCAGCATAAAGGAATGATTTTCATGGCTTGACACTCTATCCTAAACTGAGACATAGTCCTATTTTTGGGATATGTGATAAAATTAGATATGTGAATACCCTCAATTCTAAGAAGGCTCTACTGTGGTATGCACTGATTTGGTTGGAGAGCTTTTTACTTTCTTTAGTCCCTTTTCCAAACTTTATTTAGGTAAAGGAAGAAAAGATACAATTAACTAAAAGGCAAGTATAACCTTTGCTTCAACAGGCCAGGATATTAAGTGATGGTTACACTTAGGCAATATATCAAGCTTCTTTTGAAATTTTTAGTTGAGGAAGATTCAACAATAAGTGAAAAAGAGGATCAGTAGGCTCACAGTAATGTCAATGGTCCTAACTTGGGTTTGTACAATAAAGTGAGGGAGGATCTAGGTAAAGAGGATAAGGCAGGATTTGGATAGAATATTTTTTTAGAGATAGTTAAAAAAGGAGGGAGGAGAAAAGGGTAAAAATGGTTTGAGGAAAGGGAGGGATAGAGCAGGTCTAGGGTAGGGGGGCAGAAGTGATGAGGGTACGATTTATAGAGGGGGGGGGGACTTGATGTATGGGGGGAATTACAGGTAGACCATTTAAAGTAGAGAGATATTGCTTTATCAATGCTTTTATGTGTAGAGGTATGTTTTTTCTATTTGCTCTCTCCCTGCACAACTCTCAACCCCTGCTCTGCAAGAAAAATTTCTACTGGGCCAAAGGTTCCCAAAAATAGGCCAATCCGAACTAAATACATAGGTGTATCAGAAAAGTTGATAAAACAAAAATCTTGTGAGCAACCTTCAAGTAATATACTGTATATATTTCAACATCGGCTGCAAGCACTTCTCACATTCCCATAAATGTGTTTACAACATATTATCCATCAATGTGCCATGCTAACTAATCAAAACAAATCCACAGTGATGTGCCAATAATAAATAAACTTTCCTTCAAAATTACATTTGTGCAAAATAATATAAGCAAATTATCACTATCCCTGCAAATAATGATATTACTGCCAGTACAAAATAAAAAATAAATAAAAGCTACATTAGAAATATAAAAAACAGGTGCAGTCCATTATTGTGCTTGTGTGAAAAAATCACCGCCCTGTAGCTTTGCTGGTGATCACCACCACTCCTCTTAGAGTTGCTTAAAGTTCTCAAAGGTTACCCCCTACTTGTGTTCGTTCCCCTGTTGGGTGTATTATCACCTAAATTCCAGTGACCTCACAGTTAAGTTTGGTCAAATTGCGATCTTAAGTCTCATCCAGACTTTGTAATGTGTGTGTCCTGATCTTCTTGTGTCTCCTTCATAGCATCACTCCCTGAGAATTCTTCCCACCCGTGTATATAAAAAGGAAATTTCCAGTAGTGTTTTATCTTTAAAACCAGATGACGTTTATTAAAAATGTAACAATTGGGTTCTGAGAATTCCCCCTGAGGAAGCCACATCACTCTGTGGCGTAACGCGTAGGGGAGGAACAAGAGGATGACACAGCGGCTATTCCTGTAGATAGACACCTTGTATGCCTAGTGGCTAATGCTCGATCAGGGAGACAGGAGACTAAACTTATTTTAAAAGCAGTAAGTGTGTGGTGCACTACAAGCACCCTATAAATTGAGTACACAATTGTTATATTTTTAATAAACGTCACCTGGTTTTTTCGTTCCAATAGTTTTTTATTACAAATTTAAAGCATTATACAGAAGTTTATGCTTAAACAATTATCAGAAAGTTATCATAACAAGGATGCATTTTCCAATATGATTAGAGGCATTGACCAGTTAAACATAGAAAAACGACATAAAAAAAGATTTAGGCCCAACAATCTGGCTCTATTCATTAGCATGACCATTTGTCTATGGGCTATGAGCCCATATGTCTCAGCAACTAGGCATCAAGAAACATCAACAGGTAATAATAATAATAAAGTAACAGTACAGTAAACTGGTGATCACCCATAGCTCCAGAATATGGGAGATGTAAAAGCAATGTCAACTAGAGCTGGTCCTGGTGCCTAAAATCACGTGGTCTTGATCTTGAAAAAATAGAACAATTGGGGAGACTATGGTGTTCTAGCAGCATCCTACCAAAAATGATTATTATGGTATAACAGAACCAATAACAGGAAAAATGAAGGATGAAAAAGAAAAAGAGAAAAAAGGATCAGAATAGAGTAGAGTAGGTCCCATCAGCCCGGGCCTCCCCTCACAAAATGGTTCAGGGAACCTGAAGATAAATAATCTAGGGATTCCATACTTTTTCAAACCTAGCTTGCTTATCTCTTTGAATACTGGTCAGTTTTTCATTAATCATAATTCAGGATATTTTATGTTTCACCAACATAACATTGATCATGGGTGATTTCCTTGCACATGCTATGGTTATTTTAGCTGCTAAATATGAGAGCTCGTAGATGCCTAGGGATCAGTAAACAGCACAGTTTTGGTGCCTGTGGGTGCATTCTGTCCCGTGTAGATCATGTTGAACATCCTGATCCAGAAGCACCGGACCTTCGGGCAGGACCACCAGACATCATGCATATCACCTTCCTGTCCACATCCCTGAAAACATAGGGGTGAGGTACCAGGGTAAATATTTGCCAGCCTTGTCGGGTTGCCTCCACCAAGGAAGTGTTAAGTATGCCCTTGTGCACCATGGTCAACCTATTTGTCCACACCTCCTCCTCAACTCTCTCCCCCTGAGGTCTGATTCCCATGCTGTTTGGTAGGAAGGCTTGTTTCCTCCCCGTGGTTTGGGCCCACATGTGCACCTGTTCTCAAATAGGGTCCTCGTAGTTATGTCAACCTGATCCCTTATTAGGATTTGCATGAAAAGGATATTTTGGCATGGACAATACGCCTCCGCAGGGGGCATTTGTATTGTGTCCCTGAAGTAGCTGGGTTGTCTTATCCCCTTATAGTCTATAAAGTGTGCTATTCTGTAAAGACCCTTGTTGCCCCCCATGTGAATTGATTAATCTGTTGAAATAGGGATTATTGAAAAGGGGAGCCACCGGTGAGCGGGGGGATTTGAAAGGGTACAACTTGCATGCCATGTCCCAACAACGCGGAGTGGGATAAGGAAGGGCTCAATACTGACGTTCCTTCGCAGGGAGCCACATTAGGGGATTGAGGGGGAGAGTTGGGCAAGCCTGCGCCTCGAAGTAGAAAGGTCACCTAGTTTAAAGATAAAACACTATCGGAGATATACCTTTTCATATACAAGGATTGGGAGGAGATCACGGAATTCTCAGGCAGTGATACTATGAAGGAGACACAAGGAGATCAGGACACACACAGCACAAAGTCTGGATGAGACTTAAGAGCGCAATTTGACCCAACTTAACTGTGAGGTCACTAGTATTGAGGTGAGAATACACCCAAAAGGGGAGCATGAGTGGGGTGTATACTTTTAGCACTTTAAGCAACTCTAAGAGTAGTGGTGGCGATCACCAGCAAAGCTTTAAGGCAGTGATATTTTCACAGAAGCACATTAATGGACTGCACCTGTTTTTTATATTTCTAATGTATCTTTTTTTTATTTTTAATTGTGCACTGGCAGTAATATCATTATTTGCGCAAGTGATAATTTGCTTATATTTTGCACAAATGTAATTTTGAAGGAACGTTTATTTATTATTGGCATATTACTGTGGATTTATTTAGATTATTTAGCGTGGCACATGGATTGGATTATATCAGAAATACGTTTCCATTACTGTAGGATAATTAGTTAAATTAGTGGAACTTCCGCTCATCTGTTTCCTCCCCCCATCTGGTGCCACATTTGGCGCCTTTCAGGGGGGAGGGGGAGAACGGGTACCTGTTTTTGATAAGTATCCTTCCTCACTTCCGGAAGACAGCGACCTGCTACTGAGCCAATTAGAATGCATAGCGCGCTTCGCGCATGCGCAGCAGGGAACCGGCTCTGAAGCCGAAAGGCTTCATTGCCGGTTTTCCGTAGAACGAATGGCGGCGGCAGCACCTGGCAGCCGATCCGAAAATCGGCTGTGATGCTCACATTGCGGGCTCCATGGACAGCTAAATATCTATATATTAAAAATCAGCAGCTACAGTATTTGTAGCTGTTGACTTTAATTTTTTTTTTTCCCAGCTGGAACAACGCTTTAACTATTGGGTTTCCAGGGCTTATTGGAAAGTATGCCATTTAAACACTTTCCAGTTAGCCCATGTAGCTATATTTTGATCTTTGCTGTTAAGTTTTCCTCCCCTATTCTGTATAATGTATGAGTAGAAATTTTGCATTACACATATAAGTTCAGGCAAAATCACAAGAAATGCAAATATGTATGAAATTACTCTTGTGCAAATTCCTACTTACTGTTCTGGCGCCTGCTCTGCCATTTGCTCAACATCCTGATCTGTTCTGTGGTCTTCATCTTTAGAGAACAATGAGGTAACACTTCTCCAACCAAAAGCTCCTTGGACCTGTGAATAGGTAACATATGAACACTCAAACACAGTTAAAATGGAGAGGAAGCATTCATCTATAGAAGTACACTATTACTTTTTTAAGACTTAAAGCAGTATTAAAATCAAAACAAAAGAACCATATATTGCAGCTTGCAAAATCTTAGATGTGTTGGCTAGGTTTGTTTTCCTTTTTTTTTTTTTTAGGAATTATTTCTTTAATTTTACCTGGTGATCTGGCCAAAAAGGCTGTTGTTTTTCAAAAGAACAAGCTGTACTGCAGATGTAGCAGTCAGAAGGTTGAGACAAACCATTTAACATGGGACAGAGGTGTTTACAATATAATCAGCTTTTATTCATTTATGTAAAATCTTTATGCCAAAAGAAACAAAGCTGTTGTTGTAACTACAGTATAAATTATTATAAAGTGTTAGTTTTACTTAAATTCGTATATGTATCTGAATCTGCTAGTGCATCCAACACTACCCTCCCCCAGACTGACAATGCTGCTGTCCAAAGGTGTCCCTGTTGCTCCTCCATTCAGAGTACAGCCACCCCAAGACAAGAAGTGTGTAAAAAGAAAACTAATGCAGGCACTACATTTATAGATTGGTAAGCTGCAATATATTGCATTTTTGTTTTCAAGTTTAATAATGCTTTTAATGTCTTAGAGCAGGGATGTCAAATTTTAATTTTACCACAGGCAGCATCGGCATTATGGTTGCCCTCAAGGGGCTGGTTGTATCAGCAGGACTATATACATTTACCTAGGGCTTTTTTCCTCATTGAATAGGAGCAGAAACTCAATGCCCCCCCCCCCTCCCCACCACCACCACCACCAAACTGCATCTAATAGTGGGTGTGGCCAAATTGCACTGGCAGTGGGGGAATCTAAAAGGGGCAATAAACTCTATGAGTACATTATGTGTGACGTACAGAGTTTAGTGGTGCGCTGTGTACAGACTGCAGGGTTTAGGAGTGCACTACATACAGAGTGCAGGGTTTAGGGGTGTGCTGTGCACAGTGTGCAGGGTTCAGCTGTCCAAATCTCACTTCCACCTCTCCTCAAGCCCTGTTGTCTACAGCATCCCCCTCCTCTGCAAACATCTCCTTCGACAGGCCTCATCTCTACCCCTCCCCAAAAGTTTCCTCTCATCTCACCTACCTAGCCCGGCTCTAGTACCTCCTGGCAGTGTAGGCAGCTTCGCCTTTCTCTCACCTGTAGGGAGATCATTGGTTGGCATTTGTGCACCTGAGCACAGATGGTGATCACAGTGCAGCTTACCACATAAGGCCTCATCCCACACCGCACTTGCATTTCTCTTGTCTCCAATGTGAGTGCAGGGCAGGCAGGGATCTGTGAGAGACGCCGAGAGGAAAGCTATTCCACAGAAGGCCTATTTGTTTACAAGTGACAGTGGTGAGCGGAGGGCTCCAGCTGAGAAAAGCCCTGAGTGCGAGGACCACATGAAGTGGCCTGGAGACCTAGATTTGGCCTGTCGGCCCTGTGTTTGACAAATGTGGCTTAGCGCGAAGTAGCCAAACTTTCAAACAAAACTCTACTCGTAACAATTGATAAAAAAAATAAAGTTCTTTAGGAAGGAACATACATTCCACATTTATAATTATGCAACCAAAATTAGCGTGTGCTGTAAATTGCTTCCAGCATTGCTCCTGTTTCTTCTTGCCGGAGGCTGCCATTTTGTTGAAGCCCAGAGTCCTGAACAGCATTTAAAACAGAACTAAGCCCTCTTATCCTTTTCAGCCAAGGAAGCTGCCCCCAACTGCCATGATGCCGCACATGTGATGAGTTATGACTCCAGCCATTTGATGGTTTGACAGTTTGGTTGCGAACACAAGCAAATGTGACAGCATTTACATCCTGGCATGCTGGGAATGTAACAGTTTTTTTTTTAAACTGTTAAATTGATGGGTTTAGTTCTGCTTTAATCTTAGGCTGTCAGCAGATCGTCCTCTACAAATTCGGCATTGTCGAAAAAAAGAGAGCAACTGAGCATGTGCAGAGCAGGGTGAGACAGTGTATTACTGGATTTTTAATGTTTTACAAAGCTATACCTGCAAAAGGGGCCAGCCTTAAGGGATCTATCAAGAATACATTTCCTGACAGACTCCATGGCAGCATACGTTCGGGTAGGCTCCGCCTCCTCTCCTACCTCATAGGACCCCACTCCCATAAATCTTTGCTCCCTTTCAGCATCAGTGTTCCTTTTTCGTCCTCCTCATACATATGTCTGATGTTCCTACTATCTGGTCCTGTATATCGGTGGCAGACTGAGTTTCGGAGTCTCCGATAAGCCCTGGCTCTTAGCGGGGTATGGAGGGGGCAATGGAAGAGACCCTTAGCTGGAGCTATGTGGTTTGACCGAGAGAGCCCTGCTGCTGCGGGAGGCCCTTTATTGCCTGAAGACACAAGCCGGTGTTGTGTCTCCTGGACTCGGTTATGCTATCGGAGGGTGGTAAGCCCTTATATGGGACCATTTCTTTTTCCTCATTTTCATGCTTATCTTCCTTGTATATTGCCCTTTTTATCTATGCTCGTGTCTAGGGTGTTTTCTTATCGGTTATCGCTCTAGTGTTGCTAAGTTTTTCGGTTTAAACTTACTTGCGGTGCTTCATGGCCGCCGCCACGGTCCTTTCCGCTACTTCCGGGTTGTCCGGCGCGTCTGGGCATGCGCAGTACACCGCCGAGTATTGGAATCATTGCGCATGCGCAGTAGTGCGGTTGACGTCACGCGCGGTTGCTCAATACGGCGCGTCGCGGTCCGGCGCTCTATTTAAGCCTGCGATCAGACCGGAGCTGGTGGGAAGGTCGGTATATCGGTAGCCTCCCCCAGACTCCGGTCCTGTGGTTAAGGTAAGAAGATTCCTTCTCCTGGGGGTCTTGTGTTTAGGTAATGGGACTGATGGTTATATCCTCTTCCTATTAGATTACTTATCCCTACCTTGTTGCACCATTGAGATTTCTCCAGCTATGGAATCATCGCCGCCCCCTAGTGGCCAGCCTGCTCTTTCTAGGTATGTGCTGGTTCTGACAGTTTTATGCCTTGTGTCTCTTTCATCTTTTCTTATGGCTTGCCTGTATGTGTCTGTCTCAGCTCCCTTAGGTCTAATCAACAGCCCCGCACACGCAGCGAAGACAGTCATTCAAATACGCAGCACCAGCGCTCCTCATCTAAATCTAAGCGCAGCTCCTCTCATGGCAGGGGACGTGAGGGCCAGTCTTCCTCGCACCATGGCAGCTCAGAACGCCCGCAGGGGAAAAAATGCTGGGGTTGCCGTACCCTAATACCAGATGGTTCCTCCTTGTGCAAACCCTGTTATACCCAAGCTACGGGTGAAAGGGAAAAAACGGACCAACATATTGAGGAGGTGGTGCGTAGAGTTTTAAAGGACTCTCTTGCTGAGTTGCATAAGCCAAGCACTTCTGCAGGTCCGTCACGCTCTCCTGACAGAGATTTGTCGGTTCAGGATCCGTTTGAGTCTTCCCAACCCAGCCATCCATCTATTCTCCCGTCAGAGTCCGATTCCGATTCGGATGACTCCGGTACTGGATTCGAGTTTGCCCTCGTATCTTCGTTAGTTAAAGCGGTAAGAGAGGCCCTTGATTGGGAGGATCCTGCTGTCTCTTCTCCTAAGCAGAAGAAATATTTCAAGCAATTATGCAAAGAGCGCTTGAATTTCCCATTTCTAGAGGAACTGGAAGACATAATGTCTGAAGAGTGGAGCAAAGTGGAAAGGAAAAATTCCATGACCACTAAAGTATCGAAGCTCTATCCTTTTAAACAAGAAAAGGTGAAATATTTGGAGTCATCTCCTAGTGTGGATGCCGCAGTGATGCGTCTGGCGAAACACGTCACTCTCCCAATGGAGGATACAGCATCATTTAGAGATCCTTTGGATCGGAGGATTGACGCTGATCTTAAGTGAGCATACCTATCAGCTGGCATGGCCTGTAAGCCAGCAATGGCTTTGGCTACAATTTCCAAGGCCATGGAGGTTTGGGTTAATGCCCTCGAAGATACTCTTGGAGGAGTTTCGGAGGAAGTGCTCCAAAGTTCTCCTATTCAGGAGCTGAAGATGGTTGCGGGCTTCTTGGGGGAGGCTTCTTTGGACACCATTCGCCTCTTGGCCCGGGTTATGCTGGCCTCCGTTACGGCCAAACGTGCCCTTTGGCTTCGGCCTTGGGTTGCTGATGCTGCCTCTAAACAGGCTTGGTGTAGGATTCCCTTTGAGGGTTCTTCCCTCTTTGGGAATAAACTAGATGCAGCCATAGCCACGGGCGGAAAATCTGGGTTCCTTCCTCAGGACAAACGCCCAAGCGCTCAGAAGCGCTCTTTCCCAAGGAGACAAAATGCTAATCGCTCTAGGGAAGAGCGCAGCTACAGACCAGGGAAATCCTATGGGAGAAGCTGGAAGTCAAGACAGTCCTCTTTTCAGAAAGGTCCTAAGGGCCCTTCGTCAGGTGACCGGGAGGCCACCAAATCCTTTTGAGGTTGGGCCCGTCCAGTCGGTTCCGGTAGGGGCCAGGTTGCTCCAATTTCGGGACGTCTGGGCGGCCTCGATCCAGGATCCCTGGGTTCTAAATGTTGTGTCCCGAGGGCACTCCTGGGCGTTCAACAACGTTCCCAAGCCCAGGTTCATTGCAACTTCCCTTCCTCCTACAGCAGAAAAGAAGAAGGTTCTTCTCAGTTATGTGGATACCCTACTGGATCAACGAGCTGTAGTACTAGTTCCCGAAGAGGAAAGGGGTCAGGGAGTGTATTCACCTCTCTTCCTCGTTCAGAAAAAGAACGGCACATGGCGCCCGGTAATAGATCTCACTTATCTAAACAGATCTATTCGTCGAGAGAGGTTCAAGATGGAGTCCCTAATTACAATACAACATTCGGTTCTCCCAGGAGATTGGTTGGCATCAATAGACCTAAAAGATGCGTACTTCCACGTTCCAGTGGCAAAAGAGTATCATCAATTCCTCCGGTTTGCTGTCAATCATGTCCACATGCAATTTACATGTCTTCCCTTTGGGCTCTCGACTTCGCCTCGCACCTTCTCCAAGACGTTGTTGGCAATCGTGGCTCTCATCAGAACCAGAGGTATCAGATTACATCATTACCTGGACGATCTCCTTCTTCTGTCCCAGGACAGGGCCCAGTTACTGATACATCTGGAGCAGGTGATCCTTACTCTTCAGGAGTTCGGGTGGATTCTCAATTTGGAGAAGAGCCATCTGGTGCCCACGCAGTCCCTGGTATTTCTCGGAGCACTGTTCAACACGTTGAATTGCACCATATCTCTACCAGAGAAAATTCCTGTAGTCCAGAGCAGGGTGGCTCTCGCTCTCGCTGCCACCCATCTCACTGCTTGTCAGTGTCTAAAGGTGGTAGGGACTCTAGTGGCTACCTCGCCCATGGTGAAGTGGGCTCCGTGGAGGCTGAGGCCCTTTCAGAAGGGGTTTCTCCATCAGTGGACGACAGAGAACCTGTCTCAGATTATTTATCTAACACCATTCATGAAAGGGTGTCTTCCTTGGTGGTTACGCCGTGCGAACCTAACCAACTGCCACTCAATTGCTCCAATTTCCTGGGTGACGATAACCTCCGACGCCAGCAGTACCGGCTGGGGAGCTCACTGCCGGTCAGAAGTGGCACAAGGCAGGTGGAACTTCTCCAGTCACGGAGTGGTGTCCAACATCCTAGATCTACGAGCCGCCTTCAAAGCCCTCCAGGCTTTTCACCATCTGACTCAAGGGGCCTCAGTGTTACTCAGGATGGACAACACCACGGCAGTGGCATACGTCAAGAGGCAGGGTGGAACCCGCAGCATGACTCTTCTCCAGGAAACAGATCCAATAATGTCTTGGGCCCAGCAACACCTGGCCAACCTCCCAGCGGTCTTTGTTACGGGGGTGCTGAATACGGAAGCAGACTTCCTGTCCAGATTTCAATTGGACAACAACGAGTGGTTCCTCCATCAGGAGGTGTTCAATTGGGTTCTGTCTCTGGGAGTCTCACCGGAGGTGGATCTCTTTGCGAGTCCACACAACAAAAAACTTTGAAAGTATTATACGAGGTTCAGGGATCCTCGAGCCTTCGGAGTGGATGCCCTCACGGACATATGGAACTTCCAGGTTGCCTATGCCTTTCCACCGGTGCCTATAGTACTCCAATTCCTTCGGAGACTGAAGATGGAGGAAGTAGAGGTCATTGCGATA
This sequence comes from Pelophylax lessonae, assembly GCF_965119305.1. Classification (NCBI taxonomy): domain Eukaryota; kingdom Metazoa; phylum Chordata; class Amphibia; order Anura; family Ranidae; genus Pelophylax; species Pelophylax lessonae. The sequence goes on from NC_138769.1 coordinate 316,861,082, forward strand.
ATTCCCTTCTGGCCCAACAGGCCTTGGTTTCCTCTGCTGTCCCTTCTCAGCTTCAGGGATCCAATCCCTCTGCCTCTCAGGCCAGACCTTCTATCGCAGGGGCCTACTCTACATCTATGCCCTGCGCGTCTACACCTCAAGGTCTGGTTCTTGAGAGGGAGAGGCTGGAGGCATTCAGATGTCCAGAAGAAGTGATTCCCACTCTTATGAGCTCAAGAAGAGCTGGTACCAACAGAGTGTATGAGAGAATCTGGGCAAGGTTTTTGAGTCATCAAGTCCAGGGTTTGGGTCCGGCAGGTGCGCCTACCATTCAACAAATCTTGAGTTTCTTGCAGTCTGGTTTAGATCTGTCCCTCTCGGTTAGTTCTCTCCGAGTGCAAGTTTCTGCCATCTCAGCTTTCACCGGAATTCAGTGGGCAAGACATCAACTGATCCAACAGTTTTTTAAGGGCGCAGTCAGGCTCAGGCCTCAGAGGAAACCTAGATTCCCGAAATGGGATCTTCTGTTGGTCCTAGACTTCTTTGCTTCAAAAGAGGTTGCTTCCATGTCCATCAGGGAGCTTACGTTGAAGACGGTATTTCTGGTGGCTATCACTTCTGCTAAAAGGGTCTCGGAGATACACAATTTGGGCTGCAAAGAGCCTTTTCTGACCTTCTTTCAGGACAGAGTGGTCCTAATCCCTATGTTGGGGTCAAACCCTAAAGTAACATCTGTCTTCCACGAAAATTCTGAGATAGTTCTGCCCACCTTCAGAACAAATGAAGAATCCTTAGTCCATCCTTTAGATGTGGGTGACACTTTGAGTAAATACTTAGAAGCCACATCCTCCTTCCGTCAATCGGATTTCCTGTTTGTTCTTCTCCATGGGAATAAGAAAGGAATGCGTGCTTCTTCAAGAGCGGTGGCTGCATGGATTGTCCAGGCTATACAATGGGCATATAGAGCAAAAGGCTTGGCTCCTCCAGAGGCGATTACAGCTCATTCTACCAGAAGCATTGCTACATCCTGGGCAGTGTCTAAACACGTCGCGCCTAATGTGATCTGCAAAGCAGCTGCTTGGTCATCTGTGAATACCTTTCTTACACATTACTGTGTTGAACCTGCTGCTTTATCTTCAGTTAACTTTGGCGTTCAAGTTTTGTCAGTTGACAGTGCCAATTAAAGTTTTCTTTGTTCAGCATCTTCCCACCCGGGAGTGTATAGCGAGTTATTTCCCGAACGTATGCTGCCATGGAGTCTGTCAGGAAAACGGAAAATTGATATCAAATACTTACCTTAATTTTCCTTTCCTGATGGACTCCATGGCAGCAGGAGTCCCCTCCGAATTCCTGAGTAGGCTATTTACAGAACACTGATGCTGAAAGGGAGCAAAGATTTATGGGAGTGGGGTCCTATGAGGTAGGAGAGGAGGCGGAGCCTACCCGAACGTATGCTGCCATGGAGTCCATCAGGAAAGGAAAATTACGGTAAGTATTTGATATCAATTTTCCATTTTTCTGGCTAAAGCTACACTTTAACCACTTTTGGACTGGAAGGTTTTACCCCCTTAATGACCAGGCCATTTTTTGCGATACAGCACTGCGGTATTTTAACTGACAATTGCGCGGCCATGCAATGATGTACACAAATAAAAAGTATGTCCTTTTTTTTCCCCACAAATTATTATTATTATTATACAGGATTTATATAGCGCCAACAGTTTGCGCAGCGCTTTACAATGTGAGGGAAGACAATATAGGTACAATACAATTCAAAACAGGAGGAACTAGAGAGCCCTGCTCGTTAGAGCTTACAATCTAGAAGTTGGTGGTATTTGATCACCTCTGCGGTTTTTATTTTCTGCACTATGAACAAAAAAAGACAGACAATTCTGAAAAAAGATATATATTTTTTACTTTCTGCTATAAAACATTGCCAATAAAGAAATTTAAAAAATATATTTTTTTCATCAGTTTAGGCCAATATGTATTCTGCTACATGTTTTTGGTAAAATAAAAAAAAAAAAAAATCCCAATAAGTGTATATTGATTGGTTTGTGCAAAATGTTTAGCTTCTACAAACGATGCAATATTTTTATGGAATTTTTATTTTTTTTACGAGTGTAGTACCCTCCAAGGTAGGTGCTAGGTAAAATATAGTGGGGCCTTGTCTGCTTATCAGCAGGGCCATGTTTTCAGCTAGGCTGGCATGTGTTCCCAGGTGTGCCTGTTGTGTTGGGGAGTCTCCCCACTGTATCCCAATGAGGGCTCTCATTGGGCAGTGGAGGAAACCTGACCAATAGCACACCAGGGCTTGTATCCATCCTTGAAGGGCAGATTCTGCCACACAGCACTCTGGGAGAGGATATAAGTCTGTGGGGAGCACATGACAGGGTGTCTTTGGTGGGAAGCAGAGTCCCAGGGGGGAGGTCTCCTCTTGTCAGGAAGAATCAGGAAGAATCAGGTGTCCCAGGCGGCTGGCCTGAGTAGATTCAGGGCTGAGCTGAGCTGCAGAGAAGGATCCAGGTGTGCTGAGGACCAGTGGAGCGTTGGGGTCGAGTTTCAGGAAAGCATTCTGAGTCGTGAGTACTGCAAACTGCCCCTGTGGGTCTGCCTAGCAGAGGGGACAACTCTAGAGAAGGTCAAAGGGATCCAGGAGTTAGCTAGCCGGTACAGGAACATAGTAAAGGGGGTGCCAGAGATTATCCTGAAGAGTAAAGGGGGTGCCAGCGGTTGGGCCCTGAAGTGTAAAGTGTTAAGTGTTGCAGCATCATTGCTAGTGGCTACCTTAGTCAGAGAAGACTACAGGGAGCAGTGTACAGGACTTTTGAGCTGTGAGGAAGCATCAGAAGTCAAGTTTCAGTTCACAGACAGCAAGTCAGATTTACAAGCGCCAGTAAGCGTTGGTCGTCATTCAGCCGGCGCTAAGACAATTCTGTAACTAGTTGAGCCAGAGGAGTATCCCACTCATTCCCTTCTCTTATCCAAGTTCCTACAATAAAACTAAAAACCAAAGATGCCGGACTGTTGATTGTCTCAGATCTCACACTTGGGCAACAAGCTTAAATGTGCTGTTGGTGTTAACGGTAACCATGGCAGACCCATATCCAGCACTGATGCTGGAAACACTGCTACACAAATAATGGCAGCGATCAGTGATTTTTAGCAGAACTGCGACATTGGGGTGGATAAATTGGACACCTAACTGACACTTTTGACACTTTTTGGGACAAGTGACACCAATACAGTGATCAGTGCTAAACAAAATGTACTGTTCCTGTACTAATGACACTGGCAGGGAAGGGGTAACATCAGCGACAATCAAAGGGTTAAGTGTGTCAAAAGGGAGTGCTTACTAACTGATTGGGGGAAGACAGAGATCTGGGTTCCTGCTTAGCAGGAACACAAGATCTCCATCTTGTCCCCTTGCAGAACAGCGACCTGCCTTGTTTACATAGGCACAGGGGAGGACTAAGCCAGGGAGCAGGGGGGCAATTGCCCCCTGGGCCGTTCTGATGCCTCGTAAAAAAGGTTGCACCACTTCTGCCACAGACATGCCTAAAGGATTCCTGGTGAAGAAAAGTAAAAAGTCCCCACCGCTGACCTACTGAGTGCTGGATGAAGACAAGAACAGAGCGCAGACCACCCCCCTAACATGGATGGTGTAAACTGTGTCTGAGCTGAGGCCGGTTTAATGCCCCACTGGAGACTCTCCTCCCCCAGGCAGCCCCGACTGAGCTGTCCCAGCTCCACCCTGGTAGCCAGGTCAGGAACCTGGATTTGGCCAGTGAGTAGAGAGTACCTGGAGTGGAACTTCAGCCTGGAATGGGGGTCAGGAGTAGGCCAGGAAGAGGGAGAGTGGGAAGAGGCACCATGGGCCTCTGGTTTGTACTTGCCCCCTGGGCCAAAAGTTGCCAGTCAGCTCCTGCATAGGCAGATTGCCTTTTTGCCTCTCCCGGGGATGATCGCAAGAGACCGGCGGACAAACCAGTCTGCTGGCCCTGTTGATTGACTTCCCCGCTAGCCAATCACGACACGATCATGCCTCCGGCGGTGCGATGGCACCATCTAGTGGCTATTGAACGAAACAACCTACAGGTGCATCATTTCGCGCAATAACACCAATTTGCCGCAGTATATACACAGCAGCTGGTCAGCAAGTGGTAAATGTCAGTATCATTTTGGTAAGTATACTACTCAAAAATGGATGTAAAGATACTAGAATTATTATAGAGGTAATGTATACATCATATGGCTGTTGCGGTTGTGCATACTTGCCTATGAAATATTTCTATTTGTTTTCTTATTTCGTTTTAAATAATTTTGAGCAGGGCACCTAAGGGGGTCAGAGGTCCTGTAAAGTCTGAATATTCACACTTTGTCAACTGTTTGAACTCACTTAAATTTTCAAAAGCTGGGAAAACAGTGTGCAAAACAGTGTGTGAACTGAAGCAATTGACAGGCAGCAACTCGGGTGACTTTGGATGCCTGAATTGCAAGCTAATGTGTAAGACTTTAGAGTAAGAAAAGATTTAAAAAAATCTTCCTTTGTTAACCTGACAAATTATAATAAGCTAAGATTAACATTTACATTTTTTTCATAAACCCAATCATCTATATGTATTTCTATTATTATTATTATTATTATTAATAGGTGTTGTCAAGTCAATGTCAGTCTCCTGATAGCTGTATGGCTAGTTTCTCCAGAAGGATTCATCCTCTGTTTGGGTCTTAGGTTTTATATAGTTTTTATTAATTATGTTAAAGGATAGTAAAGACAGAAGGTTTTTTTTTATCTTGAAGGAGATCTATGGGATTCAGTTTTTTCCCCTAATTATACTTACCTAGGTGGATGCAGCATCGGTTCGATGCTGCATCTGTCCTCTGGTGCCTCTGAACTGAGAACCGAGTGATCAAACACTGCTGATCGCTCAGTTCTGACAGCTCCACAAGCAGAGAGCTGCTGACTGACAGTCAGCAGCTCTCTGGTCTGCCCCCTCCTCGCTCATTGGAGCCGTGGGCTGTGGAGGGACGGAGAGCGGCCAGCTCAGGCTCTCAGAGGCTAGCTGAGAGGATGAGTGGGGTGTTGGTCCAGGCACCTGGCGGATCCCGACTCCGTGGCCATGAAGAGGCGGTGCCTAAACCGACTTCTGCGACGTCAGAAGAGAGCGGACTTTAGCTCGCTCTCTGCTGAAAATGGGTCACAAGAGCGCATAACGAACTCCACTCCTGTGATACATAGGAGATTTACAGCCAAATGAGCTTTGGCTGTACATCTCCTTTAATGCATTCTATGCATTAAGATAAAAAAACTTCTGTGTGCAGCAGCCCCCCTAAGCAACAATACTTTCCTGAGAGCCATCTCTATCCAGTGATGTTGCAAAAGAGACTCCGCTGCCCGGGACTCTCCTCCTCATTGGCTGAGACAGCAATGAAGTGCCATTGGCTCCCACTGCTGTCCATCAAAGTAAGTGAGCCAATGAGAAGAGAGAGGGGGCAGGGCCTAGCCGGGGCTCCATGTCTGAATGGACACACAGAGCTTTGGCTCGGCTCGGGTGCAAGCTGCTTGCTGTGTGGGCACTCGGCAGGAGAGAGGGGCTAGGAGAGCTGAAGAGAGACCCGGGAAGAGGAGGATCTGGGCTGCTCTATTCAAAACCACTACACAGAGCAGGTAAGTATAACATATTTGTTATTTTTAACAAAGTCCAGGAGGCGGGACTCTGTTTGACAGCAGCTGGCATTTTTAGATCCAAGCTGTGTCACAGAAGGATTTCCCCTCTCTGTGTGATCTGGCCGGCTCTCCTCCTTTTCTCTTCTCCACAGATCCCTGGCCGATTACTGTTGGCAGAAGCGGTGCAGCCTTTTTATGGGGCATCAGAGACTGGGGCGGAGGCTGGGAGGAGAATCGGCTCCTGTTCAACTCTGCCTGCCCCCCTCCAATGCGGCTCCACACTCTCCCTCAGCTTTATTTCCATTTGCCTGTGAGCAGGAGAGTGGACATTTTGAGGGCTGTACTAGTCCATGCACTTGCAGGTACAGAGTGTCATTGTTCAGTACTTTTCTCTTAATTGTACTACTGTGCTGTCACCCTGTCACATGTGTTCCTCATAGAGACTGCTAGAGGTCATGCCAACAAACATTGTGTGGTTCACCATTGTCACTTTTAGGAAGTCAGCCCAAAGCAATGATGTGCAGTCAATGCTGAAGTAAGCACATGAATACAAGAAGTGACTGGAGGAGATCAGCACTGATTGCACTGAGATCCAAAAAAAGGGTGAAAAAACAGTGAATGCAGTACTTTAGGGGAAAAAATGGCAATTGATACACAAGGCTTTAGCAACTTGTTACCCAGTTAGGATTTACATATGCAGCTTTTAAAAAATAAACATGCAAAAGTAGCATATATATTAATAAAAAAGAAAGTTTGGTCATGTGTTACATTTAGTGAGCAGCAAATCTAACAAAAGGTGATTCCTAAAATATACATTTTCGGAAATCAAAATGCAGGAAAAGTTTTGAGTTTCCTTTATATTGGTGTTGCAGTATGATACTCAATAGGCAAAGGTTAGGATCGAGGGGAAAATATATACAGAGTACAAAAAAAAAAAGGAAAGAGGAGGACTGGCAATTTTTTAACATTCCTAAGATGGCTGGAAGGTTGTATCCCTCCTGTGGGAGAATGTCTTGGGTACTCTTCTCCCGTAGTGGTAAAAAATGTCCTTCAACAGGAGGCTGATCAGCAAGAGACTGTGTTTAATTTCATGGCATTCAGCTACCTAGGTGGTAGGATTAGATTATCACAGTGTTAATACTTTCCTGGCAACCCCTGCGTAGGAAACAGTTGGTACCAGTCCAGTCTGAGAGTGTTGGAAATTATTCAAACATTTTTATGTTAAGAAAGTCTTTGTGAAAGATTTTGCTGATCCTAAATATGAAAACTCTCAACCAATTGATCTGCCTCAAGTAGTTTGTATGGATTCCATGATTTTAGCAATATCCCCACTGGTGTCCCAATGGCTTGCATCAATCTCTGGGGCACATAACTTTAGTCAAAATCATTGTGTACTTCCCACTCATAGCAGTTGATTTACTTCCACATCTTATGGAGGAGTACAAGTCTTTCTTTCCAACATTTTAATAACCTGCTTTCTAGTCACTAAACCATTAATTAATTCATTTTCTTTTCATCTTGCATGTGAAAAAACAATAAGAATAGTCCATATGTTCCATCAGTGTTTGGCACAAAAGACTAATGCCTTGTACACACGTGCAGATTGTCGGCCGAAAAGATTCGGCCGCCGAACGATCGGCCGATTGTAGGCTTGTTAGTATGATGCTTCCGACAGCCGACAGCGCACTTTCGGCCGAAAATAATCTGTCGTGCAAGCATTAAAATTTTTGTATGCCGACACCAGAGCGGCCGATTGTTCGCCAGTCAATACAGAATTCGGCCGACAGACAGCAGATTTGCAAGACTGAGCATGCTCAGAAAAGAAAAAGCACACGGAAAGTTAACCATCACATGACATCACTTCTGCAGTTGGCTGTAGTCGGCGGACAAAATTTGTGTGCAGTCTTTTGCACTTTTCAGCGGACACGACAGCCCGGGGACAAAAGACGGCCGATCGGTCGGCCAACAATCTGCACGTGTGTACGGGGCATAACAGAACCACTGTCCAGAACTAATAGTTCAGTCCAGTATTATCAATGAATACTAATCTGCTTGTTCACCCCTAGGTTTCTAGGTTTGTGTAGTTGTTTTATTCCAGACCTATGCCTCTATTCCTAAACTTCTCTTTTTAGTGGAATTTTATAGATAGGTTCTATAGGTTTGTTTCCTAAGTTGAATTTGTATGTAAGTTAGAACATGTACATTTCTAAATGTAACTCCTCCAAAAAAAAAAAAAAAGTTAGTTTTTTGACAGCATAAGGAAGAGTTAACACCCCCTGTGATATTTGTTTTGCTGTCTGTGCCCCTGTTCAGAGGATTTCACTTTACTTTCTGTCTCAGTGACAATTGTGAATTTGAAAAATTTGGGTTGATGTGGAAACAAGGATTGGTTATAAAACTTCAGTTGATAACTCTTACAGGGGTGAATTTCCCTTCCTAGGGGTAGACTTCCTCTTACTTCCTGTTGTCTCTCTCCATTTGTAAGTATGAGTTGCATGTAAGGTGGATGTTTGGAACTCAGGGACTGCCTGTACTGGTTATCAAGGTTTGACAAGTCTCTATTTAAAAAAACAACAATATCTCTCCTGCGCTCAAGTGGTATGCGGGAAGGGGAATCTTTGAGGCAGTTTTATGACACAAAAGAAGTGGTCTTGCTGCCCCCCCTCAGGACCAAGGGTATCCAAAAGGCACTACAAGAAAACAACAAGAGAAGGGCGCACCGACCTTGTGCATTACCACTTAAAAGTTTATTTTTACTTTTGCAGTATGAATGCTGCATACTCACATCCAAATGTGTGCACGGTGCATCAGTGCACCACAGAAGCCCATAGGAAAAGGTACTCACAAGGGAGCCTTGGATGCTGCTGGGTGAGGATTTCCCTGACATCGGTGGGTACTTGAGAATCAAGGAGCGAATTCAGGAGGGTCTATATAACTTCCTAGGAGTGCATGGTGGGTCAGTGGCGATTTTGGCTCTGAGGAAGAGGGTCCTCCCTCGAAACGCGTAAGCGACATCAGGTTTTGAGGACACCATCATGCTATCCAGCAGTAGAGAAGTGTCCTGGAAGCGAGCGGTGCCCATTTCCTATATGCTTGTTCATATGCTACGTTTGTGAGTATATTGTACGCTACCCTTCTTTGATTTTAATAAACTTTTAAGTGGTAATGCACAAGGTCGGTGCGCCCTTCTCTTGTTGTTTTCTTGAAGTCTCTATTTAAACCTTTTTTGTCTTTGCCTTGAAAGAAATTACCGGGACACCCTCACTTTCATGGGCTGGTCTAGAAGGTCCCTGGGCACAAAATTCCCCACTATCTCCATAGACATGTCATCATGTCATTACGCACCCAATGAACACTAAACACAGTTCAATGTTTTTACTGTCATAGGACAGCACTCACAATGTGGAACAGTGGGGAAAGAGGATGAGCATTCCCAGTCTTGCCAACTGTCTTTAAGTTAATATTTGTTTTCCTTCAGAAATCATCCCCTACTATTTTTTTCTGACATGAAACTGGAAACTGTGATAAAAAAGGACAAATATTCCAACAGACATAGGAAAGTGTTGTATGAGTGGCGCCTAAAATTGAGTTTTTTCTTACTTCTACCTCACTTCACAAAGTAAAGCTTTTCTAGCTGAAAGTCATCTGATCTATATGGGTAAGGGAACTTTGTGGTAAAGTTAATGCAAATCACATAAACTTGCCTGCAAAATTAGCTGGAACAGCCCTGTGCCTTATACCTGCACACATGAACTTATACAAAATGTTTCTTTTTATGAGTCTGTACTGAAATTTGTACCTTTCTTGCGAGCTGTGACATATTTAGCCCATCTTCTTCATCTTCCTGGTTTTCAGTTTCAAGTACCTCTGAAGTGTTGCTCTGTAATAAACAATACAAATATAACCTTGTTTTACATCTGTAAGCTCCAAGATACCAGAGTTTTCTCTAAATTGAGTAATTAAATAAAATTAATTAAATAAAAACTATTAAGCATCTATCTGATATTAAAGAGAGGACAATAACACTTAACACTAGTTTTTCTCAGGAGTGCAATGCTCAATGTACATAATGGGGCATATAAAAGGCTCCCAATACGGCCAATCATTAAACCACTGCATCTTCAGCTTCTTTACCATACCAGCTTCACAGCAAAGACTGTCTCCCGGTCAAAAAATACTTTCCCACTGTAAGAACAGTTTAAAAAAAACAATTAGAGGTCCTGTTTTTACCAATATATTATTGCAATACACATAGTTTTTATTAAGTTGGAAAATATATTAAAATTAATCTACATGAAAATATAAGAATTTTGCCCACAATTCCATAGGTTGCTACACTGATTTGGTGGCTCATTTCTCAATTTGGGTCACAGTGCAACATTATAATCCACCCTTTGACACACCAGGTAACAGCCTACCTGTTTCAACCACCTATTTTGATCTATAATGGCCGAGGTGGTCATCGGATCCCTGGTTCCTTCTTCTGTTACAATTTTCTTTGTTTCATGGTTCTACATCAATGTATATATTTCCCAAAAACCTCAACGCAAATCGTTAGAAACATAATGCTTTATAACGGTGTGGTTGATGGCCTCTACTCTGTCACAGTTTATTCTCATCTGGGGTGGAATGGTAGATTTGGTCATTGACCTTCACCTAATGCCTAATTTGCGGAATAGACATAATCTAATAAGTGTTTATATAATAGGAATATTTTTGTTGTATCTCCCCTCTCCCCTGATTACTCCTCTCCTAGTTTTTTCTTTTTACAAAATTTTGTTTTTATTGTTTATTCGGACTTCTTGAATGTACATTGCATGTTACCAATTACGATACCTGATGTCCGATATTGTTGTATCTTCTATAAAAAAACTTAAATAAATCATATGGAAAAAAAAAAGAAAACATAAGAATTTTATAGAATATGCCTATATTGAGTTACCCCAGCTAAAAAACATTAAAAGCCACCAAATCAGGTCAAAGTGCCAAAAAAACATTTTTTTAAACCTCCTTCAACTGAATTGTTCAATTAGAGCTAATGCTACTATCATCGTATGCAACAAGTCATAGCAACCAGTTTCCAGATAAATATATTATGTGTATTGCTATGGTTTAATGCGCTTTGCAGTTTATTTCTTGCCAATTTCAAAAATGTATAACAGCCAAGACTAATGCTGGACATGTATTATACAATTTTCTTGTATAATATAAAAATGGTTTATTGCGCTTTGCAGTTTATTCTTTGCCATTTGTGTAACAACCAAGACTAAGCCTGGCCATACATTATAAACATTTTTTGCACACTTTTACTTTAGATTTACCGAAACCATATAATATGAGGTCAAACCTGAACACTTTTAACTTGTATACAATCAGGTATACAATTAGTATACAATCAGGTAGGCCCTTGCACTACATAGTTGAAGGTAAATCTAAAGGAAATTGAACAAGAAAAATGTATAATGTATGGCCAGCTTTATTTACCAGTGCCCACAAACTCCACCATAAAATTTAGTTACCAACATACTCTGTGGTGCAAAACTGCTTATTATCCTATTTTTTGCCTTTCATCAGTATAGGGCAACTAATACAATAGTATTAATGTAGTTAGACATAGACTAACTAGCAAACCAATTCAAGTTTTTTTGCTTTGGCTGAATATTGTTACAATTTTTAGCCACATTAATGTTCTTTGCATGCTTTAAATAAATACAAATTCATGCAAATTAATGAATTAGTCATATATGTTCTTCTCTAATTCTTACTGTATCTACTTCAAGATACTTGGCTTAAGTGCACGCTGTGCTTACCTCTTCAAGTGTTTCTCCATCTTGTTCTGTACCAAATGTTTGTAAAACTTTTGCTTTATATACCTTCCAGAGACTCATGGTGCCTGAAACAGCAATTGACGGAGAAGCGACTGTTTGGGCTGCCTATGTGTGGTTCAGCGTTGCAAAGCTTTTTGTAGCACAGCCGGGGTAAAATGGCAAAAAGGTTCCCACTCTGGGTTACCTAGATTAGAGCATTGAGCTGCCGTCTTGAAATATGCACCAGGTCTCCTAATGTGTAATCCTTCTTCAACATTAGACAAGTGTCTAACGCTGTGCTACAATAATTTGTGTGTGCAGAGCATCTCACAATACGCAGACCATCTCAGGTACACGGCTCTTTGGCCTAATTGGCTCTGACACACATGGGTCTTGTGACCTCATTAAAGTTGCAGGAAGATCTTCATACAGAAGAAATTTAATAGGCAGCATGTAAAAGGCTAGGGACTAAACTTATGTATGACTAGGAAGTAAATTACAGACAAATGCTTTGTGTATGTTAGCAGATCCCCTGCATTGCAAGTGAGTGTGAATGTTGTTTATCTGACAACAGTATGTACCTGCTGCGGCCTTTTTACATCTCATTGACTCATCCATGTATCTGTTTTATGTTTGTCATCAGTGAGTCCCTATTTAACACCAGCAAACACCTGTTACTTGGCATTGCCCAGTTATACATCTGTCATCAACATGTGGTGCAATCATTTACAATAGTTCCGTGCTAAAGGACACAACATCTCCTTGTATGATACAGCCTGTTTTTTAGGCTCGGTTTCCACTAGTGCGGCTACGAAGTCGTGCTACTTCTAGCACGACTTCGTAGCGAAAGTAAACTGCGGCTTCAGTGAAACTTGTCCCTCATATATAGAGGGAAGTCGCACTGAAGACGGCTCAAAAGTAGTGCACGATCTACTTTTGAAGTCGCCGCAACTGAAGCCGCGGCAGTGGAAACGGGCCCCATTGAAAACAATGGGTTTTGACTTGCTGTGCGACTTGACATGTGTCAAGTCGCACTGCAAGTCACACTAGCGGAAACCGAGCCTTAATGGATAACATCTGCTAATGCGTTTACAAACAAGTGTAAACCTATGTGAAGATTTCTGAGATGCTCTAATAGTAGCCTAATTTAATTTAAGGCCCCTTTTACACGGGCCGATCTGTTTTCACGGACTCCGCTAGCTGATCCCCACTGAGCAGGAGGATGACAGGTCTGTCTCTGTGCACTGTGCAGAGACGGACCTGTCAGAGTCCCGCTCTCCTCTATGGGGAGATCACATGAAAATGGATGTTTGTTTTCATCCGATCCCATCCAATCAGACCCGCTGGACGGATGGCAAACGTATCGCCATCCGTCTGTTTTCAGTGGATCTTGTCAGATCGGATGCCAGACAGGTATCAGCGGCAAGGCTGCTGTTAGAAATCACAGGGCCCCATACAGCCTACCTGATGGGGCCCCCATCCGAAAGTGACTGAGGACATAGATTTATCAGTCCCTTTCTCTGTAGCCTCAGCTGCACAGATGAATGAATAGGGAGCACTCTGAGGCTTCCTGCTCATTCACAAACTGAAGCATAGTAAACACAGTTTACTATGCTTCAGCAATGAATGGACACAGGCGTGATTGGTACAGATCGCTCACTGTGTTCATTCAGGAAAGGAAGGGGCCAGTAAATGTCATATTTACTGGCCCCTTCCCCTGCTCTACATCATGAAACATCCCCTGGGTGACTTCAGCAGCTGCAGGTGGGAGAGGAGAGGAAAGAAGCTGGCAGCGCTGTGAGGGAAAGATGCACACAGTGGAACCCGGACACCAGATGGAAGGGACACATGTGCTAGAACCAATTCCCCTGCTGTGCAGCCAGAGGGGGAAAGAAGAGGAAAAGCTGACAGCAGTGCAGGGGGAGGCAGAAGAGGATCGGTGTCTGAAATAGGACAGTACTGCCAGACCTCCTGCTCAACTGGTGTCCAGGCCCCACTTTTGAACTGATGGGTCTTGGGCCCCGTACAGGAGGGCTGGCTGTACTGCCTTATCAGTGGCCCTGGTCAGTGGACACATCTCCGCTGACAACTGCCTCTCCATATAGGAGAATGGGTGGCCCAATCAGGTCCGCCTGAAAAACGGACAGGCGTCCTGACCGGTCTGATCGTGTGAAAGGGGCCTAAGGCGGGGTTCACATTATTGCGATGTAGGAACCAGCGGGATTCCAGTGTGGGTTCCCGCATCGCATGTCTCTGGCAGGCAGTTCACACTGTGAAAAAATAAATAAATCTAGTGCGCTTCAAAATACTATGAGAACAATAAGATCTCTCAATAAATTACAAATAATTATAAAAAATGTGTAAAGATGTATAAATACATAAATAACAATGTATTATAACTGTGCAACATCACCAGCAAAAAGTGATATGGTGCAACAAAAGATATGGTGTACACAAAGTGAAAAAAGTCCACAAATTAAATTAGGTGACAATGTCATGTATTACAGTATTCCACTAAAAAGTTCAAAAGTGACGGTGAGCTGGTTCTGAGAACTCAACAATTTGAACGTCCCATACGGTGCAACTTGTCCCCACACACCAGAGTGAGATGGCTCCTTACCAGATGTCCAATAACAAGGGGCATAAAACATAAATCCAATCGATGAAAAAGGATTCCCGAGCTACGATCGCACCACCACACACAGTGTATCACCACTAAGGATGATCGAACTTTTGAAAAGTTCGGTTCGACCAGAACACCCGAATTTTCCAAAAGTTCGGCCCGGATTTCAGAACCCCATTGAAATCAATGGGACCCGAACTTCGGTAATCAAAAAACACCATTTTGAAGCCCTAAAACCCAATAAATGCCCCTAAAAAGTGCCTAGGGTTCTGGGTCATGCCCCATTAACTATTAATCACACAAAAAAAAGTTCTTAAAAATTGTCATTTTTGATAAAAAAGCCAATTATTGAAAAAAAAAAGAGAGATTTTTTGATTTTTACTTTGGATTTAGTATCTGGGGGGTCTAAAAGGTGTGCATGTGAAGTTTCAGCTCTGTAGCATGTCCAGAACCATGAAAAAAAAAGAAGATAATTTTTCAGTAGAACAGGGATGTGGGTCGGGACCCTCCTTTAACTTTAACACCTATATGATCTTTTTTTCTGGTTCTGGACATGCTACAGAGCTGAAACTTCACAGGTACACCTTTTAGACCCCCCCCCAGACACAAAATCACACAAAAAAAGTTCTTAAAAATTGTCATTTTTGATAAAAAAAGCCAATTATTGAAAAATTAAAAAAAAAAAAAAAGATTTTTTTAAAAATCTATGCTTGAAATATATGCTTGCGCTAATGAAATCATTTACAGTAATATATTTCTGCTACTGTCACACCTATATATGTCTAGGTGTGTAGATAAATATATGGATGTGTGTTTTTACACCACTATACACAAGTTCAGATGTTTTGCCTGCCTCAAAAGAACCCCAAAAAATGCCAAAAAAAAACGCTAGCGTCAAAAAAAATGCCCAGGTGTGTTTTTGCTGGCATTTTTTGGGGGGTTTTGGAGGCAGGCAAAACATCAGAACTTGTGCACAGTACCACTATACACAAGTTCAGATGTTTTTCCTGACTGCAAAGAACTCAAAAAAATGCCTTCTATTAAACCGGCAAGGTGTTACAGCAGCGAAGCCATATTCCTGTCAAAAAGTTTTCTAATACAAACAATCTTTTTTTTTCTGGTTCTGGACATGCTACAGAGCTGAAACTTCACATGTACACCTTTTAGACCCCCCAGATACTAAATCCAAAAATCTCTTTTTTTTTTAATTTTTTTTAATTTTTTCAATAATTGGCTTTTTTTATCAAAAATGACAATTTTTAAGAACTTTTTTTGTGTGATTTTGTGTCTGGGGGGTCTAAAAGGTGTACCTGTGAAGTTTCAGCTCTGTAGCATGTCCAGAACCAGAAAAAAAGATCATATAGGTGTTAAAGTTAAAGGAGGGTCCCGACCCACATCCCTGTTCTACTGAAAAATTATCTTTTATTTTATGGTTCTGGACATGCTACAGAGCTGAAACTTCACATGCACACCTTTTAGACCCCCCAGATACTAAATCCAAAGTAAAAATCAAAAAATCTCTCTTTTTTTTTTTTAATTTTTCAATAATTGGCTTTTTTATCAAAAATGACAATTTTTAAGAACTTTTTTTGTGTGATTTTGTGTCTGGGGGGTCTAAAAGGTGTACCTGTGAAGTTTCAGCTCTGTATCATGTCCAGAACCAGAAAAAAAAGGATTGTTTGTATTAGAAAACTTTCTGACAGGGGGATAGCTTCTCTCCTCGGTTTTCACACCTTGCCAGTTTAATAGAAGGCATTTTTTTGGGATCTTTGCAGTCAGGAAAAACATCTGAACTTGTGTATAGTGGTACTGTGCACAAGTTCTGATGTTTTGCCTGCCTCCAAAAACCCCCAAAAAATGCCAGCAAAAACACACCTGGGCATTCTTTTTTTGGACGCTAGCGTTTTTTTGGCATTTTTTTGGGTTCTTTTGAGGCAGGCAAAACATCTGAACTTGTGTATAGTGGTACTGTGCACAAGTTCAGATGTTTTGCCTGCCTCCAAAACCCCCCAAAAAATGCCAGCAAAAACACACCTGGGCATTTTTTTTTTTGGACGCTAGCGTTTTTTTGGCATTTTTTTGGGTTCTTTTGAGGCAGGCAAAACATCTGAACATGTGTATAGGGGGTATATATAGACATATATGTCTGAATATATACCCCTAGACATATATAGGTGTGATAGTAGCAGAAATATATTACTGTAAATGATTTCATTAGCGCAAGCATTTATTTCTGCTACTATCACACCTATATATGTCTAGGGGTATATATTCAGACATATATGTCTATATATACCCCCTATACACATGTTCAGATGTCATGTCTGACATCAAACATGTCCTCAAAAAAGCACTGGCAGTGGCAGCCCCTGCAGCATAAAAAATGCTTGGCTGGTGAGAAGCCATATTCCTGTCCCGAAGCAATTCAGAGAAATTATCATTTCTCTATAGCGGTCACCCTGCTATGGAAGGGTTTTGTCACCCTGCCATAGCAGTCACTGCCAGTTAACCCTACACTACGGTCCCCTGACACTTAACACTTTCCCTACAGAAACTCAATTTTTGAAGCTAACTAAAGTGTAAAGGAGCACTCTAACTACACTAGATATCCCTTTCCTCACACTAATAAATGCTAAATTACACTTTTAAAGTAAAATTCACAGAACTGCTTCCACTCTCTTCCATGTCCAGTATAACAATGCTAGGAATATGGCGGGGGCGATCTTATATACTGGGGGGTGTATTCACTAATGATTGGTCTAGGGACCCCCTAGTCACTCCAATCACATTCCTAGCATTCTCCTGCCCCCTCAATTGGCTTTTGCTAATGGTTCTGGTCCAATCAGAAGCATTGCATTGTGGGCGGTTCTGGTTGCCGAATTCCGAACTTTTTGGGCAAAAAGTTCTAAATTCGGCCGAACCTCAAACACCCAATGTTCGGGCCGAACCGATGGTGGACCTGAACCGTTCGATCATCCCTAATCACCATGTGGAAAATGGATAAATTGGTCTCTTACCATATAGCCATAGAAAATAGCCACAAATCTTTCCTCAATGGAACACCAGGGAACAACAGAGGCAGATGGTGTTAAATGCTGGTTTCCACATAGATGGTATATGGGAACTCTCTTATGTATGTAGGTACTGTTCCTTAAAGACCTTCCCTGGCACTTAGGCTGGGGACGGAGATCAGCGCTGCACGCTCACCATGACAGATACGCTCTGATTGTTCGCACTGCCCTATGCGAACCGCTGCGGGTGTCAGCACAAAGTTAATAAGACCCCCAGATTGGTTCGCAGATCACAGTGCGAACTGTGAAATAGTGCAGGAATCAGATCGCATAGGTTCTGATTCCAGTGCGGACCAATAAAAGGGTCCTGCACCATTTTGGTGCAAATGTGATGCAAATTCATCCATACAATCTGTATGGCTGAATTTGCATTGCACAGACATTGCATGTGATGTAAATCACATGCGATGTCTAGCATCGCATCGATGTCTAACATCGCAATTGTGTGAACCAAGCATAAAGGTATATCAGAATATCGTATTATATACAGTGGGTAAAATGAGTATTGAACACTTCACCATTTTTCTAGGTAAATATGTTTCTAAACTCTTGTTCACACTGAGGGTTGAGCAGAAGCTGATCTCGCAAGATTTCAAACCGGCATTTCAGTCCAACTTCGAGGGTGATTTGAGAGACACCTGTGCGGGTTCATTCACAAATGTCTATTGAAATCGCCCCCGAAGTTGCCAAAAGTAGTGCAGACACTACTTCTGGGAATCGGTGCGGCGCCACAAAGTTGGCGTCGCACCGATTTGGACAATGCTGTTGCCGGCAATATGATTTGGCATGTCATTTGACATGTCAAATCGGCTCGATGTGAACGGGGGCCTCTTCTATGAACTCTGATCTTTAGTTCTTTCCATAGATGTTCTATTGGTTTCATGGCAGGTGATTGGCTAGGTCATTCTAGCAGCTTTTTTTTTCTTTCATTGAAACCAATAAAGAGTTTCCTTGGCTTTGTGTTTGGAATCATTGTCTGCTGAAATGTCCATCCTCGTTTCATCGTTATCATCCTGGTAGATCGCGGCAGATTTTTATCAAAAATGTCTTGGTACATTTTTTATTCATCCTTCAATGATATGAAGTTTGCCTGTACTGTATGCTAAAAAACAGCCCCACACCATGATGTTCCTATCTCCAAACTCCACTGTTGGTATGGGGGTGTTTTTGGGGAGGTGTGCAGTGCCATTTGACCTCTAAACATGGTGTGTATTATGCAATCCAAAGAGTTTAACCACTTAAGCCCCGGAAGATTTGGCTGCTAAAAGACCAGGGGGTATTTTGCGATTCGGCACTGCGTGACTTTAACGGAAAATTGCGCGGTCGTGCGATGCTGTACCTAAACTAATTTGACGTCCTTTTTTTCCCACAAACAGAGCTTTCTTTTGGTGGTATTTGATCACCTGTGCGATTTTTTGATCATGCGCTATAAACAAAAAAAGAGCGTCAATTTTGCAAAAATAACAATATTTTTCACATTTTTTTTATATGAAATTCCCCCCAAAAAAAATCAAAATTTTTTAACATTTTTGGCCAATTTGTTTTATGCTACATATATTTGGTAAAAAAAAATCGCAAAAAGCGTATTTTTATTGGTTTTCACAAAAGTTATTGCATTTACTAACAAAGGGAAAGATTTTTTTCATTTTTGTTGTTTTTTTTAACGCGTAATGGCGGCGATCTGTGATTTTTTTCGGTACTGCGACATTGCGGCGGACAGATCGGACCCTTGACTGACATTTTTGACACTTTTGGGGTTACCAGTGACATTTCTACAGTAATCAGTGCTATACATATGCACTGTTACTGTAAAAATACACTGGTAGTGAAGGGGTTAACTTTATTTGAGAGGGAGGGGCTGTGTGTGTCCCTAGGGGCGTGATTCTTACTGTGATTGACTGTGGCTTGAGCTGTAGGAACACTGACCAACGGTCCTACATTGTAGAACCGTGTGATCAGTGTTTCTACACCGGGGAGAATGACAGGTGGCTTGTTTACACAAGCCGCCTGACTTTCTCCCTCTCCCCCGACGATCGCCTAGTGACCAGCGGACATCGGGTCCGCCGGTCACATGCGCGGGGGGGTCCGTGACCGCGCGGGAGCGGGAGCGCGCCTCCGCGGGCGAGCACTCGCTCCCCAGAGCCTCACAGGCTAGCGACGTAGACCTACGTCGCTCTACCTGTGAGGGGCTGACTCCCGCAGTAAATATACTGTGAGCAGTCGGCAAGCGGTTCATTTTGGTCTCGTTTGACCAGTCTATATTCTCCCAGTATTCCACAGGCTTGTCTAAATGTTGTACAGCACACTTTAAAAGATCTTTAACATGCTTTTACTTCAGCAATGGTGTCTTGTGTGGTGAGTGTGCATACAGGCCAAGGTGGTTGAGTGCATTACCTATTGTTTTCTTTGAAACAATTGTACCAGCTAATTCCAGGTCTTTCTGAAGCTCTCCACAAGTGGTCATTGGCTATTAGACAACTCTTCTAATAATTCTTTTCACTCCTCTGTTGGAAATCTTGGGAGGAGCACCTGGTCGTGGCCGGCTTATGGTAAAATTATGTTCTTTCTTCTTCTGGATTATGGCCCCAACAGTGCTCACTGGAACATTCAAAAGTTTAGAAATCCTTCTGTAACCAATGCCATCAGTATGTTTTTAAACAATAAGGTTGAGAAAGGTCTTTGGAGAGCTCTTTGCTTTTACCCATCATGAGATGTTTCTTGTGTGACACCTTGGTAATGAGACATCTTTTTATAGGCCATCAGTTGAGACTGAACCAGCTGATATCAATTTGCACTGGCAAGGGGCAAGACAGCATTTTTTATGTCACCCCACAAGTTTTTTATTGGTTAAGGTCCGGGGATTGGGCTGGTCACTCAATAACGTTAATCTTGTTGGTCTGGAACCAAGATGCTG
The DNA here is from genome assembly GCF_965119305.1 of Pelophylax lessonae. Lineage (NCBI taxonomy): Eukaryota > Metazoa > Chordata > Amphibia > Anura > Ranidae > Pelophylax > Pelophylax lessonae. The sequence continues at coordinate 316,881,147 of NC_138769.1, forward strand.
CTTGCTTACTGGTGTGTTTGGGGCCGTTGTCTTGTTGAAGCACCCATTTCAAGGGCATTTCCTCTTCATCATAAAGCAACATGACCTCTTCAATTATTTTGATGTATTCAAACTGATCCATGATCCCTGGTATGTGATAAACAGGCCCAACACCATTGTATGAGAAACATCCCCATATCATGATGCTTGGGCCACCATTCTTCACTGTCTTCACAGCAGGGCCGGAGTGGGACTTCGTGATTAGCCCTGGAGTTTCATGCCTTAAACCGGCCCACTTTAGTTCACGACTGACTATATTAAAATAATGTAATTAAAACCTCAGAATATAAGTTTGCAATGGCGCACTGTTCTATACAACCTTGTAATTCATTGTATATTTCAAAAAATATCATCATTTACAATTCAGTGAAAATACAGTAGCCTACATCTGTTCCCCTCTGTACCCTCCCACAAATTTGTTCTCCTCTGTATCCTCGACCCCCCCCCGCCCCCCCCTGCACATCTGTTCCCCCCCTGTACCCCCCCCCCCCCACACACAAATCTGTTCTCCTCTGTACCACCAACCCCCCTTGCACATCTGTTCTCCTCTGTACCCCCAAGCCCATCCCCCCACACCTGTTCCCCTCTGTACCCCCAAACCCCCTTTTGCACATCTGTTCCCCTCTGTACCCCAAGCCCATCCCCCCATATCTGTTCCCCTCTGTACCCCCAAACCCCCTTCTGCACATCTGTTCCCCTCTATACCCCCAAGCCCACCCCCCACATCTGTTCCCCTCTGTACCTCCAAACCCCCTTCTGCACATCTGTTCCCCTCTGTACCCCCAAGCCCACCCCCCTACATCTGTTCCCCTCTGTACCCCCAAACTCCCTTCTGCACATCGGTTCCCCGCTGTACCCTCCCACAAATCTGTTCTCCTCTGTACCCTCAACCCCCTGCACATCTGTTTCCCTCTGTACCCCCTTCTGCACATCTGTTTCCCTCTGTACCCCCAACACTCCCCCCTGCACATCTGTTACCCGGTGTACCCCCAAACCCCTCTGCACACAATCATGCACTATAAACTTGACAGCAGATTCAAAGTTTTTTTTTTTTTTACTTCAGGTGACTAGACTGGGTGCAGCACTGAGTGTGCTGCGGGTTCTTCCACTACCTGAGCCATGAACGGGAAAAGCGGCACTGCTGCCTATCCTTATACTACAGATCCTCGACGGTCCAGAAGGAGGAGGGAGGGGAAATCGCTGCAGGCTCAGACTTACATGCAGCTCTAAAGCCCACGTGGGATCTACCTCCAGCTAGCAGATCACTTCCTTGTGTACAGTGGAGAGGGGAGGGGCCTCTGACCCCAGCTACTAATCGGCTTCAGTGTACAAGTGAATTGCTTTGATTGTACACTGAAGAGAGAAGCTGATTAGCTGCTTGGGTCAGAGCCCCCTCTCCACTGTACACAAGGAAGTGACCTGCTAGCCAGAGGGAGATGCCGCAGCATGTTTTCACAGCCGGAAACTTCGGCTATCAGTGTATCAGTGACCTGACAGCGTGCCCAGCCAGAGAACACGGGGACAAAGCCATGACAACGGCCTTCGTGGCCAAAAAAAACGACAAGCACACCGGGAGTTCTCCCGGTGCTCCCGATTAGCCAATCCGGGCCTGCTTCACAGTGTACTGTGGCTTGAATTCATTGTTTGGGGGTCATCTAAAAAGCTGTCTGCAGCCCCTAGACCCAAAAAGAACAATATTGCTTTCATCAGTCTACAAATGTTTGGGCAATTTCTCTTTAGGCCAGTCAATGTGTTCTTTGGCAAATTGTAACCTCTTCAGCACATGCCGTTTTTTAACAATGGGACCTGGCTTCACATAAGCGTCTTCTTATTGTTACAGTACTCACAGGTAACTTAAGACATTCTTCGATCACCCTGGAGCTGATCATTGGCTGAGTCTTTGTCAATTTGGCTAATCTTTTATCCATTTGAATGGTAGTTTTACATTTTCTTCCATGTCTTTCTGCCTTTGGTTGTCATTTAAAGCATTTGAAATGATTTTAGCTGAGCAGCCTATCAGTTTCTGCACATCTTTATATGTTTTCCTCTCTCCCATCAACTTTAATCAAAGTACACTGTTCTTCTGAACAATGTCTGGAATGACCCATTTTACTCAGAGAGAAATGCACTATACCCGGCATGTACAACATTTGCTGCCTTTGTCCTTAAAGTTATACTAAAGTCTTTTTTTTTTGTTTAAAAATAACAAACCTGTTATACTTACCTGCTCTGTGCAGTTAGTTTTGCACAGAGCAGCCCAGATCCTCCTCGTTTCTGGTCCCTCTTCGGCTCTCCTGACCCTTCCCTTCTGCTGAGTTCCCCCACAGCAAGCAGCTTGCTATATGGGCACCCAAGCCAAGCGACGGCTCTGTGTGTCCATTTAGACATGGAGATTTGGCTCTGCCTCGCCCCTCTCTCTGGCTCATGGGCCCACTGACTTTGATTTACAGCAGCGGGGCTAATGGTGCCCGCTGCTGTGTCTCAGCCAATCAGGAGGGATACTGGACAGCCGAGTCTCTCATTCAACTTCACTGGATCGAGATGAGGCTCAGATAAGTATTAGACTGAATGACTTTACTAATTGAACTCCACACTGCTATTATTTTGAACACGCCCCTTTCAATTAATGATTGAATTACACAGAATCAGTAGCATGCATGTCATGAATGTTGGGTCTGTTGGTTTTCTATTACTCTGCTACACCTACTAGTAAATTGTTTGCCATGTAGAAATATAATTTATACCAAAAACCAGTAATTTATACCACAGTGATTTATACCACAATGATTTATCTGGTTAGTGATGTTGGACTGCTATTATTTTGAACACAACTGTACCACTGGCAACACAAAAGAATCACTTGTCACTTAAATATCACAGAATAAATCAAGAAACAGAACTCCTGCCTGATGTAATTCCACCACCTATAGGTAAATGCCTAAAGAAATGTAGTATTTAGGTGTAGGAGGGTCCCACCACCATTGCAATCTTGCCATATGTGTTCCACAGGCAGTGGCATCGGGAGGGGGGGCTGACCGGGTTTATAGCCCCGAGTGGGCCCCCAAAAAGCCCCAGGTCTCCTGTGGATTGTTTACTGTTATTAGCCCGAGTGTCCACTGTCCAATATGCTCTTCCTCCTCCTCTCCTGTCACGTACCTGGTAGGTGAGCCTGACGTGTAGAGGAGGGCCTCTCATACAACTCCGGCTCGTGGGCCTCTGATAGTGAGACAGCGGCCACAGGAGCACGGTGACGTAGGAGTGCCTGTAATTAGTCCAGTAGTAGCGTGGCCGCAGTGAGCGGGCTGGTATGAGACTGCTAGGAGCGAGCTTGCTGGGCTGGAGTTGTAGCAGGCCGGATGAGCAGGGTTCAGGGTCAAACAAGCCGGGTAGGTAATGGTCGGGCAGGAAGGACATAGATGATAGGCAGCAGAGTAATCGGGTCACAAGCTGGGTCGGTACCAGGAGAGCAGCAATGCATGAACAACAGGCAGGAGCGAAATCCAGAAGACAAGCCAGGGTCAGGGTAGGAAGCAGACAAGCACAGGTTAGAGACAACAAGCCGGATCAAGATCAGAAGTCACATGGAGTCAGGAACAGTACACAGGAAGCTGCAGACCAAACAGCAATGAATCCATGCAGAGAGTCAGTTTAAATAGCCAGCTTGGCGCCATCTAATGGCGGGAAGTTCTAACTACCTTATGGACCAGACTTCTCTGACATTGCCCCCTCCCAATGGGCAACCTCCGGGTGCCTGACTGGCTCTTCTTCTGGGGATGGCTGCGAAAGAAGGCACAAATCAAGTCTGTGGCGTGCACATTATGTGCAGGTTCCCAGGAATTTTCCTCTGGACCATACCCCTTCCATTTGATCAGATACTGTATCTGACCCCTTCTCTTCCTACAGTCTAGGATAGCCTCGATCTCAAATTCCTCATCCCAGTTAACAATTACAGGTGCAGGGGGTCCTGATCTGCGATCAGGAAAGAGAAAAACAGGCGAAGCGCCTCTAAGTGCAGTAGATTTATTAAATTTTGGCACACAAGTAAAAAGCTACTCACAAGAGAGTAGATGACAATCGGCTCATTCAGAGGTCAAGCGGTGAGTGGACAATCCAAGGAAGCCAATTCCAAGAGGAAGGAGAGGGTGGAAGAGTCCTTTCCGGTGGATGGCAATGGAGGACAGAAGGAAGCCGGCTGCTGTCTTCCGGGACCGGTGGTTCTCTCGTGGCTTGCTGGAACACAGCGTCCGCCGCGTGACGTCAGGGGGTCAAGGAGTACACGACACGTTTCAGAGCATGTGCCAAGCTCATGTTAGTACAGAGACCTCTCTGAGCCTGAAGTTTATATGGACGTAATTGACAGATGGGAGTGTACATAAAACTAGCAGCCAATAGAACTGGATCACGGCCATGTTAGAAAAGGAGCCAAACGCATATGGACTGCAATATGATAATGGGGACATGGTGTATGCTCACAATGAAGAAGTAATTTATATATTTATGAAATAAAAACCTGTTGTGTATTAACCACTTTACCACTAGAGCATTTTGCTGTCTTACGTCTGGGCCACTTTTTGCGATTCGGCACTGTGCGACTTTAACTGACAATTGCGCGGTCATGCGTCACCGTACCCAAACAAAATTTACGTCCTTTTTTTCCCACAAACAGAGCTGGTGGTATTTGATCACCTGTGCGATTTTTACAAACAAAAAAAGAGCGTTTATTTTGAAAAAATAACAATATTTTTAACATTTTTTTTATATGAAATTTCCCCCAAAAAAGATGTAAAAACCAATTTTTTTTTAAATTTTTGGCCAATTTGTTTTCTGCTACCCATGTTTGGTAAAAAAAATCACAATAAGCGTATTTTGATTGGTTTGCGCAAAAGTTATTGCGTTTAGTAACAAAGGGAAAGATTTCTGTCATTTTTTGGTGTTTTTTTTTTAACGAGTAATGGCGACGATCTGCGATTTTTTTTTGCGGGACTGCGACATTGCGGCGGACAGATCGGACCCTTGACTGACATTTTTGACACTTTTGGGGGTACCAGTGACATTACTGCAGTAATCAGTGCTATAAATATGCACTGTTACTGTAAAAATGACACTGGCAGGGAAGGGGTTAATTTTATTGGAGAGGGAGGGGTTAATGTATGCCTGGTGCTTACTGACGTGTGGGGGGGGGGGAGGTGACTGTGTGAGACAGGGACAGATCAGATGTCCAGCTATGCTGAACACTCCGATCTGTCACTCCCTGTCACTGAGGAGATCCGTCCGCTCTGTTTACACAGGCGGGCGGATCTCCAAACTGGATTCCCCGACGATCAGGGCAGAGCAGCGGCGATCGCCGCTGCTCCTCCCCTGGCCCGACTCCCGCTGTGAATGAAAACAGCAGGAGCGCGCCTCCGGCGGCGCGCGAGCGCCGCCTACAGGGGGAGGAGTCTGGCAACGTAGGTCTACGTCGTCAGACCTACAAGAGCCACTTTGCCGCAGTAGTACTCCGGTACATAGCGGTAAAGTGGTTAATAACATACAGCACTGGTTTCTCAGTGGATTATTAATAATAAAAAGAAGATCTGAAGAGAAAGGAGAAGAAGGAATGAAAAGAAATAATATACGGAATAGACATGAGATGACAATAAACTGTCAGCAGATTAGGATATTCACGAGATTAAGGACACACAACATAGACTCAAAGAGAACATACTGTGCGTATGCCTACTAAGAAGTAAAAAAAGAATTAAAAAAACATTTTTAAAAAATTTTTTTTTTAAAAAAGGGCCATAATACCAGGATATGGAAAAAATGGCTAAAAGCTTACAAAATGTGTATAATATAAAAACCATATATATATATAAATATATATATATTTATATAAACCATATATATAAACCATATGTATATATAAATATATATATATATATATATATATATATATATATACAATTTAAAAATGTTAAAAATTTAAAAAATATAAAAAAAAATATATAAAAGATATGAGAAGATAATGGCTAAAGGTTAAATGTGATATGTTTATAAAATGGTACTAATTTCGAGTTCCTCGTTTAGGCCACGAGGCTTTAAAGTATTCAAGGTAAAAATCCAAAATGTCTCACGCTGGCAGAGTCTGGAGAAGCGTTGAGCCTCTGGCAATTTGTCGGATATAGCCTCAATAATCCAAACTCGTAGCCCCTCAGTGGATCTGTTGTGAACCTCTAAAAAATGTCTAGGGACACTGTGCTTATCAGAACCTTCCTCTATAAGCCAACGGCGTTTGCCAAAACGTTGGCGAAGGGGACATATGGTACGGCCCACGTATAATAATTTGCATGGGCAAGTCAAACAGTATACCACATGATCTGTGGAACAATTATAAAAATTATCCAATAGATATGTTTGGCTATTATGGGAAAAAGATTTTTTTTTCCATAAGTAATAAAGTTGCATGTTTTGCAAAGTTTTTTTCTACACGGGTACATACCCTTGAGGGGGATAAGGTGTAAAGGCTGGGCTTCTCGGTTCTCAGGTAGTTTGCTCGGAGCAATCTTATTTTTCAGTGTAGGTGCTCGCCGATAGGTAACTTTGGGGCGTGAGTTTAAAACAGTCTTAAGGTGTGGGTCTTATAATAGCATTTTCCAATGCCTATTTAGTATCTCCTCCATGTTTCTATACTTAGTGTGAAATCTCGTAATGAACCTGGCTGGAGGGTCCACTTCTGTCTTTTTAGTCTTAGTGGGTTTCACCACCGGTCCCGGAAGTCAGCAGCCGGCTTCCTTCTGTCCTCCATTGCCATCCACCGGAAAGGACTCTTCCACCCTCTCCTTCCTCTCGGAATTGGCTTCCTTGGATTGTCCGCTCACCGCTTGACCTCTGAATGAGCCGATTGTCATCTACTCTCTTGTGAGTAGCTTTTTACTTGTGTGCCAAAATTTAATAAATCTACTGCACTTAGAGGCGCTTCGCCTGGTTTTCTCTTTCTTGCATCATTCACAGATTTGACTTCCTGTGGAGAAGCTAGCCCTTTGTTTTGCAGACTTTTTATCCGTTATCCCAGCCTCGTCACCTTTATTTGTTATTTACCTGTGGACTTCATGTGATTCGCTGCAGCATGTCACATAGGTAACTTAGCTTTATTGTACTGTTGACACCAATATACTTTATATCTTAACATTGACCGTACCACATCAGACCAGAGCGCCAGTTAACCCTTATTTGATCTGCGATCAGGGAAGGGATCTGGCACTGCAGGTTTTAACAACGATACATGGAACACTGGGTTTATTCTAAAGGACTCTGGTAAGGTTAGCTCATAGGAAACATCATTAATTTTTCTCCTTACCTGAAATGGTCCTACGAACTTCGGTGCCAGCTTCTTTGAGGGACATGCCCTTCAGGTTTGTTGTAGCGAGCCATACTTGGTCTCCTGGCCGTAGGAGTAGCTCTCCCCTTCTTTTCTTATCAAACACCCTCTTGCTGTCCTCTTGTGCCTTTGTGATGGTTTCCAGTAACAACAAGTTATTAAGGGAGAAAAAACCAGCGTACTCTGGACGGCTGGAACAGAGGATTCTGGAACAAGATCAGGTAAGAAGGTAGGGTGAAATCCATAATTAGCGAAAAATGGGGACTGCTTGGTGGCGGAATGACTGGCATTGTTATAGGCAAACTCTGCTAGCGGCAACAGCGATACCCAGTCGTCTTGGACAAAGGAGGTAAAGCATCTGATGTACTGTTCCAGAGTTTGGTTAGTCCGCTCTGTTTGTCCATTAGTCTGTGGGTGATAAGCTGAAGATAAGGAAAGTTCAATTTTTAAAGTTCCGCACAAAGCTTTCCAGAATCTGGATGTAAACTGGACACCCCGGTCTGATACAATGTTTGCAGGGACTCCATGGAGCCTGACAATTTCTTTGACAAAAACCCGAGCAGTCTCAGCAGCAGATGGAGTACTCTTCAGGGGTAAGAAATGAGCCATCTTTGATAGGCGATCCACTACCACAAAGATAGCGGTACAGCCTTCAGACGGTGGAAGTTCGACTATAAAATCCATGGAAATCATCTTCCAGGGTCTGTCAGGTACGGGCAAGGGTCTGAGTAACCCCCAGGCCTTATTACGAGTAGTCTTACTCTGGATGCAAGTTGTACATGCATTTACATAGGCCTTGCAATCTTTCTCTAATCCCGGCCACCAGAATGTGCGTTGCACCAGCTCAGAAGTCTTGTGAATCCCGAAATGGCCTGCCAAAGGATGATGATGACAAATTCCTAGGACAACTACCCGAATTCTTTCTAGTACAAAAATCCGTTCCCCTTTCCATAACAGTCCATTCCTTGCCTGTAACATGACCCCTGGAGGGCTGTGTGTTCCTGCAGAAGACTGCTGTAGTTGTGACAGAAGGTCAGATTGCAAAAAAAGAAAGTTCCCGGCTGGTAAAATAGTGTCTGGAACTGGTAAGTCTCTAGGGTCCTCAAACATGCGGGACAAGGCGTCGGGCTTGGTGTTTTTTGACCCTGGTCTGTAAGTGATGTGGAATATAAATCTTGAAAAAAAAAGTGCCCAGCGGGCTTGGCGTGGCTTGAGGCGTTTTGCTGATCGCAGATACTCTAAGTTCTTATGGTCTGTGTAAATCAGTATCGGGTGGGTGGCTCCTTCCAACAAATACCTCCATTCTTCAAAATTCTCGATCATAATTTCTTTCTGCTGGGGTGAGTTTCCTTGAAAAAAATGCAACCAGATGGACCACATCCTTGAGGCCTTGACGCTGTGATAGAACTGCTCCCACTGCGCTTTCTGATGCATCCACCCCCACGATAAAGGGTAAGGATGAATCTGGATAACTTAGGACAGGAGCAGTGGTGAAACGTTTCTTTAATGTTTTGCTGGACTACTGTGCCTCAGTAGTCCAGCAAAAATGAATACTCTGCTTGGTGAGACATGTGATAGGAGAGATGATGGCTGAAAAGTTCCTGATGAATTTGCGGTAGAAATTGATGAATCCTACAAATCGTTGGATCCCTTTCTTGTCCGCGGGAGCTGGCCAGTCAAGGATCGCTGAAACTTTCTGTGGGTCCATCTTGATTCCGTCAGTGGAAAGAATTAAGCCCAAAAACTGGATGCTTCGTTGCTCAAAGTCGCATTTTTCGGCTTTGGCATAGAGTCCATGCTGGCGCAGCCGGCATAGCACATCTTTAACATGTCTACGGTGCACCTCTAGGGAAACAGAAAATATCAGGATGTCATCCAGGTAGACAACGACAAAGATATCAAGGAAGTCCCTAAAAATGTCATTGATGAAGTGCTGGAGCTGGTGCGTTGCATAAACCGAAGGGCATAACTAAGTATTCAAAGTGCCCGAATCGAGTTCGGAATGCAATCTTCCATTCATCCCCTTTCCGGATACGGACCAAGTTGTAGGCCCCTCTCAAGTCCAATTTTGTAAAGACCTTGGCAGATTTTAGCCTTTGAAACAGTTCAGGAACCAAGGGAAGAGGATAGCGATTTTAATCTTATTTAAGTCGCGGTAATCTATACATGGTCTCAAGGAATGATCTTTTTTCTCTACAAAGAATATACCTGCACCGGCCAGTGATGTAGAAGGCCGGATAAACCCCTTCAGCAGGTTTCCATCGATGTAGTCCTTCAAGGCCACTAGCTCCCGTTCGGACAAGGGGAAGATGCGTCCAAAAGGGATTTCGGCTCCGGGAAGCAGCTCGATGGGGCAATCATAGGGTCTGTGTGGATGAAGAGCATCTGCTCCCCGTTTGCTGAAAACATCTAAGTATTCATGGTAGGGCTTAGGAACCACTTGGCACAATTCTGCGTCTGAGTCAACGCACAACAAGGTAGTTGATTATGGAACTGACGCTGTTACGCAATGTTCTTGGCAATATGGTGACAAAAACTGGACATTTCCAGAGTTCCAATCAATCTGAGGGTTGTGCGCCTGTAGCCAGGGTAGGCCCAAGATGACAGGAAATAACGGTGAAGAAATTGCATCAAGACGCAGTAGTTCCTGATGGTTATTGGAAGTGATGGTCAGGATTGGTGGGGTCTCTTTGGTTACAAGTCCTGATTTAATGCAAGACCCATCAGCCAGGAACACGGTGAGGCCTTGTCCTCTGGTTTGCAGTGGAATATGTTGTTGAGCTGCAAAGGACAGGTCGATGAAACAGCTACAAGCTCCTGAGTCAATAATAGCGGTCACGGACACAGTCCTACCAGGAAGCTGGAAAGAGATGGGCAGAGCTATGTGAGCTGAGCTGGCAGGTAACGGTGACTGGTTAACTGAAGAAACGGAGAGATACTTACGCCACTTAGCTGGGAAGGTGCGAACATAGTGAACGGCTTCTCTGCAGTACAAGCAAAGGTTATTTACACGTCGGCGTTGACGTTCTTCTGGAGTCAATGAAGGGCGGATCAGACCTAACTGCATGGGTTCAGGTGATTCTGGACCAGGTGGAGCAGAATTTCTGAAGACTGGGTTGGAAGGGAAAGAATTCCTATGTAACATCCATTCCGGGCGGAACTGTTGTGTAGATCTTTCAGATCTGCGTTCACGTAAGCGGCGATCAATCTGAATTGAGAGAGTGATTAACTCTTCCAAGGAACTTGGCACTCCAACCTGGGCAAGCTCATCCTTAAGACTTTCTGAGAGACCCAAACGAAACTGGTGACGCAGGGCTGCATCGTTCCAAGCGGTATCTGCACTCCAGCGTCGAAAGTCAGTGACATAGTCTATCAACTGCTCTACGGCCTTGCTGGAGAGCATGTAGAGCTGCCTCAGCGGTGGTGGTCCGCTGTGGGTCGTCATATAGCCGTGACATGGCGTCAAAGAATAATTGCATGGTATTGAGTTGTGCGTTATTCTCTTCTAACAGCTGGTGGGCCCAGGACTGTGGTTCATCTTGAAGCAGAGAGATGATGAATCCTACCTTAGTGGATTCCAGGGAAAAAGTCCGTGGCTGCAGAGCAAAGTATAGTTGACATGCGTTTCGGAACGCTCTAAACTTACTCCGGTCACCGGAGAACCTCTCAGGGGTTGGTACTTGAGGTTCAGGGGATAACATCATTACCGTAGGATTGGTTACAGTCCCCGCTTGAATAGCAGATGGGGCAGAGGTGGGAACTGAGGCAGGGATAGTTGTTGGTGTAGTCCAGGACAGAACACATTCCTCCAGATGAACATATCCTTCCTGTAGCGTCTTAACTGCTTCAGAAAGCGCAGCGAGGTGCTGACAGATTTCATCCACTGGAGAGGGTCCTCTTGCAGGCTCAGTCATGGCTGTTTGGTACTGTCACATACCTGGTAGGTGAGCCTGACGTGTAGAGGAGGGCCTCTCGTACAACTCCGGCTCGTGGGCCTCTGATAGTGAGACAGCGGCCACAGGAGCACGGTGACGTAGGAGTGCCTGTAATTAGTCCAGTAGTAGCGTGGCCGCAGTGAGCGGGCTGGTATGAGACTGCTAGGAGCGAGCTTGCTGGGCTGGAGTTGTAGCAGGCCGGATGAGCAGGGTGCAGGGTCAAACAAGCCGGGTAGTTAATGGTCGGGCAGGAAGGACATAGACGATAGGCAGCAGAGTAATCAGGTCACAAGCCGGGTCGGTACCAGGAGAGCAGCAATGCAGGATCAACAGGCAGGAGCGAAATCCAGAAGACAAGCCAGGGTCAGGGTAGGAAGCAGACAAGCACAGGTTAGAGACAACAAGCCAGATCAAGATCAGAAGTCACATGGAGTCAGGAACAATACACAGGAAGCTGCAGACCAAACAGCAATGAATCCATGCAGAGAGTCAGTTTAAATAGCCATCTAATGGCGGGAAGTTCTAACTACCTTATGGACCAGACTTCTCTGACATCTCCGTATGGCCTCTACTGCCTGGCCTGCCACATTTCAAATTCCTCCTCGGCGTCTAGAATTGGCTTTGCCTCCACCCACCTCCCTCTTCTTTGGGCTGCAGTTCAGAGGCGGCGGCAGCAGAGGGAAGAAGGTGAGTGCCCGAGCAAGTCTCCCTATGTGACTGGATAGGAGGGACGGTGGGGCAGCTGCATATAGAGGAACTGATCTTTCCATATTCCTCCTGCAGCTGCTAGATGCCTGATTCTCCTTCTCTCCCTTCTGCAGGCATTCAGCAGCTGCAGGAGGAATATGGAAAGATCAAATCCTCTATATGTTGCTGCCCCACCGCCCCTCCTATACATGTGTGGTACAATAGGCAGCGCTAAAAAAACACTAATAACAACATAAATAACAACATAAATCATTAAGGGAGAAAATCAGAGTCCATGCACAAAGCCCGTGATGAGAAGTGAACACACTTTCTGGCAGGATCAACAGGTGCTCTAAGTGTTAGAATCCACCACCGAGTGAAATGGCCTCTCACCTTAGGCTTATTGGATATAAGCATATGACTCAAAAACTCTTATAGCGATCTCCCCTTGGTGGATGGGATGTACTCCTTCTTGTACTTCACCTCCAAGAGACCTCACACTGAACAGAAGCAACACCACAAAGTTCCCAAAGCGGCCTATGTTCTGCTCACAGATAGGCTTCAACCAGCAACTCCCCTTGAAACCATGGAATAGGGAAAAACACCGGGCAAGCCCATAGCGTGATACTGATAAACTTTATTCAAAATGAAATTAAAAGACAGCCTCTTACTTGTATAAAAAGGTGAAATCGCATCAAACAATCATGCCGACGGGTCCCGTAGGTACCTCACCGGATCTCCAGACAGCAGTGGGCAACGCCTGTAAGCTCCTCATAAACCAAAATCAACAGCGCAATGTAAAATATGGGGTTTGGGGTGCTCCCCAGATATGGAGGAACCACCACCGCTTCACCCATTCACTTCTCTGGTCTGCCTTGTAGCCACCTGTGGCTACAAGGCAGACCAGAGAAGTGAATGGGTGAAGCGGTGGTGGTTCCTCCATATCTGGGGAGCACCCCAAACCCCATATTTTACATTGCGCTGTTGATTTTGGTTTATGAGGAGCTTACAGGCGTTGCCCACTGCTGTCTGGAGATCCGGTGAGGTACCTACGGGACCCGTCGGCATGATTGTTTGATGCGATTTCACCTTTTTATACAAGTAAGAGGCTGTCTTTTAATTTCATTTTGAATAAAGTTTATCAGTATCACGCTATGGGCTTGCCCGGTGTTTTTCCCTATTCCATGGTTTCAAGGGGAGTTGCTGGTTGAAGCCTATCTGTGAGCAGAACATAGTCCGCTTTGGGAACTTTGTGGTGTTGCTTCTGTTCAGTGTGAGGTCTCTTGGAGGTGAAGTACAAGAAGGAGTACATCCCATCCACCAAGGGGAGATCGCTATAAGAGTTTTTGAGTCATATGCTTATATCCAATAAGCCTAAGGTGAGAGGCCATTTCACTCGGTGGTGGATTCTAACACTTAGAGCACCTGTTGATCCTGCCAGAAAGTGTGTTCACTTCTCATCACGGGCTTTGTGCATGGACTCTGATTTTCTCCCTTAATGATTTATGTTGTTATTTATGTTGTTATTAGTGTTTTTTTAGCGCTGCCTATTGTACCACACATTATTTACACAGGAATTGTATTTTGACCTGAGGAGTGCAGCTGCTTTTCGATTTGATATTGTCCTTCTGCGCCGATATTATTTTCTCTCATATTTTTGGCCCCTCCTATACAACTTCTTTTGCTGGCCCCCCAGTGCTGTTTAGCACCCCCCCACTTTCCAACACCCCCCCAGTGATCTACAGCCCCCCTCTCTCCCGCCCCCCCAGTGCTCTTTAGCCCCCCTCCCCCAGGGCTCTTCAGCTCCCCACCGTGCTTTTCAGCTCCCCCCATGCTCTCTGGCTCCCCCAGTGCTCCCTGGCTCCCCCCTCAGTGATCTACAGTTCCCCACAGTGCTCTCCAGTCCCCCCTCCCCCTGTTCTCTCTGTCCCCCTGGGTTTCCCTGCCCCCCCCCAGTACTCCCTGCCCCCCCACCCCAGTGCTCTCCAACCCCGCGCTTTTCTTTTTTTTATATATTTATCACTTTATTTTTAATTTCAAGGAAAATCAATACAAAACATTATAGTATATAAAACAAATGAGGTATATAGAGCACAAAGACAATAGCAACCTCACCTGAAGCTGAAGAAGGCCCCTGGACCGGACGGTTTTACGCTCCAATATTTTCAAGTTTTTCTTTCTATCTTGGGCCCATACCTAGTCAGATTCTATCACTCTGCGAAGGAAGGGGTCAACTTGCTTAGGGACACCTTAGCGGCACATATTACTGTTATCTTGAAAGAAGGAAAGGACCCTACATCTTGTGGCAGCTATAGGCCTATTTCATTACTTAATATCGATTTGAAAATTTTCACGAAAATACTGGCTAATCGATTAGCCCCACATTTCCTTGACCTAGTTCACCTTGACCAGGTGGGTTTTGTTCCTAGCCGAGAGGCTAGGGACAACACTACTAAAGTTCTAAATCTGATCCACGTGGCTAATAGTTCCCGAATCCCGAGCGTTTTTATTAATACTGACGCAGAAAAGGCCTTTGATAGGGTGAATTGGCGTTTTATGTTTACGGTCCTTAAATATATAGGCTTGGGAAGTAATATGCTGCACTGGATCACTAGTATATACTCAAATCCCACCGCACAGGTCAAGATGAACGGTTGTCTATCTGATCCTTTTCCTATTAATAATGGTACGTGGCAGGGCTGCCCTTTGTCCCCTCTATTATTTGCTCTTTCGTTGGAACCCCTCCTTTGCACTATACGCCTGAACCCAGATATCCAGGGATTGAAGGTTGGGGGAAGTCATTACAAGATATCTGCCTATGCTGATGATCTTATGTTTTCATTGACGAACCCGACCATCTCCCTTCCTAATTTAACACAGGAACTGACTAGGTATGGATCCCTTTCGAACTTTAAAATTAATTTTAGTAAATCAGAGGTGATGGGAGTGGGGGTTCATCCTCCTCTCCTAAGCACACTACAAACAAGTTTTGGTTTTCAATGGACCGATAGGGCCTTACACTATCTTGGTACCTTTATTCCAGCATGTCTGTCTAGGGTCTATGAATTGAATTCCCCCCCCCTGATCAGAGAGACACGCTCCCTCTTGGACAAATGGTATACGGGTCTTCACTCATGGTTTGGCAGGTGTAACTTGATAAAGATGAGTATATTGCCGAAACACATTTACTTGATGAGGGCTCTCCCGGTTCGGCTACCTGCCTGGTATTTTCACTCGATCCATTCCCTCTTCACTAAATTTGTATGGGCACAGAAAAAACCTCGCCTAGCACGGTCGCAACTGACTTTGCCAAAAGCTTGTGGTGGCTTAGCTCTCCCGGATATACAGAAGTATTTCCAGGCAGCGCATCTGAGTAGAGTGGTTGATTGGTGCAGACACCAGGCATCCAAACTGTGGATTACTATAGAACAAGCACAGACAAATATTCCTCTTAGGGGTGCACTTTGGTGCTACCCAGATTTGCCATCGCAATTGCGTCTTCACCCCCTTTTGGGCACTACGTTGCGAATATGCCCTCAGGCTATTGTGCGGTACTCTCTTGCCCCCTCTTGTTCTCCATTATTTCCTGTGATCGGAAACCCGCGGTTTATGCCGGGCTTTCGTCACCAGATTTGGTGAGGATGGGCGTATCTGGATATACTCGGGCCGCCCAGTTCCTGGTATCGGATAGCTGGCCGACATTGGAGACTTTGACGACTGTGGACCGTTATTTTAGGCTTACCTTTTGGTCCGCCTTGCAACTTCTTCACTTTTTACATACTTTACCGAATCCGGCAGATTTCGCACGTAGTTTGACTAGATTTGAAGAATATTGCCTAAAAGAGGGGGCCCTGCCACATACTCTTTCTTTATTATATAGTCTATTAACGATTCCGTTGGATAGACCTCTTCTGCCGTGTCTGACCAAATGGGCATCTGACTTACATCACCATTGCAAATACAGAAAATTGTTCGGTTGTCCTTTAAATCGTCTATTTGTACCAAAATCCAAGAGACCAATATCAAGCTATTGGCCAGGTGGTACTATACACCTCACAAACTCCATAGGATCCTCCCGAACACGTTGGCGAATTGCTGGCGTTGCGGGGGGGAGGACGCAACATTGCTCCATATCTTTTGGTCCTGTCCGAAACTTTCAATATATTGGTCTGAGGTTAGAGTTATTGTTCAAAAGTTTACGGAATATTCTATTCAGGAGGACCCGGCTCTTTTTTTGCTTCATCTATCAGATATTCCTACACAGCTATATGAAAAATCGGTGGTGCGCCATCTAATTAATGCAGCTAAGGCATGTATCCCTGTATTGTGGAAAAGTTTATGTCCTCCTACGGTAAAGGACTGGCTACGGAGGGTAGAGACTATTAATAAGATGGAGGAATTGGTGTTGACATCACATTGTAAACGGGAGCTATATTGTGAGACCTGGGAGCTATGGAACATTTTTATTTTGTCAGACGAGGGTGCTGCCCTAATGCATTCATGAATGAAGATGGTGGGGTGGACTCCCCAGGTAGGGAGAATTTTCTGGCCTCTCTTGTCCTTTTATACCCTTTTTTTTGTTTTTGTTGTTGTTTTGTTTTGTTTTTTGTTTTGTTTTGTTTGATTTCGTTTTTGCTTAGTTTTTCTTTGTCTTGTTCTAATAAATGAAGGGCAACACGGAATGGACGGGCAAACTGAGGGTTTATACTACTGCCAGTTATGATTATATGTTGTGGGAAGGTATATAAAGTTAATGTAACCTTCTTGTGGGAGTTTATGGGGGGGGGGGGGCAGTGAAGATATAAATTACTTTTTAGGATGACCTGGTTTTTTTTTTTTGTATGATGGATTGGCTGTTATGTATTCATTTTTTGTTCCGTTGTATGCCCTTTTGTGTTCTAAAAATAAAGTTATATTTGAAAAAAAAAAATAATTGTAATATAAATAAATAGCCACACACAAGGTAGAGCACACCCCATATTTATTGGCATACATGTACACACATGATCATAGCTATATACTGGAGTGCAGTTTCATATAGGAAACTCGTTGGCAATTACCAGTTATGGAACTGTGACTATGCCGATTTGGAATTCACGAATGCATATTCGCCTTTTTGTACTCACTCTTCCGTCCACATGTTCACCTAGTTAAGGTCTCAATTTTTTTAACTGGGAGTAATTAAATGTGGAATGACTATTTCTTCTCCTTATTCTTAGTAAATTAGGCCCTTGGTAACAGATGCTGATACATTCTTTTATATTGCACACAATTCTAGTTCACAAGGGATGTGTTAACCAACCCAACGAGATAAAGATCGAAAGTACTATTTTGCATATACGTAAATAACATTTTCAACTATCTACTAATCTAATGGATCTTGCCTGCCACTTCTAAATTAGGAAAAAGGGACCCCCCCCATACCAGAGATACCAGCTTGGAGTTACCGACATATTTGATGGTATCATTATGTAAAAATGAAAATCTCAAAAGTAATATAAAAAAAAATTTAAATGGATAACTTTACTGTATTCTCTACTTAACCTCTTCTGGACCGGAAGGTTTTGCCCCCTTAATGACCAGGCCATTTTTTGAGATATGGACCTGCGTTACTTTAACTGATAATTGCGCGAACGGGCGACGCTGTAGCCAAACAAAATTGACGTCCTTTTTTTCCCACAAATAGAGCTTTCTTTTGGTGGAATTTGATCACCTCTCACCTTTATCATTTCAGGCCAATATTTATTCTGCCACACATTTTTGGTAAAAAAAAATCCCAATAAGTGTATATTGATTGGTTTGCGCAAAAGTTCTCATGTCTACAAACTTTATTTATTTTTACTAGTAATGTCGGTGATCAGCGATTTTTAGTGGGACTGAGACATTGCGGCGAACAGATTGGATACCAAACTGACACTTTTGAGTTCACTAGTGACATTACTACAGTAATCAGTGCTAAAAATATGCAATGATACTGTACTTATGACACTGGCAGGAAAATGGTTAACACCGGGGGTGATCAAAGAGTTAAGTGTGATGATTTCTAACTGTGTGGTGGATGGACTCACTTGATGAACACAGAGACCTGTGTTCCTGAATAGTGTTCTGTCTCTATGGTGAGCGATCGCGGGTGGTTGGTGGCAGGCGGACATCGTGTCTGCCATACCCGCTGATTGGCTTCCCCTCTGGCCGATCAGAGCGTGCATGCGCCCCCCCCCCCCCCCACTGGCTATTGCACGAAACGAGTGGGTTAAAGTGGTATTAAACCCAAAATTAAAAATGTAATACATTTCAGCTTACCAATCTTTGGATGTGGTGGCTGCATCTATTTTCTTTTTATACTCTTTTCACTCTGTTTTCACCTGGTAATCTGGCCAGTAAAAGACCTCCTGTCTTATTGTGCCTCCACTCTGAGTGAAGGATCACAGGGGGAAACTTTGGAAAGCAGCATTGTTAATCTGGGGGAAGGGGAGTGTTAGATGTACTATCAGGTTTAGATACACTAGCAAATTGAAGCCAAGCTTCAGCTAATACTTTATAAGCAGTTTTAAGCAACAAACTGTTTTTTTTTTCTCCATTTGCGATAAAGGTTTTACATGCATAAATAAAAACGGATCATTATAAACACTCCTGCCAATGGTAAATGGTTTGGATCAACAATTTTAACTGATGTATTTTCAGTAGAGCTTTGTTGAAAAACAGCCACATTTTGATTTATGTATGGGCAGGCTGGCTGGCTGCACGGAAGTCAATCTATTGATGCACAACCAGCCTGTTAGAAAATGTTCTCTCAATCAGCCCCGCTGGCTATAGCCAGTGGTGTTGATGAGTGTATTCTGATGGCAGGGAAGTCTCTTCACTGTCAGAATACAACTCAGTGGGAGGGATTCCCCCATCCAAATTGAGTGTGCAGATGGAGAAATTGGGGCATTTTCTACCCGCCGGTTAAACAAAAATTGTATATAATGTGGCAACCTAAAAAAAGAAAAAAAAAGCAAGAAACACTAAAAAAGAAAACTAGTGTAGCCATCACATCTAAAAAAATTTGCAAAATAATTAATGTTTGCTTTTGGATTTAATACCACTTTCAAGCGAATGTCAAGGTGAAATAAAAATATACAGTATATATCTAGAACATATCTACAATACATGCAGCATTTTCTGCTGTTTTAACTCCTGCAGGATCCTGCAAGTACAGAAAAATTTTGATCTGCCTAAAATACACTCAGCTCCTAAGTCCTGTTATGGGCTAACAGCACAGCTTTTCTGTCTTTTAGTGAACTGCTCAACCACTATTCTCATGTGTCCACAAAATAAAGGCTAAATATTCTGTAGTACAAGATAAGGGGTAGGTTAACATGGGAATCGTGGAGAGGTCACAGGGCAGCTTTTGCCATTTCCATCCTCCCCTTGTCAAGTGTTCTGTAAAAAAAACAAAAAACTTGTCCATGATTAAAATTTGGTGGTAAGTGAGGATTTAGCCCCATGTCTGTGTTCGCAACTGGAAATCATCGAGCACTAGAGTATGAGATCAAGAATACCTAATTGTTTCCTCTCACTAAACTAAAGGGAGTATAATTAGGGCTTGTTAATTAGTCACAAGACAGTTTAGGGCTCACAGGTTTTTTATGTTGTGTGAAACATTTTTGTTTATGCCACTTGACACCAAAAATGAGCTCCCATATTCAGATTTTGCTCAGAAAAATTGTGATTTTCTTCTAGCAAGACTCCACACATCCCAAAGCTCAACTGACCATTAGGTGTGGAGGGCTGCAAACAACAAAACTTCTACAGTAAAATATCCCTTCTTAATGGAAGTATGCAAACAAGTGGTGTAGGGGTGAAGATGGACCTTTTCTCCGTGCTTTCCCATTAACTCATTGGGGGCCAATGCTGGGTCAAATGAGAGACTACTCCCCGGATGGGTTCTTCTGGGCTACGTTAGGCACCGTGTACAGGCTCATTACCATACACATGGGGTACCTTTGCTCTGAGTCATTTCCATCAATGCCCTGGGACAAGGCTGAGGCCACCGTGAGGGAATACTTGGCCTTAAGATAGGCGCCCCTATTAGAGATGAACGTACACCGTGTACACTTGCACCATAACTGTCCGCCAGTTAGTAATCGGGTCCTCCTGACAATGTACACCTTCTCTGGAACTTGCATTTAGGAGGGACATGCTAAGCCTTGTCCACATCCACTCGTTCAGTGTTTCACTGCTACCTTACTCCCAGTAATGGTATGGGGTCCTGCCATGCATTTGACTTTCTTTTCCTCTTCCATACCTGTTCACAGACTGGGGACCTCTGTGGCGTGTGTCCGTTCCCATAGTTATGGGAGACAGAACACTCACAGAGAAAGTGCGGACAACAAGAGGCTACCCCACCAGCCACAGGCACAGGCCTAATGGCAGGCTGCTTGGTCAAGTTCCATTACTGTAGGAAACCACTTGTATTCGCACACTACATCAACTTTGGTACTGACGTCTTCAAACCCCAAAATACCTCAAGGTCCCAAACTGTAGAAAGGTGTCGATTACTTGCATTATACCCCTTGAGTAACCCAGACCAGGCAGGAAAAAGGTTTCAAAGCATTACATAGAAAAGTGCAAAAACATCTCATAGTCCAACGTACAAGAACAGTATTTCTCCTACAACTCCTACAATCCTAACTCAGGCTACTGTATGTACTGCCCCTGCATACCTGCAAAGGTAAAGCCCAAGTACGATAAAGGGGATCCATTAGTGGCATTTCCCAATGTTAGAATCTTCGGGGACGAGCCCCAAGTCCTGCTGACCTTTCACATCACAGCAGTAGAAAGTGACATTCTTTCACTCCTCCCGGGTCTGGATTAGTGGATCGGACACAAGGATAACCCGCCAAAACCAAAGAACATGCATTAACCCCTATCCTCCCGTCTGGCATAATTTTATCGTGCTTACAAATTGATCAAGCCTTTAAAAATGGCCTTTCATCTTTAGCTACAGTATATGGCAGTTTTCAAATGGAAGATCTTAAAAGTATACTGTATATCCAGCCAAAATGTTTTTTCTTTTTGGATAGAGTGGGGAAAGTTTTAAACCCTTGTTAAGTTTTTACTGCTATCCAGGGCTCTGTTAGAGAAATGGTTCTAGCCCTCCACTGCTCCTGAGGCTCCGTTCACATGTAGGCGTTTTGGGGCATTTTTGGGGAGTTTTTCTGCTCTAAGATCAGCTCTCAAAATGCCCAACAAGACAAATCCTATTCATTTCAATGGCCCCTGTTCACATCTGAGCATTTTGACGCTGTGAGCAAAACGCCCAACGCTCAAAAAAGTACATGAGTTTTTTTTTTTGGGCAGATTACAGGCGTTTTCCATTGGTCTCGATTCAATCTAAAAACGCCTGCACAAAAAACGCCTGTAAAAACGCCTGTAAATCGCGGTAAAAATCGCGGTAAAATCGCTGTAAAATCGCGGTAAAAAGACGTGCGAAAACGCTACGCTCAGGTGTGAATGTAGCCTGAAGGGTATTTTTGTCTGCATTGCTGTAAGAGATTTTCCTTTACTTCCCTTCTGGTAAAACCATTGTCACCAAGAAAGCAAAGCCCCATACACACGCATCGATTATTGGCCGTGAATTTTCTGCCAACAACCGATCGGCCGATTTTCGGCTTGTTAGTATGATGCTTCCAACAACCGACTCCGACTTTTCGGCCGAAAAAAATCTGGTGTGCAGGCTATAAAAGTTTTTTTGGTCGTCAACACAACGGCCGATTTTCCGTCAGTCAGTACAGATTTCGGCAGACAAAAATCTGATGAGCAAGACTGGGCATGCTCAGAGAAGAAAAAACACACGGAAAGTAAACCATCACATGACATCACTTCTGAAGTAGATTTTTGTTTTCCAAGAAAAATCGTGCGCAGTCTAGGCACATTCTAACCAACAAAACACCACTCCGACCGATCGGTCGGCCGATAATCGTTGCGTGTGTACGAGGCATAAGTGTGGGGAAATCTCTCTTAGAAAGCTCAGGACTGCAGCAAAAATACAACAGAATTCTAACCCTTTCCCACACTATCCAAAACTTAAAGAATTGTTTTTCCTGGACCTGTTATTTAAATGTACACTTTATGCCCAATCTAAATGCAAAATGAAATGATGGTATTTTTTTCCAGAAGGATATGAGCCAAAAGTACATCCACATATTTAATTTATATTTTCAAAATTCTGGTAATGTTCAGTAAGGTAAAGAACTTCAAACTTGCTTTTTGGCACATCTGCAGTGAACTCCCTGTACTTTTAATTGGGCTGTGTTTTCTGATTATCGCTTTAGTATCTGTGCATAGAACACCCGTTCCCTGTCACTTGTCTGAGTTCTGGTTTCATGTGTAACTGATACATGTGAACAAGAGCTCACACTAAGCGCCGAAATAGAATCAGCAGATAAATAATTCCTTATGTCTCCCTACAAGCTGAAAACATTTCATGGTGGCACAGCACATAGATAACTATAACAGCTCTAAGCTCTTAGTTTAAAAAAAGTTTCAATTTTAAACCTTCCATGAAGATGTCCCCTGTAAATTTTAATTTATATGCACCCTATTCTCACCATATAGACTCCCTTCTATCAACTTACTTAAATACAGAATTACTGTGATCAAAAATAAAATGATGCTCCTTCAAAGACACTGTTCATAGTCAAAATGTTGATGTCTATATCCAGCTAAAACTACATGTCAGATATGGATGAATAATATTAGACTAAATTGGCCACTTGCTTCCCAAATGCCTTTAGGAACTTCAGTGGTAGGCTATATTCACAAGTTACAAAAACGTACGCATGTATTTGCAAATGTGTGCAACTAAACCCCTGTTTTTAACGCATACTGTTAGACAGGTTAATTCGGTTGGTCGCAGGCTGGTTGGCAAGTTGTGACTGGAAACCCCTTGGCTTTTTTTAACATGCGTTTGCCCTTCCTGTGCTCCTTGGTTTTAAGACCAGTTATAGGTTAGGGAACTGACCATTTTTTGTATTGTTGTTGTTATATTGGTCAGGCAACGCACTGACACCTTTGCTGCCACTGAGCAATGTGCTGGGTGTTCAGTGTGACCCTGTGCCTTTAAGGAGGGGTGGGCTTCCTCCAGTCACCTGTCCTCCATCTATCCATTAGAATGCATGTGCTCTCATTGTGGAGACTCTTTAAAGCAGAGGTGGGGAACCTTTTTTCTGCCAAGGGCCATTTGGATTTTTGTAACATCATTCGGGGGCCTTACAAAATGTATGCATAAATGTAATAGGCATTGCTTTGCGGCAAAAAACGCTGTAGAAAATTGCGTGACTTTGAGGTCACAAAAGTGTCCTTCAGTAATCAAGGTATAGTGTGCCCCCTTTCAATGCAGACTGATCACAGCGTGCCCCCTTACAATGCAGACTGGCCATAGCGTGCCCCCTTTCAATGCAAAGAGACCACAGCGTGCCCCCATCAATGCAGAGTGCCCACAGTGTGCCCCCTTTCAATGCAGACTGACCACAGCGTGCCCCCTTTCAATGCAGACTGACCACAGCATGCCCCCTTTCAATGCAGACTGACCACAGCGTGCCCCCTTTCAATGCAGAGTGACCACTGCGTGCCCCCTTTCAATGCAGACTGACCACTGCGTGCCTCCTTTCAATGCAGACTGACCACAGCATACACTATAAAAGTGACTCTGTGACAGGGCAATGAAGGGGTTAACTGGGGGTGATCAGGGGGTTAAATCTTTATTGGGGGGGTGGTTGGTATCCTTAGCCTACTTGTGACAGAAAATAGCTCGCTAGCGCTACGAGGAGGATCCGTGTGTCACACAAATGGGGGGACTCAGGGCGCACTACTCTGCGCCCCGGGTCCACCATTTTCTGAAGCTTTTCTGTGACTCACACTGTCAGGACGGAGCCATCGGCTCCTTCTGACAGCTCCACTGGCATACACAGGCTCAGCGGCAGGGGGGGGGGGGGGCGGACGCAATGATTGTGCGAGCAGGTTTCCCACCCCTGCTTTAAAGGTAGAGTTAGGGTCCTCAGATATCAGGGTGCCTTGCCATGGCCTGCAGCTTGCGCATGTATTTGCAAATGTGTTCAACTAAACCCCTGTTTTTAACGCATACTGTTAGGTTAATTCCGTTGGTCACAGGCTGGTTGGTAAGTTGTGACTGGAAACCCCTTGGCTTTTTTTGATATATCTACAAGTTTCTGGCTCTACTCACCACCTTCTATAGTCATCACAAGCCAAACACAGAACTCTTAGGACAAGTTCACACTTTTATATTTCTTAGACAAATTTTGCATAAAATGCATTATAATTTCTGTTTGAATATATGCATCAGCTTAACTCCTATTTAATATTTTTTTTATCTAGGGTGGTTTTTAAAAGTCATGCAAACAACATTTTTGGATGGAAAATGCACCTGCGATAGAGATGAATGGAACTGAATTTAAAATGCATGGAAAGGCACTATGCTTACATTGGAGAGTTGAAGTCAGACCAGGGACCCCCAACCCCTCTAGTTAATTACTATGGCAATTAAAAATAAAAAATCTAAATGGCCTATAAAAAAAAACCTAAAACTACTTAACTAAATAAAAAAATAAAAAAAGGTGCATCAGATCTTCTCTCTTCAGGATTGCAGAGGGGGAAGGTCCTTCTATGGGTGTCTATACTATTGCCTGGTGACTGAGGCGCTGTCACTGGGACAATTTATGGCAAAGTCCTTGAAACTCTAAAGGTAGCAAGTTAATGTCATAACAAGGGCGAGTGACAAGATCAGACGGTGGTTGGCAGTACTTCAGAGGTGGATCACCAGTGTTTGCTCCTGGAAGAGGCACCACAGCGGGAGACGTGATGGAGGACTCTGATGGGTAGAATTTTTTTGGTGAAGGTTTTTTCTTTTTAACACATTGTGAATGGATAGGCGGGGCTAGTAGAAGGGTTGGAGAGAAGGACAAATTTGCCTGGAGATAGGTTAATCTCCCGCTTGGAAAACTCATTAAAAATATATGTAAACAAAACATGCAAAAATAAATAAAAAAAATAAATAAAACCTCCTTATATGCCTCTTAGAACACATTGGAAAATCATATAAGAATGTATGCATTTTGAAGCATGAAATGGCGTACCAGCCTTTACCGCTCCTCTACATTCTCTATTTTGTGAACTAAATGGGAATCCAGTGCTGTTATTGTAATGGCCTTGCAGGTCAGCAGAGCTAGAGAGTGTAGCAGTCTTGTTAATAGACTCTCCAAGAAATGTGAAAAATTGATGGGTGATTTAATCAGTCGTTGTCCAATCAATATTAATATACAATTTGAGGTGTAAGTCGAGTTTCAGAAATTAGCTCATCAGTATAAAACTCCTATTGCAGGGGAGGCCTGAAATTTACACAAAGAGTTCTAATCTTTGAGATTTATCAAAGGCGATGAAGGTGCAGCTTTGGCTTTGGTTTTAGCACCCTTGCCTCCTAGGTTTGCAACACAACTTAAACCCACAGCTGGCCAACCCATCTGGAGACACCCAGATAAGGCAAGGGGGAGGGGGAAAACGAATGCGACAAAATTTCCAGGAAGATATAATCCTATATTCCATATGTGGACACCTTTTGCACCTGTCCCTATGAAAAGGGGAAATGAGAAAACTAGTAAAAAACGTGTAGAGTAGTTGAAATTGTAATTTTTCTCTTTCTGTCCCTTTATCCCCTTCCAAGTGTGCTGTCCTAGAGTACAGAAGTAAATGTATTATTTTAAAAAATCTTAAATTAGCAAGACAAACAAATACAAATTATATTGTATATTATAATGCTTTCATGGCTTAAAATATCAATTTTTCTAATCATATATAGATGTTTTGTTTTGTACTCCCTACTTCCTTCCCATCCCTAACCATTCCCAGTGTCTGTGTTAAAAGAAATCTCTTAAAACAAAATGTAGCATAATTTCCAGCATAGGTGCTGGCTGTGGGTCCCCCTGGGTCACCGGGTGCAACAAAAGTACCTTTGAACATGTTTCTCCAAGTGTGAGCACTGAGACAAGAACCAGTCCAGTATCTTTGGGTTTTTAGGTTTATTTCAGAACTTGGATGGGAGAAGGGATGATTGGGATACTCCTGCAATTGAACTATACACAACTTGACGGGGACTCTGAATAAATGCTGCTTGACGCTAATTAGCGCTGGCTTGATGCTGGTTAACGCTGGCCGAATGCCGGTTAACGATGACTCCCGCCAAAAGATGCCCTACTTACATGCTCCCTTCACATGGGCATCCGCAAAACTTTTTTCAGGGGGGGCATCATTTTAAGGTAACCCGTGCTCCGCCCCTTTTTGACAATATCATGAAGGGGAGGGGCTTAGTCATGATCACATAAATCGCAGGCAATGTACTCCTCCTGTTGCCTCTGGTCTGGTGCATAACCCACCAATATCCCATTCCCTAGGATTAATATCCTTCCCTTCAAATCAACATGTTGTGAGTTAGTGGCAGTGCCTCTGACTGTGTCTTATCTTGCCATTGCCATTAGTTCTACATCTTCGAACAATCAATTAGACTTACTCTTCACTGCCACTGTTCACGTGTGTCCCGACTCCCGCTGCTTCTCTCCTCCCCGAGCTGCAACTCCGCCCCTCCTGACTGACGTCAGCAGGGAATCTTCGGCCTGGCATGGGGCACACAGTAGGGCAAACAGTAGGGCATATCATGGAGCACACAGTAGGGCATATCTCAGGGCACACAGTAGGTCATGGGACACATCACAGGGCACACAATATTGTACATCATTGGGCACACATCAGGGCATAAGGGCACACAGCAGGGCATGGGGCACACAGCAGAGCATGGAGGAACACAGCAGGGAAAACAGTAGGGCATATCATGGAGCACACAGTAGGGCATATCACAGGGCACACAGTAGGTCATGGGACACATCACAGGGCACACAGCAGGGCACACAATATGGCACATCAGGGCATAAGGGCACACAGCAGGGCATGGGGACACACAGCAGGATGATGGAGACACACAGCAGGGAATGGGGGCACACAGAGCATGGGGGCACACATTAGAGCATGGGGGCAGACAGCAGGGCATGGGGCAGACAGCAAGGCATGGGGGGCACAAAGCAGGGCATGGAGGCACACAGCAGGGCAATGGGGGCACACAGCAGGGTATGGGGGCACACAGCAGGGAATGGGGGCACACATTAGAGCATGGGGCAGACAGCAGGGCATGGGGGCACACGTCACAGTATGGGTGCACACAGGGTGATGGGGCACACAGCAAGGCAATGGGGGCACACATTACGGCATGGGAGCACACATCACAGCGTGGGGGCACACATTACGGCATGGGGGCACACATTACGGCAAGGGGGCACACATTACGGCATGGGGGCACACATTACAGCATGGGGGCACATATCATGGCATGGGGGCACACATTATGGCATGGGGGTACACATCATGGCATGGGGGCTTACATCACTGCATGGGGGCACACATCACAGCATTGGGGCACACATCACCACATGGGGGCACACATCACCACATGGGGGCTTACATCAGGGCAATGGGGGCACACATCAGAGCAATGGGACAATATCAGAGCATGGGGGCACACAGCTGGGCACATAGGAGGTCGCTGGGCAGATAGAGGGACACAGGACACACAGCAGGGAATGGGGGCACACATTAGAGCATGGGGGCACACAGCAGGGCATGGGGCACACAGCAGGGCATGGAGGTACACAGCAGGGCAATGGGGTACTTAGCAAGGCATGTGGGAACACAGCAGGGTAATGGGGACCTACTGCAGGGTATGGGGGGCACACATTAGAGCATGGGTTAGACAGCAGGGCATGGGGGCACACGTCACAGTATGGGGGCACACAGGAGGGCAATGGGGACACACAGCAGGGCACATAGCAGGTTGCTGGGCAGATAGAGGGACATGGGACACAGGGCACACAGCAGCATACAGGCAGGCTGCGCTTTCCTCCATGCAGTGTAGCGCGGGAAGCAGCTTTCATTAAACCTCTCATTGCACGCTCCTCCCCACTGCACCCTCCTCTCTTCTTGTTCCTCCGAGATGATGACCAATACAAGCACCTGGGGTGGATGGGAGGGGGGGAGGAGCTCATCAAGAGAGGTCTATTTACAGTTTACACTTCAGTCTTTTAGCAGGAAGCAGGGAGCCAATCTACCCGTCGTCTAGCTGTGATTGATGGGTAGCTCGAAGTAAAAGCTGTCATGGGGCCACCCTACTGGCTCTGATGGTCAGTCCATACCTGGGGAAGAGAGAGAGGAGCGAGCTGACGAATCACTTGGCGGTGATTAGCGCACCGGCAGCCGCACAGGCAGAAACACTGTGTGGATTAACACAGATATAATGGCGAAGGAACCTGACATTTCAGGGGGGGGCACCCGCCCCCCCTTGCGGACGCCCATGTCCTTTCCTATTTATGTGCAATCCCAGGATGCATTGCAGGAATGCCCTCCCACTGGAACTGACATAAAACAGAGTGCGCTACTGGCTGGGTTTCCCCCATTGTCCAATGAGCTCCCTCATTGGCTACAGTGGGGACACTACCTCAGACCCAGTGAATCGCACCTGGAAACATGTTACAGGCTAAACTAATAGATCAGGCCCTCCTGATAAGCAGACAAGGCCACATGTGTGTTTACCTAGCACCTACCTAGGAGGGTGCTACAAAAAATATTCCTGAACTCTTTTTGACTTACTTGAATCCGTGTCCCATGACCTTCTTCTGCCCTACATTGTGATGTCGTCATGCCACCGCTAAGAACTTTAAAGTATAAGTAATGGCAAAACTTTTTTTTTTCGTTTTGGATAGAGTGGAGAGAAATTAGAACCCCTGCCAGTTTTTATTGCTGTCTGTGTCCCCGTTAAGGAGATTCACCCTCTCTATTTGTCCTGTTTACCATTATTATTGAAAGTGAAAGTAAAGGAAATTACCCAGGTTTTTGGTTGTCCCCCGAAAAGTAACGGAGGGGAAACCATCCAATGGGGACACTAGTTCTGGTGACCTGAGGGTCCCCAAAAAATTTCCTTGATTTACAGGGATTTCCTCTCACTTCCTGTTTGGCTATGGGACAGGAAGTGAATGGAAATCTCAGCAATGGGAAACAGAAGGTGAAAAAAAAATATGACAGGGGTTATAACCCTTCCTTACTCTATTTAACCTGTTGCCGACCACCCACTGCAGATATAGTGCAGTAAGGTGGCTTGGCTGCGCAAACCGACGTACCTGTACGTTGGTTGCGAGTGGGGCTGGGGGCAGTGGCGTACCTAGAGCATTTGGCACCCGGGGCGGATCCTATATCTGGCACCCCCCCCAACTTTAAAATGTAAAAACACCCACAAAAAAATTGTAATGTGTTCAAGAATATATTTTTTGCACAAATTTCACAGCCCCCCATCACAGTGCCCCTTTAAGTTTGAGTAATAGATTGGAGACTTGCTAAAGGAGATATTCAGAGACTGCAGACATGATACAGGAGATGGTCAGAGACTACAGACATGATACAGGAGATGGTCAGAGACTGAAGACATGATACAAGAGATGGTCAGAGACTGAGGACATGATACAGGAGATGGTCAGAGACTGAGGACATGATACAGGAGATGGTCAGAGACTGAGGACATGATACAGTAGATGGTCAGAGACTGCAGACATGATACAGGAGACGGTCAGAGACTGCAGACGTGATACAGGGGATGGTCAGAGACTGCAGACATTAGTACAGTAGATGGTCAGAGACTGCAGACATGATACAGTAGATGGTCAGAGACTGCAGACATGATACAGTAGATGGTCAGAGACTGAGGACATGATACAGGAGATGGTCAGAGACTGCAGACATGATACAGGAGATGGTCAGACTGCAGACGTGATACAGGAGATGGTCAGAGACTGCAGACATGATACAGAAGATGGCCAAAGACTGAAGACATGATACAAGAGAAGGTCAGAGACTACAGACATGATACAGGAGATGGTCAGAGACTGCAGACATGATAGAGGAGATGGTCAGAGACTGAGGACATGATACAGTAGATGGTCAGAGACTGAGGACATGATACAGTAGATGGTCAGAGACTGAGGACATGATACAGTAGATGGTCAGAGACTGCAGACATGATACAGGAGACGGTCAGAGACTGCAGACGTGATACAGGGGATGGTCAGAGACTGCAGACATGATACAGAAGATGGCCAAAGACTGAAGACATGATACAAGAGAAGGTCAGAGACTACAGACATGATACAGGAGATGGTCAGAGACTGCAGACATGATACAGAAGATGGCCAAAGACTGAAGACATGATACAAGAGAAGGTCAGAGACTACAGACATGATACAGGAGATGGTCAGAGACTGCAGACATGATAGAGGAGATGGTCAGAGACTGAGGACATGATACAGTAGATGGTCAGAGACTGAGGACATGATACAGTAGATG
This sequence comes from Pelophylax lessonae, assembly GCF_965119305.1. Classification (NCBI taxonomy): domain Eukaryota; kingdom Metazoa; phylum Chordata; class Amphibia; order Anura; family Ranidae; genus Pelophylax; species Pelophylax lessonae. The sequence continues at coordinate 316,911,654 of NC_138769.1, forward strand.
GTCAGAGACTGAGGACATGATACAGTAGATGGTCAGAGACTGCAGACATGATACAGGAGACGGTCAGAGACTGCAGACGTGATACAGGGGATGGTCAGAGACTGCAGACATTAGTACAGTAGATGGTCAGAGACTGCAGACATGATACAGTAGATGGTCAGAGACTGCAGACATGATACAGTAGATGGTCAGAGACTGAGGACATGATACAGGAGATGGTCAGAGACTGCAGACATGATACAGGAGATGGTCAGACTGCAGACGTGATACAGGAGATGGTCAGAGACTGCAGACATGATACAGAAGATGGCCAAAGACTGAAGACATGATACAAGAGAAGGTCAGAGACTACAGACATGATACAGGAGATGGTCAGAGACTGCAGACATGATAGAGGAGATGGTCAGAGACTGCAGACATGATACAGGAGATGGTCAGAGGCTGCAGACATTATACAGGAGATTGTCAGAGACTGCAGAGATGATACAGTAGATGGTCAGAGACTGTAGACATGATACAGGAGATGGTCAGAGACTGAGGACATGATACAGTAGATGGTCAGAGACTGCAGACATGATACAGTAGATGGTCAGAGACTGCAGACATGATACAGGAGATGGTCAGAGACTGAGGACATGATACAGGAGATGGTCAGAGACTGAGGACATGATACAGTAGATGGTCAGAGACTGTAGACATGATACAGTAGATGGTCAGAGACTGCAGACATGATACAGGAGATGGTCAGAGACTGAGGACATGATACAGGAGATGGTCAGAGACTGAGGACATGATACAGGAGATGGTCAGAGACTGAGGACATGATACAGGAGATGGTCAGAGACTGAGGACATGATACAGTAGATGGTCAGACACTGCAGACATGATACAGGAGATGGTCAGAGACTGAGGACATGATACAGGAGATGGTCAGAGACTGAGGACATGATACAGGAGATGGTCAGAGACTGAGGACATGATACAGTAGATGGTCAGAGACTGTAGACATGATACAGTAGATGGTCAGAGACTGCAGACATGATACAGGAGATGGTCAGAGACTGAGGACATGATACAGGAGATGGTCAGAGACTGAGGACATGATACAGGAGATGGTCAGAGACTGAGGACATGATACAGTAGATGGTCAGACACTGCAGACATGATACAGGAGATGGTCAGACACTGCAGACATGATAGAAGATAGAAGAGCACTAGGGGGGCCGGAGAGCACAGACGAAGCAGAGAGCACTGGAGGAGTTGAAGGGCACGGTGGGGGGGGGGGCTGTAGAAAATTAATAGGGGGTTTGGAAAGCATTGTAGGGGGGTTGGAAGGTGCAGGGGGTGGAGAGCACTGGGGGGGACAGGGAGCACTTGGGGGGCGAGCAGGGAAAACCATGGGGGTGGAGAGCACTGGGGGGGACAGGGAGTACTTGGGGGGCAAGCAGGGAAAATCAGGGAGGTGGAGAGCACTGGGGGGACAGGGAGAACTTGGGGGGAGGGGGTGGGCAGGGAAAATCAGGGGGGTGGGGAGCACTGCGGGGGACAGGGAGCACTTGGGGGGTGGGCAGGGAAAACCAGGGGGGGGAGAGCACTGGGAGGGGACAGGGAGCACTTGTGGGGCGGGAGAAAGCACTGTGGGGAGCTGAAGAGCATGGGGGGGGCTAAAGAAAAGGGGGGTCAGCAAAAGAACTTGTATTGGAGGGGGATGGGGCAGCTGCATATAGAGGAATTGATCTTTCCATATTCTTCCTGCAGGAGGGAGAGGAGGAGAATCAGTTATTCAGTAGGCAGCTGCAGGAAGATTAGAGAAAGATTAATTCCTCTAGATGCAGCTTCCCCATCCCCCTCCGATCCAGCACACACACTTGGGCAATGGGCACTCACCTTCTTCCCACCGAGGCTCCGCCCCTTCTTCCCGCCGAGGCTCCGCCCCCTTATTCCTGCCGCGACTCCGCCCCCTTATTCCCGCCGCGGCTCCGCCCCCCGCTAGCAGCACGGACTGAAGGAGCTGCCACTGCAGCTGCCTTCACATTGCGGGATCTGTCTGAACACACAGGCAGGACACCGGCTGACACCCCCCAGAGCGTGGCACCCGGGGCGGGCCGCACCCCCGCCCCCCCCATTGGTACGCCACTGGCTGGGGGGGCCACGCATGTGCCCCCACCGTCCCCGCGATGTTCTGATTCAGTTCAGAACTGATCAGTCATCAGGTCCAGGGCAATGATTTTTGGCCTGGACCTGTTGATCAGTTCTGGTCAATTGCAGAACGTCCTTTGCCCGTGTAATGTAAACACAGGCACATGAAATGATGCAATCTTCTCTCCTGGAGTTCTTTTCGGTTCCAGCTTGAGAAGAGTGAACATCTACCGTGAGTATACAAGCACTACGCTGACACCAGTACACATAGGCACAAATTTAACCCCCTGATCACCCCCCCAGGTAACCCTTTCACTCCCTGTCACAGTGTACACTATATACAGTATACATATAAATTTACTGATCGCTGTATTAGTGTCACTTGTGACTTGAGTTAGTATGAGAGGCAATTAGTGGTTTTCCCAAAAAGGTTTAGGGTACACGCCATATATCCCCTAATAAATATTTAACCCCCTGATCCCCCCCCCCCCCGTTAACCCTTCCACTCCCTGTCACAGTGAACACTATATATAGTATACACATAAATTTATAAATCACTGTATTAGTGTCACTTGTGACTTCAGTTAGTGTGAGCGGCAGTAAGTGGTAGTTATTGGCAGTCCCAGATAGGTTTAGGGTACCCGCCATATATTCCCTAATAAAGATTTAACCCCCTGATCACCCCCAGTTAACCCCTTCATTGCCCTGTCACAGTGTCACTATTATAGTGTACAGATCTTTTTTTCTTATCACTGTATTAGTGTAAAAGGTGACATCAGTTAGAGTTAACGTTAGTTAGCGTCAATCCAGGACAGCGTCAGATTGCCTGCCACATATTTAGTAATACATTTTAACCCTTTGATTGCCAGTGACACACACACACACTAAACACCTCCATTACTAGTATAGTGTCTGAACTGCTCAATATCTTTGACCTGATCAGAACTATACTAGTGTCCCCAATAGCTTAGTATAGGGTTCCCAAAATGCAGCATTAGCAGGATAAGCCCTGACACCTGCCAGCACCTGCGTTTAGCCCCTCTGCCCATCCTCCATGAAGTGCAGAATTAGCAGATTACTGTCACTTTCAATACACAGCACACTAAACCGCAGCATTAGCAGAGTCAGGCCTGATCTCTGCTAGCACTAGCAGTTACATTTTTTGGTAGCGGTTCAAACAGTCCTTGACGACCAGGTGTTTTTTTACCTGTGACTGTGAGTCACACTAGGTACCTATAAATTTATTGGCCAAAATGTCCAAACAGAGGTACACTAGTGAAGAAGCCTACACAATGCTGAGCATGACAGATGAGAGCGATGGGGAAGCCTCACTGTCAGACTCTGACTCAGTATTCGAACCTGTAGAGAGCAACGGCACCCTGACAGACAGCTCTGACGACGGAGTAGTGGTCCCTGCTAAGATCAGTCGTACCTGACCCTGTTCTTCTGTTTACGCCCTTAGAAAGCCTGAAGGCAGTGATTGGTTTTTGGGGTCCTGTACTAAACTGTCAAACAGTCTCACACATGTGGCATCTCCGTACTCAGGAGAAGTAGCAGAATGTATTTTGGGGTGTCCTTTCACATAAAGCTATGGCATGTTTGAGCAATATATAATTTTACTGACAACCTTGTATAAAAAAACAAAAAAACAATTTGTCATTTTCCCAAAACTAGCGGCAAAAATATAAAATATTCCATGGACTCAACATGCCTTTCAGCAAATAGCTTAGGGTGTCTACTTTCCTGAAAATGGGTCATGGGGGGGGGGGGGGGGGCTTGTGCTGTCTTGGCATTTCATGGCCTCCTAAACTGTGATAGGTAGTGAGGAGTGAAATCGACAATTTACGCCCTTAGAAAACCTGAAGGTGGTGATTGGTTTTTGGGGTCTCGTACCCAAAAAGTCTCACACATGTGGTATCCCTGTACTCAGGAGAAGCAGTAGAATTATTTTGGGTGTAATTACACGTATACCCATGGCATGCGTGAGTAATATATCATTTTAATGACAACTTGGTGTAAAAACTAATTTTATTTTATTTTTTTGTCATTTTCAAACACCTGTGACAAAAAAATTAAATATTCAATGGGCTCAACATGCATCTCAGGAAATAACTTGGGGGGTCTACTTTCCAAAAAGGGGTACTTTGGGGGGGTTTGTACTGCCCTGCCATTTAAGCACTTCAAGAAATAAGATAGGCAGTCAGAAAGTAAAAGCTGTGTAAATTCCAGTATATACACCATAGTTTGTAGACGATATAACTTGTGCGCAAACCAATAAATATACACTTATTGAGATTTTTTGTCAAAGACATGTAGCTAAATACATTTTTGCCTGAAGGTATGATAAAAATTTAGTTTATTGGATATTTTTTAGAAGAAAAAGGTAGAAAATGTCATTTTTTTTCTCAAAATTTTTGGTCTTTTTTCGTTCATATCGCAAAAACTAAAAACCTCAGAGGTGATCAAATACCACCAAAAGAAAGCTCTCTTTGTGGAACAAAAAAATGACAAAAACTTTGTTTGGGTAAAGCACTGCATGACTGCGCAATTACTAGTTAAATTCACACGGTACCGAATTGCAAAAAATGGCCTGATCATCAAGGGGGTAAAACCTTCTGGTCCAGAAGTGGTTAAAATGAAAAAAAAAAATGTTTTGCTTATAGTCCTACTTTAAGACCTTGCAAGCACCCTGCCAATGGACCCAATAGGAGGTATCTACATGACCAAATAGCGACATGGGCACCCAAAGGACCATCACACTGCAGTCTGAATGAGGAAAGACTCAGGATCTGGTGCATCATGTGGATTTAGGTATGAATTTGGGCCTCCAAGTTTAATTGTTTTTTTTAAGTTACTTGGGTGATTAGCTAGAGAGTGGTAGGGGGTACTGATTTATTAGGGGGTGAGGTGAGATCCATGGCTGGATTATTACTTTATGTAACTGATAATTAAAAAAAAAAAAAACAATCTACTGCATATTAGTCAGAAAGTTGCATATATTGTAAAGCTTTGAGAGGTTGAATGAATTGATAAAGGTAAAAAAAAGAGAATTATATTTTAAAGTTTTTTTAAAATCTAAACTGTGGCAAAAATATGTGCATGATATACACGAGATTGTTATGCTTTTGTAGCTTACAATTATACATTTTTTTAGGCAATAAATGTACCAGTAAAACATTGTCTAATTTACAGAGCCACATAAAAATGCATGCACTGTGATTCTTAGAGGCAAATTTCTTAAATATATTCTCACTGCAATTTGAGAATATACATTTAATGTTGGTATTATGAAACCGATGGTATTGCACAAAATATCAAAGGATTGAACCTTTTTGAAACAATATGGCTCATAGGAAGAAAACATATACTTTTTTACATTGTATGGAAAGAATATGCTCTGAACTTTGGTTACTTCCTTGAAAACAGTAATGTAAAACACCCCACAGAACTGTTATGGTTTTCAGTATTGTCTGAAGAATGATTTTTTCATAAGCCACTTGTAAAAAAAAGGAAGGCCGATCACCTTACTGTGACTGCAATGAGAGCTCTGAGCTAAGTTGGGTGTCTCCATGGAGATGTATATTACTTATTCTGTTGCTAGTTTACAAAAGAACCCTACCTAGTGTTCATGTTATTATTTGAGACATCAACCTAAGAGATATGTTGCGATACAAACAGCATACTTCTTTGAGTAAAATGGGGGTTTGGTCTGACCAGTATATAATTGATTAATAGTTTCAATGACAGCTGTAGAAAACATAAAAACAGGTGCATTCTTTCAACTTGAAGTAGAAGTCCCGTCAAAACCTAACTAAGCTCAACCAATTGCCTACACAGAGATGTATAGTAACGAAGTAGAACTACTTAAGTACTGTACTTAAGTACCGAAATGCGGTATCTGTACTTTCCTAGAGTAGAATTTTTTTCTCCTACTTCTACTTTTACTTCACTACATTTTTTCGATGATTTCGATACTTCTACTCCGATATTTTTTTTTTGTGCTGCATAGTTACTCGTTACTTTTAAAAAAAATTACCACTGCCAGAACAGTAGATGGAAGGTTGCATAAAGCTAAAAAAAATGTGTATAATGTAATTTGTAAATCAGCGCAAACGAAAATAAAGGCTGTGTATAATAAAAGCTGCTATACCAAATCTTTCCAATAAAAAGAAAATATGAAACAAACAAATAAATGGTGCTACAGTGCTTAAAGTGCATCAAGAAACTACTAACAAACACAGGTTAATCATTTGAATAAATCATTTGAAATAATAAAAAACAATATGATGTTAAAACTTTTGACTTCTTTCTTTAATAACTACATAACACAGTACTTGTACTTCTACTTTCAGTACTTGAGTAGAATTTTTTTTTCAAAACTACTGGTACTTTTTACTTTTAGTACTTAAGTAGCAAATTTTTAGAAAAAACTACTTGCAATACTTAAGTAAAAAAAATGTTGAATACTTTAGTACTTCTACTTAAGTAACTTTTTCTGCGAGCACTTCCACTTCTACTCAAGTCACTTTTTGATCGAGCACTTGTACTTTTACTCAAGTAGAAATTTCGAGTACTTTATACAAGTCTGTGCCTACAGGGCACTTTCACCCCCTTCCTGCCCAGGCCAATTTTCAGCTTTCAGCGCTGTCACACTTTGAATGACAATTGCATGGTCATGCAACACTGTATTCATATGGATTTTTTTTTATTTGTTTCACACAAATAGAGCTTTCTTTTGGTGGTATTTAATCACCACTGGGTTTTTTATTTTTTGCTAAATAAACAACAAAAAAAAAGAAAATTAACCACTTGCTGACTGCGCACGACTATGTACTGTGGCAGTCAGCCTCTCCTGGGCAAAGTGACGTATGGGTCATTCCCGCTCATTCCCTGCCTTCCCCACGCGTGTGACCAGCGGCTCCGATGTCCGCCGGCCACTCGCAATCTCGCTCAGGAGAGGGAGAAAGACAGACGGCTAATGTAAACACAGCCATCTGTCATTCTCCCTTAGATCATCACAGAGGCTATGCGATCGTGCTATGTAGGATCGTATGTCTGTGTGATGACCTAACAAGCCACGCCCTCCTGACAGAATCACGCCCTTAGGCACACACTTAACCACTTGGTCACCAATAAAGTTAACCCCTTCCCTGCCAGTGTCATTTTTACAGTAACAGTGCATATTTATAGCACTGATTACTGTAGTAATGTCACTGGTACCCCCAAAAGTGTAAAAAATGTCAGTCAGGGGTCCGATCTGTCCGCCACAATGTCGCAGTCCCGCAAAAAAAATCGCAGATCGCCGCCATTACTTGTTTAAAAAAAAAACAATAAAAATTATATAAATCTTTCCCGTAGATAGTAAATGCAATAACTTTTGTGCAAACCAATCAAAATACGCTTATTGCGATTTTTTTTTTTTTTACCAAAAATATGTAGCAGAAAACAAATTGGCCTAAAATGTTAAAAAATTTAGATTTTTACATTTTCTTTTTTGAGAATTTCATATAAAAAAATTTGAAAAATATTGTTATTTTTTCAAAATTGTCGCTCTTTTTTTGTTTATAGCACAAAAAGTAAAAATCGCAGAGGTGATCAAATACCACCAAAAGAAAGCTCTGTTCGTGGGAAAAAAAGGACATCAATTTCATTTGGGTACAGCGTCGCACGACCGCGCAATTGTCAGTTACAGTCACGCACTGCCGAATCGCAAAATAGGGCCTGGTCTTTGAGCAGCCAAATCCTCCGGGGCTTAAGGGCCGGTTCACACTCTTGCGAGTGCGGCGATCGCATGTAATATCGGAGCGCACTGCTCCTTCATTACATGCGATCGGATGTGCGGTGCGAATTCAGCCATACACAAAAGACGCACAGGACCCTTTTTTTCAGCCGCATCAGGATCGGATCGCACAGTGGTTCACACTTGTGCGATCCGATCCTGTGCGAACTGTCAGATCGCACTGCGATATGCGATCAAACTGGGGGTGTCGTTAACATTTAATTGACACCCCCTACGTATCGCATATGGCAGTGTGAACTGCCAGATGTGCGTTTGCGAAGCGGGAACAGGCTGCGAATTCGCAGCCTTCCCGCATCGAACAAGTGTGAACCGGGACTTTTAAAAGTTTAAAGAAAAAAAGTTTTTTATAAATTTTTGCAAACAGGATATTTTTCTCCTTCACTGATATATGATGAAGAAGCTGCACTGATGGGCACTGATGAGGCGGCACTGATAGTTGGCACTGATGGGCACTGATGAGGCGGCACTGATAGGTGGCACAGATAGGTGGCACTCATAGGCTGTGATAGGCAGAACGGAAGGGCACTGATAGACGGCACTGATGGTACAAATTTGCAGCACTTGTGGGCACTGATTGGCAGCACTGGTGGGCACTGATTAACAGCACTAGTGGGCACTGTTGGCAGTGCCCTGATTATCAATGTAGATGTTCCTTTTAACACAAGATGGTTATCAGCTCTCTTCGCCTCTCCTCATGCTGTCAGGAAAAGAAAAGCCAATAAATGGCTTGTGTTTACATCCGTGATCAGCTGTCATTGGACACAGCTGATCACATGGAAAAGGGCCACTGTGATTGGCCCTTTATCTCAGTCTGGGATTAGCTTAGTCCAAAGGCAGCATTGTAGCCGTCTTATGGCTATAGTGTGGGTGCTTCTCTTGCTATTTAAGAGACCCTATGAGCAACCTTAAAATTGAAGGTAATAGCACAGAGAAATGAGTATTAGTAAGTATTGTAAATTCTTAGGAAAAAATAAGGAAAGACTGGGACTTTAAAAGCAGCCACTTGTAACCCCGTGGAGAAAAATAACTCAAGTGTTAAGATAAAAAATATATTTTATTCAAACATCATAAAAAAAAAACATGTATTAAATCTCCCTATTGTAAGGCAGGCTCTCTTTTACATACAAGGAGAGACCTGTAGAGACACCCGTAATATAAACATATGGCATATATTGATTAGTAGAGATATCTAAATTTCATGGGTATCTCCAAAGATCGCTACGCGTTTCGCTCGTAGCTTCTTATGGGGATCCTGTCAATATCTGCTTCCAAAGGACCTGGGCACACCGTCCCCGCCAGAGAGAGGGCAGAAAGCCCACACACCACAGATATTTCTCTGAGATTTCCAAATTCTGGGGTATATGTCACGAGCCAATATCACCTGTTTAATAAAGTGCTGGTCCTTTGATAGCTCCCCTCTTCTTGGCCATTATTGTCTGGATCCCTGAAGAAAAGGGGAGCTATCAAAGGACCAGCACTTTATTAACCACTTGCCTACAGTGCACTTTCACCCCCTTCCTGCCCAGAACGATTTTTAGCTTTCAACGCTCTCACACTTTGACTGAGAATTACTCAGTCATGCAACACTGTACCCATACAAAAATTGTGCCCTTTTTTCACACAAATAGAGCTTTCTTTTGATGGTATTTGATCAATACTGGTTTTTTTATTTTTTGTGCTATAAATAAAAAAAGACTGAAAATATCGTGAAAAAACGCATTTTTCTTTGTTTCTGTCATAAAATTTTGCAAATGAGTAATTTTTCTTCACAAATTTTGACCAAAATTTATACTGCTACTTATCTTTGGTAAAAATAACCCAAGTAAGTATATATTATTTGGTCTTTGTGAAAGTTATAGAGTCCACAAGCTATGGTGCGAATCATTGAAAATTGATCACACTTAATCACACCTGATGTACTGAAGGCCTATCTCATTTCTTGAGACACTAAAAAGTCAGGAAAGTACAAATACCCCCCAAATGACCCCTTTTTGGAAAGTAGACATTCCAAGGTATTTAATAAGGGGCATGGTGAGTTTTTTGAAGTTGTAATTTTTTCCCACAAAGATTTGCAAAATGAAGATTTTTTTTTTGATTTTTTTTATTTTACAAATTGCAGTATTAACAGGTTATTTCTCTCACACAGCACATGTATACTTGCAACTACACCCCAAAACACATTCTACTACTCCTCCTGAGTATGGCGATACCACATGTGTGAGACTTTTTCACAGCCTGGCCACATACAGAGGCCTAACATCCAAGTAGCAGCGTCCGGCATTCTAGGAGCATAAATTACACATATAATTTCCTGACAACCTATTTTACTTTTGAAGGCCCTGGAGCACCAGGACAATGGAAACCCCCATAAAATGACCCCATTTTGGAAAGAGCCCAACGTATAATTTTTGAAGGCATAATGAGTCTTTTGAATATGTAATTTTTTTCCACAAGTTTTTGGAAAATGTGGAAAGAAAATGAAAACACATTTTTTTTACACAAAGCTGTCCATTTATGCAATATTTCTAACACATAGCATGTACATAGCAAAAATTGCACCCCAAAATACATTCTGCTATTCCTCCTGAGTATGGCGATACCACATGTGTAACACTTTTACACAGCCTAGCCACATACAGACGCCTAACATCCAAGTAGCGCTTTACACAAAGTTGTCCATTTATCCACTTTAAGACTGGGCATATTTTTGACACTTGGTGTTTACAAGCTAAAATCATTTTTTTTGCTAGAAAACTACTTGGAACCCCCAAACATTATATATTTTTTTTAGCAGAGACCCTAGATAATAAAATGGAGAATGTTGCAATATTTTTTATCACACCATATTTGCGCAGCAGTCTTCCAAATGCGATTTTTTTGAAAAAAATTCACTTTTTTGAACTAAAAAATAAGAAAACAGTAAATTTAGCCCAATTTTTTTCCATAATGTGAAAGATAATGTTACACCGAGTAATTAGATACCCAACATGTCATGCTTCAAAATTGGGCATGCTCACAGAATGGTGCCAAACATTGGTACTTAAAAATCCCCATAGGCAACATTTTAAAAATTTCTGCAGGTTACCAGCTTAGAGATACAGAGGAGGTCTAGGGCTCAAATTATTGCTCTCACTCTAACGATCGCGGAAATACCTCACATGTATGGTTTGAACACCGTTTACATATGTGGGCGGGACTTGAGTATGCGTTTGCTTCTGCGCGCGAGCTAACGGGGACAGGGCGCTTTAATTTTTTTTTTTTTCCTATTTATTTTATTTATTATTTTTTTATTTTTACACAGTTTTAAAAAATAAATGTTTTGATCATTTTTATTCCTATTACAAGGAATGTAAACATCCCTTGTAATAGAAATAGGCATGACAGGTCCTCTTTATTGTGAGATCTGGGGTCAAAAAGACCTCAAACCTCACAACTACACTAAAAAAGGAAAAAAAAAAAAAATTGTTGAAAGAGGAAAAAAAAAAAAAAAGAAAAAAAAAAGCGGCCCTTTAAACCGGTTGCGAGGCAACGTCTTTTGACGTAGCTCCGGTCCTCCAAGACCATAGAGTCGAGTGAGGGCCATCTTGCCCTCACTTGACTTCCTGTCTCTGAGGATCCGGGACCGGATAGTTTTCCCCGCTGCCGGCGGGTCCGGTAAGCTGGGAAAACGTCTGAGACGCGGCAGGAGGGGGGGGGGCACCTCTTCCCCTGCACCGTAAGGGTAATTCCGTGGCGAATCCGCCACTGGGACCACCCTTATCTGAAAGCCGACCGCCCGCCGTTTCAAAAAATACCGGGGTTATGGGGGTTATGGGGGCTATCTGCTGCCATAACCCCAGTATTTAGCTTTTAATGGCCGACGCATATAGTCGTTAGGCGGTCAGTAAGTGATTGCATGTATATGGCAAACAGGTGACGATGACTGATGGGGTAACAGGTGACGATGACTGATGGGGTGACAGGTGACAATGACTGATGGGGTGACAGGTGACGATGACTGATGGGGTGACAGGTGACGATGACTGATGGGGTGACAGGTGACGATGATTGATGAGGTGACAGGTGATGATGATTGATGGGGTGACAGATGACAATCACTGACGGGGTGACATGTGACGATAAATGATGGGGTGACAGGTGACGATCACTGATGGGGTGTCAAGTGACGATGATTGATAGGGTGACAGATGACGATGACTGATGGGGTGACAGGTGACGATAACTGATGGGGTGACAGGTGACGGTGATTGATGGGGTGACAGGTGACGGGCGATGGTCACTGATGGGTGACAGGTGACGGGCGATGGTGCATGGCGGTCTCTGGTGACCAGTGAACTTTAGGCTACGTTCAGAGGTGAGCGTAGCGATCGCGGGCAGAATCACTGCGATTCTGCCCGCGATCCGGAAATCATTGCAAATCGCGGGGCGCCTGTGCGTTGCCCGTGATTTGCAATAGCACCCCAAACGCTGTGCGATGTTGCTGCGATTTCCGCCTGCCGAATCGAGGTAACATCACGCAAACAACGCATGACGCCTCAAAGAAGCTCTTGTACCTTTTTTGGGCATCATGCGATGTTTCCGCGATTCGGCAGGCGGAAATGGCGGCAACATCGCACAGCGTTTGGGGTGCTATTGCAAAAAACGGGCAACGCACAGGCGTCCCGCAATTTGCAATGATTTCCGGATCGCGGGCAGAATCGTGGTGATTCTGCCTGCGATCGCTGCGCTCACATGTGAACGTTATGGGTGTCAATTTCTGGGCACTGATGAGGTGACTGTTGGGTGACAGGTGACATTGGGGGGGGCTGAGGACTGTGTGGGGACATTTATTTGTGTGCTTTTACTGTGATTTTACATTTGTACAGGTGTATAGAGCAGTAACTCACTATTTCTAGCTCTTCTCCCCTCACACTGGAAACTGTATGAGGGGAGAAGAGCTAGTAACAGTGAGTTACTGCTCTTTGTTTACATTTTGTGATCGGCTGTGAATGGATTCACAGCCGATCACATAGTAAACAGTCACTGTCAGTGACTGTTTACTACTGCCGGTGACAGCCGTGTTCCTACGGAACACAGTGCCACCGACATGACCGCGCTGCGCGCTCCCGATCGCGCATGCGAGGTCATCTCCCGGGCGCCTCCATTGTGATCGACTGTGTCATTGGAACACAGCCCATCACGTGGGAAACAGCCACGCCCATTGGCTGTTTCCCCCCTGCCGGTGACGGGGGGTGTCCCGGGGACACCCCGACACCGGCAGTGCAGGGCGGTGCGCACGCGATCGCGCGCCTGCCCTGCTTAAAGTGCCGCCGTCATATGACGGCGGCCCAGGATAATGGTCGCACCGCTCCGCCGTTAATTGACGGCGGGCGGGCGGCAAGTAGTTAAACAGTGCTACGTGGTCGGCGGGACCCCATGTACGCTGACTGGTGGAGTGGGCAGAGTGGGCAGTGGCTCAGCCTGAATGCTACACTTATATCAGTACAAGTATGTAGAACATAAAACAAGAAAGTTTAAGAAGGAACTTTGCATCTCGAGTACTGCACACATGTGGCTCATCATGGAGTCTGGAGACCACCTTAATGTTTGACTGTTCACATGACCACGGCTCCTGCCTGGTCCCCAGTCTTTTGTGAGCACGTGCTCTGGGAAGTTTTACCCCGCACAAGGGCTAATTACCCTGTTCAATGCCTGGTGTAGTCCAAGAACCCACCCCGACGGGAACCTCTCATGTGACCTTTGCTTGGCGCCCTGGTTCTGATTTTTAATCCTCCAAGTGACCACACCAGGAATAGGGATGAGCTGGCACCCTTGGTGTCTGTGGAGAATTAGGAATATTAGCATCTGGAGCAATGCTGTTTGTTTTGAATCATCCAATAATAGGGGGTGTATTCATAAGAAATCTGCATAGCCATTCACCCAATGTAAATACATTCATTCTGTGCAGTGACGACAAATAATAACCCCTTTGCTGCCTGTTTTTTATTGCTCTAAAATTGCAGAAAATACAGCATTTGGCCACTAGATGGCATAAAGTATCATGGGAATTTCCTATGCACACAAGACAATAAAAACCAAGAAAGAGTTCAAGCAGGTTTATTCTGCACTTTTATTCAGAGGCAGCAAAACCAATACACTTTTTAATGCAGTGTTCAAGGGTTTGTACAGCAAGTCTAAAGCACAAAACAAACTGTCTAAGCTACTAAAAGTAGTTGTAAACCCTTACGTATACCCTGTGAAGTGACTGGCCTCAGGTCATACACAGAGATGAAACAAATCCTCCTACATAAGTTGTACCGGTTTATCTATAGTCTTCTCTACATCTGTTCAAAGTCCAAAATTTAAAAAGCTTGTCTGAGCTGTCAAAATAAAATGCGGCAGAGAGCTGAAATTACACTCTGCAGAGTTCAGTGAGGAGAGGTCAGAGCTGATTGGAGGGAAGAGACCCCCCCCCCCCCCCCCGTTCACACAGGAACAGAGCTGAGGCTGTCAGTCAGCTTGAGAGCCCTCCCCTGTCACCGTTTTTCTCTTGGTGTCAAGAAAACTTGTCAGAAGTGACTCATTCTGAAACAGAGGAAAGAGAAGAAAGAAAGAAAGAAAGAAAGAAAGAAAGAAAGAAAGAAAGAAAGAAAGAAAGAAAGAAAGAAAGAAAGAAAGAAAGAAAGAAAGAAAGAAAGAAAGAAAGAAAGAAATGACACGGGGTATCTTCATTGAGACAAGCACACACTATAGAGGGATTTGCTTTGTTCATATGTCATGCCTGAAGTTTACAACCACTATAAAGAGGAATTTCAGTCTGCTGTGAAAAACAATAATTCAGCAGCTGCAAAAACTGTGGCTACTGACTTAAAAAACAGCCACTCACCTGTCCCCAAGATCCAGCGGTGTGCTCACCCCTGTCAAAATTGAGTACCCGCACCATTGACCCCCCCCCCCCCCCCCGCGCTCCTTAAAAGTGCCAATTCTTCAAGAGGAGCGGGACAAAAGTCCTTAAAGCAGAACTTCCACTTTTCTCTCTAAAAAAAAAAAAAAAACAGGCGTCACTTGTACCTGTGTTTTTTCAACACTCAGTCTTTTCACCCAGTGACTGGCATCCACAGCAGAGAGAGGTGCCTGAGGTGGGGTGGTGGCATCACGCTCCGCACCTTTTCCAATGACAGAATACTTTGCATTCAATCTGAAAATGCAAAGCATTCTCTGAATGGTGCCCCTGTCAAGTGGACAACTTCCTGGGTTCTCAATGCATCAGGCCAGCCACTCAGCAAAAGATGATTGTTACCATACCTGTGCAGGGTCACTATGGTGACATTATACTGCTCTGGTTTGTGATCAGTGACACTGTATGCCATTGCAGCATACAGTGTCTATGATCATTAATCAGAGCAGTATAATGTCACCATAGTGACCCTGCACTATGTTAACAATTATCTTATTTCTTTTAGTTACATTTTTTTTTTAATTGTAAACAATAAAAAATAAAATAATTTAGAAAAAAAAAAAACACAATTACAGGCTAATTCACACTCGCAGTGCTCTCTGAAGAGCAATCCAAATTTGGATTGCTCTTCAGAGAGCATTAAACAGTCTTAACCCTCTACATACTGGACTAATGCATCACAACTGCATGCATTGTGCGTGGTTGCAGGGCAGGTACAGTGAGGCCCTATTCACTTGAATGGGTTGCACTCAGTAGGCAGTAATGCCCACTGAGCACAACACGGAGCGTAATTCCTGCGGTGGAATGTATCCCTGACCACTACCTTCCTAGCTAAAGAGGGAGCAGTTGAAGGGCAGTAAAAATGTGGCTCAACTGTGGGGTTTTACCGCTCCTTCAACCACAGGTGTAAATAAACCCCTACATACTCACTAAACCAGTGTAGCTAGGTACAGCATCCCTGAACAGCACCACATCAGTCCTTGTGTTACCATAAGGCCTCATTCACACGGGGTGTATCAATGCATACACTGTGGGAGAGCCATATTTACCCGCATAGGGATACACATGTGTTTTTTTTTTTTTCATGCATCCCCATGCAGCAGTGGCGTAGCATGAGGGGGGGGGGCAGCCGGTCATCTCACCCGGGGACGTGGCATTTAGGGGGGGCGCAAAATTGATCCTCCGCTGTCTTGAGGGTCTGTGCTGCAGCTTATTGCCTCCCTCAGCCCTACTACTCCAATGAGGCATTCCTCTCCATGGCACGCTAATTCAGCTTCCCTCCCTCCGCCCTGGCACTCCTTTGGTCCAGCCTGTCCTGCTGGTGCGTCTGTGTGTGAGTATAGTGGAGGGGGCTGAGGGGGGGTGCTCAGGCCAGATCATGGGAAAGATGCAGTGGCTGTTAGCACCCACCAAGGAGCCACTGGGCGGCGGGGACTCCTAAACAATACAGCCTACCCAGTGCTGGGGAGAGCTCTGAACAGATGGACGATGAGGCCATGGAGAGATAAAGAGGATGATGGATCAACCACTGATCTACATTGAGCTGTGTATAGGGGGGATTGCGAGTAGTGCAGGGGGTCAGGCCGGTCAGTTTAGGGGTCTGGCAAGTCAGTTAGTGGTCAGGTAGGTGAGTGTAATGGTCAGGTTGGTCAGTGTATGTGTCAGGTAGGTCAGTGTAATGGTCAGGTAGGTCAGTGGTAGTGGTCAGGTAGGTCAGTGTAGTGGTCAGGTAGGTTGGTGTAGGGTCAGGTAGGTCAGTGTAGATAGGTCAGTGTAGGGGTCAGGTAGGTCAGTTTATATAGGTCAGTGTAGGGGTCAGGTAGGTCCAGTGTAGGAGTCAGGTAGGTCAGTGTACATAGGTCAGTGTAGGGTCAGGCAGGTCAGTGTAATGGTTAGGTAGGTCAGTGTAGAGGTCAGGTAGGTCAGTGTAGGAATTAGGTAGGTAAGTGTAGGAATCGGATAGGTCAGTTTAGTGGTCAGTGTAGTTGTTGTTTCTTTCTGGGTAATGGGGTGTTCCAAACTGTGTTTTCAGAGGTATGCTGTCATTGAAGTATCTTACCCTGAATGATAAAGTGTGCTATGAAACCCAGAGGATCGTAAATGCTGTTCACAGCAGACAGACTGCTTGGTTTGTAAAGGCCTTGTCACAAGTTGATACTTGAAACCTGAATGTGTCTTATTCGACATCTCAAAGCAATCTGAGACTGCGTTGCATAAGGAGAAGATCCGTGTCTAGCTCGAATCCCTTTACACTAATAGCATTTCTTTTGAGTTTGAGACGAGGTATTGAAATGTAGGTGAAAATCCATACAATAGAACACCAAGGTCAGTCCTGTCCACTAACAAATTGCAAAAATTGAGCACAAAAGGTTGTGCTGATACCCCTCATGGATTATAGGCAACAGACCATAATAGTATAACGAAAAAACAGCATATATTATTAAATAGACATATAAAAATGATAAAAAAATAAAAATGTTTTATATGTCTATTTATTAAACTATGCTGTTTTATTCTTACACTAATAGCATAGTCATCAGAGGGAAAAGTCTTTACTACCTTGTAGAGATCAACCGATTATCGGCAAAGCTGATATATCGAGGGCCGATATGCACTTTCCCCTTTGAAGTTGCTGATATTTTCGTGACGTCATTGCGTATGTTGCGCTGCACACGCTCTGCCTTCTAAGACCGCCTCCCACGCCTGTGCTGCGCATACGTGACATCATTTTACCATGCGCTGCACACGTTCTGCCTTCTAAGACCGCCTCCCACGCCTCGGACAGCCTCGTGTGCAGCCAGCTGCAGTCCAGTCACGGAGCTCATGGTGCCAGCCACAGCCAGCCAGCCACCCACACACAGGCCATGGCCTCAGCCACCCACCACAGGGTGCCAGCCACCAGCCATCCGACCCACAACAAAACAGGGTACAAGGTCAGCATCCAGCCACCCACCCCATAACAGGGTGCCAGCAGCAAGCCACCTACCCCACAACAGGATTCCAGAAAACCAGCCACCCATTTGACACCAACCCAGCCACCGGTCACCACACAGTGTTCCAGCAAGCCAGCCACCTACAACAGGCCAGGGTTAGTGACACCAAGCCAGCCACCCACAACAGGGTGACCCAAAGCCAGCCACCCACCCACCACAGTGTTCCAGCAAGCACGCCAGCCAGCCACCACAGTGCTCCAGCAAGCCAGCCAGCCACAACAGGGTGATACTAAGCAGCCACCCACCACAGTGTTCCAGCAAGCAAGCCACCCACCCACAACAGGGTGACACCAAGCCAGCCACCAAAAGGGCAATGATCTGGTTCCCACCAAAACACTCCTCCATCCCAAATTATACATACAAACAAGAAAAATTGGCCCGCGGGACTTTGTGTGAGCCAAGCCAGCCACCCATCACAATATTCCAGCAATCAAGCCACCCACAACAGGGTGACACCAAGCCAGCCACCCACCACAGTGTTCCAGCAAGCCAGCCAGCCACAACAGGGTGATACTAAGCAGCCACCCACCACAGTGTTCCAGCAAGCAAGCCACCCACCCACAACAGGGTGACACCAAGCCAGCCACCCATCACAATATTCCAGCAATCAAGCCACCCACAACAGGGTGACACCAAGCCAGCCACCCACCTCAGTGTTCCAGCAAGCCAGCCACCCACCACAGTGTTCCAGCAAGCCAGCCAGCCACCCACCACAGTGTTCCAGCAAGCCAGCCACCCACAACAGGGTGACACCAAGCCAGCCATCCACCCACCACAGTGTTCCAGCAAGCCAGCCACCCACAACAGGGTGACACCAAGCCACACACACTGCCAGGCATCAGCCACCGACTCACAACAGGGGGACAGCAGCCAGCCACCCCACAACAGGGTGCCAGCAAGCCACCCACATTGTCAGGCGTCAGTCGCCACCGACCCACAACAGGGTGCCAGCAAGCCACCCACACTGCCAGGCGTCAGCCACCGACCCACAACAGGGTGCCAGGCCATCCAGCCACCCACACTGCCAGGTGTCAGCCACTGACCCACTACAGGGTGCCAGCCAGCCACCCACACTGCCAGGCGTCAGCCACCAACCCACAACAGGGTGACAGCAGCCAGCCACCCCACAACAGGGTGCCAGCAAGCAAGCCACCCACACAGCCAGGCATCAGCCACTGATCCACAACAGGGTGCCAGCAACTCAGCAAGCCACCCACACCACCAGGCATCAGCCACCAACCCACGACAGGGTGCCAACAAGCCACCCACACTGCCAGGTGTCAGCCACCGACCCACAACAGTGTGCAAGAAACTCAGCAAGCCACCCACACTGCCAGGCATCAGCCACCGACCCACAACAGGGTGACAGGCCATCCAGCCACCCACACTGCCAGGCGTC
Source organism: Pelophylax lessonae (assembly GCF_965119305.1). Taxonomy (NCBI): domain Eukaryota; kingdom Metazoa; phylum Chordata; class Amphibia; order Anura; family Ranidae; genus Pelophylax; species Pelophylax lessonae. The sequence goes on from NC_138769.1 coordinate 316,930,922, forward strand.
AGCCACTGACCCACAACAGGGTGCCAGCCAGCCACCCACACTGCCAGGCATCAGCCACGACCCACAACAGGGTGCCAGCAAGCCACCCACACTGCCAGGCGTCAGCCACCAACCCACAACAGGGTGCCAGCAACTCAGCAAGCCACCCACACTGCCAGGCTTCAACCACCGACCCACAACAGGGTGCCAGCAACTCAGCAAGCCACCCACACTGCCAGGCGTCAGCCACTGACCCACAACAGGGTGTCAGCCAGCCACCCACACTGCCAGGCGTCAGCCACTGACCCACAACAAGGTGCCAGCCAGCCACCCACACTGCCAGGTGTCAGCCATGACCCACAACAGGGTGCCACAGCAAGCCACCCACACTGCCAGGCATCAGCCACCGACCCACACCAGGGTGCCAGCAACTCAGCAAGCCACTGACACTGCCAGGTGTCAGCCACCGACCCACAACAGGGTGCCAGCAACTCAGCAAGCCACCCACACTGCCAGGCATCAACCACTGACCCACAACAAGGTGCCAGCAACTCAGCAAGCCACCCACACTGCCAGGCGTCAGCCACTGACCCACAACAGGGTGCCAGCCAGCCACCCACCCTGCCAGGTGTCAGCCACGACCCACAACAGGGTGCCAGCAAGCCACCCACACTGCCAGGCGTCAGCCACCGACCCACAACAGGGTGCCAGCCAGCCACCCACACTGCCAGGCATCAGCCACGACCCACAACAGGGTGCCAGCAAGCCACCCACACTGCCAGGCATCAGCCACCAACCCACAACAGGGTGCCAGCAACTCAGCAAGCCACCCACACTGCCAGGCATCAGCCACTGACCCACAACAGGGTGCCAGCCAGCCACCCACACTGCCAGGCATCAGCCACCGACCCACAACAGGGTGCCAGGCCATCCAGCCACCCACACTGCCAGGCATCAGCCACGACCCACAACAAGGTGCCAGCAAGCCACCCACACTGCCAGGCATCAGCCACGACCCACAACAGGGTGCCAGCAAGCCGCCCACACTGCCAGGCGTCAGCCACCGACCCACAACAGGGTGTCAGGCCATCCAGCCACCCACACTGCCAGGCATCAGCCACTGACCCACAACAGGGTGCCAGCCAGCCACCCACACTGCCAGGCATCAGCCACGACCCACAACAGGGTGCCAGCAAGCCACCCACACTGCCAGGCGTCAGCCACCGACCCACAACCGGGTGCCAGCAACTCAGCAAGCCACCCACACTGCCAGGCGTCAACCACCGACCCACAACAGGGTGCCAGCAACTCAGCAAGCCACCCACACTGCCAGGCGTCAGCCACTGACCCACAACAGGGGGCCAGCCAGCCACCCACACTGCCAGGTGTCAGCCACGACCCACAACAGGGTGCCAGCAAGCCATTCACACTGCCAGGCATCAGCCACCAATCCACAACAGGGTGCCAGCATGCCACCCACACTGCCAGGCATCAGCCACCGACCGACCCACAGCAGGTTGCCAGCAAGCCACCCACTGCAGGGCAGGGTGCCAGCAGCCAGCCAGCCATTTTTTTTACTTTTTTGTCTCTTTCATATTGCAATGAACATGGATGAGGACATAAAAAATAAAATTGTGGTCTGGGACTATTTCTCATCTCAACCATCTCCAGGAAAAGCAGCAGTGTGCAACACATGCACAAACAATATAAGCATGGGATCAGTAACTGCAAAAAAACAAAAATACGTCAAATCTTTGGGCCCATCTAAGAGTTCATCATAATCAATTATATCATGTAGCACAGAAAAAACAAAATGAATATCAATGTGATTTAGAAATACCTCCTCCACTATCCCAGGCAACAATAACAGATATGTTTCTGAAAAAAAACAGGTATAACTGTCTAGATTCAGATGGAAGATCCCAACTGCTGGACAGAGTAATCACAGAGATGATTGTCACTGATAACCAGGCATTTACAATGGTGTCTGACTCAGGATTTAAGTGGTTGATGTCCATACTTGAGCCAAGCTACACACTGAAGAGTGAGAAGTATTATCGAATCGAAATGCTGGGAAAGATTCACCAAAAGGTTGTTGAGAAAGTAAAGGCTATTCTGCAACCAGAGAATGCTGGCAACTCACTCTCATTCATGACTGACTTCTGGTCATCAGGACAAACAGAGTCAGAGTCACTAATAATTCTTACATGCCACTTTGTTGACAGTGAATGGACAAAAAGGCAATTGGTGTTGAATACAAAAGTGATGCAAGGATCTCACACTGAGTACAGTAGAGAAATGTTTCTAGGCATGCTTGAAGACTGGGGAATCAACAAAGACCGAGTGATGCTTGTGCTACTTCCAGACAGTGGAGCAAACATGCGGAAAGGAATGAGGCTTGTTGATAAGTTAGACATCAGTGTCATGTCACACAACACCCTCCAACTTTCAAATGATGGTCTGTCAAGCCAAAGAGCTTTGATTGATATATGTTGTGAGAAGTATGAAGAGATTAAAAATGTTGTGCTTGCAAGTCTTTTGAATCCTCGATACAAGAACCATGCTTTCTCTTCTGATGATGTATTGGCTAAGGCAAAACAATGGCTGACAGAAGATATTCAACAGGAGGTGCAGGAGGTTCATGCCGAAAAGACAAGTCCAGAACACCATTTTTATAATCTGAAAGATTAGCATGCTGCAAAAACTGAAAAATGTCCAAAAATAAGTCAACGAACAGAAAAAAAATCATCTTCATTGTGGTCTTATTGATCAGGACATTTTCAGTGTTTTATTGGTCCCTCATGCAGAGGATTCAATTTCTTCTGAATCTGCAATAATGAGCCTGGATGATGAACTTCGTCTCTATTTGAAGGAACCAGTAATTGACAGATGAAGTGATCCTCTTCAGTGGTGGAAAGGAAATGAGGCACGCTACAAAAGACTTGCTTCCCATGCTAGAAGATACCTCTCTGCTCCTCTGTTCTCCTCTCCTCTTGAGTATGTTAATGAAGTGGCAGCATTATATGAACAAAACAGAAGCCGTTTAACAGGTGACCATGGACATGCTGAAATATTCTGCTTCCTGCAGTATTATACTGTTCTACTTAACTGGGAGTATTGAAAAGTGTAGTAGTAGTGTCCACTCCAATCCACTGTTTAGCTTTTGTCTAGCTTTTTTCTTAAAGTTTTGCACTGACTGCAGTAGTTGCAGTAAGTGCCCTACTGCAGCGGTAGTCCACTGATTCCAGTCCAATCCACTGTCTAGCTGTTGCCTAGCTTTTTTTCTTTCAGTTTTGCACTGACTGCAGTAGTTGCAGTGGGCACCCTTCCTGCCATCTTGGAGCCTCCCCATGGTGGTGGAGTGCTAGGGACCGGTCGCAAGTGTGACCTTCGCGATCCTGGAAGTTCACCCACTGGTGTTAGTAGTTTTTAATTTTTGGTATTTTAATTGTATTATTTTTATAATTTTATTTAATTTTTTTACAGTGTCACTGACTATGACTCTGTCCATTCAGAAAAGGAAGGAGCTGGTAAATTACATCTTTTCTGACCCCTTCCTGGTTCTCTATTGTGACACATCCCCTGCAGCAGCCAGCAGGAGTGGGGAGAGAGCACAGTGGGGGGGGGGGGAGCAGCACAGTGGGGGGGGGGGGGAATGGGGGAGCACACAGGTACCCAGAGACAACAGAACACAAGTAAACTGGATAGGAGGAGTGGTGGGGGAAGCATACAGAGGAACCAATCTCCTCCATTTTCCTCCTGCAGCTACAGGAGGAAAAAGGAGGACAGTGATTTTTCTACATGCTGCCCCTGCCGCCCCTCCTATCCAGGTGTACAGGGGAGCTGCGCAGGCCCCTGGAGCATGGGGCCCGGTTGCAATTGCAACCCCTGCAACCCCTGTAGTCACGCCCCTGCCTCCTGAGTCCCTGGGAGCATTGTGGTGCCGCCATTTTCTTGTAGCCAGCTGGTCCAGGGGCTGCAGTTTATCTGTGATGTCTCTTTGGATGTGGCTCCCCTAGTGGCTTGGCTCTTTGTTTCGGCAGTGGTCCTTCAGCTTGTCTTTTGGCTAAAATGCTGGTCTGCGGACCAGACTTCTAGGAAGGCCTTGACTGATCTTCCCTTTCAAGGTGATTGCCTGTTTGGTGCTACCCTGGATAACAGTACCTTTTTTCTGCAGGCTACTAAGGGCAAGGACCCTCGTCATAGACATGGGCCCTCCTTCTCAACTCATAATAAGTTTTTTTTGTCCTTCAGGGTCAACTGATAAGGCATCAGAGCCCTTCGGAGCCTCTTCTGGAAGATCCAAGTGAACTTGGTCTGGCAAGTCAAGAGCGGGCTTCTCCAGACCCACGAACAAGGCCCCTTCAGCATGAAGGTGCACCCTCACACGTATATCTGGGGGGAACATCTTTGATGGTTCCTGGACGCGTGGACTCCCCTGATACAAGTCAGGTGGGTCCGTGAGGTCATTCGTTTCAGCTACAACATCAAAGTTCGTTCTAACCCTCCGGTAAGGTTCTTCCTTCCAAAGTGCGACCGTCCCCAGTCCACTCATTTTCCTTTTGGCACTGCTTTTGGACATCCCACTAGTTATGATATATGGAGCGCTGTGTCTGCCGATGAACGGAAGAGAAAATTGGATTTTTGTACTTACCGTAAAATCAGTTTCTCTAAGTTAATTGACGGACACAGCACTCACCCCTCTATGGAGTTCACGCCTTTTTTGGGGCAGTGCAAGACCTTTTACCGTAAAGGGTGATGGTCCCGGTTCCGACTTCGGAACATTTTTGGGGTTTTTACTCAAACCTGTTTACAGTTTCCAGGAAGGAAGGCAAGGTGCATCCAATTCTGGACCTCAAAGCGCTGAATTGCTTTGTGCGGTTGCAGAAGTTCAGAATAGAGTCAGTTCGCACAGTGGTGGCTTCCCTGCATCAGGGGGATTTTTCTTGCCTCCATCGACATCAAGGATGTTTACCTTTACATTCCAATATATGTTGGTCTCCAGCGCTTCCTCCGCTTTGCCGTGGGAGAGGAGCATTATCAGTTTGTGGAGTTAAACTTTGGTCTCATTTCTGCTCCTCCGGTCTTCATGAAAGTGTTGGCCCCGGTGCTAGCATTGTTACACCAATGGGGAAATCGCAGTACTGGGCTACTTGGACGATCTCCTTCTGCGAGCGGAGTCTCCTACTGCTCTGGTGGAAAACCTGGAAATCACCATACGAGCTTGAGGGTGTTTGGCTGGATTAAGAATTTTCAGAATTCTGCTCTGGTTCTGTCCACAAAGCTGGACTATCTGGATCTGACTCTTGACCCGGCCAGAATGCTCCTTCCTCTGGACAAACTCCAGAAACTGCAGGCTGTAATTTGTCTCCTGCTGTCCAGCAGATGGTAGTCCCTCCGGACTTGCATGTGGGTGCTGAGCCTGATGGTGTCTACCATCGGGGCGGTTCTGTTTGCACAGTTACATATCAGGTTCCTGCCATGAAGATTCTGGCCAAATGGGACAAGAATCCACAGTCTCTGGACACTCAGACCCAGCTGAGCTGGGGAACGAAAGAGTCCCTCATATGGCTTCGTTCTTTGACGCTTTGGCTGGGCACATCCTTCCTCCCCTTGTATTGGACAGTGGTCACCATGGTTCCCAACCTGTCCGGCTGGGGAGGCGTCCTGGGCAAATTTTCTGCTCAAAGGGTCTGGACACTGGAAGAGTCCAGACAACCGATCAATGTCTTGGAACTCCAAACGATCAGACGTGCCTGGAACATTAGACGGATTGTCTTCAGGGATGTCCAATGCGCATTCAATGCCACAGCCGAATTAAGATCATGATTCTCTCGCGATTCTCAGCGTAACATCATCTTTCACATTATACCAAAAAATTGGTCTAACTTTACTGTTTTTTTTTTAATACATTAAAGTGTATTTTTTCCCCAAAAAACTGTGTTTGAAAAACCGCTGCGCAAACACAGTGTGACATAAAAAGTTGCAACGACCACCACTTTATTTAGGGTCTTTGCTAAAAAAAAAAAATTTATATATATATATATATATATATATATATATATATATATATATATATATATATATAAATTGTTTGGGGGTTCTAAGTAATTTTATAGCAAAAAATACTGATTTTTAACTTGTAAGCAACAAGTGTCAGAAAAGGGGCCTAGCCTTTAAGCGGTTAAACTGATGTCATTTACAGACCGAAGTTCAACCCTTTGATCTAAAAGAACAAATTTATAATTTGTAAAACATATTTATAGTTATCTCCCAGCCTAAAAAATGTGTGAGGCTCTTTTTTTTTTTTTTTTTGACAGCTGTGAGTAAGCAGAGAACAGCTCGCGTGGTATAAATCATGAAAAACGAAGACTTAGGATCATGAGAGGGGTTGATTTTTTAATGATTATTCGTGTAGCTCTACCACCCAGCTATTGGAATTGCCCCGTTAGAACTCCTTACTCATAGTTTTTAGGAACTCCTTGTCTTCCATGGTGGCTGCTTGCTTATTGTCTTTAGCTGTTATATCGAACACGGTGTTGTCGACATTATCATCCCAAAATTAAGGGCCTTGTTATCACCTTGTGTGAAGAACTGTTGCATGCCTTTGCTGTAAAATCTTTGACATGGTAGTTGGACACAAGTCTTGAAAGAATAAATTGTGGAAGAGATCCTGATATTACCCAGACATTGCTTACGATGACCCAGCCTGGGTCCAGGCTTTGAGCATATGGTGCATCATGTGGTCCACTGATTTGTTGGTGAGCCTTGTGTGTGTGGTTGAAGGCTGCTGCAGTAGGGATCTTCTCTCTGCTGGCTGAAATCTACCTGCACTTGATGAGAGTGGGCAATGGTATTTCTACACTGTCATTCAGGAGACCTACTACAAGACCAGTGGCTCTCCTAACTGAAACTTCTGTAATGCCAGCACAAGCGCACATGGTGTATGGTAAGGCATCTCCTGTTATGTTTAACAGGTTAAAAACTGTTGATCTTACAGGAGACATGTTACTCTGATTGTCTAGAATAGTATACGTTCTTTTCAGGTTAAAGGGATGGGAGACACCACGGTGCATACCACTAGCTCAGCAGGTGAAGAGCAATGTGAATGGCCTCAGCCTTGAACTCCTAACTGTGAATTGCTTTGGAGGAGTTCCAGGCTGAAGCCGTTCACATTTCTCTTCACCTGTTGCACTAGTGGTATGCGGTGTCTTCCATCCCTTCATGCTCCACTGCTTTTTGGATCAAGCACAAGACAGCCTGCACCCTTACACTGCTGTGAGACACCCGATTTTTGAATAGCAGAGCACCTTGAGTGGCACTGTTAGTGTTTACAAAGTCTTTTAAGGTTGACCACTGAGGTATTGTTAGGAATGCTTCCTGAGCACACTGATGTGTGTCATGATGTGCTGTCTGCAACCTAAAGGGTTAATCCAGAGCAGGCTAATTGCAATAATTGGCAAACAGGCTGCCTTATTTAAACAGCTCAACAGCACTGCACATTGCTGTGTTGTCTTCAGCTTCCTGTGTTCTGAACCTGCTTCCTGTTGATTTCCTGTCTGATACCTGTTGACCTTTGGCTCGTCCCTGACTTCGCTTGTTTGCTGCCTGTCCTGATCCCGGCTCGTTTTGACTACTCTTCTGGATTCTCCTTGTCGGCTCATCCACCTTTGGACCTTGACTGGTTACCCCCTGGTGGGGCGACCCTGGGGACCGCGACCTGGTATCCACCTGCAGCCAAATCCATCCTCACCTTCAGAGGCCCTGGTGAAGACCGGTGGATGCTTAGACCCCGCACCTCAGGTTAGCCTGTGCTACTCACCTCGGGTTTCCAACCAAGCTCCGCCCACCGGCAACGGTAAGCCTTCTCTGCACGACAGGCTTCCACCTGCCCCATAACAGTACAACACAGCCATGTCGGAGCCTGCAAGAGAGGCCTCACCGTTGGAGGAAATTTGCCAGCACCTCGCAGCCCTGTCACAAGCCGTGAAGACCCTCCAGAATGGTTACACACAGCTAGAGGGGCGATTACAATCCGCCACTCTCCCAGGGAACCCTCCAGTGTTATCAGCTCCGTCCACCTCTGCAGCGTCCACAGGATCTGCTCTTAGTCCCACGGTAGTGATGTTGCCACCGGAACCCCGTGTTCCGAACCCCGAAAAATTCTCCGGAGACCGGGGTAAATTCCGAGCCTTCCGTAATGCCTGCCAATTGTACCTCTCCTTGCAGCCCCAGACCTTTTCCCTGGAGGTCACCAAGGTGGGGTTTGTTGTTTCTTTGCTCCTAGGTGAGCCTCAATCCTGGGCCCATCGGCTTCTAGAGGAGAGCAGTCCCCATCTGGACTCATTATCATCATTTTTTACGGCCATGGCTCAACTTTATGATGATCCGCAGCGGTCCTCCACCGCAGAAGCTGCACTTCACGTTCTCCAGCAGGGTCGCAGGCCCGTCGAGGACTACGTCACCGACTTCCGCCGCCTGAGTTCCGATACCTCCTGGAATGAGGCGGCACTGCGCTACCAGTTCCGCCTGGGCTTATCTGAAGGACTGAAGGATGAACTAGCCCGAGTGGGTATACCTGACACCCTGGAAGATCTGATTTCCCAGGTCATTCGGATCGACCGCCGGCTCCGGGAGCGCCGGGCAGAGCGGCCTCCACAACAGTTTCGGCCAACCTGGATGCTGCCACGGGTGACTACTCCCGCACGTTTTTCCCCGACTGGACCAGCCCTGTCTCCAGAAGAGAGGTGTCGTCGGCAAATGGGTAACCTCTGTCTCTATTGTGGAGAAGCCGGCCATTATGTGCGTTCCTGCCCTGCAAAACTCTGCAAGTTTCGTTCTGTTCCTCCACCCAGTTGTGTGGCATCTGTTACCAATACCTCTCACCTAGCTTTCCCTGTGTCATTGCAGCTCTCGGAAGGTCCCGTCCCGGTTACAGCAATCATTGATTCAGGAGCCTGCAGCTGCTTTATTGATCGCACCTTCGCTGCTCAACACGGCATACCTCTCCAGCCGAAGACCCAAGGCCTCACCATCTTTCTGGCTGACGGATCCCACATTAAATCCGGACCTGTGACCCAGGAAACCCCTCCTCTTCCCATGGTCTCCTCGTCTGGCCACAAGGAGATGATAAGTCTGGACATTATTGCATCTCCCTTATTTCCCGTTATCCTGGGGTTGCCGTGGTTGCAGGCCCACAACCCGCAGATCGATTGGACCACAGGAGCCATCCAATTCCCGTCATCATATTGCAGAAACTCCTGCCTACCCATGCCGCTCCAAGCTTCCAAAGCCCTACTCTGTCTCGAGTCTGAGCCTGAACTACGATCCGTCGTGCCCCAGGCCTACCACGACTTTCTGGACGTGTTCAGTAAACGGGGCGCCGAGACCTTGCCCCCGCATCGTCCGTATGACTGTCCCATCGAACTCCTGCCTGGGGCTGCGATTCCGTTCGGCCGGATCTATCCCTTATCTGAACGGGAACTGGACGTGCTGAAGGATTATGTGGACGAAAACCTAAAGAAAGGGTTCATCCGCCCATCCACTTCTCCGGCGGGAGCAGGTATTTTCTTTGTGGAAAAAAAAGATCACTCTCTCCGACCTTGTATTGACTACAGGGATCTAAACAAGATCACTATTAAGAACCGCTACCCCCTTCCTCTGGTTCCCGAGCTTTTTCAGAGACTCAGGTCCGCTGCCCTGTTCACAAAATTGGACCTTCGTGGGGCCTATAACCTAGTCCGCATCCGAGAGGGGGACGAGTGGAAGACGGCTTTCCGCACCCGGTTCGGACATTTTGAGTATCTAGTGATGCCGTTCGGCCTCTGTAATGCTCCGGCTACGTTCCAACATTTCGTGAACGACATCTTCAGGGATTGGTTGGACATCTTTGTCATTGTATACCTGGATGACATTTTGATTTTTTCCGCATCCCTGGAACAACACCGCGAGCATGTCCGAAATGTTCTCAGCCGCCTCCGCCAGCATGGTCTATATGCCAAGGCTGAAAAATGCGACTTCGAGCAAAGCAGCATTTCATTTTTGGGGCTAATAATTTCCACGGAAGGAATAAAGATGGACCCCCAGAAAGTTTCTGCTATTCTGGATTGGCCTCCGCCATCTGATAAGAAAGGAGTGCAGCGCTTTGTCGGCTTTGCCAATTTTTATAGGAGGTTCATAAGGGGATTCTCCAACATCATCTCCCCTATCACCCAGCTCACCAAGAAAGATGTCCGTTATTCTTGGACTCCTGAGGCCCAGTCCGCTTTCATGATTTTAAAGAAGCTCTTTACATCTGCTCCTATCCTGAGCCATCCAGATCCCACCTTACCCTACCTCCTTGAGGTAGATGCCTCAGAAGTCGCTATTGGGGCAGTCATCTCCCAAAGACAGGGGGTCAAGGACCTGATGCACCCAATAGCTTTCTTTTCCCGAAAACTCTCCACGGCGGAGAGGAATTATGATGTGGGAGACCGGGAACTTTTGGCTATTAAAGCCGCCCTGGAAGAATGGCGATATCTGCTTGAGGGTGCGGCACACCCTATTCTCATTTTCACGGACCATAAAAACCTTGAGTACCTGAGATCTGCCAAACGTCTGCGACCCCGTCAGGCACGATGGGCACTGTTCTTCTCTAGGTTTTCGTTCCACATCACCTACCGACCTGGATCCAAAAATGTCAAACCAGACGCCCTGTCTCGGATGTTTGACAACCCTAAAGAGGTCCCAGTACCTGACACCATTCTGTCTGAAAAGAACTTTCTGCTTCTTCTCACAGGTCTGAGGTCCCGTCTCGAACAAGCCTCGGCTAAAATTTCCGACCCACCGGGAACTCTCCTGTCACGCAGGGATGGCTTGTTATGGGCCGGGGACAAGATTTTTGTTCCAGAGGACGTCCGAGTGGCAGTTCTGGGTGCCTGTCATGATCATCTTCTAGCCGGTCATTTTGGCATCCAAAGAACTCTTGACCTTCTGCAGCGCACCTTTTGGTGGCCCGAGATGGAAAAGAACTGCAGACACTATGTCCTTTCCTGCACCACTTGCTCCCGGAGTAAGACCGCAAGAAGCAAGGCTTGGGGGCTTCTCAGACCACTCCCAGTTCCTGACCGGCCCTGGCAGACAATCGCCATGGACTTCATCGTGGAACTGCCTCTTTCAGCAGGGTGCTCTGCCATCTTTGTGGTCGTAGACCGGCTTTCCAAGATGGCCCACTTTTTACCCCTCAAGGGTACTCCCACCGCGAAAGAGACCGCAGACATCTTTCTCAAGGAGGTAGTAAGACTACATGGTGTACCTACCAGTATCATCTCTGACAGAGGGGTGCAATTCACGTCCCGTTTCTGGAAGGCATTATGTGGGCTCCTGAAGATCGACCTGGCTATGTCCTCATCCTACCATCCACAGACCAACGGTCAAACCGAGAGGACTAACCAGACCCTGGAGCAATACCTCCGTTGCTTCACTACCTTTGTCCAGGATGACTGGGTAACCTTATTGCCATTTGCGGAATTCGCATATAATAATTCCAAACATTCCGTCACCGGGCAATCCCCCTTCTTCGCCAATTACGGGTTCCATCCCTCCTTCCTGCCTGACATCTCCTCTGAATCTGGAGTTCCCGCAGTCCAGGACATTTTCAACTTTGTCACCAGCAATAACAAACTTCTGCGGGAAACGTTGAGCAAGGCTCAGGCAGCGTCCAAGAAAACCTTTGACGAGAAAAAGAGGGGAGAGTTAATCCTCCAGCCCGGTGATCGGGTTTTGCTGTCCACAGCTAACCTCCGCTTGGCCTGCCCGTCCAAGAAGTTGGCTCCCAAATTTATCGGTCCATTTTCAGTTAAAAGGAGACTCAATACCGTTGCTTACGAACTATCCTTACCTGATACCCTTCGGATCCATCCTGTATTCCATGTCACCCTCTTAAAGCCCGTGGTTCCTGATGCCTTCCCTGGCAGAAATTCTGGACCTCCCGAACCTGTGATTATTGATGGAGACGTGGAGTATGAAGTGGAGGCCATACTTGACTGTCGGAAGAGAGGTAACCAGCTCCAGTACCTGATCAAGTGGAAAGGCTATGGGCCAGAAGAAAATTCCTGGGAACCGGAGAGGAACATCCATGCTGCAGATTTAATCCAGGCGTTTTTTCTTGCCCATCCTCAGAAAAGCAGTTTGTTGGGCACCCGGAGGTTGCCCTTAAGGGGGGGGCAATGTTAGGAATGCTTCCTGAGCACACTGATGTGTGTCATGATGTGCTGTCTGCAACCTAAAGGGTTAATCCAGAGCAGGCTAATTGCAATAATTGGCAAACAGGCTGCCTTATTTAAACAGCTCAACAGCACTGCACATTGCTGTGTTGTCTTCAGCTTCCTGTGTTCTGAACCTGCTTCCTGTTGATTTCCTGTCTGATACCTGTTGACCTTTGGCTCGTCCCTGACTTCGCTTGTTTGCTGCCTGTCCTGATCCCGGCTCGTTTTGACTACTCTTCTGGATTCTCCTTGTCGGCTCATCCACCTTTGGACCTTGACTGGTTACCCCCTGGTGGGGCGACCCTGGGGACCGCGACCTGGTATCCACCTGCAGCCAAATCCATCCTCACCTTCAGAGGCCCTGGTGAAGACCGGTGGATGCTTAGACCCCGCACCTCAGGTTAGCCTGTGCTACTCACCTCGGGTTTCCAACCAAGCTCCGCCCACCGGCAACGGTAAGCCTTCTCTGCACGACAGGCTTCCACCTGCCTCATAACAGGTATACATGAACTAAGCATATTTTGTCACAGGATTTGTCACATAGTCCTTTCTCACAGACCTCTGTACATGTACAGGAAACTGTAGTGTGAGAAAGGAGCTTAGCACAGTGCCCAGTCCATTGAAGGTACAATATGTTTTTGGGTGGAGTCTTCTGCCTTGAATCCTGTTACACCGCTCTGTGAAAGTCTGTCCACTCTTCTGTGGGGAACGGTGCCTGCAACTGTGCACTATGACCTCCACGCCTGTGTTGTATAGGACAAAATGGCATGCACACATGCCGAGAAAGGGTGAGGGTACCAAGATGGTGCCTGCAAATGCACCTTGGGTCAGTTAGAAGTAGCAAGATGGCCGCCACACCTACGCCCAAGCCTCTCTAATGGCACTCATGTGATGTGACAACAGTATGGGGGTGTTTGGCTCGCCAAAAGGAGCGGGTTCACTCTTGGAACAAGGCAGGGCTTTCCTAATGGGCCTACTGCTCGGAGTCTGCTCCGATACCCAGGCACACATGTAGCCTAGAAAACATTTACCCCAGCTGTACTGGCCTTAAATAACTTTATACTTACACTACCCTGGATTCCAGGCACTAGTCACTGCTGTATCAAAGCAACTTTGCTTTTCCTACTTCAGTTTGGACTAATCCCCCCCCCCCCCCTTTGGTGTGGGGTACCTTCAAAAACTGCGTTCCCAGAAGATGGACCTTGATCTTGGACCTGTAGAGCACCAGGTGGTGACAAAGAGCAAAATAGGTACTGCAGGAGACATCTGGTGGTCCTTTAAATACTCACAATTGTACTCAAAGAACAACCTATTTATCAAAATATTGATAACTAGTGCCTTGCTCTTTAGTATAGGCATTTTAAATCTTGCATCTTCCTCTTGATGACAAGCCACTGATTGCAGCTATTCATCTAAAATGCAAGCCTCCCTTTCCACCGCTACCACCACCACTCCTGCCCTATTCCTTCTGCTTAAAACATCTTGAAGGCCTTGTTCACAAAATCATACTAAAACTTACACCAGATCTAGGTCCCTCTTTGCCAGCACAGGTATGCATCCACGTACACTCCCTTTCAGGTCAATTGAGACACAGTGGCTGCACAGACACAGATGCTGTTCCCAATTTGACAGCCATGTGGGTGCACTCAGGGCCATGCACCTGCATGGCTGTTAGATCAGGAGCAGTGGCTATATCCATGGTCTGCTGCGTCCAAATTGACTTGAAAAGGACTGCCTGCACAGGGGTGCATGGAACCCCATACAATCAAGCACGGCTCTTGAACAGAAGTACACTATAGTACACCCATGTTAAGGAGGCCTAAGGGCTCGTTCATTAAGATGCTCTGGCCCATAGAGCGTGATGAGCAGTTTGTTTATGCAGCCGGAGCCACCTGAAGCATTGTGCAATCTATTCTACTCTATGGGGACACAGCAGCTGTACAAACACAACTGCAGGTCCTAATTTGACTGGTGTGCAGTTGAGCAACCCCAAAATGCCCAGTGTCTGCCCCCGGAGTTTGAGCCAGGGGAAACCAAATAACATCACAAAGTGTACTCTTGGATGATCAGACACAAACGATTAAGAATGGGGGGGGGGGGGGGGGCTTTTACTCTTTTTCTGGATTGTGTTTCTATTTAAAGGCAGAGCAAATTATCTCTCAATTGTCTGTCTTGGAGTTGGGAAAATCACATTCACTGTTTGAAATGTGTTCATTTAAGAAAGATTTCAAAACCAGCTCCTTTCTTGCAAGTTGATTTGACCACGCTGATGAATAAAAAATTGGCCCACTGTTCTTAAAGTGGTTGTAAACCCTTACTAGGGGCATGCATACATGGGTCGCAGGGGTCCCTACTGCAACTCGGCCCTACTCATGGATAGGAGGCAGATGGGGGTGGTGGCATGTAGAGGAACCGATCTCCTCCTTTCCCTCCCACAGAATCCAGAGGCTGCAGGAGGAAAATGGAGGGCATCGGTCCCTCTACATGCTGCTCCTGCTGCCTTCCTATCCCTGTCCTGCTGCCCCAGGCCCCTACGTGCTTCCCTGCCCCCCCCCTTCCCCAAGTACTGAAAGGTTTTTCCCTACCACCTCTTGCAAGCTGCCGCGGGGATCTGTCAGGATGGAGAGCGGGGAAGGGGCTGTTGGATGTGTTATTTGCCAGCCCCTTTTTTGTCTTAATGAATAGAGTCAGTGTTTACTATGCTTCAGTTTATGAATGAACGGGAAGCTCTGTACAGAGCTATTCCCATTCATTCATTCATTCTGTGTAGCTGAGGCTGCAGAGAAAGAGACTGATGAATCTGTCCTCAGTCACTTTCTCTGTCTCAAAAGTGAGATATCAGGGGTTGTTTATTTCGCTAATGCCCCCCAACAGGGGTCTTAAAAAATATATAAAAAAATAAATAAATGAAATTGTAAAACTAATTATTAATTAAAATGAGATAGTAAAAAAAATAATAATAAAAAAGAAAACTGCTGACACCAGAGGCAAAACTACCAGGGTTGCACTTGTGACAGGGCTTGGAAGTTCCTCCACTGTGGGGGGGGACCCCAAGACAGCAGGACGGTGGCCCGTGGCAGGACTGTAATAAAGGGTACCGCAAAGGGAGTAAAGGATCAGTGGATTGGGCCCCAGTTGTGGGGCCCTTTGTGGTTTCTTACTCCAAGACCCTGAAGGTTTTAGTTACACCTCTGACCCTTACATTTACCCAGTGAAGGGACTATCCTCAGGTGATACACAGAGATGAAAGAGAGATCTGAAAAAAAGGGGTCGGAGAGCTGAAGTTACACTCAGCAGAGCTTAGTGAGGAGAGGTCTAAGACCTGATTGGAGCAAAGGGACACACCCCCCCTAACACAGCTTACTATAACAGAGCTGAGGCTGTCAATCTGCTGGAGGTCCCTCCCTGTCACAATTTTTCTCTTGGTGTCAGGAAATATTGTCAGAAGTGATTCCCGCTGATAATAGCAGAACTGGGCAGCAGACAGAAATTATACTTTGTGCATTTAACTTGTTTACGGCGCTCGCTCTCGGGAGGCTAGGGGGCTCGTCAGCGGGGAAGCCGATGCAGCGGGCAGGCAGCTCCATTTGCCGCCTGACACTCGCGATTGTTCCCCGCTGAGAGTGAAGAGCGGTCAGCTGCTGTAAACACAGCTGACCGTTCTTCTCCCTTAAACGATCATAGAGCCCATGTGATCCTTCTATAAAGGTCATTTCAGAAGCCACGCCCCCACCCCCCCACAGTTAGAATCACTCCCCTAGGCTCACATTTAACCCCTTGATCACCCATAATGTTAACCCCTTCCCTGCCAATGTCATTATTACAGTAACAGTGCATATTTTTAGCACTGATTACTGTAGTAATGTCACTGGTCCCTCCAAAAGTGTCAAAAATGTCAGTCAGGGGTCCGATCTCTCTGCTGCAATTTTGCAGTCCCGCAAAAAATTGCAGATTGCCGCCACTAGATTACTAGTAAAAAAAAAAAAAAAAAAAAAACAATAAAAATGACATTAATGTTTCCCATAGTTAGTAGACGCGATAACTTTTGCGCAAACCAATCAAAATACGCTTATTGCAATTTTTTTTAAAAAAGATATGTAGCAGGAAGAAAATTGGCCTAAAATGTTAAAAAATTTTGATTTTTAATTTTTTTTTTGAGAATTTTATATAGCAGAATGTAAAAATATTGTTTTTTTTTCTTTCAAAATTGTCACACTTTTTTGTTTATAGCGCAAAAAATAAAAAACCCAGAGGTGATCAAATACCACCAAAAGAAAGCTCTATTTGGGAAAAAAAAAGGACATTAATTTTATTTGGGTACAGCATCGCATCACAAAATAGGGCCTGGTCAGGAAGGGGGCAAATCCTTCCGGTCTTAAAGTGGTTAATTGAGACAAGTACACACTATAGAAGGATATGTTTTGTTCATATTTCATGACTAAGGTTCACAACCACTTTAACACGAAAATATTTATATGCAATTCTATTAGTGTGTAGCAATATTTCCAGGCCCGGTAAGAGCCGGTTCACACTGGGGCAACTTGTCAGACGACCGCCTGACAAGTCGCCGTGGGTCTCCTGCCATAGATTAGCACAGGACCCGTTCTAATAGGAGCGACACAAGTCGCTCCGACTTAGAAAAAGGGTCCTGTACTACTTTGGGGCGACCTGGAGCGACCTGCATTGACTTCAATGATATGAAGTCTGTGCATGCCGCTCCGAGGTCGCCCCGAGGACGAGGACTTCACAGGTCGCCCCGGCAAGTCGGGTCGCTCCTATGTGAACCGGCTCTAACACTTCCAACACATTTAAGTTGTGAACCCAGGTGTGAGAACTGAGACAATGACCATTCCAGTATCTTTGGTTTATTTTGTTTTATTGTAGTTAGGGGATGGGAGAAGGGAATGCGTGGGATACTCCTCTGGCTCTTCTAGGCTTAACTGGGACTTTGTACAAAAATGCTCGCTAACACTGTCTTGGTGATAGCTGAATGCCGACCAGCGCTTCCTGACACTTCAAATGCTGCTTGACTGAATTAGTGCTGGAACCTCGACTTTAACTTGAATTGTTAGCTCAGAGGCTTTAGGACTGTAGAACTCTTGACTCCTGATACTTAGTGTACTCAAAAGTCACTGAACAGCTCCCTCTAACCCTTGTCACTACTTGTGCTGCTGCAACTCTCAACTTTGTACACTTCACACTGTACATAGACTCTTCAGGGCCCAAACTGCAGGTACCCCCTCTAATACTTCAGGGTCCCCTGACTAGGTACCCCCTCTAATACTTCAGGGTCCTCTGATTAGGCACCCCCTTTAACAGTTAGCTGACTCCTGGATCCCTAGAACCTTCTCCGGAGTGGTCCCCTCTGACACTAGGCAGACCCCCAGGGGCAGTCCACAGTACTCACGACCTTTGTAGGCTTTCCTGGGATTGGACCCCTCTCTCTCTCCGCTGGTTATCAGCACACCGGATCCCCTCTGCAGCTCAGCTCCACACTCTTTGGATTTCCAGGCCGCCACCCGGGACACCCGCTTCCTCTGACAGGAGGAGAGACAGCCGTACACTCCCTCCTGGAACTCTGCTTCCCACCAAAGACGCTGCGCCATGCATTTCTTCAGAACTTATACCCACTCCCAGAATCCTCTGCGGCAGAATCTGCCTTCTGGGGTAGTTACAGGCCTGAGTGTGCCTCTGATTGGGTTTCCTCCACTGTCCAATGAGAATTCTCTCATGGAGCCAGTGGGAAGACTCCCCTCTCAGCAGACACACCTGGGAGACGTGACAGCCAGCTGAAATTATTGCCCTCTATACTTATTATAGGCCCACTATACTTTACCTAGCATCTACCTGTAGGGTGCTACAAGTGCATGCCCAGCTTTAATCTGTACTGTGATCCTGCTTCAAAAGACCTGTAAACAAAATGCAAACATTAGGATTTAACCAGTTTGACTTTATATAGCCTTCTTCAGTGGCCCCTGAAAAAGAAACACAAAGACAATTATTACGCACACCACAATAATTAACTTTCCTATTTCCTCTGCCTTTTCCTTTACTTTAAGGGAATTGAAATCCTAAACTAAGCATTCGGAAACTTTGCCATATTATAAAAAATTGTAATACGGTTTGTGACCAATTACATACTTGTCAAAAGAGTAGATTAGCCCACGGGGGAATCGTTGGCATGTTTGTCCACACTTGCTGCTGACTATTTTGGGTGTGTCTGCTGTCTTTAACTTTTATATCTTCTTTTACCTTTTCAGAACTGTGTGATCTCTACTGGTTGTTATCTTTTATATCTGGCCCCTTGCACTGTGCTATCATTGTTTTGGGTAAGTGTTTTCCTCTCAGATAAATGTATTGTCATATCTCCCTGTAACAGGCTGGAAATTAATTAAAGTAATACTAAAGTCTCGTTTTTTTTTTTTTTTTCCCCGTTAAAAATAACAAACGCCATGCTTACCTCCTCTGTGCAGTGGATTTGCACAGAGCAGCCCAGATCCTCCTCTTCTTGAGTTGAGTTGAGTTTCCCCACAGCCAGCAGCAGAGGCATAACTAGAACCTTCAGGGCCTCGGTGCAAGAAACCATGTAGGGCCCCTTGGGCCCTTCCCTTCAAGCCTGGGGCTCTTCCCACTGATCCTGGGGCCCTTTACTCTCATTGCGAGGCCCTTTATTACGGTCCTGCAGCGGGACCCTTTTACAAGTTCTGCAATGGGCCCCCTTCCTGCCATCTTGGGGACTCCCCACGGTGGTGGAATGCCAGGGCCCTGTTGCAAGTGTAACCTTTGCGATCCTGGAAGTTCACCCATTGGTGTCAGTCGTTTTTATTTTTTAGTATTTTAATTGTATTATTTTTTTATCATTCTATTTTATTTTTTTACAATGTCACTGACTATGACTCTGTCCATTCAGAAAAGGAAGGAGCTGGTAATTTAATATTTACTGAACCCTTCCTGGTTCTCTATTGTGACACATCCCCTGCAGCAGATGGCAGGAGAGGGAAGGGAGCACAGTGGGGGGGGGGGGGGCAGCCCAGTAGGGGGGGGGGGACCAGGGGAGCACACAGGGGCCCAGAGACAGCAGAACACAAGTGAACTGGATAGGAGGAGTGGCGGGGCAGCATACAGAGGAACCAATCTCCTCCATTTTCCTCCTGCAGCTACAGGAGGAAAAAGGAGGACAGTGATATCTCTACATGCTGCCCCCGCTGCCCCTCCTATCCAGGTGTACAGGATAGCCGCACAGACCCCCTGGAGCAGGGGGCCCGGTTGCAATTGCAACCCCTGTAGTTACGCCCTTGGCCAGCAGCTTGCTATGGCGGCACCCGGGGCACCCAAGCCGGGCCACAATTCCCTGTGTCCATTCAGGCACAGAGCCACAACCCCTTTCTCTCCTTATTGGCTCAATGACTTTAATTGACAGTAGAGAAAGCCAATGGCACCGCGCTGCATTCTCATCCAGTGAGGATGGGAGTTCTGGACAGCCGGGTCTCTCATGCAGCATCACTGGATCTAGATGTGGCTCAGGTAAGTATTAGGGGGGCTAGTGCACACAGAAGGCTTTTTATTTGAATGCATAAAATACATTAAATAAAAAACCTTCCGCCTTTATAACCACTTTAAGGGTTCTACAAAATCCGCCCTGGCCTATTGCATTTTTAACACCTGAAAAAATGTCTGCCTTTTTTGTACCCATGTTTACTACTGATATGTCTGCCTTTGACCTGTACTCACACCAAGTAAGTTGGTAATTCTCTGGCCTAAGATGACATTCCTAAGGGCAATCCTAATAGGATGATTCACATAACTTTTATTGGTTATTTGGTATATGAAACTTGTGTAATCTTCCCATAAATGAGGACAGTTGTACACTTTCTTATACAGTGAAAGGTACAGTGCCTTGAAAAAGTATTCATACCCCTTGACATTTTCTACATTTTGTCATGTTACAACCAAAAATGTAAATGTATTTTATTGGCATTCTATGTGATAGACCAACACAAAGTGGCATATAATTGGGAAGGGGAAGGAACATTTCAAATTTTTTTACAAATAAATATGTGAAAAGTGTGGCATGCATTTGTATTCAGGCCCCCTGAGTCAATGCTTTGTAGAACCACCTTTCCCTGCAATTACAGTTGCAAGTCTTTTTGGGTATGTCTCTACCAGCTTTGTACATCTAGAGAGTGAAATGTTTGACCATTCTTCTTTGCAAAATAGCTCAAGTTCTGTCAGTCTGGATGGAGAGCGTATGTGAACAGCAATTTTTAACTCTTGCCACAGATTCTCAATTCGATTTAGGTCTGGACTTTGACTGGGCCATTCTAACACATGAATATGCTTTGATCTAAACCATTCCATTGTAGCTCTGGCTATATGTTTAGGGTCATTGTCCTGCTGAAAGGTAACCTTCCACCCCAGTCTTTTGCAGACTTCTTACATGTTTTCTTCTAAGAATGCCCTGTATTTGGCTCCATCCATCTTCCCATCAACTCTGACCAGCTTCCCTGTCCTTACTGAAGAAAAGCATGCCCACAACATGATGCTTCCACCATGTTTCACGGTGGGGATAGGGTGTTCGGGTCGATGTGCAGGGTTAGTTTTCCGCCAAACATATCGTTTTGCTTTTAGGCCAAGAAGTTCAATTTCGGTCTCATCTGACCAGAGCACCTTCTTCCACATGTTTGCTGTGTCCCCCACATGGCTTCTCTCAAACTGCAAACAGGACTTCTTATGACTTTCTTTCAGCAATGGCTTTCTTCTTGCCACTCTTCCATAAAGGCCAGATTTGTGGAGTGCACGACTTATAGTTGTCCTGTGGATAGATTCTCCCACCTGAGCTGTGGATCTCTGCAGCTCCTCCAGAGTTACCATTGGCCTCTTGGCTGCTTCTCTGATTAATTCTCTCCTTGCCCGGCCTGTCAGATTAGGTGGACAGCCAAGTCTTGGTAGGTTTGCAGTTGTGCCATACTCTTTTCATTTTCGGATGATGGATCGAACAGTGTTCCGTGAGATGTTCAAAGCTTGGGATATTTTTTTAGAAGCCTAACCCTGCTTTAAACTTCTCCACAACTTTATCCTTGACCTGTCTGGTGTGTTCCTTGGCCTTCATGATGCTGTTTGTTCACTAAGGTTCTCTAACAAAGCTCTGAGGGCTTCACAGAACAGCTGTATTTATATTGAGATTAAATTACGCACAGGTGGAATCTATTTACTAATTAGGTGACTTCTGAAGGCAATTGGTTTAACTAGATTTTAGGTAGGGGTATCAGAGTAAAGGGGGCTGAATACAAATGCACACCACACTTTTCAGATATTTATTTGTAAAAAAATTTTTAATTTTTAATTTATCCATTGGTGACATTTTAAAAGCCTTTACAGTTTACCAGTAGAGTTACACAGGAGGTCTGGCCCTAGAGTTATTGCTCTCACTCTGACGTTTGCGGTAAAATATCTCACGTATGGTGTGATTGCTGTTTGCTAGTGATAGGCTGAACACCCCCCCCTGTTCGGTTTGCACCAGAACATCTCGAACAGGGGAAAAGTTCTAGCGAACATTCAAACCCTATTAAAGTCTATGGGACACAAACATGAAAAATCAAAAGTCCTAATTTTAAAGGCTTATAAGCAAGTTATTGCCATAAAAAGTGTATGGGGGCCCAGGTACTGCCCTGGGGGACATATATCAATGCAAAAAAATGTTTTTAAAACAATCTTTTTTAAAGGAGCAGTGATTTTAATGATGCTTAAAGTGAAACAATAAAAATGAAAAAATCCTTTAAATATCGTGCCTGGAGTGCCTCCTTAATCATGTGCCTGTAAAGTGGTGCATCTGTACGATGTATGTAGTCTGTTGCAGCAATACCGACATTTCTAAAAGTAAAAATGTCATTTAAGCTTGCTCGCGGTCCTGATTTAAGTCATGTCTCTGCACTTACTAGTTGCCAGAATATTGTGCCTTCACCAGCCAATCTCACGCTTGTCTCTCCTGTTGCCATCTGTATCTTCTCTAGTATTCGTTACCGACATTTGGCTTGCTCCTCGATTACGCTTCTGCTTGATCCCTACCTGCAACTATTCATTACCTACCTTTGGCTTGTTCCTCGTCTACTCTTCTGCTTGATCCCTACCTGCCATATCTGCTACTGGACCCTTGCTTGCTCCACTCCTGGTAGGGCGATCCTGGTGCTAACACGCAGCAAAAGTCCATCTCCACCGTCAGGAGCTCTGGTGAACACTGGTTAGTACTTAGATTCCGCACCTCAGTTCCTATCCTGCTGGTTCTTGTGTGAGCTTCCACTGCTATAGCAACTGGTCTTCAAGCCTGACCCCTGTTCGTGACCTATTGAAAAAAGGTCATATACAAATATACATACAAATTATAAATTGCATGTACTTGTCATACAGGTGCAGAAAATATGGTCCTTGGTTGTTGGTGGTGCCTGAACACCGCAACCCCTCGCAGTAAGGCCGGCCATACACTATACTATTTTCTTGTCAACTTTCTTTTAGATTTACCAAAACCATGTAATATAGGGTCAAACCTAAACACTTTCAATTTGTATGCAGTCAGGCAGGCCCTTGCTCTACATAGTTTAAGGTAAATCTAAAGGAAATTGAATAAGAAAATTGTATAGTGTATGGCCAGCCTTACTCTTGCTGGGCGCAGGAACGGTCCCTGCTGCCAAAAATTCCATATAAATTTGAAATTGCATGTACTTGTCATATAGGTGCCATAAATTGGGCCTTTGGTGTTGGTGGTGCCTGAACACCATAATCCCTCACAGTTACTCTTGCTGGGCGCAGGAATGGAACCTGCTGGTAAGAATTCCATACAAATTTGAAATTGCATGTACTTGTTATACAGGTGCCAAAAATTGGGCCTTTGCTGTTGGTGGTGCCTGAGCACCGTAATCCCTCACAGTTACTCTTGCTGGGCACAGGTATGGGACATGCTGGTAGGAATTCCATACAAATTTGAAATTGCATGTACTTGTCATACAGGTGCAAAAAATTGGGCCTTTGGTGTTGGTGGTGCCTGAACACCATAACCCCTCACGGTTACTCTTGCTGGGCGCAGGAATGGGACCTGCTGGTAAGAATTCCATACAAATTTGAAATCGCATGTACTTGTCATACAGGTGCAAAAGATTGGGAATTTGGTGTTGGTGGTGCCTGAACACCATAACCCCTCACAGTTACTCTTGCTGGTCGCAGGAATGGGACCTGCTGGTAAGAATTCCATACAAGTTTGAAATCGCATGTACTTGTCATACAGGTGCCAAAAATTGGGCTTTTGGTGTTGGTGGTGCCCGAACACCATAACCAACCCCTCACAGTTACTCTTGCTGGGCGCAGGAATGGGACCTGCTGGTAAGAATTCCATACAAATTTGAAATTGCATGTACTTTTCATACAGAGGCAAAAAATTGGGCCTTTGGTGTTGATGGTGCCTGAACACCGTAACCCCTCACAGTTACTCTTGCTGGGCGCAGGGCACAGGGACAGGGCCTGCTGTTAACAATGACATACGACATTTAAATTGTATGCACCTGTCATGACCTAAACAAAAAACATTGTTGGAAGCTAGCAGAATCAAGGTAGAGGAATAGGATAGGCAGCATATGCAGTCTTCAAGGGAAGGCAGACCCCTAGCAAATTCAATCAGTTACATCAGCATCAGGGGCTTGATAGCTCTTGTTGATCCAGGACTGGTTCATTTTGATAAAAGTCAGCTGGTCAACAGACTCTGTGGACAGACGCACTCTTTTGTCCGTCACAAAACCTCCAGCAGCACTGAACGTCTGTTCAGAAAGCACGCTGGAAGCAGGACAGGCCAGTAGCTCCATTGCATATTGAGCAAGTTCTGGCCATTGGTCTATCCTCAAGACCCATTAACCCAGTGGATGCTCAGCTGGAAAGGTCTCCAAGTCTGCTCTTGTGCCTAGATAATCATGCACCATATGGATGGTCCTGGGTGCTGCTAACAGTCCTGGGTGCTGCTGAGGAACTGTTTAAAGGCATCGGTCAGCCAGCCGCCTTCTCCACCTCTCCTCCTTTGGCTGAACGATGCCTCAGAAACACATCCAGAGAATGTTGACCTCCCAGTGTCTGGAAAGGTAGTACACAAATTTATTTTCAAGGCCTCCTCAAGATGTTTCATTCTCTGCTCCCTCTGCGAAGGCAGGATGAGGTCTGCAGCTTTACCCTTATAACGTGGATCAAGGGTTGCCAACCAGTAATTATCCCTCTCCTTGATAGCACAAATCCTCGGGTCCTTTCGCAGGCTTTGCAGAATCAAGGAACCCATGCCACATAAGTTTTAGGAGGCATGAGCTTCTGAGTTCTCTGGGTCACTAAGGATGACATTGTCAGGAGCAACATCTCCCCAACCATGTACAACTCCTGGGGTTTCTGGGGAATCAAAATCTCTTGAAGACTACTGTGTGCTATCCTCTATATCCATGCTGCCACAATCCTCCTCCTCTTCCTCCTCCTCTTCCTCTTCCTCCTGTGTGTTTTGTGGCCCTGTAGAAATTATATCTGCATAAAGGGGGCCTTGTAAGGAAAGGAAATCCTCCTCTTCCTCCTGCTGTTCTGCCTCAAGTGCCCTGTCCATGATTCCACGCAGAGTGTGCTCCAGAAGGTAGACTAGAGGGATAGTGTCACTGATGCATGCATTGTCCCAGCTCACCATCCTTGCGGCCTCCTCAAATGCTGATAGGACGGTGCATGCATCCTTTATCAAAAGCCACTGGCCTGGCAAAAAAAGTCAAGCTCCCCTGAGCCTGTCCTTGTGCCATACTCACACAGGTACTTATTGATGGCCCTCTGCTGCATGTGCAGCCACTGCAGCATTGCCAATGTTGAGTTCCACATGGTGGGCATGTCACAAATGAGGCGGTTGGTGGGCAGGTTGAATTCCCGTTGAATGTCAGGTAAGCGAGCACTGGCATTGTACGAACGGCGGAAATTGCCAAAGACTTTTCTGGCCTGCCTCAGGAGATCTTGGAAGCTGCTTAAGAAACCCTGCACCACCAGATTTAGGACATGTGCCAAGCATGAAACATGTGTCAAGTGTCCCTGTCAGAGGGCGGAGAAAAGGTTGGTACCATTGTCGCATACAACCATTCCTGGCTCAAGCTGTCATGGCGTCAACCATCTCTGAGCCTGCCCCTGCAGAGCTGACAAAATCTCTGGATGGGTGTGACTCCTATCCCCTAGACAGACCAACTGAAGCACGTCATGGTATCTTTTAGTCTGACTACTTGCATAGCCCCTTGAACACTTAGGGAGCACTGCTGCTTCAGAGAAAATTGAGCAGAAGAGGACACAGAGGAGGAGGAGGTGGTGGAGTAGCCAGATGTGGCAGAACCAGCACCAGCTTTTTGGAGGTGTGGTGGCAAAACAAGCTGCAACACTGAACCCTGTCCTGCATCCTTCCCAGCTGCCAGCAGAGTTACCCAGTGTGCCGTGAAAGAAATGTAACATCCCTGTCCATGCCTGCTGGACCAAGAGTCAGCAGTAATGTGAACCTTCCTGCTCACTGCTCTGTCCAACGAGGCCAAAACACTACCTTCCACGTGACGGTAGAGAGCCGGAATGGCCTTACATTCCACAAATTTGCGAAAGGGAACCGAGTCTACCAGATGAAAAGAAAGCAGTTGTAGTGCTAGCAATTTGGCCAAGCTAGCATTTAGACACTGAGCATTTGGATGGCTGGGACAGTATTTTTTTTTACGGTTCAGCAACTGGGGTAGCGAAATTTGCCTGCTGGTCAAATCAACAGGTGGTATACTGCTAGCAGATTGGGTGCAAGTACCTGTGGCACCCATTGCTATACCATCATCCCTCTCAGTGCAGGTTTTTGAGAGAACTGGAGGTATAGTATCCCAGATCCTAGATGAGGAGCAAGGAGAAGTCTGCATTTTATTATGATGTGGGTCTTTCCGCTTCAGACAGAGATTGCAAACAGCAACGCTGCGGTTTGCTGCACATGTGTTGGAAAAAAGCCCACACCAACGAACTTTTGGAAGTCAGCGGGGAGTTAGCAGTGCCCTGCACCTGTGGTGCTCTGTGGTGTGATGCAATAGGGTGGCTGCCCTTAAGCCGGCCCCTGGAGGACATCCTGCCTCGTTGGAGTTGTACTGCCTCCTCCTCACTTTCTTCCTCTATTCTCTCAGGCAACCAAGTACGGTCAGTGACCTCATCATCCTCTCCCTCCTCGTCACTGGAGCAAACTTGGCAGTATGCTGCAGCTGGGGGAACATGACTGCTAGTTTCTTGTCTGTCATTGTCACCCCCCTCTCTCTAGGCTCACGTTATTCCCATCCTCAACCTGAGAACCAACATCAGAGCATTCAAATTGCTACTCATCCTCCAGCATCATGTAACTGACACTATGATCAAATAATTCAGGTGACTCCTCCATGCATGATGGTGGGGCTGCGGAAGGAGTAGCTGTGGGCAAGGAGCCTGTGAAATAGGCCGCTTTTGCAGCTGCGATGATAGGCAAACTAGTATGAGCCTGGGTGACGGAGGATGAGAATGGATTAGTTATCCACTCCACCAACTCTTCTGCATGCTGTGGCTCAATTACATGGCCAGCACCGGAAAAAAAAAAAGGACAAGCATGCACCGCCTGCAGAGGATGCACCAAATCTGCGACCACCACTTTTCACTGTGGACACAGAGGCTGCTTGCCCTCTTTTAGTGGCCTGTGAGCGTCTGCCTCTCCTTGTTGGCCTTTTCGACATGATGGGGATTTTTGGGGGTGTTTTTATAACTTTTTATTATAGAATGTGGGATGGAAATCTGATGCTTGGGTGCAATAATGTTGTGCTTGGTGCACTATAAACCATTTTGTTATTATTTTATTTTTTGTCGGGGATTTTCATAATTTTTTATTATAAAGTGGGGGAAGGGAATATGGTGCTTGGGTGCAATACTTTTGTACTTGGTGCACTATAAACCATTTTATTATATATATTTTTTTAAAAAATAAAAACGTATTAAAGCCAAAAAAAGAAAACCCCTGCTGATGCAGAAGGAATAGCACCTACGACACAAAAGGGGGGACAACAATTATCCCCTAAATAACATTAGTGCTGTTGCGCCACAAATAAAAACCCACTGCTGACGCAGAAGGAATAGCACCTGCGACACAAAAGGGGGGACGGCAATTAGGCCCTAAATAAAATTAGTGGTGCTACACCACAAAAAGAACCCACTGCTGACACAGAAGGAATAGCACCTGTGACACAGAAGGGGGAGTACTAATATTGCAGCAACAGTACCTGATGATGCAAAAATTTTTAAAAGAAAAAAAAAAATCAATGAAAAAAAAAATGGGATCAGTGGGGTGATTTAGACGTGTTGTATACACCAACAATTCAGTGGCCCCACTACACTGTGTTACAGAAGAATCACAGCACAGCACTACACTGACTGCACTACACTGTGTTACACAAGAATCAGCCCTACACTACACTACACTGCACTGAAGTACACTGTGTTACACAAGATGAATCAGCACAGCACTACACTACGCTGACTGCAATACACTGTGTTACAAAAGAATCAGCCCAACAGTACACTGCACTGACTGCATTAAATATGAAAGCACAATCCACTAACTACCTGCCTAATCTCCACTCCTAATCTCCATTAACATACTACACACGGCTACCTTGTAAGCAGCCGTAGATAGTGTGGGGCGTGGACTTAGCCCCTGAGCCATGATCGGCTAAAGGCACCCTGCCTTTGGCCAATCATGGCTCTGACAGGACATTGTGCTGTGATTGGCCGAAGCATATAGGTCAGGTGCATGCTTTGGCCAATCACAAGCACTTATTGCACTGCAATCATGCAGTGCATTATAGGGCGCTCATCGGAATTAACTAGCAAGCCCCCAAAAAAAGTAAAGACGCCATGAAGACAACTTAGAAATATCCAATAAAACTAATGTCACTGTAAAAATTTAAACTTATCGTACCTTATAATTTAGCTTCAGTGAGAAACTCGGCATTCACTTTTATTTACAATTGTTTTCATGTCTGGAAAGTAATTAGTCACACCCACAAGGCGGATGCCGGAGTCCATTATAAAAGCAGAACATCTGGCACTGCAGGCTGATTTGCTCAACTAGTTTCAGGGCCATTGCTATCTGTTCTGATTTCTTGCCATTGTAAGTAGTATGTAGGGCAGTGTCTAGGGGTTAATAGTAAATAGGGAAGTGTGCAGAGGTCAGTAGTAGGTAGGGCAGTGTGTAGAGGTCAGTAGAAAAAGGTGTAAGATCCTGGCACTCTCAGTGCCTTTCCATCTCCTCACTTCCGGGTTGCGTTCCACCACTCAGGTAGGTGGAACGCATATAGGTGTGTATTCCTTTAACAGTGCTGACGTCATCATCAGGCGCTGCACTGAGCGGCTATTTCAACTGACAGTCTGCACTCACACATTGTTCGTGCAACCGCTCCTGATACCTGCCTAACCTGACGCTGCCGAATCTTCCAGCTACATACCCTATACCTGGATTGACCGGAGCCTCGCTACCTTGTCCTACACTCCCTCACTACTGGCTATTGATAAGTACCCCACAGGGGACCCCCTCTTATCAACAACACTTGCTAACTAATACCTGCATTACAGAACTGTTGCTAGCTCTAGGATACATGCTCTCTAGTATCTATCACCTGCATTACTAAACTAGATTGCTAGCTCTTGTACATACTGCTCACCACTACCTAAAACCTGCATTCCTGAACTAGATTGCTAGCTCTTGTGTCTACTGCTATCTGTTACCCTGCAACTCTGTTTGTGCATACCTCTGAACACCACATCCGTTACCAGCCTATCCGATTCTCACATCGGTTAACAGCCTATCCGATTCTCATATCGGTTACCAGCCTATCCGATTCTCACATCGGTTACCAGCCTATCCGATTCCCACATCGGTTACCAGCCTATCCGATTCTCACATCGGTTACCAGCCCTATCCGATTCTCACATCGGTTACCAGCCCTATCCGATTCTCACATCGGTTACCAGCCTAGCTGATTCTCACATCAGTTACCAGCCCTATCCGATTCTCACATCGGTTACCACCTATATCCGATTCTCGCATCAGTTACCAACCTACCTCCACACACCTACAAAGAGACTAACATACCTGTGTTATCCATTGTAACTATTACTTCTACCTATCATCATCTACTATCACTCCTGCAACATCACTATCTGAGTGCTTATCATCATCTACTGTCACTCTTCAAAGCCTATACCTTCAGTGTATCATTTCACTGCTACTTGCATAATTACCTATCACTCCTGCAACATCATTAACTGAGTGTTTGTGTATGTGCATACTGAATCAGGCTGAACCACTGTGATGAGTCAAGAGTGTTGGATCAGGTGATTTAACATATCTCTACAAGACTACTGAGTGGAATTCTGCAGCTGTAGATCCAGCCCCATTGAACTAAGAACCCAGAGCGTTACAAAAGGGCAGTGTCCACAGGTCAGTAGTAAGTAGGGCAGTGTCCACAGGTCAGTAGTATGTAGATCAGTGTGCAGAGGTCAGTAGGTATGTAGGGTAAGGGCAGTGTACAGAGGTCAGTAGTGGGTAGGGCAGTGTACAAGGGTCACTAATAGGTAGGGCAGTGTACAGAGGTCAGCAGTAAGTACAGTAGTGTACAGAGATCACTAGAATAAAGAGAAGAATACAGAGGTCAGTAAGATGTAGGATAGTGTGCAGAGGTCAGTAGGATGTAGGACTGCGTGCAGAGGTCAGTAGGATGTAGAGCGGTGTGCAAAGGTCAAGAGGATTTGTGGTAGTGTGCAGAGTACAAGAGGATTTTGGGCAGTGTGCAGAGGTCAGTAGGATGAGAAATATGCAGGGGTCAGCAGTATGAAAAGCAGTGTATAGGGATCAAAAGGGCAGAGGACAGGGGGTCAGTAGGGCAAGAAGACATGGGATCAGGAGGACATGGTACTAGGGGATCAGGAGGTCATGGGGCAGGAGAGCACGGTATTGGGGGTTTAGGAGGGCAGAGTACAGGAGGGTCAGGAGGGCAGAGTACAGGGGGGTCAGGAGGGCACAGTACTGGGAGATCAGGAGGGAATGGTATTGGGGGGGCCAGGAAGGTATAGTATTGGGGGGCCAAGAGGAAATGGTACTGGGGGGTCAGGAGGGCACGGAACCTGGGGGGTCAAGAAGGTATGGTATTGGGGGACCAAGAGGAAATGGTACAGGGGGAACAGGATGGCATGATACTGGGGGTCAGGAGGGTATGGTATTGGGGGGTCAGGAGGGCACAGCAATAGGGGGTCAGGAGAATATGGTACTGGGGGATCAGAAAGGCTGGAGTGTCAGGAGAGCATGGTATTGAGGGGGGGTCAGAAGAGTATGCTATTCGGGGGTCAGTAGGTCATGGTATTGGGGGTTCAGAAGAGTATGGTACTGGGGGCCAGGAGAGAATGGTATTGGTGGTTCAGAAGAGTATGGTATTGGGGGCCAGGAGGGAATAGTACTGTGGGGTTAGGAGGGTACAGAAGTTGTTACAACGTGCTGAGTGGCACAGGGAAGCTGACGTTCCCTATCTACCTGTTATTGCACTAATCCCTGCAAGCCCTCCACTCTCATCCCACGAGTGCCTTGGATGGATCAGAGAGGAGGTGGGGCGGTAGGAATAAGCGCATTACACACTTGGGCGTGTACGTATAAGAGCCTGAACCACCTGAGCTATTCTGAATGCTATCCCCACCCTGCAGCCACATGCATACAAGGGGCGGGGCTGCCCCTGCATGCTAGGATTGGCTGCGCGTGGATCGGCAAGGCAGGGGATGTCTTCTGGCAGCGGTCGACGGGTAGCTCGAGATCGACTGGTTGCCAGCCCCACCGCTGTAGGAAATTGCTCACTGTAAAAAATGATACTGGGAGGTCATGAAGTAGTTAAGAATAGTTAGCCTTTACTAACAATTTTTATCTCTCAATGGCTCGCTCTGGTGCACACATACAGTAAGTCAGACTCCAAACAAACAAAAGGAATACTCCTCTACATACAAACAGTAATTAAAATAATTAATTAACAAAACTTCACATGCACATATGCCAAACAATTAAAATTTCTGGATATCCACTCAACATACTTCCATAATCCTTCAAGCTATTGCAATGCCCAAGTCTTGTCAGTTCTTCCTGAAACTTGAAGCAGAACAATTCTGTCCTATAGGTTCTATGTGAATTTTAGTATTTCTCCACACTTTCTGCAGTGCAGAAATAAAATAATTTACTAAAAGGGAAATGTAAATGTAAATAAGGTGACAGGGAGATGAAGAGGGGAAAAGGGAGTCTTCTCAAGGCTTACACACAATTATTCTCTGAAAACTTTCATGTAGCAGGACTTCCTGACTAATTTTGGATCCCTCTCCTTAGATGAGCCCAGCGAATCACATCCTTCATTAAAGAAGGCTTGCACCAGAGATCATAAAAGTTCTTTCCTGTCCAAAACTCAGTTTTTGAACAGATGATTACCTAGGATGACCAAAATGATTCTGCTGTCAGCAAGTATTTTGCAATACAGAACTGGTGTGAACAGTAAATACCACTGGATAGGTGTATACTGCCCCTGTGCTAACCTTCCTCAGGCATTCATCCATTGATCAGTGTCATGGCTCATCCAGTCTTTTACCTGATGGTTGGTTTTACAATATTAATTTGCCTTAATACTAAATTATTTGCAAATTGTTTTTCCAGAAGGCATATTTTAGTCTATATCAAAG
This sequence comes from Pelophylax lessonae, assembly GCF_965119305.1. Taxonomy (NCBI): domain Eukaryota; kingdom Metazoa; phylum Chordata; class Amphibia; order Anura; family Ranidae; genus Pelophylax; species Pelophylax lessonae. The sequence goes on from NC_138769.1 coordinate 316,962,922, forward strand.
CTGCATAGATATCAATTTGTATCAATTCCAATAACACTCAACTTTGTGGTGCTGCCTCGTTTGATATTAGCTGAGGGAGGCTCTGTGTACCTCCTCCTCCTCAATAGTCTTATCCCCCAAGTCCTCCCCAACATCAGAGCCAGCAAGCCCCCCAAGCACCCTAGAGCCTATGAATACTAAAATGCTGATATGCAATGCTGACTTGTATGCCTGGGAAAAGGAGTAACACTGGGCAAGTACTGCTTTCATTTCTTCAGTCCCAGGCTGAGAAGTGGCTTATCCTGCACCAGCTGAAAACCAAGTTCATGCATGATATTTGCATAATTGCCTGATCTATGTCTTAAACCTCATAGTGCAGTGCTTCCAATCGAAATACCCTAGATTCCAAAATATGCTTTGCCTTGTCAAAAGGGTTTTTACACCTCCTTCAGCACTCCTGCCCAAACATGGATCGACTGGCAGAAAACAAGGGCCAGCATGAGCCATCTGCCAAGAAATTATAAGTACGAGATGGGGAACGGCTCTGGGAGGTTTGGAGATTCTTTACCCCAGCAGTGGCTGCTCATCAAGGACACCTGCACTGTTTTGGCCCTCTTTGAGGAGGTAACTAAAATGGTGAGCAACGATCAAGCAACACCGATCCATTAGTGTTTCTCATTAAACACATGCTTTGTGAACAGATAAACCATGCTCTAAAGGCACAGAAAGGGGAGGATGTATTGTTATCTCAGGGCAACCCAGAACCTCTGTCCATTGCTTCCATTTGTGGGATGCAGAGGTACCAGGAGGCTTAGAAAGAGTCAGAGAGGGTGACTTCTTAAAGCAGAGTTCCACTGGTTTTTGTGTTTTTTAAAAGTTAGCAGCTCCAAAAAGTGTAGCTGCTGACTTTTAATAAACACACACACACCTGTCCCACGGTCCAGCAATGTGGCCGGCTGGAACCTCGGATCTCTCCCTCTTCTCCCCGCGGCACCAGCATTACTTCTGTGGGCAACCAGCTGTGACAGCTTGCACATCCTGAGCGGGTAATCGTCTGGGGCCTGTGACATGTCTCTGGATGGGGAGGCAGAGGAGAACTTCTGCTCGAGCCACCTAGGCGTTCTGAGTGGAAGTGGGAGCGGGTACCTGTCAAAACTAGGTACCCCTGTCCCCCCCCCAAAAAAAAAAAAAAATGACATGCCAAATCATGTCAGGGGGTCAGGAGGCCTTAAAGTGGATGTTCCACTTTTGAGTGGAACTCCGCTTTAAGCTACAGGAGACGAGGAGGGCAAGCAGGCTTTTTACCCTCCCCAAACCTGAGAATTAAATGTGGATCGGGTGAGCAATTAGAGGACAATGTTGTCCTCAGTGACGATGAGCATACTTAAGAACTACATCCTGAGCGTGAGATTGGGGTGACGTGAGGGGCTAACTGCAGCACACAGAGTGTGCCAAAATGGAAGCAATGGTATGTAGCGTAATTCCTTGCCGTTTTGCTGGGTATGGGTCCCCCTGGATCACCGGGTGCAACAAAAGTCACTTTGAGCATGTTTCTCCAAGTGTGAGCACTGAGACAATGACCAGTCCAGTATGTTTGGGTTTTTGTATTTATTTGGTAACTTGAATAGGAGAAGGGATGAGTGGGATACTCCTTGAACTAAACTAGGCTCATTAAGCGGGGACACTCAAACAATACTCTTAATGCTGACTTGACGCTGGTTAACTCTGGCCAGATGCCTGTTAACGCTCACTTGATGCTGGTTAACGCTGGCCGAATGCCGGTTAACGCTGACTTGACTTGAGACTGCTTTCACACTAAAGAAGTCCTCTTTAAAGCTCCCCTAAGCACTCCTGCTGAAGTAGCTATTTGTATACACTGCTGCACGGCTGAACACTTCAGAGCCCGCACCGGTGCCCTTTTTCTCTCACTAATCTTCAGGGCTTAGACACTGGTACCCCCTTTCTCAATCACAACTACTGGTTAGCTGGCTCCTGGATCCCTTTGACCTTCTGGAGTGGCCCCCTCTCTCAGGCAGACCCCTGGGCAGTTTTGAGTACTCACAACACTGTTTTTCCCGGAAACTTCTGACCAGCAGCCTCACTCGGTCCACAACACTCTGGATCCTTCCTGCAGCCCAGCTCAATTCCTGGTCCTCTAGGGCAACCACCCAGGACACCCTCTCTTGCTCTGACAGGAGGAGAGACAGCCATCAGCCTCCTCCTGGGACTCTGCTTCCTGCCAAAGACGCCCTGTCACATGCTCCCCCCAGACTTATAACTCATCCCAGGGTGCATTGCGGCCAATTCCGCCCACTGAGACAGCCATAAGCCCTGGTGTGCTATTGGCCAGGTTTCCTCCACTGTCCAATAAGAGTCCTCATTGGAAACAGTGGGGAGACTCCCCAGACTCAATAGATCACACCTGGAAACATCTGACATCCTAACTAAATGATCAGGCCCCCCTGATAAGCAGGCAGGGCCACATATATGCTTTTTCCTCGCACCTACCTAGGAGGGTGCTACAGGTATAATAGCAGCTGCAACCAAATATGGTTGTATAATAGCCTGCAGATAGTTATAGTAATATGGTCCTCTAAAATACAACACAGAGGCAAAAAAGGAATTCCTAACAACACATGGACTACAAATGAGAAATTATTACAATATGTGGGTAGCAAATAGGCAATCATAACAATACACAGGCAGCAAATGAGCAATCATGACAATATGCAGGCAACAAATGCGCAAATGTGACAATATGAGAGTAACAAAACAGGTAATCATGACACAATAAAGCAATGACAATATTAGTGACAGAAGAACAATTTGGATGACATCTTGCTGCCTCCTCTCCGGTGTGGAGCAAATAGTTCCAGTTATAATGCTGGAAAATGTAGTTCTACAAAGGCATATCAGTACAAAATATCCTATGACTTTTCAGATCTCTATAAGAGGGACCCGTAATAATTTCCCAGAGCTGATCCCAACAGTAAGCACATGACACCATCTAAGGAAACATTGCCCACCTCATGGCAGAAATGCACCACAGAGTACAACAGACGAGCTTATCAGAGTGTCCACTTCTAGTTCTGTTCTGTGTTCTGGAGATCTGAACTTGCTGGCCTCACATTATACAGCTTGATTTTGTGTATTTAGTGTGGAACTAAAACAGCCTCAGCCTCAGCTCCTCCCAGGCCACACTCCCTGACATGTTTCGTCCTGCCCACAGGGTTTAGTCATACAGGTCTTTATTACTAAACCCAGTGGGGGGGGGGGGGGAATCAGTGGATGTGGCCTGGAAGCAGGGCCGATCCTAGGGTAACAGACGCCTGGGTGCAGAAATATTTATGGCGCCCCCCCGTCTGGGCGTGATCATCTTACTAACTCCTCCCCTTTCCTAATGGGACCTGGAGGGGGGTCTCTCCAAGGAACACAGAGAGGGCCTCTGTTAGAGTCTGTTAGAAAGAGCCTCCACCAGGCCCCATTAGAGACTACAATGGGGTTGTATCATGGGACCTGGAGGGGGGTCTCTCGAACAGAGGTCATCTCTGTGTGCATTTTAAAGTCTATGTTAGAAAGACCCCCCACTAGGCCCCATTAGAGACTACAACAGAGACTAATGGGACCTGGAGGGGGGTTTATCTTACAGAGGCCCTCTCTGTGCCTATTGGAGAGTCTCTGATAGAAAGAGTCCCCTCCAGCCGCCATTAGAGACTACATTAGAGTGTCACTAAACAATGGAAAAATAAACAATATTATATTAATTAATAGCACTTTGATGCCCAGGCCCAAGAATAGAAGACTTCACTTACCTTAAATAATGGGTACTGGGGCTGGCTGCTGGTCCTGGGGCCTGGCTTCTGGGACTGGGTCCTGGCTTCTTGGGCTTTGCTGCTGGTCCTAAGGTCTGGCTGCTGGGGCTTGCCTGCTGGTCCTGGGGTCTGGCTGCTGGTCCTCCTGATTCCTGGCTGCTGGTCCTGGTTTTTGGGGCTAGACTACTGGTCCTGTATTCCGGCTGCTGGTCCTGGGGTCTGGCTGCTGGTCCTGGGGTCTGGCTTCTGGGGCCTTGGGGCTGGCTTCTGGTCCTGATTCTTGGCTGCCGGTCCTGATTCTTGGCTGCCTGTCCTGATTCCTGGCTCCTCTGTGGTGTGCCGGTCTCTGTGGTATGCTGGGCTGTGGTGCCAGTCTCTGTGGTGCCGGTGGTGCTGGGCTCTGTGGTGTGCTGGGCTCTGTGCTGTGCTGGGCGCTGGGCTCTGTAGGCTCTGTGGTGTAAAGCTCTTGTGTGATATCTCAGCGGAGCTGCGGCTGTCACTGTGAGAACGGCGCCTCCATAGTCCTGGCTCACGGCATATCAAATGCACTCCGCCTGTGAGAGGAGGAGCCGTACAGAGAAAGCAGGCGGCTGCAGTAGAGAGCAAAGCCGCTGCTTCCTCTGTACGGCTCCTCCTCTCCAGGGCTGGTGCAAGGATTTTTGGCGCCCTAGGCAAAATAAAAATTGCCACTCCCCCCTCATATGCTCGTGAATGTGCGGCACAATGCACATTATTAGTACACATACACTTCCATAAGCCTAAAATGTTTTACTATGCATTAAATTTCAGTCTAAGTTACAGTCAGACCATGTAATGTAGTACACTACACACTTCCATAATTGTAATGTGACATCACCATCATGTTTTGGAAGTGTATGTGTAGTGTACTACATAAGAGGCAACATAATGCCTCCTAAGTTACCTATAATAAGGGATATTACACTTTACTTATAACACCCCTACCCCTTAGCAGAGTCCTGTGAATTTGTGTGTTTGGGATAAGGGGGCTGGGTCTGATTAGTGAACTATAAGCCCTTTACTGCCAACCTCTCCCTGAGAATGCTAGTTAGATGGCGTTATGCTATCTAATACATTCTGACCTCAAACATGTCATGTATGTCAGGAAAGTCTGCTAGAATTCACATACCACAATCTGTATACCTCCACTGAATCAGAACAATGCAGTCAGCATCCCAACCAAGCAACTAGCATTTTCAGAAAAAAAACAGCAATGACAGCCTCCCTGTTTCATGTTAGGTTTCCTATAACTTGGCTATTGTTAACTTGAATTGGTAATAAAAGAGCATTTTTTGTTGCACTGAAGAAGCTTTTTAGGAATAATGTATTTTTCCCTATCTCTGTGTAACATTAACTGACACCCTGTCCCTGCATTTCAACCCCCCCCCCCCCCCTTTCTAAAACCCATGCTATCAGTCTGTATGAAGCAAGATCTCCTCTGCTACAATCATCCACATATCGGCTGTAGGACTCAGAAGCAGAAGCTCTTTCCTCCCACCTTTCAGTAACAGTAATAGAGGGCAGTAGCTCAGCTTGGGTCCTCCATGCTGCTAGTCACTTCTAGGAATGCTGCCAGTCGGTTCTCTGCAGCTCTGTCCCTCCATAGGACACACATGGCTGACTGTAGAGGTTAGCAGGAGGCTGGCATGTGGGGGCGGGGGAGCAGGGATTGCACACACTTTTTGTTTTTCATCCTTTCATTGGCAATACAGTACACTGAATTTCTCTGCCCTTTGGAAACAAACTGCAGGAGGCTCTGCCCTCACTCTGCACACACTCACTTCTGTACTCAGGAGCTGTTCTCTATGGCTGTCCTCCTCTCTTCCGCCCACAGGATGCTATCAGGGGAGGAGAGAGCAGTCTCCTCCCTTGGGCAGAGCTGGGAACTCCGTAGCTGCTGGACAGTAATGACACTTCTGTAAGGGAGGAAGCTTCAGAATAGAGCGGCTCCAGTGCGCCCCTCCCCCTTCATGTAATTCTCCGCCCACCACACCGGCCCTGCCTGTCTTCCTCCCCCACTGTCACCCCTCCCCTCAGCTCACAAGTACAAAGGATATAGCAGGCAGCTCCGAGGCTGCAGTGAGAGACTTGCGGCCGGGAGAGGATAGTGCGCCCCCCACCAGGCGGCGCCTGGGCGCACTGCACCCTAAGCACCCGCCTCGGACCGGCCCTGCCTGGAAGGAGCCAAGGCTAAGGTAATTTTAGTTCTATACTGAATACGCAGGCTGATCAGTGTCTCTTCCCCTTAGGCAGACTTAATAGATGGAGTCCCTGGGCCAGATTTGGAAAGTAACTAGTAGAGGTGCACCAAATGGAAATTTTGGTGCCAAAACCAAAAATGACAGCTTTTGAAAAATATTTATATTTTTATACATATATATAATTGTATCATATTTGACTTTTTAATTAATATCACCAATTTAAATGAATATGAATTTATTGTTGGCCATTATTGGCACCTTTACTGAAAGAAAAGCTCAAGAAAAATGTATCCCTTTAAATTCTATGTACAGTATGTCTTCACACTGGTCTGTTGCACTTCCTTTGTGGTGTTAAAAATCCTGCTTGATGCATTTTTGGTCAGTTAAAAAAACTGCACCTCCCCATTTAAATACATTGAAAGCGCAGCAAGAATGCGCCATTAACGCACCCATGTTACTTTTGATGCGGTTTCTGAGTCACATGACCTTTGAAAAACAAACCATAGGCACAGTAAAATTGCGGTAAAATCGCCGCAAAGCCATGATAAAATCGCAATGAATTTGCAGTAAAATAGCAGCGAATTCACATCAAAATCATGTGCATTTTCGGCGCCATTACCGGCCCTTTTTTCTCTTATCAGCAAAATGCTAATAACACCATTTTCGATCGATATATTTCGGTGGCCGAAATTTTGGTGCATCTCTACCTAGCTTTGACTATGAAAGCTCAGGAACTTCAGATGCTGGACATTTGTGGCATATAGGGTCCTTTATGCTCCAATGCCACAGCATTTACCCATGGATTTCAGTGATTAAGGCGAGGGGCCACTATTACGTGTCCACCCTAATGGATCACCAGCACAAGAGAAAGTAGCTGATCTCCTGTTGCCATCCCAGAGTTCGAAGAACTTTGACAATGCCTCTTTGCCACGTTTCCCAAAGAGCGCAGGAATACCTCTGCTGGCATCAAAATATAACTTTGCTAAAGATCTGTGACAAGCATGCTCTGAGTTTTTCTTTGGTTTAAAATTAAATAAATGTCATTGCAAAATATCCACTTGCAGGCTTGTTGATTACAAGTATACAGTATTGTTGGCAGCAGAAACACGAAAAAAGGTACACACTGCTGAGTTATGTGGACACAATTTGGAGATAACATTGGCTCCTGCATGTGTACCAATGCTGCCAGGTTCTACCATTAGGCTGAAGAAAAGGAGGGTTTGGGGGCCTGGAGTGGAAAAGAAAGCAGACAGACAGGCTTCTGGGAGCGTTTTAACCTTCCCAAAAACCCAGGCATTTTACTTATGTTGGATGTTGTCCTTAAAGACACACTATCTAAAAAAGTAGTCCTTAAAATCAAATGAAAAGTTCCTCTCCCTGCTGTATGTTAGGTTTCGTTTTTTACCCTTGACATTGACATTGATCAATTTGACATTGATTGTCCCTCATGTCCTTCCATTGTTTCCTTATGGGCAATAGTTTGTTTATTAGCCCTAAGAGAACAGTATAACTCTGACAAACATGGTGTCAGATCCCATCGTGCTGCCACAAATATGTGACAACAGCGGTGTCAGAACCCAGCCACCTTCAAAATACAGTATGTGACAAACAGCTTGTCAGATCTCACCATGCTGCCACTAATATGTGATGATGAAGCTCTCAGCTGCACCCTGCAAAAATAAAATTTTGTTGATCGCCGCAGAACGACTGCGACAATCTTACCCGGAAGTGGGAGCGGGTACCTAGTTTTGACAGGTATCCACTCCCCCCCACACCCCAAAAGGTGCTAAATGTGGCAGTGGAGGAAGCAAACAAGCGGAGCTTCCCCTTTCGGGTGGAGCTCCACTTTAACTACGCAGTAAACCTGTTACATACACCACTACCAAGCAATTTAAAGTAAAAGTAAACCTGGACATTAGCTTTATTAAAGCTATCTCAATTATAGCCAGGATTATGAAAATGGCATACAGCCTAAAGTAGAATTCTGGAATAAAACTAAAAAGTCCTAAAACTGCTGCCACCCCCATTCCCCCAACACCTATACTAACTACACTGTAGTAGAAAGAGGCACATACTTACCTATTCTCAGGCTGCTCTGGTCCCAGAACTAAACTTTAACTCAAAACCTACACTGCAGGTATGTATCATATGCAAGGCAGGCCTAAATAGACGGGCCTTACATATACATATACATATGTTGTAGGTAGCAGTGCTGTATCTTGGCCAAGGCCTACCGACCTGTGAGGACATTCAGACAGACCGCAGGCCGCCGACCACACTGAATACAACTAGCCCGATAGCCGCCAATGCTAATAAGTGTGGCACTGCAGCCTAATGCTCCGCCTACCCTCCCCCGCCCCCAGGTAAGGTTTGGTATCATGTCAATAATATAATTTAATTTCTTTAAACATCCTTGTCCTTGAGCGAGCATATTGCATTGCATCATATACAATTAAGACTTTTAATTGTATATGATGGCAAAAATATTTTGGACCTGCTCACTTCATATGTGCTATCGCAATATGTCACTGGGTTAGTACGATTACTCCTATCTTATATGATATTTGGACTATGCTGCACTGATATGCTGCACTGATGGGCACTAATAGGCTGCACTGATGGGCACTAATATGTTGCTCTGATGGCCACTTATAAGGAGGCAATGGTGGGTATTGATAAACTGCACTGATAGGCACTAATGAGGCTGCAATAATAAGGCAGCATTGATATGCTGCACTGATGGGCACTGATATGATGCCCCTGTGGCCACTGATGGGGCTGTACTGATGGCCACACTGATATGCTGCACTGATGGGGCTGCACTGATGGGCAGTAATGAGGCTGTACTGATGGACACTGATAAGGCTACACTGATGAGGCTGAAATTATGGAAACTGATGAGGCTGCACTGATGGGCACTGATAGTCTGTGGTTGTGGTTTACAGATGACAGGGTGGGTCTTAAACAGGAAGGGGAGTGGCCTTTACAGGAAGGGGTGGGTCATATTTAAATTAGGGGTGCCCAAGTTTAGTCAGGCCTAGGGCAGCATGAAACTTAAATACACCACTGGTAGGTAGGCCTAATCTAATACTGCATATATTAACCTGTGTGATCTGCATACCCTATCACTACAGTCAGTGTAATAAGTAGGGATGGGCTTGATATTCGAGTTGGTTACATCACCCAGTGGCACTGCCCCTTCTGACATCACGTGACGTCAAAAGGGGGTGGTGCCACTGGGTGATGTAACCGGGTGTCCCCGCCCCTTTCCTATAAAAGAGCTGTCATGGCTCAGGCGGCTCATTAGCCAGGAGGCGTGTAAAGAGACGGGAGAGTCTTTTTTTTTCTATTTTTCAGGTGCAGCGGGTAACGTGATCGACGATGGATTTACAGGCGGTCCCCGGGTTACAAACAAGATAGGGACTGTAGGTTTGTTCTTAAGTCGAATTTGTTTGTTAGTCAGAACAGGTAAATTTTTTACGTTTAGCTCCATACAAAATAATAATGTTTACGTTTTTTGGATAGCATAGGGAAGGGTTAACACCCCTGTACCATTTGTTTTGCTGTCTCTACTCCTCTTCAGAAGATTTCATCTCACTTTCTTTCCCTTTGGATGGTGGAAATCAATCCAAAGGGGGGGGGGGGGCAGACCCAGGTGATAGAGCCTGTCTACCTAAGATGCACTTTCTTTCCCTATGAAAACTAGATTTTGAAAATTTTGGGTTGTTGTGGAAACAAGGATTAGTAATAAAACTTCAGCGGAGACACATTTTTCCCATGATAACTCTTACAGGAGTGAATTTCCATTCCTAGGGGGAGATTTCCTCTCACTTCCTGTTGTCTCCCTCCGTTTGTAAGTATGTTTGTAAGGCGGATGTTTGTAACCGGGGACCGCCTGTACATCAGGGGACACTATTTTAATAAAGGACTTGTCAAAAACTGGCTTTTGTGCTTATTTTTTTTTTGTACACTTTTTTGGTGAATGGGTAGGGGTATGATGTACCCGATATCCATTCACATGGGGAGGGGGGGGGTCGGGATCTGGGGGCCCCCTTGTTAAAAGGAGGCTTCCAGTTTCCGATAAGCCCCCCACCCACAGACCCCGACAACAACCGCCCACAGTGTTGTCCGGAAGAGGCCCTTGTCCCCAAGCACCCCCCCATGTTGAGGGCAAGCGGCCTAGTATGGTTCAGGAGGAGGGTCCGCTAGCTCGTTCCCCCCCCCCCCCCATTCTGGCCATCCAGGCTGCTTGGTCGGATAAGGGTCTGGTATGGATTTTGGGGGGGATCCCACCACGCCGTTTTTTTTTTTTCAATTTTGGTGTGGGACCCTACGCCATTTTTCTTTTTTTTTTTCTTTTTTTTGTTATCTGTATTGCCCGGAGCCGACAATACATTGCAGCCGCGAGCAAGTTTAAATTACATTTTTTCCTTTAGAAATTTCAGTATTCCTGCAACAGGCTACATACATCATACAAATGCGCCACTTTACAGGCACATCAGGGGACCCCCCAGGCACGATATTTAAAGGACTTTTTCATTTTTATTGTTTCATTTTAAGCATTATTAAAATCACTGCTCCTGTAAAAACAATAGTTTTAAAAAATGTTTGCATTGATACATGTCCCTCAGGGCAGTACCCGGGTCCCCATACACTTTTTTGGCAATAACTTGCTTATAAGCCTTTAAACTGAGGATTATTTATTTTTTATGTTTGTGTCCCATAGACTTTAATAGAGTTCTCATGTACACTAGAACTTTTTCCCTGTTCGAGATGTTCTGCTGTGAACCGAACAGGAGGGTGTTCTGCCCATCACTAGTAATAAGTAATGACAGCTAATGTGGGGGAGGCGGCAGGGAAGTATAATGAAAGTTCAGGGTAAAATTACATAACATTTTTTTATATATATATATCTCCTGCAGCTATCCGTGAAAACAACTTTGACTTCAAACCGGTTACAGGACTTTCATACAGTATCATATTGAAAATGTATTACATTTATAAAGATGTATTATTTACCATTTGTCTCTACATCCCTTTTTTATCCAAAACACAATGTTACTAAGTCCCGGTTCACACTTGTGCGATGCGGGAAGGCTGCGAATTCGCAGCCTGTTCCCGCATCGCAAACGCACATCTGGCAGTTCACACTGCCATATGCGATACGCAGGGGGTGTCAATTAAATGTTAACGACACCCCCAGTTTGATCGCATATCGCAGTGCGATCTGACAGTTCGCACAGGATTGGATCGCACAAGTGTGAACCACTGTGCGATCCGATCCTGATGCGGCTGGAAAAAAGGGTCCTGTGCGTCTTTTGTGTGGGTGCAGTGCGAATTTCAGCCATACAAAGTGTATGGCTGAATTTGCATCCGCACATCCGATCGCATGTTATGAAGGAGCAGTGCGCTCCGAATGACATGCGATCGCCACACTCGCAAGAGTGTGAACCGGCCCTATTCCTCAATCTCCTTTCTTTTATGGAAGCCAGACAGGTTCTTAAAAAAAAAAAAAATCACAAACTTCATGGCTCTTATTACCAAAAATGTATCATGAATTATTAGTAGTTACATAAAACACCTCAATACCACCAAATGAAAATTAAATGTATACATTTTTTTGAGACAGATAAAGCTCTTCTTTTGGTGGTTTTTAATCACCACTGAGTTTTTTTATTTTTTGGGATAACTGTACTGTCCTGGCATTTTTATTTAATATGTTTATAATCAATACTGACTAATACCTAAAATTTTACACAAGTATACCAAACTGGCAACAGACTCAGACTACACTGAAAGAAGAGTGCGTTCCCTTATGTACCTTATGCCATAGGTATTAAAATATAACTTTTATTAATTTCTATAAAACATAATCTGCACTGTATATGTACATAAAGGGAGGGTGTATTTATTGGTTGGCCAGCAATGTACTAGTGATTATTACATACGTATTGAAAAATAGAGTGAGAGCAGAAAAGGGTACAAAACTCCCCTTCTATACAACCCAGGGATTTAGTAGCTGCAAGTCTCAACTTACTGTTCCTGCTGACCAGATCTAAAGGCTACAAAAAACACAATCTCTCTAACTTCTATTCAAAGTGTCCTCTCTACACCTGATTGTCCGTCAGTAATTGATGTCTGTGTGTAGATACTGCTTGCCAAGTAATTCTTGAGAAGTGTGAGAATCTATCTCACCTGACTCAGAAGGCTATACTGATCACTGAAAACCTTATTGAAGCTCTCTCTCTTTCAAACTCTCCTGTCAGGTCTATCTCAAATGATGTGGCCTATCTGTCTCTTAATGGCCACACCCTACACACTTGGCTGGCTAATCTTGCTCTTAAAGCCTCCTAACATACTAGCACTATCTAAATTAAATGGCTGGCTAGCAACTAAACTGATATGACAAATGATTCTGCCTATTGAATTCTGAAGGCTGAAATAGCTACTCAGGCTTGCCTCGTCCGATCTGCCGATTCTCAGCTTGTTAGTATGATGCTTCCGACAACCAACTCTGACTTTTCGTCCGAAAAAAATCTGGGTTGCAGGCTATAACATTTTTGTTGGCCGTCAACCCAACGGCCGATTTTCGTGCAGTCAGTACAGATTTCGACAGGGAAAAATCTGATGAGCAAGTCTGGGCATGCTCAGTGAAGAAAAAACTCAAAGAAAACAAACCAACAAATGACATCACTTCTGAAGTAGATTATTGTTGGCCGAGAAAATTCGTGTGCAGTCTAGGCACATTCCAACCAACAAAACACAACTTGGACAAAAGTCAGACGATTTGTCTGCCGATAATCGTTGCGTGTGTACAAGGCTTAAGGTACTGAGCCCTTCTCCCAAACTAGCACTATCCAAGATTTTGCGAATGGGAGGGTCTATAGCTGGACACAAAAAATGGAAGGGGAAAGGACCCCACAACCCACCTATAGCTCGGATTCTGAGACCACCTGTGAATCTGAGAACTCAGGTTCTGAGGGTGGGATAGAAAGACCTAGTGACTCAGAGGAGTCACATTCTGGCTATACACCCCCCCAGTTCAGAGGGCGAGGTAAGAGGAGTAAAATAAGACCCGCAAGAAATAGGGATGATTTTTTAGGACAACCACAACAAGAAATTGGGAGCAATTGGGGTATACGGGGACCAAGAGAGGGTGGAACAAATAACAACAATAGATATATCAACATCCACCCAGGGTGATTTGCAGGTGTATCATCTGTCTGATATAAATCAATGACCTGTCTGATATAAAAATGACAGACGTGCATTTGGCGGTGCTTAGAAAAGGCCTATCATTTGTACCCCCAGAGGATTTTGATTTATTTGAATGGGTAAAGGATATAAATCTATTTGCCAGAAAATTAGCACTAAGGAAAGAGTATAAATACAAAATAATGCAGAAAATTGATGATATGACAGCAAAGGACACTTACAAAAGGAATGTGAGAGAGGAAGTGGTGATGTGGTGAGTCCCTTCTCATTTAAACCAGGCAATGTTTATACTCCCCCATTCCCACAAGGTAGTCATATCCAGCTTTTTGTAAATCTGGTTGAGAGGGATCTACAGTTACCGTGGGAAAGGAGGAGTGGCAGGCAAAAATCCTTTAATTTATCGTTTGCTGAATGGAAAGCGTTAGGAGAGCTGCGAGATAATAAGTCACTGACGATTAAGCCAGCTGACAAGGGTGGAAACATTGTCCTGATGGAGAGACACTTCTATCTAAAGATGTGTTACGACATCATGAGTAATGAAGCTAATTATGAGGTGTTATTAAAAGATCCTACATTAGAACATCTAGAAGAACTAAAAAGTAGTCTGAAAAGAGCACTTGATAGAGGTCTACTCTCCAAGGACGAACATGCGTTTATAATTAACAATCATCCTACTACAGCAACCTTCTACGCACTCCCCAAAGTGCACAAACAGCAGGACAGACCTCCGGGTCGTCCGATTGTTTCCGGCAATGAGAATCTGACAGAAGAAGCTAGCAAATATGTCGACTTTGTCATGCGTCCATTTGTTCACGAATTAACGTCCTGTATTGCGGACACCAGGGATTTTGTGAACAGGTTGACTGGCATAGACTAAGAAGAGGATACATGGTTAGCAAGCCTAGATGTTGAAACCCTGTATAGTAATATCAGACATGATTTTGGGATACATGCAGATTATTTTTGAGTGCGAGAGGAGTTGTTTTCTGGACTCGTAAAGAGTTCCTTTTGGAACTATTAAAGTTTATACTGGAACACAACTTCTTTCTCTGTGATGGGCAAACACATAAACAGCCGAAAGGTACCGCCATGGGCACTGCATGTGCACCGACGTCTGCCAACCTATTTTTAGGTTGGTGGGAGCGTACTCTGCTATTCAGTGAAGCTATGGACCATTATATATTTAGGATCCTTCTCTGGGTACATTTTCTAGATGACATATTCATTCTGTGGAAGGGCCAGAGAGAAACCTTTGTGGAGTTTGTGAAGTGTCTGAATGAGAATGAGATTGGCATGTTTTTCACAAGTGAGATCAATTATGACGGCATTCATTTTCTAGATTTGTCAATTAAAAAGGATGCCCAGGGCTCAATTCAGACAACTATATATTGGAAACCAACGTCCACAAATGGCCTTCTTAATTGGGTATAGTAGCCACCCAGCATCTCTTAAAAGGGGTATACCCACTGGACAATTCATGAGAGCCAAAACGAAACTGCTCAATGGAGCAGGCTGTTCATTGAGAAAGCTCCTTGCTAATGGAATGGTATTCACAGAGGGGTTACAAGATGCATGACCTTAAAAGATCATATCATAAGGTAAAAGACATCCCAAGAGAAAGTCTTGGTTGACAAACGAAAGAAAAGGGACACACAGGTGGGACTCCGAATTATTGGCTCATATTCCAACCAGTCTAAAAATGATTTTTAACATCATTACACGACATTGGAACATTTTACATGAGGACAAAGCTTTACATGGCGTCCTCTTCCAGAACCCCCTAAATACATACAGGAGGGGGGAAAACCTAAGAGATACGCTAGTACATAGCCATCTCAATAGAATTCCAGCACAACCATCCACTTCCACTTGGCTACCACGACAACCTATTGGCTGCTTTAAATGCGGGCACTATAAGGCATAAACATATATCCCGACAATCAAGGAGTTTGGGAATCCGAAAGATGGTGCAATGATCCAATTAAAATAATTTTAAAATTGCAGCTCATGATCTAAGCAGCTAAGTGCCCTTACCCCAATTTATATGTGGGCAAAACCATGCGCCAGCTACGGCCACAAGTCTTTGAACATATTGGTCATATAGCACTTAATAGAGAGAGAACTTTGGCTAGACATACTGTATATGACAGGTACATAATAGGGACCATACCAACTTAGGTTTTGGGTTATTTGTAAAACAAAATTTGGTGCAAAGAAGGGTAATTTGGATAAATTAAAAACAGAGGCAAGGTGGATCTTTTGGCTCAATTTTCATGCACCATCTGGCCTCAATAAGGGTTTTACGGATTTGCCCTTCATTAAGAAATAATCAGGCTCTGCGGTGTGTATTCTGAGTTCCCCTTTAAATGAAACTAAATTTAGCTTAGAATGATCTGGACTGTTTAAAATGGTCAGAAAATATTGGATAAAGCAGGAAGGGTGATTTATAGATGGATATAGGATAATCCATTATCTTTAAACCTTCTTAAATAGTACCCTTTTATAGGTTCCCTGGGGATTTGGATAGACTTTTTTACTCTTTCCATGATTTGGAACCTGCTTTCTGGTTATTCCCCACAAGATGGTGATATTCCCTGCCGAATGGGAAAACGCTATAAATAGAGGGAGGGACGGGGGAGGCTGCCATTTTGATTCTAACCATGTGGGCATAGTTTGGTCCCCTCCACAAGCTTTTTTTTATTTCTTTGACACCTTTTTATTTTGATCTATTTATTTTTCACTCCAGACGAAGCTTATTTATTAAGTGAAACGTAGAGTTTATAGTTTATGGGAGCACCTTTATGATTTGGGGTTATGTTTGTGGGGAGGGTGTTTTTGGAGGGTTGGCAGGCATGGTTAGTACTCTGGGCTTTAGCATTTTCAAGAAGAAGGCCTGAGTACCCTTCTAGCCTTTAGAATTCATTAGGCAGGACAATTTGTTATGTCAGTTTAGCTGCTAGTCAGTTTTTTTTTGGATAGTGCTAGTTTGGGAGAAGTGCTCAGGGCCTTAGCATTTTGATGAGGCGGGCCTGAGTAGCTATTTCAGCCTTCAGAGTTCAATAGGCAGGATAATTTGTCATATCAGTTTAGTTGCTAGCCAGCCATTTCCTTTGGATAGTGCTAGTATGTTCAGAGGCTTTAACCACCTGCCGACTGCGCACAGTATATTTACTGCGGCAGTCAGCCCCTCACAGGCAGAGCGACGTAGGTCTACGTCGCTAGCCTGTGAGGCTCTGGGGAGCGAGCGCTCGCCGCCGGAGGCGCGCTCCCGCGCGGTCACAGACCCCCCCCGCGCGTGTGACCGGCGGACCCGATGTCCGCCGGTCACTCGCCGATCGTCGGGGGAGAGGGAGAAAGGCAGGCGGCTAATGTAAACAAGCCGCCTGTCATTCTCCCCTGTGTAGAAACAATGATCATACGGTTCTACTATGTAGGACCGTTGATCATTGTTCCTACACCTCAAGCCACAGCCAATCACAGTTAGAATCACGCCCCTAGGGACACACACCACCCCTCCCTCTCAAATAAAGTTAACCCCTTCACTGCCAGTGTAATTTTACAGTAACAGTGCATATAACATGTGCATAACATATGTATAGCACTGATTACTGTAGAAATGTCACTGGTACCCCCAAAAGTGTCAAAAATGTTAGTCAAGGGTCCGATTTGTCTGCCGCAATGTCGCAGTACCGCAAAAAAAAAATCGCAGATCGCCGCCATTACACGTTAAAAAAAAACAACAAAAATGACAAAAATCTTTCCCTTTGTTAGTAAACGCGATAACTTTTGTGCAAACCAATCAAAAAACGCTTTTTGCAATTTTTTTTTTTACCAAACATATGTAGCATAAAACAAATTGGCCAAAAATGTTAAAAAATTTTAATTTTTACATTTTTTGGGGGGGAATTTCATATAAAAAAATGTGAAAATATTGTTATTTTTGCAAAATTGACGCTCTTTTTTTGTTTATAGCGCATGATCAAAAAATCGCACAGGTGATCAAATACCACCAAAAGAAAGCTCTGTTTGTGGGAAAAAAAGGACGCCAAATTTGTTTAGGTACAGCGTCGCACGACCGCGCAATTGTCCGTTAAAGTCACGCAGTGCTGAATCGCAAAATAGGCCCTGGTAAGGAAGGGGGTAAAATCTTCCCGGGTCTTAAGTGGTTAAGAGCAAGATTAGCCAGCCAAGTGTGTAGGGTGTGGCCATTTAGAAACAGGCTACATCATTTGAGATAGACCTGACAGGAGAGTTTGAAAGAGAGAGAGTTCAATAAGGCAGGTTTTCAGTGACCAGTATAGCTTTTTGAGTCAGGTGAGATAGATTCTCACACCGCCCAAAAATTACTTGGCAAGCAGTATCTACACACCAACATCAGTTACTGGTGGACAATCCGGTGTAGAGAAGAAGACACTTTGAATAGAAGTTAGAGAGATTGTGTTTTTTGCAGGCTTTAGATCTGGTCAGCAGGAACAGTAAGACCGCATTCACACTGCAGCGGCACGACTTCTGCACGACTTCGGGGGCGACCTCACAAGTCCCGTGACTTCATATAATGAATGTCTATGCAAGTCGCTCCGAGGTCGCCCCGAAAAAGTACAGGACCCTTTTTCTAAGTCGGAGCGACTTGTGTCGCTCCTATTAGAATGGGTCCTGTAGCACTGCATGGACTGCGAGGGACCGCGACTTGTCAGGCTGACAAGTCGCGGTAGTGTGAATGGAGCCTAAGTTGAGACTTGCAGCTACTAAATCCCTGGGTTGTATAAAAAGGGAGTTTTGTACCTTTTCTGTCCTCACTCTATTTTTCAATACGTATGTAATAATCACTAGTACATTGCTGGCCAACCAATAAATACACCCTCCCTTTATGTACATATACAGTCCAGATTATGTTTTATAGAAGTTAATAAGTTATATTTCAATACCTATGGCAAAAGGTACGTAAGGGACCCTTCGTCCAGTGTAGTCTGAATATGTTTTATAACACAAAGTAAGGGGAACATTTTTTTAAAATTTTGGTCTGTTTTTACTTTATATAATAAGGCATAAACACCTTAGTGGTATTAAATGGTACCAAAAGAAATGTATCTGTCTAAAAATAAAAAAATATATATAATTAATTTGCCTACAGTGTTTCATAACTGTGTAATTGTCAGTTAAACTATCACAGCCCTGAAAACTAAAAGTAGCCTGATAATGAGAGGGTGTAACATGCTGGTACTGAAGGGGTAATAAATGACTTTTTTTTAATGTTGTGGGTGTGTTTATCAACTGTTTTACTTTTTTTGTGAATGAGTAACACTCGCTACACACTCATGTAGGGGAGAGGTCTGGGTAAATGAATGTAGGGATGAGGCCCTTGTTCTAATGTTGAGCCTCATCCCCACATTCATATATCATGGGGACAAGGTGCCTTACAGTTTGCTGCATGTGCACTGCCCCCCCTTTCTGTATGCCTGCATAAAGTTCCAGTATATTTTTTTTTTTTTTTTGGGGGGGCGCATCCCCCTTTTTTTTTGCACCTGTGGTCCCGTGTTGCGTTTTTTGAGTCACATGACCTTTGAAAAAACACTCCATAAACGCGGTAAAATCATGCACGTTTTTCAGCAGCCGTTATCAGCACATTTTTTGGCGGACGATATTTTGGTGCATCCCTAATAAAAAATCCACCTCCTCCATTCATTGAGAGCTTTTCATTTGTGGGAACTAACTATAGTACAGCTTCTATGAATGGAGGAGCTGGAAATGATGGCCATAGACAGCACTTTTGAGAAGTTCTTATGACAGGTCCCCTTACTCTTTTTACCCCTCACTTAAGGCCCGTACACACGTACCGATTGTCGGCCATAGGTATTCGGCCAACGTCCGATCGTCGGCTTGTTAGTATGATGCTTCCGACTGCGACTTTTCGGCCGAACAAAATCTGGTCTGCATGCTATAAAATTTTTGTAGGCCAACAAAGAACAGCCGATTGTTCGTCAGTCAGTACAGATTTCGGCCGACAAAAATCTGATGAGCAAGACTGGGCATGCTTAGAGAAGAAAAAACACACGAAAGTTAACCATCACATGACATCACTTCTGCAGTCGGTTGTTGTTGGCCGACAAATTTTGTGTGCAGTCTTTAGCACTTTTCAACCTACACGACAGCACCGGACAAAAGACGGCAGAACGGTCGGTGCGTGTGTACGGGGCTTCATTCACTTGAATGGGCTGCTCTATGCAATTTGTCATGGGAAAGAAGCTCAAGGACAAAATTTCTGCCCTGAGATTTTTTCATGTGCGTTTTGCCGCACAACAATCGTGGCAAAATCATACTGCCTTTGGGGTGCCATTAGAGTGGAACTATACTCATTTTGGCTCCAGTGATGGGGCACCCTGGAACTCCCCAACATCCTTGAGCAGCTAGCTTCCGGCTATTGGTTGCTGGCCACTTTCATTGGCCGTGCCGATATAACGTCACTCCTGTGCATGCACAGAGTTCAATTGGTTCTAATGCATTGAGATAAAATATTTTGTGTGCAGCAGCCCGCCTAATACTTACCTGAGCCCCATCTCACTCCAGCGATGTTGCATGAGAGTCTCCACTGTTTTGGACTCTCCATCCTCATTGGCTGAGACAGCAGCGGGTGCCATTGGCTCCAGCTGCTGTCAATCAAAGTCAGTGAGCCAATGGGAAAAGGTGGGGCACGGCCTCATGTCTGAAAAAACACACAGAGTAGCATGTCACCTCGGGTGCCCCCATAGCAAGCTGCTTGCTGTGGGGGCACTTGGCAGGAGGGAGGGGCCAGGAGCGCCGGTCAGGGGACCCGAGAAGAGGAGGATCGGGGCTGCTCTGTGAAAAACCTTTACACAAGGCAGCTAAGTATAAGGCCTCTCACACGATTGGACCGATCCTCCATCCTGACCAGCGGCGCCCACACACATGCGCAGGAGTGACGTCACGCAACTCCAGTCACACAGCCGGAGTCATTGGACCCGGTAGGCAGACCACGGCCTCCAGCTGTGACAACGCATCAGTGGAGGGCTTCCTTGGCAGATAAGTTTTACATAATCTGCTAGCATGTGATACATACTAGCATATTATGCCTTTACTTTGTAGGTCAGGGAAAAAAAAGCCAGCGGTATACTTCTGCTTTAACTAACTTTGTTGCAGATTTCTACCTTGTTATTCTGAATAAATCACTGTTTGTTTCTCTATGCCCCTGTACTGAGTGGGTCTAATAGGAGTGGTTACATCATTATCAACCAGCTGCTGCAGAATCAGGACTCTAATGAGGAAAATTGCAAGGTCTGCATCCCTTTAGACATTATTTCCTATTGGGAGTAAAATGACATTTGTGTTGCAGGGGATGCCAGAAATCTGATTTGTATCTTAGTGCAGGCTTCTGTGAAAATTAGTGAGCCAATCACACAAGCAGGAAATTATGTTTCTGGGGGTGTGGTCAGTACACATTCTGTGTATAGAACACCTCCAGGTACCCATATTGCATTTGACAGAAAATTTCAGCGGCTGCAGATTGAAAAGGAAAGATCATTTTTATTAACATTTAATCACAATATGACTTGTGCCGCAATTTTTTATGCTATATTATTATTTTTTTTTATTTGCCAATGACATGGCTCTTTGCCAATGTGATCGGGTGTGTCCAATCACAGCCGGTCACATGTAACTGAGGAAGTCTGTTTATCGGCGCTCCTCACCCCACATTGTCAGAGTGTGTGGCGAGGAAAGCCAATCAGCGGCTCCTCCCTGACGAGCAGTCAAGGACAGGTAATCGGGGCACTGATCATCAGCGCCCTGATTACAGTAAAGAAAAAGCAGTGCACATCAGTGAGACCAATCAATGCCCATCAGTGACACCAATCAGTGCCCATTGGTGATGCCAGTCAGTGCCCATCAGTGCCTGCTCATCTGTGCTGCCCATCAGTGTGGCATATTAGTGCCTCCTCATCAGTGCCACTTCATTAGTGCCCATCAGTGCCTATCAGTGCTGCCTATCAGTGCCCATCAGTGCTGCCTCATCAGCGCACATCAGTGAAGGAGAAAAACTACTTATTTACAAAATTTACTGACAGAAATTAAGAAAAAAAAATGTTTCCAAAATTTTCTTTTTTTTTTTTTCTTTTTTTTGTTAGTAAAAAATAAAAGACCCAGCGGTGATAAAATACCACCAAAAGAAAGCTCTATTTGTGTGAAAAAAAATAAATAATAAAATTGTGATCTGGGTACCGCATTGCATGACCATGCAATTGTCATTCAAAGTGTGAGAGTGCTAAAAGCTGAAAATTGGCCTGAGCAGAAAGGGGGTGAAAGTGCACTGAAGTGGTTAAATGTAAAAAACAATTAAAAATGGGCTAATTCACACAGGTTCTCTGTTATGCTTGTGTCCGCTAATAATGATTTTAGTGTATTTTTAGTGAAAATATTGTCCTTATAAATTGGGGGGGGGGGGCGCTGCTACTAAGTAGGCTGTACGGGCCCTGTGATTTCTAACAGCAGTCTGTACACATCGTCATGTCAGTTTCCTCATAATACACTCGCACGCAAGAGCTCTGTTGTTGTTAACACCAAGCGTCCTTTAGGGGTCGCTGCTCCATAGAGCTGCAGTTTCTCCTCTATGGTGAAACTCTCTTCCTCCACCTATTTGCTCTGTGAAGACATTTTACTATAGAGACACGTTAGCAGCCGTGCGGCTACGAAAACATGGCTGCCAGCCATAGCCGTTCTGTGCAGTGTTAGGGACAGACGTGCAATTATACAGCTCGTTCTCTAGTGAATAGGAAGTGGCTTTCCTTCAAGCATGGTGGTTGAGACGAATAGGCATAACAACTAGGTGAGTCCGCCGGGCAAAGGCTCGTTTTCGTAGAATTAGCTGTTATTTGTACTGAGCTCCGGGTTTTCATGTTGCACACTTCTCAGCTCAGTATTCTTCTTATATGGAGTGTTAGCACGTGACTGCAGTCGGCATGGACAGTGCTGCTTTATGAAGCTGTGTTCACCTATGCCAGCACTTCCTTATGTGTCACTATAGAGGAAGGTGTGGGCTGATACTGGCAACCACTTTCTGAAGATGCTGCTTGCCTGGCAGTCTCTGGCTTCAATACTTGGAGTCACTCACCTAGAACAAGCAGGCAACAAGGGAAAGTCTGAAATCCTGATCTGCATCCATTTGCCATTGAAAGATTTGGTCAGCATTACAAGCAGCATTTTAGGTAGTAGACTGCAAACAACAGCGCCAAGTCTTCTCTTAGGGCTTGTTTTCACGTTGTGTTATTACTGCCCCCAACCACAATCCTGTGACGTATAATTAACCACTTTAAGACCGGAAGATTTGACCCCCTTCCTGACCAGGCCCTATTTTGTGATCCGGCTCGTGCGACGCTGTACCCAAATAAAATTGACGTCCTTTTTTTGCCACAAATAGAGCTTTGTTTTGGTGGTATTTGATCATCTGTTCGGTTTTTAATTTTTGCGCTATAAACAAAAAAAAAGCGACAATTTTGGAAAAAAAAAACAATATTTTTCACATTCTGCTATATAACATTCCCCAAAAAAAAAAATTATTTGAAAATCGAAATGTTTTAATATTTCTGGTAAAACAAAAATCACAATAAGCGTATTTTGATTGGCTTGCGCAAAAGTTATCGTGTTTACTAACTACGGGAAAGATTTGACATTTTTATTATGTGTTTTTTTTTTTTTTAAATAGTAATGGCGGCGATCTGCTTTCTTTTTTTTATTTGCGGGACTTGCGGCGGACAGATCGGACCCCTGACTGACATTTTTGACACTTTTGGGGGTACCAGTGACATTACTACAGTAATCAGTGCTATAAATATGCACTGTTACTGTAATAATGACACTGGCAGGGAACGGGTTAACCCTGTGGGTGATCAAAGGGTTAAATGTATGCCTCATGCTTACTGACTTGTGTGGGGGGGAGGTTCTGTGACAGACACAGAGATCGCAGGGTCAGCTATGCTGAATCCTGTGAACTCTCCCTGTTTGTCACTGAAAAGATCCGCCTGCTTTGTTTACATAAGCAGGCAGGTGGGTCTTCTCACACTTTCCTCGATGATCAGGGAAGAGAGGCAGCAATCACCGCCTCTCCTCCTCTGGCCTGACTCCCTCTGTGTCTAAACACAGCGGGAGCAAGCCTCTGGCGGCACCCGCGCGCTGAGGAGACCACTAGGAGTCCAGTGACGTACGTTTACGCACGTCTACGTTGCTGGACCCAGGGGAGCGGCACTGCCACAGTAGGATTACTGTTGGCAAGTGGTTAAAGACAAAACTTTTTTTTTTGTCCTTTAGTTTTGGATAGAGTGGAGACGGGTTAGAACACCGGTCAGTTTTTATTGCTGTCTGTGTCCACGTTAGGGAGATTCACCTTCTGTATTTGTCCTGTTTACTATTATCATTGAAGGTAAATCCCAAATTTTGGGTTGTCCCTGGAACAAGAATAGAGGGGAAATCTTCCAATGGGGACACTAGTTCCAGTGACACCCCAGAATGTTCTCGTTCTAGAGGGATTTTCTATCCCTTCCTGCGATGCTTTTGGCCCATTTCACATGGGCTTTCCGCCCGGCGGACTCCGTTTTGCTGATCGATCGATCCCCGCTGAGCAGGCGGATGTCAGGTGCGTCTCCGCTCACTGTGCTGAGACGGACCTGTCAGATTCCTGCTGTCCTCTATGGGAGATCGGATTAAAACGGTCCGCCTGTTCATTTTCATCCGATCCTGCAGACAGATGGAAAATAGGGTTACCATCCGTCTGGATTTCACGGACAGGATTGGATCAGATGGCAACGGGTGTCAGCAGACATGTCACCGCTGACACCTGCCGCTCCACAGGGGTGCATGGAGCATCCGATCAGTTCTGCCTGAAAAAACTGACAGGCAGATCTGATCGGAAAGCCTGTGTGAAAGGGGCCTAATGGATACAGCAAGAATTAAACCCCCCTGTCAGGTTAGACGGGCAGTACACCAACTGAAATTGCCAACACCACCACCATGGTTGCAGGGCCGTTGTGTCAGCTTTTGTTGGTTATAACTGGTGAGGAGGAGCCAATGAAACTCAGGATGCACTTGGCCGAAACGGAAAATTACAGTTTTTAAAAAATGTATTTTCCTGTGTAATTGTATCATATTTGACTTTTTAATTTCATGAATTTAACGAAAATGAATTTGTCAGCCATTATCAGCACCTTTAGTAAAGGAAAAGCTAAAGAAAAACGTATACCTTTTAACCACTTTGACCGGAAGATTTGGCTGCTTAATGACCAGGCCCTATTTTGCGATTCGGCACTGCGTGACTTTAACGGACAATTGCGCAGTCGTGCGAGGCTGTACCCAAACTAAATTGATGTCCTTTTTTTTCCCACAAACAGAGATTTCTTTTGGTGGGATTTGATCACCTGTGCAATTTTTATTTTTTGCGCTATAAACAAAAAAAATAGCGACAATTTAAAAAAAAAAAAAGAACTCTATATTTTTTACATTCTGATGTATAACATTCCCAAAAAAAATATAAAAATCAAAATTTTTAACTTTTTAGGCCAATTTGTTTTCTGCTGCATATTTTTGGTAAAAAAAATCGTAATAAGCGATTTTTGATTAGTTTGCGCAAAAGCTATTGTGCTTACTAACTACGGGAAAGATTTATGTCATTTTTATTTATTTTTTACTAGTAATGGTGGCGATCTGCGATTTTTTTTTTTTTTTGCGGGACTGCGACATTGCGGCGGACAGATCGGACCCCTAACTGACATTTTTGACACTTTTGGGGGTACCAGTGACATTACTAGGGCTGGGCGATATGGCTGAAAACTGTATCACGATATCAGTGTTTCATATTGGTCGATATCGATAATTATTGATATTTTTTATTACCCATTTAAAATAAGGACCCTAGGGTGAGAATGCAGGGCGGCGGGCATGGTGCAGGAGAATGCAGGGTGACTGGCATGGTGCAGGAGAATGCAGGGCACTGGCATGGTGCAGGAGAATGCAGGGCACTGGCCTGGTGCAGGAGAATGCAGGGCACTGGCCTGGTGCAGGAGAATGCAGGGCACTGGCCTGGTGCAGGAGAATGCAGGGCACTGGCCTGGTGCAGGAGAATGCAGGGCACTGGCCTGGTGCAGGAGAATGCAGGGCACTGGCCTGGTGCAGGAGAATGCAGGGTACTGGCATGGGACAGGAGAATGCAGGGTACTGGCATGGTACAAGAGGATCCGGGGTTGTGGGCATACTACAGGAGATGCAGTGCTGTGGGCATGGTACAGGTAGACCATGCCCGCAGCACTGCATCCCTTGTAGTGTGCCCGCAGCCCTGCATAATGGCAGGTAGTGAAGCTGTTTCACTTACCTGTTCCAGAGGCGCCTTCATTTTAAAAATGGCGCCGCCACGTCATTGCGCACGCGCCGCCACCGCTCGTGTAATTTCGGCTATTTCCGGCCTCTCCCGAGCGGCGGCGCGTGCATACATGTCACCGCGCACGCGCCGCCGCCGCTCGGGAGAGGCCGGGAATAGCCTAAATTACACGAGTGGTGGTGGCGCGTGCGCAATGACGTGGCGGCGCCATTTTTAAAGCTTAAACCCGTCGGAGCGGACTTATCGTTCAAAGTCTTTTATTGCTATCGGAAATGTCACTATCGCGATACATATCGGTATCGTTTTATCGCCCAGCCCTAGACATTACTACAGTAATCGGTGCTAAAATATGCACTGTTACTGTAATAATGCCATTGGCACGGAAGGGGTTAATACTATGGGTGATCAAGGGGTTAAATGTAAGCCTAGGGGAGTGATTCTAAGTGGGGGGGGGGGGGGTTGGACTTGTGAGATGACCATAGAGACATGCGATCCTATATAGAAGGATCACATGGGCTCTGTGATCATCTCAGGGAGAAGGACGGACAGCTGTGTTTATAATAGCTGACTGTCCTTCTTTCTCAGCACAGAACAATCGTGGGTGTCAGGCGGCAATCGGAGCCACTTTACACACACAGCGGCTTCCCCGCTGACAATCAGCGCGCCCCCAAGCTGCTTTCAGGCGAGCGACGTAGACCTACATCACTTTGCCTGTAGGAGCCAGACTGCCACAGTAAATATACTGTAGGCAGTCAGCAAGTGGTTAAGGCCTCATTAACACTTGCACTCCCGCCTTTAGCTTTTCTTAACCCAGGAAAAGCGATATGGGAAGTTTGAGCAACTTTTTGTCTACTAGATTACATTTTCCTGTATTTAGATATTCCGGGGTTTAGCAATATTTACATGTGTTTAGACATTTTTATTTGCATTTAGCCATATGTGGGGCTCGTTTACACCACAATTCCCACATTCAGTGTGTAGTTCCACATGCGCATTTACATGCTTTTGCAATGCATTTGTGGCACATTTGTGGTGTGTTTGTTTTTTTTTTTTAATATGGTTTGTTTTCCTTTTTTTGCGTTTGCGTGCATTCACATGATTTTGGTTATGGTGCAAAAAAAAAATGCAGTATGCGGTACTTTTTAAAAAGTTGCACACAAGAGCACCAAAGTGGTGTAAACTAGGCTCATTACATATTTCTGGACAGCAGAAAGCAGGGATAAGAAATATAAAGATCTTTTGTAAAATGCAGCACATAATACACGCATTTAACCCCTTGATTACCTAGGATGTTCATCCCTTCCCAGTGTCAGTACAATGACAGTGTATAGTATTATCACCGATCACTGTATTAGTGTCACTGGTGATGTCAGTGGCAGTTAGTTCTCACTCAACATCCAATTTCCCGCTGCACTATTGCACTCTTAAGATAAGTCGCAGATCACAACCATTAGTAGTATAAAAAAAAATTCCAGTATATAAATACCATAGTTTTTAATGATGCTGAAAGATGGCTCCTTATTCAGCCAGCTTCCCATTCAACTGTTGAAGTTGGCTCCTTATTCGGCCAGCTGCTGTTCGAATGCAGAAGTTAGCCTCCTTTTCACACAGGTTCTTATTCATGTTGGGTCTTTATGCCCCAAAAGTGATTATTTACGATCTGCAAAGTTTATATCAAAATTGTGAAATTTGGCAACAATTGCATCTCCCTATCTGCCATGTATTTTATGGCGTAATTCGGAATAAATACCTTTTTCCTCTATGAAAACCATCTTGGCTCACCCAGATGTGACTTGTTTTTATATAATTGGGCATCTCTCTAATAGTTAAAGTTTAATCTGGCCTGAGCCAAGTGCTATAAATCGTAAAGTATGGCACCCTGACAGCAATGCATTTCAATGGGAAATTCTAAATAAGAAACCAAGCTATTCCTATATAAAAACCATCTTGGCTCAGCCAAATTCCGCTTGTTTTATACTAATTGGGCATCCTTCTATAAAGTAAAGTTGAATTTGGCCCAAGCCAAGTGAAATAAATCATAAAATATGGCACCAAACTTGCCACCCTGTCAGCCATATATTTCAATGGGAAATTCTTAAAAAGAAACCAAACAATTGCTTTATGAAAACCATTTTGGCTCACGCAAATTCCATGTATTTTATACTAATTGGGTATCCATTTATAGAAAATTTCAATTTGGCCTGAACCAACTGATACAAATCATAAATTGTGATACCTTGACAACCATGCATTTCAATGGGAAATTTTCAAATAAGAAACCAAGCTATTTCTATATGAAAACAATCCTGGCTCACCCAAATTCCACTTGTTTTATACTAATTGGGCATCCAATTATAGAATTTTCCAATATAGAAAAGTTAAATTTGGCCTGAGCCAAATTATATATATATATATATATATATATATATATATATATATATCATGAAATACGGCACCAAACTTGGCATCCTATCATCTGTGCATTTCAGTGGGAAATTCTGAATAAGAAACCAAGCTATTCCTATATCAAAACCACCTTGGCTCATTCAAATTCCACCTGTTTTATACTACTTGAGCATCCTTCTATATAGAAAAATTCAAAATTTGGCAACCTGACAGCCATGCATTTTCAATGGGAAATTCTGAATACGGTAAGAAGCCAAGCTATTCCTATATGAAAACCATTTTGGCTCACCCAAATTCTACTTTTTCTATACTCATTGGCCATCCTTCTATA
This sequence comes from Pelophylax lessonae, assembly GCF_965119305.1. NCBI lineage: Eukaryota > Metazoa > Chordata > Amphibia > Anura > Ranidae > Pelophylax > Pelophylax lessonae. Next base: position 316,991,257 of record NC_138769.1, read on the forward strand.
TAGAAAAGTTCAATATGGCCTGAGTCAAGTGAAATAAATCATAAAATTTGGCACCCTGACAGTCATGCATTTCCAAGGGAAATTCCAAATAAGAAGCCAAGGTATGAAAGTTGTATGAAAATCATCTTGGCTCACCGATTTGTACAGTTTGTTTCATTAGTATTTTTAATATAGAGGGATATGACATTCAACGTAAAACAGTCATATCTGGGTGAGCCAAGATGGTTTTGTATATAGGAATAGCTTGGCTTCTTATTCAAAATTTCCCATTGAAATGCATGGCTGTCATGGTGCCAAGTTTGCAATATTTTATGATTTATATCACTTGGCTCAGGTTAAATTTAACTTTTCTATATAGGAGGATGCCCAAGTAGTATAAAACAAGTGAAATTTGGGAGAGCCAAGATGGCTTTCATATAGGAATAGCTTGAATTATTTTTCAAAATTTCCTGTTGGAAGTGCATGGCTGTCAGGTTGCCATATTTCATGATTTATATCACTTGGCTTAGGCAACATTGAACTTTTCTATATAGAAGAATGTCCAATTAATATAAAACACGTGGTCTTTGGGTGAGCCAAGATGGTTTTCATAAAAGAATAGCGTGGCTTCTTATTCAGAATGTCCCATTGAAATGCATGGAAGACATGGTGCCAAGATTGGTGCCATATTCCATGATTTATATCACATGGCTCAGGCCAAATGAAACTTTTCTATGTAGAAGGATACCCAATGAGTATAAAACAAGTGGAATTTGGGTGAGCAAGATGGTTTTCATATAGGAATAGCTTGGCTTCTTATTCCAAATTTCCTATTAAAATGCATGGGTGACAGGGTGCCAAGTTTGGTGCCATATTTTATGATTTATGTTACTTGACTTAGGCCAAATTGAACTTTTCTATATAGAAGGATGCCCAATTAGTATAAAACTGGAATTAGGGTGAGCCAAGATAATTTTCATATATGAATTGCTTGGTTTCTTATTCAGAATTTGCCATTGAAATGCATTGGTGACAGATTTGGTGCCAAATGTTATGATTTATATCACTTGGTTTAGGCCAAATTGAAATTTTCTTTGTAGAAGGATACCCAATGAGTACAACCAAAGAGGAATTTGGGTGAACCACAATGGTTTTCAAATAGGAATAGCTTAGCTTCTTATTACGGATGTCCCATTGAAATGCATGCAAGATATGGTGCCAAGTTTTGTGCCATATTTTATGATTTATATGACTTGGGTCAGGCCAAATTTAAGTTTTCTTTATAGGATTCCCAATTAGTATGAAAGAAGTGGAACTTGGGTGAGCCAAGATGGTTTTCATATGGGAATTGCTTGGTTTCTTATTCAGATTTTCCCATTGAAATGCATGGAAGACATGGTGCCAAGTTTGGTGCCATATTTTATGATTTATGTCACTTGGCTCGGGCCAAATTGAACTTTAACTATTAGAGAGATGCCAAATTATATGAAAACAAGTCACATCTGGGTGAGCCAAGATGGTTTTCATAGAGAAAAAGGTATTTATTCCGAATTACCCTATTAAATACATGGCAGATAGGGAGATGGAATTGTTTCCAAATTTCACAATTTTGTTATACACTTTGCAGATAGTAAATAAGAACTTTTGTGCATAAAGACCCAACATGAATAAGAAGCTGGCTGAATGGGGGCGTGTCCAAGATGGCGACTTGAGCAGACATGCCTGCTGAGAGCTCCGAGAGCGATTTATCCTGACTATACTCCGTGACTCCTCTTCTTACTTACCTTGGCCGTTTCGGTCCTCTGCATGCCCAGCCGATCGTCCGCCCGACCGCAGCGGGCGAAGAAGCTCCGTTTTCCGCAGCCGGTGCAGTCCCCCGAGGCGCCCGCTCCCGCGCAGACTAGGCCGCAGCCGCCTTGCCCTTCCTGCAAAATGGCCTCTCAGATGGAGCAACACCCTGCTGCCGAGGTCCCGCTGCCTGGCATCCCGGAGGTCATGGCGGCCATAGTGGCCTGCCAGACGGCACTCACCATGAAGATCGAGGCGGTGCAACTGGATGTCTGTCTGATGCGGCAGGACTTTGACAAGATCCAGTCCCGTCTCACGGAGGTGGAGCAGCGTGTTGGCCCGGTGGAGGATGTGGTGGCTGAACATACGGCCTCCCTGCGGGTCCTGCATACCAAGGTGAGGGCCCTGGAGTTCCGCGCTGAGGACGCCGAGAATCGCAACCGGCGCAACAACCTCCGGATCGTGGGACTCCCGGAGGGGGCGGAAGGTAGGGACCCGACGCTGTTCGTGGAGGAGCTGCTCCGGTCCTTGCTGCCTGCGGCCCGCTACTCCCAGCATTACACCGTAGAGCGGGCTCACCGGGTCCCTCCTCGCCCGGGCCCGGAAGGCTCCCCCCCCCTCGCACTCTGATCCTTAGACTGCTGAATTTCAGGGACCGGGATGAGACCCTGCGGGCGGCTCGGGCGGCGGGGTCTCTGTCTTACCAGAATGCCAAGCTCATGATCTTCCCAGATTACACCGTGGAGACACAGAAGCAGCGCCGTTCCTTTGATGCTGTCAAGGCTGCGCTCCGGTCTCGGGGCATCAAGTATAATATGCTGTTCCCGGCTAAACTCCGAGTGATTGATGGTGAATCTACACGTTTTTTCACGGATCCTAGAGATGCATCGGACTGGCTGGAGCGCCTTCCCCCCCCGTGGCTGAGTGGGTATCTGTTGCCCAGCGTTGTTTACATCTCCTATATGTCACCACTGGCTTGTTTGCTCTACCCTTCCTGGTTTTTTCCATGAGCCCTGGCTGCCATGTTGGCGGTGACTTGCACCACCCTTGTTGGATTGATTGCGGCCCTGCGCCTGGACGCCCAGGGATTTCTATCTACACCTGCGGTCGAATGAATGGCTGGCTGACTTGAACTCATTGGACCTACAGATTTGGATCCGGTTTGTGATGCTCTCGGCTGCACCATGCAGCTGCACTTGACTGGTACCGGTTGTGCCTGCCTTACCGGAGAGCCCGTTGGCCCTTGGTATCACGTCACCTGTTTGACTTGTTTGTTGTGGGGTGTTAGGGGATCCATGCCTGCCCTTGTTTTTGGGTCTGGCGGGGTGGGGGGGGGGGACCGTGGGTTGTTTTGTTCTGACTCGCATGCTGCATTTTTTTTTGTTGTTCATTTTTGGATAACCTGCGAGCTCAGGGGTTTGTATGTACAAGGTTTTGTTTTTCTGGTTGCTCTTTATTTTGTGCCTGGTGTGGCTCCGGCCCTCTGTGGGACCCTTGAGGGGGTCTGGATGGTGTGCGGGTGGCCTGGCCCCCCGGCTTTCGGTGGAGTGGTGGTGTGGGCCTATCCTTCCTTACTGGTCCCCTTGGGTGATAATGGCGAAGGTTGATGTGATTTCCTGGAATGTGCGGGGTAAGAACTCTGCGGTTAAACGCTCCTTGGTTTTTACCTTTCTGCGCAGGTATGCCCCGCACATTTGTGTGTTGCAGGAAACCCACCTGTTGGGATCTCGTACTCGGGGTCTTAGGCGGGCCTGGGTGGGCGCCCACTATCACTCCACGTATTCATGCTACGCCAGGGGGGTTAGCGTCCTCGTGCATCGATCCCTGCCTTTTCGGCTGCTGGAGGTTAGGACTGACCCGGCCGGGAGGTATGTGCTGCTACATGCTATCATACATTCTGTGCCCTTTTTGTTGGTGGGTCTTTACTTGCCTCCTCCGGTTGATCATGCCTTCCTCTACACTCTTATGCAATTGATTGTCTCGTATGATGTGGTTAATGTGCTATTGCTGGGTGACTTTAACATGTCTCCCACTCCGGATCTGGATCGCCTTCACCCTCCCTCGGTCTGGTCTGACGCCTTGGCCCGTTGGATGTCCACCTTTTCTCTGGTGGATGTCTGGCGGAGCTTACACCCGTCGGATCGGGCGTTTACGTGCCACTCGGCCTCTCATCGGACTTTCTCCCGCATAGATTTGGCGCTGGCCTCTATGGAGGTTGTTAAAATGGTTGCGGCTGCCTCTATTTTGCCCCGAGGCATCTCTGACCATGCTCCCTTATTGCTTTCTCTCCGGTTGTCTGATGGGAGGCCGAGTGGAGGGTGGCGGCTGTCTAGATATTGGATATCGGAGCCCTCTATTGTGGAAGTTATGCCGGCTGAATTGTCCACTTTTTGGTCGCGCAATCTCGAGCACCCTGACCCTCTGGTCCTTTGGGATGCCTTCAAGGCCTGGTTGAGAGGAGTGTATATTACCCGTATTGCGGCAGCTCGCAGGAATTCTGTGCAGTCTCTGGAGCAGCTGGAGGCATCCCTTCGCTCAGCGGAGGAATTATATGTAGCGGCCCCTGATGCGGCCCGTTATTCATCCTTCCAACGTGCGTTGCGGGAGCTCTCGGTTTACAGGGCTGCTGCCACGGAGAAGTCCCTTCTCTCGACAGCCCAACGGATTTTTGAACATGGGGACAAAAATGGCCGTCTGTTGGCCTGGTTGTCGAGGGAACAGACTCCGGTCACGCATATAGGTCGGATCCGATCCCCTTCGGGCGACATGGTATCTGATGTTTCTGATGTAAATTCTTGTTTTCTAGATTATTATCGGACGCTGTACACCTCTAGGGTGAACTATGCTGATGATGATTTGGAGAGTTATCTGGATGGTGTCTCCCTCCCGGAGTTGGATGCGGAGACTAGGGCACGCTTGGATAAACCCATCACCTTGGAGGAGGTTCAGATGGCGTTGTCGAGGATGCAGCCTGGCAGGGCTCCGGGCCCAGATGGTATCCCAGTAGAATTTTATTCTACGTTCCAGGAACCCCTGGCGCCTCGCCTGGTGGATCTCTTGACTAAGTTTGCGGACCTGGGTGCCTTGCCGGACTCTTTCTCCGAGGCCCTCATAGTGCTCATCCTTAAGCCTGGTAAGGACCCGGAGGACTGCTCCTCGTATCGCCCTATATCCTTACTGAACGCTGATGCCAAGCTTCTGGCCAAGGTCTTGGCCATTCGTTTGTCCTCGGTCATTGAGGACCTTGTGCATGTGGATCAGACTGGTTTTATGCCGGGGAAGGGGACGGACATTAATCTCCGTCGTCTTCACCTCAACCTTTCTGCTCCCCATCTCAATCCTGGGCAGCGGGTGGTGGCCTCTCTGGATGCGGAGAAGGCTTTTGATTCGGTCGAGTGGCCGTATCTCTGGTCGGTGCTCCGTCGCTTCGGGTTTGGTCCTCGCTTTCTGGGTTGGTTGCGCCTGCTCTATCGACGACCGTCGGCTCGGGTCCGCACGAATGGCGTCGCCTCTGCGGCTTTCCCTCTGGGCAGGGGGACGAGGCAGGGCTGCCCGCTTTCCCCTGGGCTATTTGCCCTGGCTTTGGAGCCGCTGGCGGCCCTGGTTCGCTCCTCGGAGGATGTTCGCGGTTGGAGGCTGGGCTCCCTGGAGGAGAAGGTGTCCCTCTACGCCGATGACACCTTGCTGTATCTGGCGGATGCGTCCTCGTCCCTGCAGGCCGCTCTGGCCATTTTCGAATCATTTGGCAGGTTTTCGGGGATATGTATTAATTGGTCCAAATCGGTGCTGTTCCCCCTCGATTCGGATGCGCGGGCCTTGGCGGCCCCTTCTCCTTTGATGTGGGTGGACGAATTTTAAATATCTGGGGATCCGGATTACCAAGAACAGTGGCGACTATCTCTCCCGCAACGTTACCCCTATATTGGACCGTCTTCGCGACCGCTGCGCAGGTTGGGGATCTCTACCATTGAACCTACTGGGCCGTATTAATATCGTTAAGATGATTTTTTTGCCAAAATTCCTGTATGTATTTCGCCAGTCCCCGGTGTGGATCCCGGCCGGCTTTTTTCGTGACCTCGACGCTTGCGTCGGCTCCTTTTTATGGGCTGGTTCGCATCCCCGGTTGGTGCGGTCTACATTACAGCTGCCAGTGTCGTCGGGGGGTTTAGCTCTTCCTCATTTTAAGCTTTACTTTTGGGCGGCAGTCCTGGTCACTGTCCATTGGTGGTTCGCAGGCTCCCGATCTAATGCAGCGACGTGCCTGGAGGCTGCTTGCTTGGGCTCCCTGGCGGGCCTCGGCAATCTGCCGTATCGGGGAGTGCGGGCATATCCGTCTCTACCACTGCCTACTAGATCTACCCTCAGGGTTTGGACGGCGGCTCGTGCGCGGTTTCTCCAACCTAATACTTGGTCCCCCTATCAGCCTTTGTGGGGCAATCCCTCCCTCCCTCATCTGCGGACGCTTCCGGATCCGCAGGTCTGGGCTGACCGTGGAATTCGCAGGCTAAGGGATATTATGCCAGTTGGTGAGTTGCGCACGCTTCAGGACTTGCGTGGCTCCTTTGACCTCCCCCGTTGGATTGGGTTCCGCTATCTTCAATTGCGCCATGCGATCCGTGCCCAGTTCCCGACCACTCCAGTTCTCCAGACTGACCGCCTGGAGGATGTCCTCGCGCAGGCTGAGCTTCCCAAACCGTTATCCGTCCTATATTCCACCCTCCTTGTTGAGGCCTCTCCGGCCCTGGAGCGCCTGTGGCGGCGTTGGTCTGTGGATATACCTGGCTTGGATAGGGAGGATTGGGACGACTGCTTGGGACGGGGCTCGAGCTCAGTTATAGCTGCCAGAGACAAGCTCATCTACACTAAATTTCTGCATAGGGTTTACTTCACTCCTTCGAGACTGCACAGAATGTATCCTGCACGTTCGGCTGACTGCCCTAAGTGTCTGCTGTCTGAGGGCTCCTACATGCACATGTTCTGGGACTGCCCGCGCGTGGCGGAGTTCTGGGGTGAGGTGTTTGAAGTTCTGAACACCCGCCTAGAACTTAGGGTTGTGTGCACCCCGGAGCTGGCGCTTCTGGACATCCCGGACCAGGTCAGGCGCTCTAAATACTCGAGGTTAATGCTATCTTTGGTACTGTATTATGCCAGGAAAGAGATAATTCTGCGGTGGGGGTTCCCCCTCCCCTCCCACGCTGTCGGCGTGGAAGGTCCTGGTTAACGGGGCCCTCCCCATGTATAAACTTACCTACATTGCTAGAAATTGCCCCCGCAAATATGATAAGATTTGGCAACCATGGGTAGATAATGTAACTTGATTTCCTATTCACTGGTTGTGTATTGCATACTGATCTACTGGTTCTCTCAGGGATCTTACTTGACCTCCTTGTATCTTGCTGTCGTATCACTGTATTGTGCTCCCACTGTGTTTTGTTGTTGCCTACTCTCAATGTACTGATGTTTTGGGATTGCTACTTCCCGTTTGCTCTCATGGTGGCCATTGTCTACACACTTACTGTATACTGTTTTTACCTTGTTTTTTTTCAATAAAGAGCAACCTTGTTTGTAAAAAAAAAAAAGAAGCTGGCTGAATAAGGAGCCATCTTTAAAGCGGAGTTCCACCCTAAAAATGAAGTTTGCACTGTCTGCTAGCTTAAAAACACCTGAAAAAGAATTGGATAATTAAAATTTTTTTTTTGTTTCACTTACCTTCTTTTTAATGAAAATATACTTACCTTCCTTCCTCTTCCTCCCTCTGCGGACACGGCCCACGACGTCACTTCCTCCTTGCATTGACTCCTGTGAGATGAGCGTCATCAATCCCAGGAGTCAATGCGCCTGCAGCCGAGTCACTCATCACTTCCAGTGCAGGCACATCATTCCCTGCTGAACAGATTCTGGGCATGCCCAGAAGCTGTTCAGGGATGACGCGACTGCCCTGGAAGTGACTAGCAGGGCATTCTGGGACTCCGACCTCACCGAAGAGGACACGAAGAGGGACGCTCCGGCTTCAGCTGCCCACACCTGAGATGGCAGCGCTGGACAAGACATTTTCAAGGTAAGTATTTCTTCTTGCAAGTAAGTGAAACAGGGGACAGTTCAGAGGCTATCGTTGCTTAAATGCACTAAACCTAACTGTCCCGGGGGTATTATTAGCTTAAAAAAAATTTTTTTTTGCCTGGAGCTCCGCTTTAACAGTCTAATAAGAAGCTGGCTAAATAAGGAGCCATCTTTAACAGTCTAATAAGAAGCTGGCTAAATAAGGAGCCATCTTTAACAGTCTAATAAGAAGCTGGCTAAATAAGGAGCCATCTTTAACAGTCTAATAAGAAGCTGGCTAAATAAGGAGCCATCTTTAACAGACTAATAAGAAGCTGGCTGAAAAAGGAACCACCTTCAGCATCATTAGTTTTTAGACGTTCTAACTTTCACACAAACCAATAAATATAAGACATGTAGCAGAATACATTTTGGTCAAAATTTATGAAGAAGTTTTATTTATTTTTTTTATTGGATATGTTTTATAGCAGAAAGTAAAAAAAAAAATATTTGTTCAAAACTTTCGGACTTTTTTGTTTATATAGTAAAAATAATAAAAAACACAGTGGCGATCAAATACCACCTAAAGTAAGCTCTTTTTGTGTGAAAAAAGTTACATAAATTTTGTTTGTGTACATTGTTGTATGACAGAGCAGTTAAAGTAGCGCAGTGCTAAATAGCAAAACATGTCCTGTCATGAATGGGGTAAAACCTTCTGGAGCTTAAGTAGTTAAAATAGCTTAATAGCTTTTTTTTTGCATTTATAAACACATTTGACTGCATCTAGTATAAAAAACAAGCCCAGGTTGAATGCACAGGGTGGGGGTCCAGTCGCTGTGCCTACAACCCTGATGATTTAAATAAGCCAGGAAGCACGGATGCAGCTTCCAGGCCCGCTGCCTACCTAAGTCCATGGAGGGCTGAAATACATGGTGCTGGTTTGGACAGTGAAGAAGCTCATTCTTATGAGATTTGGGCTCCTTCACTTTTCCAGCATCTTTCAGGAAGTAATATTACTTGTGTAGGCAAGCATGTCAGAAGTCGAGTATTCCCCAATTATTTATGTGTATGTGTGGCCAAGCCTTTTTTTCTTTTTTTGGGGGGTAGAGTAGGGAAAGGGTTAAAACCTCTGTAATCCTATTTTCAGTAGCGTATTTTACAGACTAAAAGGGGGTAAAAAAGAGCAGTGTATTGTTAGGTTTTATATCCACTTTAAATTGAATTTGCAGACTCCTAGTATTGGGTTTGTGGGATGTCAGGGCACATAGGAGAAATTCTTACACAAACTAGAGGTAACGGGTTGGCACCTTGTTGTTTTCTTTTGTTCTTAGGTTTGTTTTCCCCCAGCATCTTTTTATATCTCTTTTTTTTTTTTCTATTTCCAGATATGACTCGTTCAAAGCAGATTGGGAATCACAAAAGTGATAAAAAGAAAAATATTGCTAAGACCTGGAAAACCAAAAGGAGAGTCAAGGACTTAGATCAAATACATGAAGATATGCTGCCTGAGAATTCTGGGCGTTTATTAAAGCAGGAAATAGATTATGATGTTCCTGGAAATGCTCAGCACTATTGTCTACATTGCGCGTAAGTATTTTGGTGTATATTGATACTCATGGGTAGGAATGAATTAAAGTGTTTATGACACAAAAAGTTTTAAAAAAAACTCTGTCTTAACTGGAGAATGGCAAAAAAACGCTTTTAAATTGCCATTTTCTCAGCTGTGTGGAAATAATGAAAAATAGAAGCTGACTGGATGCTAGGGGCAATGGCACTAATTTTGAAAGAACTTGTTTCAAACACATTTTGATTATTCCACCATTATCTTTGGCTTTTGTGAATATGTGTGTCTCATAACATACACCTGTAACCTTTTCGATACCAAAACCATATTTTTAAATTTGCGCACAAATGCTAAAATTCACCTTTATTTGCATGGAAACGCAATTAAAGTCATATTAAAGCGTTTGTTATTACAAAAAAAAAAAAAAATATATATATATATATATATATATATATATATATATATATATATATATATATATATATATATATATATATATATATATATATGTATATATATATATATATATATATATATGTATATGTATGTATGTGTGTGTGTATATGTATTTATATTTACCTTTTGCAAACATGTCATACTTACCTGCCCGGTGTAATGGTTTTGCACAGAGCAGCCCAGATCCTTCTCTTCTCTTCTTTTAGCTTCATGTATAGAATGCATGAAGGTACAAAACCATCAGCCTTTACAACCATATATGGCTGATGTCACAAATGACATTCAATGCTGCTTTTCAGTGTTGTAAAGTCTTGCTATCCTCCTGCTTCTTATGATCCTCTCTGCCCTGGTCATATGGATCCACCCTTGCATGCACACCTGGGACAACATCCACACATATGCTGCCTGTGCACGCCTGTGCACAGCCCTGAGGCCTCGTGTACAGTGGGACTAAAAAATGCTGCCTATACAGGCATTTGGCATTTTCCCTTTTAGCCTATATAAGCAACTCTGTTAGCCTATATGCCAATGCACATGTAGGTGTTTACAGGCATATTTTGAAGAGGATTATTTACAGGCTGAAAAAAAAAACCCTCAAGTGCATTTTTTTGAGAGGAGCTTTTTAAGCAGAAATAAACGCTTGATGTGCCTAAACACAGCATTTAGGTGCATCAAACGTTTTTAAATGTACATTTTTTCTAACGTTTTGTAGAAATATGCTTATGAATGCAAACACGCCTAAATGCATGTACGATGCGCTTTCTAGGAGCGTTGTTTATGCTGCTTTTTCTGCTAGCAGTTCTGGCATGTTTCCTGCTGTCTAATGCCCATGGACCCAAAAGCAGAACATAACATGCAAGCTTCCCCCACACGTAAGACTGCCACCAGGTCTAAGATGTGCATTTGGATGATGGGATATGGACCCCCAACCAGGCTGGTTGTGTGAAACATAACACCTCCTGCGCATGAGTGTGGTGATCCGATTTCAAAGATAATAGCACATCCATTGTAAAGCAAGAGATGTAAACACACCGCCCTTTGCTTCTCTTTCTGGACTTGAGGTGTCCCAAAAACAACTGAAAAAATACAGAGAGCGAGGGCTCCCCAGCCAGATGCATTATCTCTAAAATAATTTATTCAAAAAGAGACGTAAATTAATCTATTCATAGATGTCCAGACTAGCAAAGCATATGAAATGGTAGCAATCAGTTCACCCACTTCACTTGCTCCAGAAGATTGGGGGGGCATCACTCAAGAACCTAATGGCTTACGTGTTTTGAGGGCTGTACCCTCTTCCTGATGTTTGGCCCCGAGTGGGTGCCACCAGAGAGAGGGGAGGGAGGAGAGTGGACATAATCTTCTTGTTGCTGACCTGGAAGTGGCATGTATGTCATTACTTCCGAGTCGCTATAGACTATTCCTGGGCACGAAGGCCGGGAGAAAATGTAATGCAGTGCGATGTGCTTTGCATTACATTCAGTGGAGCACAGGGGAGATATGCAGAGTCTTTTAGATCCTGCACGTTTCATTAAAGAGTACCTGTCGCCAAATAAATCATCACATAGGGGACTTTTTATGTGATAAAAAAAAGTTACGTAAAGGAAAAACATTTTTTTTCCTTGAAAAAAAAAATTCAAGTTACACCCAAGCACATCAAATCCCCCCGCCTAAAAATAAAGTGGCCTCCCACCCCAAAATATACACATGTACAAAATTAAACACATGCGTCAGGACGCCTACGCCTGAAAACAGAGATTTGTGATACACATGTTAGCTTCACACTCCTGAATGAGAGCAATAATTCTAGCACCAGTCCACTTTCGTCACTTTGTCTCCTTCGTCACTCTAAATTGATGACCCATAGGGCACTTTAAAAGCCTCCCCTATGGAAAATATAGGGTACTGAAATTTGGCCCAATTTCACAGATGCATGCCAATCCAGTTTGGTATCTTTTTACTCAGTGCAACATCAGCTTTTATATTCCACCAACAAATTGGGTAATTTAATTGAATTTGTGTTTTTGTGCCCCTATATTAATTTTAATGTGTTTTTTACTGAAATTTTTGTGTTTCCTAGACTTTTGCAGTAATATCGTGTGACATAAAAAATTTGGAGCTACCACTACTTTATTCTCTAGGGCAAGGGTAGGCAACCCTAAAGAGATCTACCTGAACAACATGGGAGAAGTAAAGGATCACCAGGAACAGTGTCACCTCCCACCTGATTTAAAATTTCGAATTGCCATACTACCACGTCGCAGTTGCATGCATTGCATGGCAATCATGGGTTTAAATCAGGTGGTGAGGAGGCAACATATCGCCTCCTCACCACCTGTCAAACACGCTCTGATCGCTTTTCAGAGGAGCAGCAGTGCCTGCTGCACTTGCGAATGAGCCCTTAGTTGCATTCGGCAGTGGCACCCTTAGGGCTCGTTAACACCTAAAGCTGGGGGGAGGGGGGGTTGTAAAACCCTGCGGTTGAGTTGTGGTTTTACCACCCCCAGTTCCTACCCCCCTTTTGTTGCTGAGGCAGCAGCAAAAGGTGTACACATGCTGTAGCAGGAATTAAGCCCCCTGTTGCTTATGGTGGGTTGTAACATCTGCTATTTAGGACCTATTAAAGTAAATAGGGCCACTCGGCAAGCGCCCCACAACTGCATGCTTCTATGGGGTCCAAGTGATTAAAGCAGATGGTGAGAAAGCAACACAACGCTGCATGCTTTACCCCCTTGTTTGCTGTACTGCACAAGGTTTCAGGGCACTTGCAGAGTGGCCTCATTTACTTGAATGGGTTATGATTGGCAGATGCTGCACCCACCAAACATGACAGGGCGTATAACTCCTGCTGCGGCTTCAACGTGCACACCCCTGGCCACTGCAGCTAAAGGGGGTGTGGTTGGGGGGGGGGTTTTACCATCCCCCAAACTGCAAATGTAAATGAACTCTTAACTGTTCTGAGCCCCCCATTAGGCTGTTTTCACAATGATGAGCTGCAGTTTACCTGCACTTCAGGTGAATTGCTGTGCATCTACAACTTTCCTGGGTTAGCTGGGCTTTGCCATAGACTTCTTTTATATCCTGCAGGTGTGGTGAACTTTCTGAAAGTGCACCAAAATTCCTGCATTTATTAGTTTTGGTGTGCTTTCAGAAAGTGCACCAAACCCACAGGATATAATAGAAGTCTATGGCTAAATGCAAACCCGCAGGAAAGCTGCATGTACACTGCACTGCACCCACGGTGTGGGTAAATCGCAGCACATCATTGTGAAAGCTGCCCTAAACTATAATGCCCGGTGTATTGCTTCACACTGACCTGAAGATCTCTTTCTTGCTGCTAGCACCACTCTGGAGACCACTAGCTGGGATAAGAGGAGGATGACAGTTGGTATCACTCTGCATGGGACAGGAGCCAGCACTACAGAAGAGGCATCGGCTTATGCATCTCTTGCTCCCTACTACAGCTCCAACTTTACATGTAGTCCCTCTACAATGCACTCTGTTTAATGCTCTGGATTGGTGGGTCAGCAAGTCCAAACCACGATCGACTGGTTGCAATGCAGTAAACCCCCGCTCCATCATGGTTCAGTTTTTTCGGTCTCGGTATATTGCGTTTTTTTTTTTTTTTTTTTGTAATGTTATTTTACTATATAAATCATTAAAAATGAAATATTTGTGTGTTTTCCATAGCTCTTGCTATGTCTCTCAGTATCTTTTATGTGTTTTAAATGAGTTTCTATTGTTTTAAAAGTGTGTTTAAAGACCTTAAAATGCTTTTACACGTACATTGATAGTAAAAAAAACATGCCTATAATGCATTTTAATAGGGTTTTTCTATTTCGTGGATTTTCACTTTTCGCGGCTGGGTCCGGAACGTAACCCCCGCAATGGAGGGGGGTTTACTGTATAGAATTGTTGGTTTGTGACAGGTTTACTTTAAAGTAGACCTTTAGTGTAACTCCACTTTTGTGGAAGAAATATAGCAAATAAAAAAAATATATAGCACATACAATTGCTACTTAAGCCATATTATAATTGTAATTTAAAAACGCCTTTCCATTTTAAACCTTAAAGCTGTCATTTTCTTTAATTCCGTGAAATATGGCAATCTGGAGGCATTTTGTACACAGTTGGTGTACAGAATACCCCCAGAATTGTCATTTTCTGCTTGGGTGAAGAACTCTGCATCAAGACACAAGTCAGGGTTTAGTCATCCTCTGCAACAAAACTGTCCGGTTTTTTGCTGAGATACTCCCTAAGGATTAAACACTTCTTAAGAGAGGCAGACACTGCAACTTTCCTTATCAGAACCCTGAAAGTGCATCAGCTGATTAAAATAAAATATTTACTCCCATTCACATCACTGTGCACAATGCATCTAACAAAGAGCTATTCCTTTAGGGCAGAAACAGTTGGGAAGCCTTGCAAAGTATATTGATCACCCAGAAAGTATGGTTTTGGTTTTTTCCCCACCAAAAGTTTAGTTACTCTTTAAGCTAGCTGTTAACTTCAGGTTCCCTGTTATCTCTGTTATAAAACCCAAATAAAGCACAGAAACACTCCTGGGTTCCACCAGTCTGTTTTTCATTTCCCTCTTCTTTGCTGCATTTTTTTGTGAGAGAGATGCACAAATTGGCTGCCTTTGCCTCACACAGATCTTTTTTTGCAACAAAGGTAGCAGCTTGGAGATGAAGATCAAAAGTCAATATTTGAAGTACAACTTAATTCTGCTAATGTTGCATCTAACTGCTTGTACATTTGCGCATTTTTATGTGTTAAATTGGGGTTTTTTGAATTTTTACAGTTTTTTTTTTTTTATATAGTATCTTTGCTAACTTACATGTGTGTTTTCTAGGAGATATTTTGTTGATCTGAAGACCCTAAAGGAGCATTTTAAAACTAAAGTCCACAAAAGAAGGTAATGAGAATCTTAATGTATTAGTGATTGTAGTCTTTTATCTTTTTTTTTTTTTTTCATAAGAACTTACCAGAGCCTCTGGATAACCTGATAACAGGCGTCTGAAGTCAGTCAAGGTTGTCCGCCTTCCTTTCTATAAACTAAGAAATGTTAAACCAGGACCTTGAAATTTTCCTTCTTCCTGTGGGCAGGAACATCAATTCATAGTTTTGCAAATTTTTGAATTAAAGAAGAGCTTTATGCTTCAGCCAAGACAGTGAGGGGAAAAGTGGTGAGCTTAGTGGACATAGTCAAGACTTAAAGAGGAAGTAAAGCTTACTCTGTAACTTGTACCTGCATGCGCGGGAGTGACGTCATCGCAGCTCCGGCCAATCAGATGGCCGGAAGACGTGAACCCGGAATGTCAGCCGTGTGCAGGCACCACTGGAGGGGCTTCGTTCTAAGGTAAGTATTTTATAATGAACTAGTATGCGATGCATACTAGCTCATTACGCCTTTGTCTTCTCCGGATTTATTTTTTTTTTATTTATTTTTTTTGGCAGTTTACAATCTCTTTAACGTTACTGTGACACACTAATGACTTTTTTAGCATTCTTATGGCAAGTTCCATGCCGGAATAGCTGTATGGAGGTGTGTACATGAATAAGGTCCTGTCGGCCACTTCTAAAAGCATGATCATACATGAGACTTGAGCTTGGCAGATATTTTACTGCTGGTATCCAGAAAAGATAAGAGAAACTTGCCTATAGAATAACCTTCCGACATCTGCATAAATATGACAAGTAAAAATTTAGAGTAATTCCATTTAACTTTTGGGGTTATTTTTGGCTTCTGCATTTACTTTCCAAACTGTCTTTTTTTTTAAAACCTGCAATAGCAGATCAATTTCAGAGGGATCAAATCTACATAAAAAGCCACTGGAGTCTGTGTGCACGTGACATTGTACAATTGAGAGGTCTAGTAAGCTGGAATCAAACTACAACATTTAAAGCTCAGCTCCAACCAAAATGTATTTCATTTTGGATAGAGCAGGGAAAGGTTAGATACCATGTATAAGATAGTTATTGATCTTTGTATCCCTGTTGGGTATTTTGTCCCCCTCTCTCCCCCCCCCCCCCACTTGTCAAGGCAGGATAAGAAGTGATGGGATGTCCCTCCCACAGGGATTCAGACAAACAAATCCACTTTTTTAGTAGCATGAGGAAGAATTGGACATTTTTTTTTTTTTAACTGTTCATGTCCACCTGTTCAGTTGACAATCAATTTGCCCATTTTTAGTACAGGCATCACTGGGACAAGAATGGAGGGAAGCTTTCCCCAATGGGAGTCACAATAAGAGGAAATATCCTGACCAAGCTCCTAATGCTTCCCTACATTAGTGTGAGCAGCATGTCTGCAGTAGGAAATTTAATACATAGATGAACAAGATTTAGAGGCTCATTGAGCCCTCTATGAATCTACAGCTTTCTCCCTATACTGACTGTGCTGCCTAATTGTGGAGTTTAGTTCCCAGAAAGCGGTTTACTAACTTGATTTGTTAGGTCTGAAGTTATTTAAATGAATATTAGTTAAAGGCTAAGTTTACCTTTGTAACAAATGCCAGCCCCTGCCTCCCCTCCTGATCACCCCCACCCTGTGACAGCAAGTGGGGGGACAATTTAAAAACCGCACAGCCATGCAGGTCTCCGCCCTTCATTCACAGAACTCTTTGAATGGATGAACTACAAGTACTATCAGCTGCTGTCGCCATCGGGTTGTAGTTACCAACGAACTGCGAGGGCACTGGTGAGCACTGTCATAGTTTAAAGATTCTTCCTGCAATTCAGCACCTGCTGGCCCGTATCAGAGGTACAGGCAGACAGTGTACTGAAGTTCTGCAGGATCCTGGCATTGCACCCGCGATCTGTTGGTTGCAGTTCTTTAGAGGCTCCAGTGTAAAAAAAAATTATAAATGAAAATTTGTTTTACCTGCAAAAAATGTGAATTTTATTGTTTTATTTTATTTTTTTATACAAGATGCACTTATCCTTTTTAGCGGCCATTCACACTGGTGCGACACGACTTGCTGGGGCGACCTGTGAAGTCAATGCAAGTCGCCTCCAGGTCGCCCCAAAGTAGTACAGGACCCTTTTTCTAAGTCGGAGCCACTTTTAGAAAGGGTCCTGTACTATTCAATGGCGGGCGACCCACCAAGTCGCCTGACAAGTCGCGCTAGTGTGAATGGGGTCTAAAGTATAAAATGTTTTGAGTAAGTATTTATTTTGTTGTGTTTAATGAAGCCAGTGGCTTCTTGGTTTTTTAAACATTCACATTTTCAGCATACAGAGACTTGTGAGAGCATGTTCAGATGACTGCATTCTAAAATGGGAGGTGTACTGAGATGTGGGCATGGCTGATACAAGATAAGGTCTCACTGTGGATGTGAAATTTCCATTTCAGGCTGAAGCAACTGAGAGACGAGCCTTATACTCAGGAGGAAGCAGAAAGAGCAGCCGGCATGGGCTCATACAGACCACCAAAACAAATTCCAGTCCAAACACAGGAGGTAGCAATGGAATGATTACTCTCTTAGTACCTTTCTTTGGAATTGCATAGATCCAGTGGACACTGAGGTCTTAAAGAGAATGACTTGCCTTCTGTCTGCTGGTCAGAAAACATCCAGTTATGGAACTTGCAGTTGCTAACTGTAATGCCCTTTTGATGTGTGCATATTACATGTCTAGCCAGGACACTTTTGTTGCCCTTGAGAAAGGCTGAGCTAGTAAATATTTCTCATTAAATCTGTGTTTATGGTAACAAATTGTACATTTTGTCTGTGTCCCGAGACAAGCATGTAGAAAAGGAAATCAAAAATCCTTCTCTAAATAATTTTTTTCTAGGCCAGTGACTCAAAAGGCTCAATTCACAACAGCTAACACAGTAACCTAAGGACATCTATTTAAACAAAAAAAATGTGTGTATGTATATATAATATATATATTATAAATACACACACACACACACACATTTTTTTTTTTTTTTTTTGCTGGTCATTTAAACTGAGCACATTGAGATTTGAAAATTAGAGTCACATGACTACAGTAAAGATCTTGTCTTTGTGTAAAATGCTGCGTCTAAAGTATTAAAGCTAAGCCATTCAATTTTTCTTTTTGATTTTTTTTTTTTTGATTTTTTTTTTAAAGATGATAAAACGTCATAGCCTTAATAATGCCCTTGGTAAAGGTTTCCCTTAATTTTATTGCCTAAAGTAAAATTTGTGTGTATCACTCCACAGAATTTGGTAATTTGTGATACCTGTAAAGAGTCTGCCAAATTGTTGTACAAACTAGACAGTACATTTATGTAAAGAGAATATAACTGTCATAACTGTAAATAAATGACAAGTAAAGCCATATTCAAACTGCTTGTGTTATTTGCCTAGTACGTGACATTGCGGCTTTGTGTATCCAGATTCTTCAGTTAGTCTGCAAGTCACAACACTGCTGTCAGCTGTGGATATCTTGTGTTCATGTTATATAACAAAATGACCTATCCTTTGTATGCTTGGAAATGAATATGCAGCTTGCTCAGGCATCCATAAACACGTCCGCTTGTCAGTCTCAATTAAGCCTCTTCTCTTATCTTGCACGGATGCACAAATATCGCTGTAGTGTTTAACCTCAACACTGCCGTTCACACTGAAGTTAGGAACTGAAGATAGGCTTGGAGTGTATATACGGATGGTGCACTTTCTATAGGAAAAGTTACATATCCAGGATACTGTTGTACAACTATTTATTTGATGTTAGACAAGGAAAAACAAGTGAGTGTGAACAAAACAATTATGATAGTTAATGACTAGCGATGCAAAGGAAAGATTCTTCTGAAAGCACCTGTTTATATTAAATGAATACATCATATGTTAGAGACAAATGAGAAATGTTGTGGTAAATTTGGATGAATGGTCAAACCTTTTAAATTGTGAGATAACTGAAGCTGCTCATATGACATACATTGACAACTAAGTATGAGATCATTGAATTATCTTTGTGAAGCTGGGGGGAAAGGGGGTTATGGTTATAAATATTAAACATTATTAAGAACCTAAAGTGCTTGGGTGTATTCCTATATTACAAATATTAGGTTGTCTTTTTCTCTCTAAAATGGCCATAGTAAATCATGATTCATTTAGTTGGCTATATCTATTTTTCTTCTTCTTTGCATTTTCACATACACAGTCCTTCCTTTTTTTTTTTTACAGTTATAGTAGAGTCACTTGGATAACTTGCAATATACGTACATAGATTTACCAATTGGCTGTCCGTCAAACAAGAATACATAGCTTATATCCGCACCCTAAATGTTGTATATTATTCTGAATTAAAAAAACACCAGTATGATTTTCTGCTAAATAAGACATTTGTTTGTCCTGGGCTATCAGAGATCATGCTTTGTAATCTGTAACAATAAAAGCTGTGTAAAATTTAGCTCTTATACATTCTCCGTCCTCCATATACATTCTTTTCAGCACACTTTTCTTGTGGCACTTTCTTAATCTTCCACACTAAAACTAGGAAGATATTAATCTAAATCTATTCTTTATTTACATACATTATTGACCTGTCTGCCTGGGATAACAACCAGCATTTTCCTCTCCCCATCTTGCAGTAGTCTCATCTATGTCCATGTGAACCATGAAAGCTGGACTCTTGCATCATCTGGCGGACACTGTAGTAGGATAGTCCAAGACCCATCAGGGCGAAAAGAAATGCCAGATGATTCACTAATCTGTCTTTGGGCTCTGAGGCCACTTCTCCAGATACCTGCAGCTGGAATAAATGTAATGCAGACCCGTTAAAAACCTATATTAAATTGTTTGCATATTAAAATTATTTACATAGCTCTGTGCTCAAATACTCAATAGGACAAATAGTCTTCTATAGAATGACGCACATTCCTCATTAATAATCAGCTGTAGCTGATGTAACAATAACATCCTTTTCTCAATGTAATCTCTCATTGCATGTGTTCCTGCTTATGAGAGCAAAAATTAATATTGCTTTATTAAAAATAAATGTACATATAACTGTGATACAACCAACCACGCAATCATAAGCAAGTGTACCTGCAGTAGACGGAAGTACCCAGGTGTGAGGCGTCCAAGGCGAATAATCATTGTGCATACAGCTTGATACAATGGATTTTCAGTCCAAACAGATGGAAGGATTATGTAAGCTGCAGAAGAATATATATTTTTACAAAAACAAGTATTTTTCCAAATGCATAACAAATCTGTGTCATAGGTGTATATAATCTATATATATATATATATATATAGCTAGCACAAATACAGAAGATTTCTTTAAAACTGAATCATCACTTAAGACGCCACACAATCTTTAGTTGTGCTACTTCCCTAGCCCTTCTTTTGCTTCCCATAGAGAACGCTGAAATCTAAAGCAGTTTGCTTCCCATTGCTGCAACTTGCCCACCATTTTTCTTAGCGGTTCTTTTTCCCCCTCTTTTGCTGCAGTCTTCCTGTTTAGAAACCCAAAAAAAGTATATCCCATTTTCACCTTTTTATGCGGAGCCGGGTGCCGTCTCTGATTTATGGCTACAAAAGCAAAATGACGAGATATGTAGCCTTGCACTGTTTATCTACTGCCTTTAACCTCCCATCATTATAACAAGTTCAGCATGGCCCCTCCCGAAAAGAACAGCTGTCAGAAGAGATCAGACCAATGGCTTTTAAAACACAGCCAGAGGGGAGAACAGGGACAGAAGTGAATCTGGGTAAAACGGAGCAGAGAGGATGAAGGAAAAAAGACCTTATTTACCAACATTGTTGATACTTCAGAATCCTCAGTTACAATCATCCGCGTAATATGCTTAGAAATGTGAATAGATACCACTGCACAATATTTTTTGATAATTATAAGCTATTTGAGTGAAAACCCCAGTTATGAGCTTTTGGGTACAATCATTTGTTTTATTGCCAATAACGAGCCCTTGGAAAATGAGGATGCTTCAGATAAGCAGGTCAGGTCATTTGAACTCTAATCTCACAAAGGAAACAAAGTAATTATTGTATGTAGTCCCCATGTCAGCAAAATTCTAAGCGATTATAATAAAAATACCGTAGGCAGCTGGTTGAAAAAAAAAAAAAAAATAAGCGACAAGGGTTTGCTGCCAAAATTAGCAGATTCAAGCTTCAATTGTTCCTGTCCACATTAAATATTAAAATCTAGTTGGTTGTTATTGCCAAAGAAACTCTTCTTAAATTAGACACATTTTTACCTATAATGCAGAACAGGTCTGGTTGTTTTTGAAATCTGAACCTGCATACACAACAGGTAACCAGCTATCCAATGTAACCTTTAGGTGCAACTTATACTGGCTCTGTGGATCTAGTTATATAGTGATATTAGAAGATATTATACTAGGTTCACCTGTACAGATGTTATTAAAACCAGTACATGATGGCTTTGGAAGGAATGCCAGAAAGAATACATTGTGCTTTGTGGAGAGTTGACAGATCTTTCAGATTTGATCTGTCAAGTCAACAGTGTTACCTCTAACTATGTAACATGAACTTTAACTTAAACAATACAAACTGTCCCCTTATGTAGACACTCAAGCTGCATAGCTGATACATTTTGTTCATCTGACACAGCAGATACAAAATCCTAGTGTATGTGCCCAGTATAACCCTTAGCCTCCGTTCACATTAGGTCGCGCCGACTTAGGGGGCGACCTGTGAAGTTGCGTGCAGTGCGACTTGCACGGACTTCACATGATGGAATTCAATGCAAGTCGCCTCCAGGTCGCCCTGAAGTAGTACAAGACCCTTTTTCTAAGTCGAGCGACTTGTGTCGCTCCTATTAGAACGGCTCCTGTACTACACAATGGGAGCGTGAGGACCGCGACGTGTCAGGCTGACACGTCGCGGTCCAAGTCGTACCAGTGTGAATGCGGTCTTTTAGTGATTGTAAAGTCTTGTTTAAAAAAAAATAACAAACATGTTATACTTCCCTGCTCTGTGTAGTTGGTTTTGCACAGAGTGGCCCTGATCCCCCTCTTTGTGGGTCCCTCCTCGGTGCTCCTGGCCGCTCCCTTCTGTTGAGTGCCCTCACAGCAAGCAGCTTGCTATGGGGGCAGCTGTCCATTTAGACACAGAGCTGCAATCCAACCCAGCCATCCCCTGCCCTCCCTTTCTCCTGATTGGCTGACTGACTTTGACAGCAGCAGGAGCCAATCGCGCCACGCCACTCTCAGCCAATGAGAAGGAGTCCTGGGCAGCTGAGAAGCTCCTGCAACATGACTGGATAAAGATGGGCTCAGGTAAGTATTAGGGGGGCTGCTGCACACGGAAGGTTTTTTTTTTTTTTTAATCTTAATGCATTAATATATAAAAAAAAAAAAAAAAAAAAAAACCTTGTGCCTTTACAATCCCTTTAAAGTGGAAGTTCAGCCTAAAACTAAAATCTCTAAATCTGCTTGCAGCCACAATCTAAGACTAAACTATCTAGCCCTGTAAAGCAAAAATTACTATACACACCTTTTTGTTTTTTTAAGCTGCTCCATTTCGGTCTCCAGCTCTGTGCAGGAGAGAGCTGACAATGGCTGGTAAGTGACATCACCCATAGAGTTACTATGGGGCTTCCATTGTCGGCTGCCTCTTCTGCACTCGCCTACACAGAGAAGCCACCGCTGACAACTCAATGTGGCACTGGAGTGGAGCAGCTTCAGAAAAGCTATGCATAGCGATTTTTGCTTTACAGGGCTAGATAGGTTAGTCTTAGACTGTGGCTGGAATTAGATTTAGAGATTTTAGTTTTAGTCTAAGCTTCTACTTTAACTGTTGTGCAGTGAAACCCTCTGGTTGTTATTTTGAGTGGTTATTACCACTTGCCGACCAGCCGCTGTAGTTATACTGTGGCAGGTCAGCTCTGTCACGCGAAACAACGTACCTGCACATTGTTTCAGGAAGCAAGCAGTGGGGGCACCCACTGATTGGCTAGAGGGGGAGCCAGTCAGCGGGTCCAGTGGACACAATGTCCCCCGGGCACCTGTGATTGCTCCCCATGGAGACAGAACAGCAGTCTGCCGACGTAAACACGGCAGACTGCTGTTTTGTCAATGATGAACACAGGGATCCTGTGTTCCTCCTTTGTAGGAACACAGGTCTCTGTGTTCATCCAGTAAGTAAATCTCCCACACAGTTAGAAAGCACCCCCTAGGCACACATTTAATCCTTTGATCGCCCCTGCTGTTAACCCCTTCCCTGCCAGTGTCATTAGTACAGTAACTGCATATTTTTAGCACTGATTACTATAGTAATGTCACTGGTCTCCCCCAAACGTGTCAGGTGTCCGATCTGTCTGTTGCAATGTCGCAGTCCTGCTAAAAATTACTGATCCCCGCCAGTACTAGTAAAAACATTTTAAAAAAATGACAAATCTTTCCCCTAGTTTGTAGACGTGATAAGTTTTGCGTAAACCAATCAATATACACTTATTCTGATTTTTGTTTTACCAAAAATATGTGGCAGAATACATATTGGTCTAAAATGATGAAAAAATTAGATTTTTTTTTTTTTTTTACTTCGAATGTTTTACAGCAGAAAGTAAAAAAATATTGTTCTTTTTCAGAATTGTAGCTGTTTTTTTGTTTATAACGCAAAAAATAAAAACCGCAGAGGTGATCAAATACCACCAAAAGGAAGCTCTGTTTGTGGGGAAAAAAAAGTACATGAGCTAAAGCCAAGTATAGGATTGGCCGTTTTTAGTACTAGAACCCACTTTCTGCAAATGGTAAAATCCTCTCTGCTGAATGCACTCAGCACTGTATTGATGCTGGAAATCTTTAATCATCCATTGCATGTCACTAATCTGCTACATAATCTCTAGTTACCAAGCAGTATAAACCACTGACATAATATTAAATCACTCTCATTTTCACTGGAGAAGAGAACTCGAGAAACATGGCTATATGTCCTGGTAAAGGTCTTCAGATATCCAGATTGAACCTACTGACAATACTGTTTTTGTTTTTGAAGTTAGGAGGGCTGTGGTCTCCTAAACCAGACCCACCATAATGGTTTGTTTTCGGTGCTTTCCCTTCTTTTATGCACATATATGATAACAAAAGCAAAAACTATTTCATTGCTGACCTCTCTGTTTAAATGCCAGTTGCTTACTTTTCATGCTTGATGCTTTGGTTTCAATGAATTCTGAGTTACTGACTCAAAACAAGTAAACGGATAAGCATTTCTGATACTTAAGTGCTAAATGCTTATTCTGCTCCTGTGACTCAGAAATACTGAATCCAGAGACAGTCAAGCAACAAGAATTTTTAGAACAAGACCAGCAATAAAAAAAATTACACATTTGTTTAACCAGTTCTGGACCGGAAGGATTTGCCCTCTTAATGACCAGGCCATTTGTTGCGATGCGGCACTGCGTTACTTTAACGGAAAATTGTGCGGTCGTGTGACACTGTATCGAAATAAAATTAATGTCCTTTTCTTTCCCACAAACAGAGCTTTCTTTTGGTGGTATTTGATCACCTCTGCCATTTTTATTTTTTGCGCTATAAACAAAAAAAGACCGACAATCTGAAAAAACAAAAAAACAATATTTTTCACATTCTGTTATATAACATCCCCCCAAAAAATAAGTTAAAAATCAAAATTTTTCATCCTCTTAGACCAATTTGTATTCTGCTACATATTTTTGGCAAAAAAAAAATCGATGTAAGCGTATTTTGATTGGTTTGCGCAAAAGTTTTCACGTCTACAAACTAAGGGAAAGATTTGTCATTTTTATTTTAGTTATTTTTCTTTTTTTGTTTACAAAAGATTTTATTAGAAAGTCAGTACAAAAAAAAAATTAACTTTTACACAGGTCAACAATGTAACATCGAATATATATATAAAAATATATTGCATAGAAAAATACTCTGAAAACATAGCAAGTGTGCAACAAACGTTGGTCATAGTATAGCAGAATATCAAGTAGTCAAATACACATGAGGGGTCAGAACTGTCAAGTTAGACATAACATATAGATTAAGAAGTACTAACTGGTCCAACATAATTGTCCCAAGAGTCCCATTTAGTATGGAATGTCATCATGGAGCTATGAAGGGAATGAAAGATTTTTTTCTGTCAATTTGATGCATTCCATCCTGGAGAGCACCTGAGACCATAATAGAGTATCTGATTTCCAATTACAAGCTATCATCCATTGAATGGAACACATCAAAGTATGAATCAGATTGGATGTAGACTTCGGGACACCAGGGACTTTTACAAAAAGCAAGCATGTCTTAGGGGAGAGAGAAACCTCTGTCCCAGCCAATCTGGTCACCAGTCTCTGTGCCTGATCCCATATGGGTCGCAAACATTTGCAGCTCCAAAAAATATGTAGTAAATTACCTTCTTCTGGACAGCCCCTGAAACAGAGGGGAGAGACTGAATCGTAGAAGGAGTGAATCAAGGAGGGAGTCAAATACCATCTTGTAACTACTTTTAGGGGTGTCTCCCTGCATGCACTAGAACGTGAACATTTACGCATGTTTGAAATCATGTGTTGCCACTCTGGAATGGAGAAACTACAGCCTAGGTCTTGTTCCCATCTAGTCATATACTTATGTTTATCTGGGAGGGTACTAGTAACAATATGAGAGTAAAGGCTAGATATAAGCCCACGATCCCTAGGTGAGGCGGAGCAAATGTTTTCGAAAATGGTAAATGGAGGGTTTAGTGTGAGGAGGTCCTGTGATTGAAAAAATGCCCTCACAATGGGATAGGGTACCTTTCAGAGCTGGGAAGACCGTATAAATCTACCAGTTGTTCAAATGTACAAAAAATATTGCCTATTGAGAGCTTTTTGAGGTTCACCAGGCCTCTGGTTATCCAAGGGGATAAGTCCTCTCTGCTTAGAGGGAGCAAACCGGAGTCAAAGTTTCCCAAAAAGGATGTTAGCGGAGAGACTCGCGACAACAGACCCAGGGGGGTTTTAAATTTTTGCCACAGCCTTTATAAATGAACAACTATTTTGTTCGCAATTGCGTTATAACTAGACGGCTGTGCACCATTCCAGAGACCCGCCGAGAGAAAGTTCGGAAAAACTGTGGCCTGTTCGAACGAAAGCCAGGGAATGCTCTCGCGGTCTGCATTCCATTGAGCCATTTGAATGGGTTTGGCAGAGAGATAATAGGACCATACATCTGGAATGCCCAGGCCACCCTGGGATTGGGGGGCATAAAGTATATGACTGTTATATCTGGATCTCTTACCGTTCCATATGAATTTAGAAATCTCCCGCTGAAAAGAGCTGATATGAGATTTAGGGACATTAACGGGGAGGGCCCTAAAGAAGAACAAGACCTTAGGTAAGATAATCATCTTTATGGCTGTAACTCTGCCCAGAAACGAGATGTGGTACGAAGACCACGTCTTCAATAACAAACTTAATTTTTTAAATACTGGAGGGAAGTTGGATATAAACAGTGATTCATAATGGGGAGTAATCTGGACCCCTAAGTAGCGAAAAGATCTCAAACACCAGGTGAAAGAGAAACTCTCTCTGATGGAGGTTTGCATCCAATTAGGCAGATTAATCGGCATAATGGAGCATTTGGAAAGGTTTACCCCTAAGCCCGACATGGATCGATATCTCTTAGTTATTTTTCTACTAGTAATGGCAGCGATCTGCGATTTTTAGCAGGACTGCGACATTGCGGTGGACAGATCCGTCCCCTAACTGACATTTTTTGACACTTTTGGGGGGACCAGTGACATTACTACAGTAATCAGTGCTAAAAATATGCACTGTTACTGTAATAATGACACTGGCAGGGAAGGGGTTAACACAGTGGTGATCAAAGGGTTAAGTGTGAGCCTAACTGTATGGGGGGTGGGCTTGTGAAATGACCATAGAGACCTGTGATCCTATATAGAAGGATCACAGGTGCTCTGTGATCATTTCGGAGAGAAGAACGGTCAGCTGTGTTTTACAACAGCTGACCGTCCTTCTCTCTTAGCGGGAAGTGATCGCGGGTGCCCGGCGGCAATCGCGGCCACTGGTCCTGTGGATCGGCATCCCCGCTGCCTAGCTCACCTGCCCCTTAGCACCACTCGTGTGACCGACATAGCCCTACATTGTTTCGCGCAGCCGAGCCAGCCTGCGGCAGTAAAACTGCGGCAAGTGGTTAAAAGTTATTGGGAGTCAGTGACCCATGAATTGCGAACTTGCCCCTGCCTAATAGTTGTGTTTTTGTTGATAAGGAGGAAAGGCCATGGACAGCTCAGTGTATTAAAGTGGTTCTTCTAAAGGCAGAAGGTTTTTGTACCTTAATGCCTTTTGGGTGCCTTTTACTTGAGCCCCATCTCGATCCAGTGATGTGCAGGAGAGTAGCATCTCTCCTTGGTCTCTTTCTCCTCATTGGCTCACACAGCATTGGGAGCCATTGGCTCCCCCTGCTGTCAATCACAGCCAGTGAACCAATAAAGACAGAGCAGGGGCGGGGCTGAGCCACACTCTGTGTGTGAATGGACAATGTCGTCTCACAGAAGTGCGGCTCGGGAGCGAGCCAGCTTGAGTGCCACCATAGCAAGAAGCTTGCTATTGAGGGCACTCAGCAGGGGATAGGAGCCAGGACCACGGAAGAGAGGGGAGACCCAAAAAAAGAGGGTCTAGGCTGCTCTGTGCAAAACCATTACACGGAGCAGGTAAGTATAACATGTTTATTTAAAAAAAGACAACCTTTAGAATCACTTTAAGGTTTCCACATTTAAAAGGCATGGTCGGCCTATAAAGAATGCTTCTTACCACACACAGGAAAGAAGGAGTTATTTGGCCGCTTAGACATAAACAGTGTTTAGTGGCGAACTGCCTAAAAGTAAAACCAAAATGTTAAACTATTAGCTCTGTCCTTTTCCACCCCAACTTTGGTATCTTCAGTACATCTAAGGACATAATAGTAGAACTCACATTGCCTCATTTTCATAGCTATGGTGTGCTTTAATACCAATTCTGTATAAATAGATTTTCTAGGTGTCAGGTTGAATAATTTTGCACAGATGCCCTTTTGTGTGCATTGACTATAATGCATTGCCTGTTGATCAATCACCCTAAAAAAATCTACAGACAGCACATAATAATTGTAACGGATCAACCAGCACCCGGACTGGGTACCTCAGTTGACGGATGCTCCTAGTGCTTCCCAAGGGCTCCAAGTACTCCACCAAACACCGTAACCACTTCAGACCCCACAAACCGCCGCAGCTTGGTTAGGGTCTCGCCATCTCCTACCCACCCTGGACCTACAACAAGGCTCCAGGTTCCCGTGGGTGACCCTCTCTTTCCCCAGAGAGTAAAGCAGGTACACGCTCTTACAAGAGCTTAGTGATTATCCAAGGGAGTATGGAAGAACATAGCAATCCTTTGTAGCATATTCCCCCAATAAGAGACTGAACTCTAGATTAAGGCTGAACTAGAACTCTTTATTGAACAAGAAACATACTTTTATACAGTTTTCCCCCACAAGGTTACCGCCCAGATGGACCTTGTAGAGAACTGGATGTGACATTCACAATCCAATAGAAACAGGGTTTTACACTCAGTTATTCCCATACAGTGTACACAATCCCTCCCCCCTAACCTAAGCTAATTATCTAGCCATCTGGTCAGAACAATGTGAGGTCATTAACATTAGACAATGGGACGCCACAATCCCCATTCCCTCCCAATACACAAACAATAGGACAAGGCTGCCAGTGACAGTCTGTGTGTCTCTCACATTGAAGCTGGAATACACATTATCCCAATCCACAAACAATAGGGAAAACCTGTCTGACATTGAGGGATATGTAATACACACATTATTTAGGAATTACAGATTTCATGGCAATGGGAATAAATCTTTATATTCCTATATGGAGATATTGCTGACAAATATGACTTTCCCATCTGAAGCAATTCAAACCATTAATTATCTGTTTTTCACTCATAGTGACTATTAGTACCGTCACAATAATCAATGTAGCTAAGGGCCCTTTTCCAGGGGCGATTTGATCAGGTTCACCTGTCATTCACCTGTCATTCTGATCATGCAATCCTATGGACCGACTTGTGTAAATGGACTTGTGTCAGTGTACACTCGCCAACCTCTGGGCCCAATCAGGACCGCTCAAAAAAATAATTGAGAACTGAGTCCTCTTCCATTTGGGTGGACCGGATCTGAGGCAGCCAGTTGTAAATAGACAGCTGAGTCCGTTTACTCCCGGCTGCCCATAGACCAGAGCAGGATCTGTTCGTGTCCACTCTACAAAAACTGAGCGAACAGGGACCTGTCATCTGCCCCACTCTTCTCTGATTAGCAGGAGATCAGCTCACAGGTCCCCTGCTGATCAGAACGTAAGGCACCTGTGTGAAAGGGCACCTCTGCAGTACTATTTAATCTGCCAGCCAGAGTTCAAGCCTAAACAGGGTTGGAACGCAACAGGCACTGGAAAATGAGGTAAGGACTGATCTGAGGGCTTGCTACTGCGAGCTAAGTCATGCTCATTAAAGTGTTACTAAACCCAGGATCCTGCATTCACTATATCTGGTCTCCCACAGTACACAGAACATGGAAATGCAATTATTTTAATAAATATATACTGCTAAATAGCTTTTCTCATCAGCAGTGTATAACAGTCTTGTAAATTCATTGAGTGTCTGGTTAAAGCTTGTAGGAGGAGTTTTCATTCTACTCTGACTGTCCTATGAGCCTGCAGGACCCCTGACCATGAGCAATGATTAAGCACATGGTGTGAAACGCGTCTGCTGACCCAGTGTTGTCCTGTATGTCAGGTGTTGGACCCATGATTTTGCAATAAAACTTTCGTTTTCCTGTTGCTGGAGGTGTTGCTTTCTTTTCTACTACATGGACCCCTGACCATGGACAGTGCTGATCACATGCACCCCCCCCCCCCCTACTACATGGACCCCTGACCATGGACAGTGCTGATCACATGCATCCCCCCCCCCAAATAAAAACTCCCTAGCAATACACAGCAAACTGAGCATGTGCAGAGTGCCCCCAAGACTCTGTTCTAACAAAAGGTGGTTAGTGGACAGTGGGAGAAGGGGAGGATCACAGAAGACAGGATCAAACCACATTTTTACACAATGCTGAGGATTAATCCCTTAGGTTTCACAGTGAGTATAACATGCATGCTTTACTGCATATACAGACTGATTTTACTGTTGTGGGTTTAGTAACACTTTAAGGCAGACAGGAAAGGTAAATGTAGAGCTTGTCTGGCTTCCTTCTATCTGCATGATAGCTTAGCTTAGTTCATCTTTATCCAGAACACACTCACTTTAAAATATTATAAACCAAGCACCTTTTGGGGCCTGCAAATACTTAAAGCGGTTGTAAACCCAAAATGTAAAAAAAAAAAAAAAACACCTGCAAGACAAAGGCATAATGAGCTAGTATGCATCGCGCTGTGATTGGCCGGAGCCGCGATGACGTCACTCCCGCGCAGCAAAACTGAAGGTCCCCCCGGACCTTCAGAGCGCATGCGCCGCTCGCGTGAGCGGCTGCATGCACTGCAAATATCTCCTAAACCGTGCCGGTTTAGGAGATATTAATTGTACCTACAGGTAAGCCTTATTATAGGCTTACCTGTAGGTAAAAGTGTAAAAAAGTGGGATACTACCGCTTTAAATATCTTTCCTTTAGCACAATAGAGGTAAAAAATCCCATGCTTCTCCAAAATCCAAATAATGATATCTCCATGCAATGGCAAGGGCCGGCTTAGTACTGGCCACCTCTCTATCCCCCAAAACATATTTTCCTTTACTGGTAAGTACATTTAGGAATATTATAATGTGTGGCTCCTAAGTGAAGGCAGAGGTCATATTCCAGTATCCCAAAACTTAACTCATTGGCCACAACTTTTTCAACAAAATGTGGCTAGCAAGAAAACCCAGAAGAAACCCCAAGCATACAGTACCCGAAAGTGGGAACAGAACCACAGGTCCATGCACTGGAGGAACATCATACTTTCCCATTACATATAGTTGTTTTGAGTTTTACCTTTAGTTCAGATCTACTTTTGAAGTGTTCTAATCAGGAGGTATAGAGAGTTATATAAAGTTCTGTGGGAGTGATGTAGCCAATAGATAATGTAGAAGATACCTTTAAGGAAACTGGTAAAACTTGACTTGTGTTTAGGAATTTCCCTTAAGGTATTCCCAGCCCTGACCATAAATATTAATGAGATATGAAGCAAAGGTGTTAATTTATGTAGACATTCATGTCCAACGGCATGTCAGGAGTAATCATATAGTGCTTAGAGGGGAAGGTATACATGTGACTTTAACCCAAATAGACAAAACACGACATCTAACATTAGATAGTAATGATTTTTTTTAGATTTCATGCATGTTCATAAAAGCAAATATTGATATGGAATTTTAATGAATAAGGTATTTTTAGCTACACACTGGCAGGCTTAGTTATTAAGCAGTGCAAACAGCAATGATGATGTTTAATATATGGTAACTTTTAGTAAGCAATAAACTTTTTCTTTGCATTGACTACATCAATGAAAGATACATTCTGGTTGATTGCTGTGGGTAATTGCAGTTTGCATTAAGGTAAGAAACCTTCTGACTTTACAATTCCTATAATGCATTATCTGCATTAAGGTAAAAAAAATCTGTGTTCATCCCAACCCTCCTACCCCATAAATACAAGTACCCCCTCGTACTTACCGGAGTTTGATCTCGATCCAGCACTGTGACTAAGAGGAGCTATCCTTTCTCTCTCTCTCTCTCCTTACTGGACATAGAGGCAGCAATGGGAGCCATCAGCTGCAGTCAATTACAGAAAAGGGGGAGGCGGGGCCAAGCCACACTATGTGTGTCAATGGCCACACAGTGCCCAGTTGGGATCGTGCCTGCATGAGTGCCTCCATATCATAGCAGCTTGCTATGGGGGCACTATTAAGGGGGGGAAGGAGCCAGGAGTGGTGGTAGGGGATCCCAGAATAGGAGGATCAGGGCTGCTCTGTATAAAACCATTGCACAGAGAAGGTAAGTATGACATGTTTGTTGTTGAAAAATGTCCTTTACAATCACATGAAGTTTGGCAGATCACTAAAAGTTCTTAACGTCTAATGAACCAGCTAATCATAGTGATGAGCCAAAAGGAAGTTGTGGGAGGCAATCTTCAACAATATCAGGAAGTTCTGAAGCTTTTTTTTCCAATTAGACCAGCTCAGAATTCGGACATAGTTGTAGGGCTGGTTTGGGTATGTGTAGGCACCTCTAGGTTAGTAAAGCCCCCTTTGTGTTTTTTATCTACAGGTAAGCGTACTGTATAATAAGGCTTACCTATAAGTAAAATGAATATCTCCCAAACGTGCACCGTTCAGGAGATATTCACCCTGAATCAGGGCCAGATTAACATAGGGGCTATTGGAGCTGCAGCTCCAGGCCCCTACCTTAATATAGGCCCCGGGTTGGCCATATTCACTGTTACCGCTCTTCTGTCACTTGTAAACACAGAAGTCTGGCTTCTATGCTCGCTTCCCCAGGCAGCTCCCTCAGAACCTCCCCACACAGCACGAAGGCCGGACAAGGAGGGACAGTTGCCGATGCATGGATGTGTTTATGGTGCATGCCAAGGCACGGCCCTTAAGGCCCTTCAAAATCCTCAGCACCAAGCCCATGATGCTCTTAATCCGGCCCTGCCCTGAATGCAGCCAGTGATGTCACAGGCACATGCGTTGTGAAGGTCCGGCACCAAGCTTTGTTTAGGAACTGAGGGCTGTGACGTCATCATGGCATCAGCCACTCAGCCCTGGAGCTCCCATAAGGAAGACTAGGGGAAGATGTCAGGCCTCTCAGCAGTGACAGCGCTTGGCTGGAGGGTTTCATTCTAAAATAGGTGTTTCATAATGTGCTAGTATGCTATACATAAACACATACAGATTTTTTTTTTTTAAATACTGTTGTGGTTTACTACCACTTTAACCGGTTGCCGACCGCCGCACGACTATATACTGCGGCGGTCAGCCCCGGCCAGGCAGAGTGACGTATCGGTACGTCACTCGCCTGTCACTGACTTGCGAGCCTATCGCGGGCGGGCGCGCGCCCGCCGAGGCGCGCGCCCGCCGCGGCTCGTTCACAGGCAAGTCAGTGCGTGTGACCGGCGGACTCGATGTCCGCCAGTCACACTGCGATCGCTCCTGTGAAGGGAGAAAGACAGAGCAGCTTGTGTAAACAAGCTGCCTGTCAGTTCTCCCTGTGTAAAAGTAAAGATCTGACCGTTCTACTATGTAGAACGGTTGATCTTTGCTTTTACACCAATAGGAATGTCCCTACACAGTAGAAAGCACGCCCCTAGGACACACTTAACCCCTCCCTTCCCAATAAAGTTAACCCCTTCCCTGCCAGTGTCATTTTTGCAGTAACAGTGCATATGTATAGCACTGATTACTGCAGTAATGTCACTGGTAACCCCAAAAGTGTCAAAAATGTCAGTCAAGGGTCCGATCTGTCCGCCGCAATGTCGCAGTACCGAAAAAAAAAATCGCAGATCGCCGCCATTACGCGTTAAAAAAAAAAACACCAAAAATGACAAAAATCTTTCTCTTTGTTAGTAAACGCGATAACTTTTGCGCAAACCAATCAAAATACGCTTTTTGCGATTTTTTTTACCAAACATAGGTAGCATAAAACAAATTGGCCGAAAAATGTTAAAAAATTTTGATTTTTACTTTTTTTTTTTTGGGGAATTTCATATAAAAAAATGTGAAAAATATTGTTATTTTTGCAAAATTTACGCTCTTTTTTTGTTTATAGCGCGTGATCAAAAAATCGCACAGGTGATCAAATACCACCAAAAGAAAGCTCTGTTTGTGGGAAAAAAAGGACGTCAAATTTGTTTAGGTACAGCGTCGCACGACCGCGCAATTGTCCGTTAAAGTCACGCAGTAAAAAATCGCAAAAAAACCCCTGGTCCTTTAGCAGCCAAATCCTCCGGGGCTTAAGTGGTTAAAACAGTGTTAAACTAAAAACCAAAAATGTAATTTATTGCAGCTTACCAATCATCAGATGTGGTGGCTGCATTCGTTTTCCTTTTTTTTTAGGCTTTTTTTCTCTCTGTTTTTTCCTGGTGATTTGGCCAGTAGCACACCTCCTGTTTTAGGATGTCTGCACTCTGGATAAAGAAGCAACAGAGAAACCTTTGGACATCAACATTGTTAGTCTGGAGGGAGGGGAGTGTTAGATGTACTAGCAGATTTAGATACACTAACAAACTCCACTAATGTCAAGCTTCAGCTAACAATTTTGAAGCAGTTACAGCAATAGTTTTCCCTTTTGGGATAAAGATTTTACATAAATCAATAAAAGCTGACCATTGTAAGCACCCCTGTTAGTGGTAAACAGTTATTCTTAACTCGCTACCTGCTACATCTTCGGGACAGCTTGTTCTTTTGAAATAGTGTGAAATGTGCAGAAACTGCGCTATTTCCAGTGTATCTCTAGCTGCTCGTACTACAATGGACATGTCATTGCAATAGACAGATAATTAAAAAAAAAAAAAGTGCAGCGCTAAATCAAATTGCAAAATAAATATCCCATAATAAGCTGAAGAAAAAATGTATATAACAATAATAATAAAATGCAAGTGCAGTACAAGGGAATAAAGTCCGCAGTATAGAAAACATATTTCCTGACAGACTCCATGGCAGCACACGTATGGGTAGGCTCCGCCTCCTCTCCTACCCTATAGGACCCCACTCCCATAAATTTTTGCTCCAAGCCAGGAGCCGTGTTCCTTTTTTGTCCTCCTTCCGCAAGAGAAGTCTTACCTTATAGGATGCGTTTTCTTACATACCTGGTGGCGTGTGGCTTTACTGGATGATGCCTTTCTACCTTAGTCCAGCAATCTCAGTACTACTGGGTGGACCCGAGCAATTTGAAATGATGCCGGAAGATGCCATAAATCCTGAATGAGAGGTGGGCTGCATCGCTTGGCCAAACGTCCTTGCTACTAGCGGGAGGCCCTTATGCCCTGACGCACACGCTAGTCTCCGGTTGAGGAGCGTTCCAGGTCCTTCTGTCGGTATTGGTGGTAATGTATTGCTTACTTTTATATTTTACATTGTTTTGCTTCCTGGTTAGTATGGCGGCTGGAGCGCTCCTGCGTTCCAGGCCGTCGCTCTCGGCTCCTCCCCTGCCTCCTGATTCCCAGTTGGGCGAGGCTTGGTTCCTAAGTGGTCTGCGCATGTGCGCACGCCACTTCCGGTCCTCCATGACGCGGTGGCGTCGGGGGGGGCGTGGCTTTACGGCTCCCGGGAAATTTAAACAGCTGATGGAGCTGTCATTCTTGGGATGTCTGTGGGCTTTTGCGGCGGCCTCCCCACGCTGTGTCTCTGCCTGTGTTTGGTAAGTCCTGTGCTGGGTCAGTCCTGCTTGAATGGGGGAGGGGAAAGGCGGCTATGGGAAGGTAAGATTGAGTTCTTACATCCTTCCTATTGCAGGTTATCTCGCTGTGATTTGCAATGGATGCCTTACCGCCCCCCGGTGGCCAGTCCCTGCGCAACAGGTGAGCTTTAGCTTTTAACTCTCGCTTGTCTGCCAGCTGGCTTACTGTAGCCTGAGCTTTTCTTTCCTTTGTTTTCAGCCCTTTTAGGTCTGACCAACGTCCTGCATCGGGATCAAAGGATAGATCACCTTCAGGCCATCACCATGCATCATCCAAATCCAGGCACCATAGATCCAGGTCTAGGTCTAGGCGCCATGATGATTGTCCAAGCCGGTCTTCCCGACATGCTGACCGCCCCGCACACAAATCGTGCTGGGGTTGTAGGGCCGTAGTCCCTGAGGATAGATCCTTGTGTGATGCCTGCTATTCTCGGGCAATCAAGGAAAAACAAGTCCCAGATCCACCAGTGGAAACCCTGGTCAGGCGGATCGTGCAAGAATCCTTAAGGGATTGGGATCCCAACCGGCTGTCTGGTCATACAACTGATACTCCAGTTCTCCCTCAGAGGGAAGACGTAGAGCCAGGCACTTCCCAGCCTAGTCGCTTCTCGGATTCCTCTGAAAGTGAGGATGACCTAGAAGACCAAAGTTCAGGTTTTGATTTTGCCATGATCTCTCCGCTAGTGAGAGCGGTAAAAGAGGCGTTAAAGTGGGAAGAGCCAGCAGACTCCCCAGCAAAACAGAAGAAATACTTTAAACATCTCAAGAAAGAACGGGATCATTTCCCTTTTCTGAGTGAGCTGGGGGAAATCATTACAGACGAATGGCATGGAGTTGAAAGAAAGAATTCCTTATCGTCCAAATTTTCCAGGTTATATCCTTTTAAAATCGACAAAGTGAAGCATCTTGATTCTGCACCTACAATAGACGCAGCCTTGATGAGGCTAGTCAAACACGTTACCCTACCTTTGGAAGATTCCGTCTCATTTAAAGATGGTCTGGATAGACGAATTGATACGGATCTCAAAAAGATCTATCTGTTAGCTGGTATGACCTGCAAGCCAGCCCTAGCCCTTGCAGCCACATCCAAAGCTATGGAGGCTTGGGTAGATAACGTGGAGACCACACTGCAAGGTGTCTCAGAGGAAGCAGCCAGAAGCTCGGCTGTGTATGAACTAAGGTTGGCAACGGCCTTTTTGGGAGAGGCTTCCATTGATGTCATTCGCCTGGTGGCGCGGGTCATGCTCTCTTCTGTCACGGCCAAACGTGCTTTATGGTTACGTCCCTGGCTGGCCGATCCTGCTTCCAAACAAGCCTGGTGCAGGATTCCGTTTGAGGGTGCGTCCCTTTTTGGCAACAAACTGGACAGTGCCATTACCCGTGCCACTGGTGGTAAATCAGGTTTCCTCCCTCAGGATCGCCGTTTGCTTGACCGCAGAAGATTTCAGCACAAACCAAGTTCGGATCGATCCAGAGAAGCTCGCTCTTACAGGCCTGGACGTGAGTTCAGAAAGAATTGGAAAAGATCTCAACCTACAGGTCAGAAGTTCAACAAGGGAACACCTTCCAGTGGTCGGGAGACCACAAAGTCTTTTTGATATCAGGCCTGCTCAAGCGTTGCGAGTAGGCGCTCGTCTACGTCAGTTTGCGCACGTTTGGGCAGCCTCGATTACAGACCAGTGGACCGTCAAGACCGTGTCTCATGGTCACGTTTGGTCTTTCGAAGAAACTCCAATTCTGCGGTTCATCCCTACGGCTCTACCTCGCGTGGAAGAAAAGAAGTCAATTCTTCTGTCATACGTAGATTCCCTGATCTCTCAAGGTGCTGTCATCCCAGTTCCGGCCGAAGAAAGGTTTCAAGGCCTTTATTCACCTCTATTCATGGTTCTAAAGAAGAACGGTTCTTGGAGGCCGGTCATAGACCTGACTCATCTGAACTCTTTCATAAAGAAACAGAGGTTCAGGATGGAGACACTCTTCACTATCCGCCAAGTGGTGCAACCAGAAGATTGGATGATCTCCATAGATCTAAAAGATGCCTATTTCCATGTCCCAGTGGCAGCAGAACTACAAAAATTTCTTCGCTTTGCCGTGGGTCAAGTGCATCTCCAGTTTACCTGTCTCCCTTTCGGGCTTACCACCTCACCTCGAGTCTTTTCAAAGATCTTACTGGCTATTGTAGCTTTGATCAGATCGAAAGGGATCCGACTGTTTCACTACTTAGACGATCTGCTTCTTCTTTCTCAAGACCAAGCACAGATTCTTCAACACAGATCTCAGGTAATCTCCACCCTTCAAGAATTCGGGTGGCTCTTGAATCTGGAGAAAAGCCATCTGGATCCGACAAAATCCTTGATCTTCCTGGGGGCACTCTTCAACACCTCCAGAGGCACCATCTCTCTTCCAGTGGAGAAGATTCCGGTGATCCGCAGCAGAATACAACCGGCAATGTCAACCCCTTATCTTCGGGCATCACAGTGTCTGAAAATAATAGGGACCATGGTCTCCACGGCCCCCATGGTCAAGTGGGCACAGTGGAGGATGAGGCCCTTTCAAATCGGTTTCCTCCGCCAATGGAGCTCCGGGAATCCAGACACTCCTGTACGGATAACATCCTCTATGAGGGCGAGTCTGTCTTGGTGGCTACAACGGGAAAATCTCCTGAATTGTCATTCGATCGTTCCCGTTCCTTGGATCGTTGTGACATCGGATGCCAGCCAGACGGGCTGTGGTGCGCACTGCCTGTCAGAGGTGGCCCAGGGCAGGTGGGACTTTCCCACCCTCGGGTTGGTCTCAAATGTCCTGGAGCTTCGGGCAGCTTTTCGTGCCATCATGGCCTTCCGTCACTTGGTGAAAGGGTCCTCGGTCCTTCTACGGCTAGACAATACGACGGCAGTCGCATATATCAAGAGGCAAGGGGGCACCCGCAGTTCCTCCCTTCTGGAAGAAGTGAAACCGATCATGGCATGGGCCCAACGGAATCTTTCCAATCTATCAGCTGCTTATCTTCCAGGAGTCCAG
Source organism: Pelophylax lessonae (assembly GCF_965119305.1). Lineage (NCBI taxonomy): Eukaryota > Metazoa > Chordata > Amphibia > Anura > Ranidae > Pelophylax > Pelophylax lessonae. The sequence goes on from NC_138769.1 coordinate 317,029,496, forward strand.
AACGTTCAGGCAGATTTTCTGTCAAGAACCAATCTAGACAACAACGAATGGTCTCTTCATCCAGAAACCTTCAAGTGGGTCATCTCTCTGGGGATTCCTCCGGAGGTAGACCTGTTTGCCTCTCCAAACAATGCCAAACTGACGAAATTCTAGTCGAGATGGCGTTACCCCCAAGCCTACGGGGTAGATGCTCTGACGGACCACTGGAAGTTCCACAAAGCATATGCTTTTCCCCCGGTCCCAGTGATATTCAAGTTCCTGCAGAGACTCAGGAGAGAGAGGGTAGAAGTCATAGCAATTCTTCCGTTTTGGCCAAGGAGGCCCTGGTTTCCTCTGCTGCTCCAACTGAGCTTTCGGGATCCTGTTCCCCTGCCATTCAGGTCGGACCTTCTATCTCAGGGTCCAGTGCTGCATCCATGCCCAGCGCAGTTACATCTCATGGCATGGTCCTTGAGAGGGAAAGACTAAAAGCTCTTGGCTGTCCAAGTGCGGCAATGTCCACAATGATGAGTGCCAGGAGACCGGGCACCAACAAAGTCTACGAGAGGATCTGGTCTAAGTTTGAGGATTACATGTCTAATGAGTCCGATTTCATCACTAATCCTAAGATCCATCATATTCTGGGGTTCCTCCAGACAGGCTTAGATCTATCTCTGGCTGTTGGCTCTCTCAGAGTACAGATCTCAGCAATCTCTGCCTTCACGGGGACCTCATGGGCAAAACATCCTCTGGTCCGGCAGTTTTTCAGAGGTGCGTCAAGAATGAGACCTCCCAGGAAACCCAGGTTCCCCAAATGGGACCATCCACTAGTCCTTGAGTTTCTCTCAGCAACAGTTTTGGAACATGGAGATTCCTTCTTCCTTAAGAATCTGTCTATGAAGACGGCCTTTTTAGAAGCCATCACATCGGCTAAACGTGTCTCTGAAATTAGTGACCTGGGTTGCAAAGAACCTTTTCTGACATTTTTTCCTGATCGGGTCGTCCTGGTCCCTATGCTAGGGTCCAATCCGAAGGTAAATTCAGTTTTTCATGTCAACCAAGAGATTGTTTTACCTACATTCAAGTCTCAAGATGACCAGAGTACCCATCCGTTGGATGTGGGTGAAGTCCTTCAAACATACTTGAAGTTCACAGCTTCCTTTTCGCAAGTCAGATTATCTATTTGTTCTCTTTTATGGAAAGAACAGAGGCAAGAGGGCTTCTTCCAGAACAATTTCTAGCTGGATAGTTCAGACCATCCAGTGGGCATATAGAGCCAAGGGACTGGCTCCTCCGGAAGTGGTGACGGCGCATTCCACCAGAGGGATTTCTACGTCTTGGGCGGCTTCCCTTCATGTTGCACCAGATGTCATTTGCAGAGCGGCCTCATGGTCCTCAATTAACACTTTCATGTCACACTATTGTGTTGAACCTGCTTCTTTATCCTCAGTTGATTTTGGTTTAAAAATTTTGTCTGTTGACGGTGCAAATTAAACCTATTTCTGTTTGACCAGCAGTTGCCCACCCGGGTGTGTATGGCTAGTTATTTCCCATACGTGTGCTGCCATGGAGTCTGTCAGGAAAACGGAAAATTTATATCAATACTTACCGTAATTTTCCTTTCCTGATAGAACTCCATGGCAGCAGGAGTTCCCTCCCATCTGCTGGAGTAGTCTATATATGGAACGCGGCTCCTGGCTTGGAGCAAAAATTTATGGGAGTGGGGTCCTATAGGGTAGGAGAGGAGGCGGAGCCTACCCATACGTGTGCTGCCATGGAGTTCTATCAGGAAAGGAAAATTACGGTAAGTATTGATATAAATTTTCCGTTTTCTCTTACGTCCTTTGACAGACGCAGCTCTTAAAGTGGTTGGAAACCCACTTTGTTGACATTTACCTATAGGTAAGCCTATATTAAGGCTTAACTATAGGTGCTATAAATATCTCCTAAACATGTACCGTTTAGGAGATATTTACAGTGCATGCAGCCGATGACGTCATCGGCGCATGCGCTCTGAAGGAACGGCCACCCGTGCCATTCCTTCAGAGCCCAGTGCCATGAACGGCGGCTCCCGGCGCATGCAAGGGAGTGATGTAATTGCGCCTCCGGCCAATCAGATGGCCGGAGTACGCGATCCAGGAAGCAGGATGGCTGAACATGTCGGCCGTCCTGTTGGCACTGCGGGGGCTTCGTTTTTAGGTAAGTACTTCATAATGAGCTAGTATGCGATGTATACTAGCTCATTGTGCCTTTGTCTTTATAGGTTTTTTTTTTTCACATTTTTTTAAAGCGGGTTTACCCCAGTCCTCAAAAGGTAAAGCGCCTCGGAGTAAGCGGGGGCCTTCCTTCAAGGCTCACAGGGGGCTTTTTCGTGCCTCAGGGGTGCAGGAAAAAGGCAAACTGTTCGGAGCTTCCGGAGGGAACAAGAAGGCTTGGTCGGGTAAGCCCAAGGCCGGCCAGTCTGGTTTGGCAGCCAAGTCCTCCTCTGCATGAAGGGACGCCCTCACCCGGTTCAGGGGTAGGGGGACGTCTGCGTTACTTTCAGGAGCCCTGGACGTCTCTGATTCAAGACAAGTGGGTTTACAAACAAATTAGTTCAGGGTACAAGATCGAATTTAGGTCTCGCCCAGCAGACAGGTTCTTTCCATCAAATCTCCGTCTGTCTCCGGATCAATTGTAGGATCCCAGGGAGGCAGTGCAGGATCTCCTGGCACAGGGCATAATCGTCCCGGTTCCTCAGCGGGACCGATTTCAGGGTTTTTATTCAAACCTGTTCACGGTGCCCAGAAAGGAGGGCAAGGTACGTCTAATTATGGACCTCAAATCGCTGAACCTCTTTGTGCGGGTGCAGAAGTTTCAGATGGAATCCATTCGGTCAGTGGTGGCATCTCTAAATCAAGGAGATTTTCTGGTCTCCATTGATTTGAGGGACGCGTATCTGCACATCCCTATCTACGAGGGTCAGCGGTATCTCTGTTTCGCGGAGGCGGAGCACTTTCAATTTGTGGCATTACCCTTTGGTCTAGCTTCCGCTCCCAGAGTCTTCACCAAGGTTTTGGCCCCGGTGCTGGCTTTGCTAAACAGAGAGGGGATTGCGATCCTCGGGTATCTGGATGATCTCCTGTTGAGGGCAAGCTATCCTGCCACCCTGTCGGATGACCTGCATTCACAGTTCGGACACTTCAGGAGTTCGGGTGGACCATCAACTTCCAGAAGTCTGCGCTGACCCAGTCAGTGCGTCTGAATTACTTGGGCATGATCTTAGACTCCTCTCAGGCGCGGGTCTTTCTCCCCGAGGAAAAACTTCAGACCTTACAGTGTGAGATCAGGCTGCTGATGGACAATGATCTCTCCTCCCTGCGGACTTGTATGAGGTCCCTGGGGCTGATGGTGTCGACCTTCGAGGCAGTCCCATTTGCCCAATTTCACACAAGGCCTCTGCAATCAGAGATTCTTGTCAAGTGGAACAAAGACCCGCAGTCTTTGGACAGAATGATATGTCTAAACCATCTCACGAGGTCAGAGCTCTCGTGGTGGCTTCTATCGCCCACTCTGAGCCAGGGCAGGTCCTTTCTGCCGTTGTTGAGGACGGTGATAACCACGGATGCCAGCCTGTCGGGTTTAGGGGTGGAGTGCTGGTCAATCTCTGTGTCCAGGGTGTGTGGTCTACGGAAGAATCATCCTTACCGATCAATGTCCTGGAGCTCAGAGCGATCAAACTCTGCCTTCTGCATTGGATGCCTCGGCTGCGTGTCTCTCCGGTTCGGGTGCAATCCGACAATTCCACGGCTGTGGCTTACATCAATCATCAGGGGGGCACCAAGAGTGTCCGGGCAGCCAGGGAAGTGGCTGAGATTCTGACTTGGGCCGAGGCAAATGTTCTGGCTCTCTCCGCACTTCACATTCCAGGTGTGGAGAATTGACAGACGGATTACCTGAGTCGTCAGGTTCTGGATCAGGGGGAATGGTCCCTGCATCTGCAGGTTTTTCGCCTGCTGTGTGTCTGATGGGAAACTATGGAGGTGGATCTGTTTGCATCTCGTCTGAACAAAAAGGTAGAGCGGTTTGTGGCCAGGGCTCGAGATCCTCTGGTTAACGCCACAGACGTGTTGGTGGTGCCTTGGAGCCATTATCGGCTGATTTATGCCTTTCCTCCGATTCAACTCGTGTCACGGTTCCTCCGCAGGTTGGCGGTGGAAAAGGTGCCGGTGATTCTGGTAGCCCCAGACTGGCCTCGCCGGTCTTTGTACGCAGACCTGATAAAGATGGTTGTTGAACCTCCCTGCTGTTGTTGAGGATCTGCTGTCCCAAGGACCAATCTTCCATCCTGCTTTACGGTCGCTGGCTTTAACGGCATGGCTGTTGAAGGCCAGGTGTTGAGGGACAGAGGTCTCATTGATTCTGTGATTCCTACCTTATTGAGAGCTAGGAAGGCGACTTCCAGGAAGATTTATTATCGCACTTGGAAACTGTATATTGCCTGGTGTGAATCGGAAAAGTTGCATCCTCGCTCGTTTTCGGTGGCTAGGGTCTTAGCCTTCTTGCAAAACGGGGTTGAGCAACGATTGGCCTTAGGCACGATAAAAGGTCAGGTGTCAGCATTAGCCATTTACTTCCAATGTCCCTTGGTGACTTATTCCTTGATCCGCACCTTTATTCAAGGGGTCCGTCATCTGGCTCAGCCGAGGAGATCCCCTTTGCCGCCGTGGATCTGAATTTGGTTTTGTCTGTTCTTAAACGACCTCCCTTTGAAAATATTAGGGAAATATCTCTGCCCCTGTTATCTCAGAAGGTTGCCTTTCTGGTGGCTATCACTTCTGCCTGCAGAGTGTCTGAGTTGGCGGCTCTGCCTTTGCTCTGTGCTAAGCCCAAGCATCCCAATGAATTTGCCTTGCATCCACTGGATGTGGTTCGGGCAATCAGGGTTTACCTGTCAGCCACAGAGTCTTTTCGGACAGCTGAATCTTTGTTTGTCCTTCCTTAGGGATCTTGCAAGGGTTCGGCTGCGTCTGCTGTGACCATATCAAAATGGATCAGGCAGACCATTGTTCAGGCCTATTCATTGAAGGGTCAGGTTCCTCCTTTCCCTATGAGGGCGCATTCTACTAGAGCGCTGAGTGCTTCTTGGGCTTTTCGCCAACAGGCTTCGGTTGCTCAGGTGTGTAAAGCAGCGACTTGGTCGTCGGTACACACTTTTACAAAGTTCTATAAAGTTGATTTATCCTCCTTTAGCCGGAAGGTTTTGCAGGCTGCTGTTTAAAGAGACTTTGTTTTTTTTCTTTAAGGGGTTGAATTTTCTATTTTGTGGGTAAGCTCCTGTTGGTATTGGTTGAGCTTTTTGTTGCCCAGTTGGCTACGTTTTTAGGCTTGGAAATGCATTCTTCCCACCACTCATGCCTACACTGGCTTGGGATGTCCCATTAGTGAAGAAGCATTAAGAGCTGTGTCTGTCAAAGGATGTAAGAGAAAATTGGATTTTTGTAAGAACTTACCGTAAAATACTTTTCTCTGAGTCCTTTGACAGACACAGCTCCCGCTCCCCTTTTTTGGGGTTGGTTGTGTCTTCTTTCACTGCTTGCTATGAAACTGATTTGAGAGCACAGTGTGTCTGGGGTTATGTTGTAAGGGACAGCCCCTATAGGCGTGTCAAGTGAAAACTATTCACTGCCTATTCTGCTCCTGTAGATGGCGCATAACCCATTAGTGAAGAAGCATTAAGAGCTGCGTCTGTTAAAGGACTCAGAGAAAAGTATTTTATGGTAAGTTCTTACAAAAATCCAATTATCCCAGTGCAGTGAATAATCACAGAACAGGATTGTGTCACCTTCTGTGCTCCAATCCTCAATGTGAAAACCTTCCACCACTAGTAAAAATGACTGCTGACCAGAACATATGGACTCAGTTACCCATACAGGTACTGGGTCAACCACGTTTTGGATGTGTCCAGGAGCGATATTAGAAGTGCAATGGCCTGAATGGTAAGAAACCCAATGCGTTTAGTCTTCAAAGACATCATGTGGAAGAAGGTGCTCTGGTCAGATGAAACCAAAATCAAACTTTTTGGCAACAATGCAAAACATTATGTTTGGCGTAAAAGCAACACAGCTCATCACCCTGAACACACCGTCCCCACTGTCAAACATGGTGGTGGCAGCATTATGGTTTGGGCCTGCTTTTCCTCAGCAGGGACAGGGAAGATGGTTAAAATTGATGGAAAGATGGATGGAGCCAAATACAGGACCATTCTGGAAGAAAACCCGATGGAGTCTGTAAAAGACCTAAGACTGGGACGGAGATTTGTCTTCCAACAAGACAATGATCCAAAACATAAAGCAAAATCTACAATGGAATGGTTCACAAATAAACATATCCAGGTGTTAGAATGGCCAAGTCAAAGTCCAGACCTGAATCCAATCAAAAATCTGTGGAAAGAACTGAAAACTGCTGTTCACAAATACTCTCCATCCAAACTCACTGAGCTCGAGCTGTTTTGCAAGGAGGAATGGGCAAAAATTTCAGTCTCTCGATGTGCAAAACTGATACATACCCCAAGCGACTTACAGCTGTAATCGCAGCAAAAGATGGTGCTACAAAGTATTAACTTAAGGGGGCTGAATAATTTTGCACACCCAATTTTTCAGTTTTTTATTTGTTAAAAAAGTTTGAAATATCCAATAAATTTCGTTCCACTTCATGATTGTGTCCCACTTGTTGTTGATCCTTCACAAAAAATTACAGCTTTATATCTTTATGTTAGAAGCCTGAAATGTGGCAAAAGGTCGAAAAGTTCAAGGGGGGCGAATACTTTCGCAAGGCACTGTATATTGTGAGGGGATTAGCTCGGTGGCGGGTGTGGATGACCCCCTTGGGGGGGTTCGTTACACAGGGAGATAGCCGAGAAGTGGTTGTAAACAACAGTTTGGTTTATTCTTGCAATTTTCTTCACACAAGTGCAAGCCTCAAAAACATCAAAAATAAAATAAAAGACAAAATAAATCCTTGCCACTGTGGGTGGCTACCTTCTCACACACAGGAACCTACCTAAGGAGTCTGTCCCCAACCTACTGTTGGGCAGACTTTGCTGATCCTACAGCAGACCATCAATAGTCCATTTTTTTTCTCTTCACACAGCAAATGTCTCTTTTCTCTTCACATAGAAAACATCCATTGGTTTTTCTCTTCACATAGAGAATGTCCCTTTTCTCTTCACATAGAAAACATTCCTTTGTTTTTCTCTTCACATAGAAAACAATCCAATTTCTCACCTTGAGAAGTCTTCACTCTTTTTACCCTCCTCAGCGCACATCGCTTCAGGCGGCATTCCTCTCCCATGCTCACACAGCGTCAGGAGGCACACATCGGACTGTCCTCCTCTACCCACACAGCGTCAGGAGGCAGCAATCAATAGACTTACTCTGGACAAATTATAGAGGCCTTAATTTCCTCATTCTGAATAGCTGAAGGTGTTTCAACTTCCTACACTTTCCTGCTGGCTACCTCTGCAGCCGACACCCTATAGTAATTGGTGAATTGTCTAAACCAAGCAGACATGTATCTCCTGTCTGTGACAACATCCACAGATTTACCTGACTTCCTGTCACAATATATATACAGTATAGTCTGTTTACAGAGGACACATATCTCAGAGCAGGAAGTGTGGCTATTAACAGTGAAGTGCTGTCAAATGTGAAAGTTAGGCCATGTGACTTTCATTGCTAAAGCTAGATCCAGGTAAATACCAACTAACTATGACCATTGGGTTGATTTACTAAAACTGGGGAGTGCAAAATCCGGTGCAGCTGTGCATGGTAGCCAATCAGCATCTAACTTCAGTTTGTTCAATTAGGCTTTGACAAAAACTGAAAGCTGTTTGGTTTCTATGCAGAGCTGCACCAGATTTTGCACTCTCCTGTTTTAGTAAATAACCCCCAAGTCTTAACATTAGACTTGATAGATTTTAGAATCAGAGATTAGCCTATCTAAAACAAAAGTATGCATGGCTAAAGTAACATTAGGTATTCCAAGTTAACCTGCAAGCTCAGTAAAGTGCATTCATTTTAGAGATCACCGCACTGCAAATATTAGCTAATAGGTTGATTGTCCACTCACCGTGATCCAGGACAAGAGAATCCCAGCTGCTTGAAGAATCACAGAGCAACTGATTGAAAGTTGTGAATGTTATGCATGTATGTAGCTGCGTGGCTTGGGGGTGTTTAAGGCTGTCAGATAATAGGTCTGAGTGCATGCACAGAGCTGTGCAGAAATGCCTTCATGTCAGTGTGTTTGACAGCTCTGTTTGAACCCTTCTCTTAGCAGCCTTCCAACCTCGGAATGCAAAGGGAGGAGTATGTAAAATAAATGTATATATAGCTAGGTCACTATACAGTAAGAAGACAGGTGCTCCTTCATGGTCATGAAAATATTTATGGCCCTGTCTCTTTCAGCACATGGAACTGGCGACTCGTTTCTGCAAGTATTTGACCCTGAACCTTGAATTTCAGACTGGTTGCTAGATTATGTTTTACCAAACATGAAGCAATAAAGCTGTGCCATTTTTTGTTATATATTTGCATTCCTATCAATGTCACATATACAGTATTTGTAACCTTGTCAGTATGTTTGTTGATTGATCGTTGAATAAGTAATTTGAAAGGGCATTTACACCCAAAACAAAAAAAAAAAACAGTTTTTAAAGGTATTGCTGTTATTATCATTGTTCCTGAAAGTGGATGTAAACCTCAGACTAAAATATACAAAGCATATCCTTCTGTAGTGTGTACTTGTTTCAGTCCAGAGCACTAAAGCCCCGTACACACGTAGCGATTGTCGGCCGAACGATCGGCCGTCTTTTGTCCGGTGCTGTCCTGTCGGCTGAAAAGTGCTAAAGACTGCACATGAATTTTGTCGGCCAACAACAGCCGACTGCAGAAGTGATGTCATGTGATGGTTAACTTTCCGTGTGTTTTTTCTTTTCTGAGCATGCCCAGTCTTGCTAATCTGCTGTTTGTCAGCCGAATTCTGTACTGACTGGCGAACAATCGGCCGTTCTGGTGACGGCCAACAAAAATTTTAAAGTCTGCACGCCAGATTCTGTTCGGCCGAAAATTCGCTATCGGTTGTCTGAAGCATCATACTAACAAGCCGACAATCGGCCGATCGTTCGGCGGCCGAATATTTACGGCCGACAATCGCTACGTGTGTACGGGGCTTTAGTGTAATTTCTGTCTGTTGCCTCATTCCTCTGCTATCAGCATGAGTCACTTCTGACAAGTTTTCCTGACACCAAGAGAAAAAAGGTAACAGGAGAGACTAACTATGTAACTTCACTAACTATGTAACTATTTAGATGGGCACCTTAAAGACCACAACATACAGGGGTATACAATGTACGGTAACAGCAAACACACACACACATCATAGGTTGAACTGGATGGACTGACGTCTTTTTTTAACCTCACTAACTATGTAACTATGTAAGATCTCCAGCTAATTGAAAGCCTTAGCTCTGTTCCTGTGTTGTATGAAATGGGGTGTGTCCCTGCAATCCAATCAGCTCTCAGATCTCTCCTTGCAGAGCTCTGCAGATTGTAACTTCACCTTTCTGCCCCCTTTCTCTGACAGCTCAGACAAGCTTTATAAATTCTGCACTTTGAACTGAAGTAGAGAAGACATGGCTGCAGATAAATAGGTACAACTTCTGTAGGAGGATCTTTTTTTACCTCTGTGAATCATCTGTTTTGAAATGCTGGGCCATAGCGCTCTTGGGTTCTCTCTTTTTAATGTCTTTTAAATGCTCACCTATGGGGACACAGAGCTGGCGTTTGGTTTTGCCAATATAAAGCTTACCACAAGGGCACCCAAGCTGTAGATTACCCTTGTGGTAGAGCAGTTGATCAGGCTTCTTATATGATATGTCCTGGTTATACGGTTATATGGTTATACATGTAGCACCTTCTAGTGTGCTACTAGTGTCAGTATAGGAAAAGGACAGGAAAATTGATGTTGATTTATGCTTTTTTATGCTTTACCCTGTGAGTCTTAATTGGGCCATGGGTTTACTTTAGGTGGTAGCACGCTTTGGCTCTGAGGAAGAGGGTCTTCCCTCGAAATGCATCAGCCCAGCCAGACATTTGCCAACACCAGCACTTCATCAGGTACAGGGGCTCCCTGGTTATTTTGGAGACGACCGGTTCCATTGTGTTTATGTGCGCAATCATGACTTGTTTGTGAGTACAATGTATGTTGCCTTCGGATTTTAATAAACCTTTTATGTGGTAATGTATGAGGTCGGTGCACCCTTCTTTTGGTGTTGTTTTTCAGTGAATTTTGGATACCCTTGGTCCTGAGGGGGCGGCAAGACCCAAGTGGTGCCTATAGAGACCATATAAGAACACTTATCCTTTGTCAAATACCACCCGAGCACAGGAGAATTTTAGTTTGTTGAGCTTGACCAACCCCCAGGAGGTGTGCCTGGAAGGGTGGTTATGCCAGCCCTTACAGTATGAGTAAAGACAAGACTTTTTTTTAGTTTTGGATAGTGGGGAGGGATTAGAACACTTGTGAGTTTTTATTGCTGTCTGTGACCCCCAATAAGGAGATTCACTCTCTTTATTTGTCCTGTTTACCATTTCCATTGAAAATGAAAGTAAAAGAAAATCCCAAATTTTGGGTTGTCTCCAGAAAAGTAATCGAGGAAATCTTCTAATGGGGACACTAGTTCTGGGGGTCCTCAAAGAATTCCCTTTATTTGAAGGGATTTCCTCTCACTTCTTGTTTGGCTATAAGACAGGAAGTGAAGGGAAATCTCCACAATGGGACACAGATGGTAAAAAAAAAAAAATCTTACTTCAGGCTCCGGCTCAGGCTTCTCTGTGAGGACAACAGAAGAAGCATGGAGGGTGTCTTTCCTGAGAGGCAGCAGGAGCAAAAAGGACAGTGTGAGTACTGCAGCACAGACAGGGACTTACAGTGCCTTGCGAAAGTATTCACCCCCTTGAACTTTGCGACCTTTTGCCACATTTCAGGCTTCAAACATAAAGATATAAAACTGTAATTTTTTTGTGAAGAATCAACAACAAGTGGGACACAATCATGAAGTGGAACGAAATTTATTGGATATTTCAAACTTTGTTAACAAATAAAAAACTGAAAAATTGGGCGTGCAAAATTATTCAGCCCCCTTAAGTTAATACTTTGTAGCGCCACCTTTTGCTGCGATTACAGCTGTAAGTCGCTTGGGGTATGTCTCTATCAGTTTTGCACATCGAGAGACTGAAATTTTTGCCCATTCCTCCTTGCAAAACAGCTCGAGCTCAGTGAGGTTGGGTGGAGAGCGTTTGTGAACAGCAGTTTTCAGTTCTTTCCACAGATTCTCGATTGGATTCAGGTCTGGACTTTGACCTGGCCATTCTAACACCTGGATATGTTTATTTGTGAACCATTCCATTGTAGATTTTGCTTTATGTTTTGGATCATTGTCTTGTTGGAAGACAAATCTCTGTCCCAGTCTCAGGTCTTTTGCAGACTCCATCAGGTTTTCTTCCAGAATGGTCCTGTATTTGGCTCCATCCATCTTCCCATCAATTTTAACCATCTTCCCTGTCCCTGCTGAAGAAAAGCAGGCACAAACCATGATGCTGCCACCACCATGTTTGACAGTGGGGATGGTGTGTTCAGGGTGATGAGCTGTGTTGCTTTTACGCCAAACATAACTTTTTGCATTGTTGCCAAAAAGTTTGATTTTGGCTTTATCTGACCAGAGCACCTTCTTCCACATGTTTGGTGTGTCTCCCAGGTGGCTTGTGGCAAACTTTAAACAACACTTTTTATGGATATCTTTAAGAAATGGCTTTCTTCTTGCCACTCTTCCATAAAGGCCAGATTTGTGCAGTATACGACTGATTGTTGTCCTATGGACAGAGTCTCCCACCTCAGCTGTAGATCTCTGCAGTTCATCCAGAGTGATCATGGGCCTCTTGGCTGCATCTCTGATCAGTCTTCTCCTTGTATGAGCTGAAAGTTTAGAGGGACGGCCAGGTCTTTGTAGATTTGCAGTGGTCTGATACTCCTTCCATTTCAATATTATTGCTTGCACAGTGCTCCTTGGGATGTTTAAAGCTTGGGAAATCTTTTTGTATCCAAATCCTGCTTTAAACTTCTCCACAACAGTATCTCGGACCTGCCTGGTGTGTTCCTTGTTCTTCATGATCTCTGCGCTTTAAACGGACCTCTGAGACTATCACAGTGCAGGTGCATTTATACGGAGACTTGATTACACACAGGTGGATTCTATTTATCATTAGTCATTTAGGTCAACATTGGATCATTCAGAGATCCTCACTGAACTTCTGGAGAGAGTTTGCTGCACTGAAAGTAAAGGGGCTGAATAATTTTGCATGCCCAATTTTTCAGTTTTTTATTTGTTAACCACTTAAGCCCCGGAGGATTTGGCTGCTAAACGACCAGGGGGTATTTTGCGTTTCGGCACTGCGTGACTTTAACGGACAATTGCGCGGTCGTGCGACGCTGTACCTAAACAAATTTGGCATCCTTTTTTTCCCACAAACAGAGCTTTCTTTTGGCGGTATTTGATCACCTGTGCGATTTTTTGATCACGCGCTATAAACAAAAAAAGAGCGTCAATTTTGCAAAAATAGCAATATTTTTCCCTTTTTTTATATGAAATTCCCCCCAAAAAAAATGTAAAAATCAAAATTTTTTAACACTTTCGGCCAATTTGTTTTATGCTACCTATGTTTGGTAAAAAAAATCGCAAAAAGCGTATTTTGATTGGTTTGCGCAAAAGTTATTGCGTTTACCAACTAAGGGAAAGATTTTTGTCATTTTTGTTGTTTTTTTTTTAACGCGTAATGGCGGCGATCTGCGATTTTTTTTGCGGTACTGCGACATTGCGGCGGACAGATCGGACCCTTGACTGACATTTTTGACACTTTTGGGGTTACCAGTGACATTTCTACAGTAATCAGTGCTATATATATGCACTGTTACTGTAAAAATACACTGGTAGTGAAGGGGTTAACTTTATTTGAGAGGGAGGGGCTGTGTGTGTCCCTAGGGGCGTGATTCTAACTGTGATTGGCTGTGGCTTCAGCTGTATGCAGAGTGATCAACGGATCTACATAGTAGATCCATATGATCAGCTCTCATACAGAGGGGAGAATGACAGGCAGCTTGTTTACACAAGCTGCCTGACTTTCTCCCTCTCCCCCGCCGATCGCAGAGTGGCCGGCGGACATTGGGTCCGCCGGTCACACGCGCGGGGGGTCCGTGACCACGCGGGAGCGGGAGCGCGCCTCCGGCGGTGCGCGCTCGCTCCCTAGATCCTCACAAGCTAGTGACGTAGCCCTACATCACTTTGCCTGTGAGGGGCTGACCGCCGACGTAGATAGTCGTGCGGCGGTCGGCAAGTGGTTAACAAAGTTTGAAATATCCAATAAATTTTGTTCCACTTCATGATTGTGTCCCACTTGTTGTTGTTTCTTCACAAAAAATTACAGTTTTATATCTTTATGTTTGAAGCCTGAAATGTGGCAAAAGGTCGAAAAGTTCAAGGGGGCCGAATACTTTCGCAAGGCACTGTACATAGGAAGACACTGCCACATGTAGCAGGTCTCTCTGGAAGATAGCGGTGTGCTTCAATTATTTCTAACTTTACCACAGTCTATATGTGCAAAGTTAGTAGAGACAAATCCCAACAGACTAGTTAATTAAAGCAAAAGGGGGTTCAACAAAATACTTACACAAGGGGATGATCCTTTTTCCAATTCAATGATTCTTTTTTTAATTGATTTTTTTTCTGTTCTGACATATTGGTGTTATATCTTTCACTTGGATGTTATCAGTTGCAATGAGTAAATACAGCTGGATAAAAAAAAAAAAAATGGAGTCTGTCTTTTAACATTTTGTTAATTTTCAGGCTGCAAATGAACAAAATGTGATTATTTTAAAGGGGGGAGGGGATGATTATTTTCTATACCCACTGTATATAAAAAATAGCACACAACATATTCAAAGCACTGTCAGTATACACAGATATTTTACAGTACAGGTATTTGGTAATGTTGTGAGAAATTGTGGTGGCTGCATAGTAGGAGCATTTCTATTTCTGCTCCTAACACTGATGTTCTCTTTGCTTGTAATGTATTGATGTGAACGTGTGGGAGATTTCTCTGTTGTATGCTGGCAAAGTGGTGACTGGGATCTAACTAAATTATGAACAATGGACTGTAATAAAATTCCATAACCATTTCCAGACCACACACAGTGTACAGTATATACGTCAGTGTTTTGATGTTAAATTACGGGGTTATGGCAGCAGTTAGCTGCTATAACCCCAAATTTTTTTTATACACCTAGCGATCTGAAATATGATAAAATTGGTCCTGACATGGGATCCCTTTTATGGGCAGCGGGAGAGATCACCTGTGCGGTTTTTATTTTTTGCGCTATAAACAAAAAAACAGCAACAATTCTGAAAAAAAAAAAAAACAATATTTTTCACTTTCTGCAATATAACATTCCAAAAATAAAAAAATTTAAAAATCAAAATGTTTCATCATTTTAGGCCAATTTGTATTCTGCTACATATTTTTGGTAAAAAAAAATCCCAATAAGCGTATTTTGATTAGTTTGCGCAAAAGTTACCGCATCTACAAACTAGGAGAAAGATTTATGCCATTTTTTTTTTTTTTTACTAGTAATGGCGGCGATTAGCGTTTTTTAGTGGGATTGCGGCGGACAGATCGGACCCCTAACTGACATTTTTGACACTTTCATGAATTGCAGATATAGTAATTTTTGTCAGGGGGTCCCCAAGACCAGAAAGTTATTTCAAGGGTTCCTCAGTGTTGAAAAGGCTGGTCTGGAGGATCGGATCAGATAAGATCGGGTGAAAGCGGACAGGCAGTCCGTTTTCACCCGATTTCCTCATGGGGGGGAGGCCTCTGTCCGCCTCCGCTCTGCACAGTTAGCAAGGATGGACCTGTCGTCCGCCTGCTCAACGGGGATCAACAAAGCAATCCTCCGCTGAGCAATGCGGAGTCCGACGAGCGGACTGCCCGTGTGAAAGGAGCCTTATACTTTACTATCTTCCAGACTCAGCTCTATCAGTCAGCTGCTAGCAGGAAAGTGAAAAGGCTCTGTGGTTATGAACGCTAAACATATAATAAATATAGACAGCTTATTCATGCCGAATCTTGTTGCAAGTATAATAATACATTGCTTGCAACATGTACGAACATGAGATACATTAGTGGCAGTCAAAACCCAGTTTCGTCATTTTTATTTTTTTTAAATCAAGTAGAATTTTTATTGAGATGTCACAACCAGTTACAAATAATAGTCACATTCACAGTAATATATAAAAAGAAGAACAAAAAACACCATTAAGTAAGCACTATACTGTACATACATGAGAACAGGTATAGAGAACATTGTCATCTCTCATCTATCACTACAACCAGTCAGAAAGAAGGGAAATCCTCTAAATAAGTGTGTCTACATTGCCAAATTGTGAGTTCATTTAGTAATTACAAGGCCTTGAGTATTAGTCTTTCTAGTATAATTTCCGTCGGAGACAAGCCTGGAGTATCCAAACATTTACCCCATATTTTTCATATTTTTAAAAATTTAGATGGGGAGCCTCTGTGCTGGTATATACACTTTTCAATGCAGAGTGTTGCCCATCTGTGCTCAAGCCACATCTTATATGTGGGCGGTTCAGGTGAGATCCAATTTCTAAGTATAAGTCGACGGACCTGAAATAGGGCCCTTGCTATTTGCCTCCCTCAGAAACCTATCTTGGGTGATGGAATCAAGTATACCCAGTACGCAATGTTTAGTCTCCATTGGGATAGTTATCCGTAATGCTGTTAATTATTAGTGGCTTTGAACATCTCCTCATCAGATGTATCAAATCTCCCCCATCCCTTTCACAACTACTGCATAAATTATCAGAACGTAGACCCATGGAGTAAAGCCAAAGTGGGGTACCCTGAGAAGGATATAAAGCTGCGATACCTGCTGCGATCACTTTAATCATTTTGAATTAGCACAAATATCTGTGACAGACAAGGACAGGATAGTCTGTTGATTGATTCAGCATTTGTCACAATATAGGATATATAGCATATATAGCATATTGATCTTGGAGCTTAAAGTATAATTAAAGGGAAAACTTTTTTTTTTTTTTTTTTTGGATTGAGTGGAGAGGGATTAGAGCCCCTGTCAGTTTTTATTGCTGTCTGTGCCCCTCAATAAGGAGATTCACCCTCTTAATTCGTCCTGTTTACCATTATCATTGAGAGTCAAAGTAAAAGAAAATCACAGATTTTGATATTGTCTCCAGAAAAGTAATAGAGGGGAAATCTTTCAATGGGTACACTAGTTCTGGTGACCTGGGGGTCCTCAAGGAATTCCGTTAATTTGCAGGGATTTCCTCTCACTTCCCTTATGGCTATAGGACAGAAAGTGAAGGGAAATCTCCACAATGGGATACAGATGGCAAAAAAAAAAATCTGACAGCAGTTTTAACCCTCCCTTATAGTCCAACATTTTAACAAAAAAGATTTGCCTATAGTTCTACTTTAAAGTGATTGAAAACCTTGTAAACATTCCATTCAGTTTGTGAATTGCATTCTCTCATTTCCCAGCTGCATAAGAGCTGGGGGAGGAGAAGCAACATCACACTGATCTTCCCAGTGAAATGTCGTGCGGAAGGCGGGGGGGTGTTTATAGTGGCGTGTCAGGATAAGTCTGATCTTTGGAGGACATCTTTGCAGTCTAATTATTGCAGCCTGAGTTCCCAGCATAGCTAGGGAACTGACCAGGGTTTGCTCTCCTGCCTAGTGTGATCGGGTTTTTAACAGGAAAGCAGAGGGACTCGCCACCAGGAACACCAGGGATTTCACATAAAGTAAGCAATACAAAGAGAACAAGATACTTTTTCATACAAGTACATGGTACAGCAGCCACATATCAGGAATTGAGATGCTGGGGTAACAAACACTTTAATTGTTGAGGAACATTTTGAAGTGTTTATAAGCTATAAACTGATTTTAAACTGAGCTTCCAGAGATGAAAAGAATGTACATCACGGGACACAGAGCCATAAATCATAACATAGGGGTTATATAGCCACCTATAGGTGAAGGACACTGGCAACCAATCAGAAAGGATGCCCCCTATATAACCCCTCCCACACAGGAAGGACCTCAGTTTTTTCATCAGTGTCTAAAGGTGATGGTCACTGTGGAGAGTCTCCACATATACTACATACCCCGATCAAAAATCACTGAATCTAAGGGATTAGCTATCAGATCCATCTAAAACAGTCAATGGAATAAAAAGATGGTACCTGAGCCTTGGAAAGCAGATACGAGGTTTTACCTGTAACGCTGTCCTTTTTAGGCGCTGGACCCTGGGATCCGGACCCTTCAAATACCAAACCCCAAAGGCGCACCTAACAGCTGATAAGTCATCCATTGTTAGGAACACAGCGGCTGCCTTCCTGGCCCAGCTAATGTTAAAGACGTTGGTGGCTCAAAAAAAAAAAAATCGCATCTGAACCGCATCTAAATGGCAACTGAACCGCTGCTTTGGAAATTCGCAGTAAAAACTTAGGTGAAATTTGCACTGGACATGAATGAACCTAGCCTTCATTACTTTTTGGATCTGTGCTTTCTGAGTCTCTTCTTCTGCTGCTTGATTATTTCTTCATCAATCAGTCAGGGGGCAGCTCTAAGGTTGTAAACTAGCCTACATTTAATGCATCTGTGGAAAACATAAAACGCTGAAAAATCGCAGAGGTTAAGGCTCCTAAACTCTGCCCAAAATCCCATGCGTACAGTACGTTGACAGACAGGTTTTTATGAAGTTGAGATTATTACTTTGGCAAAAAAACACCAAAAGCGCTTAAACTCAGGTTCACACTAGTGCAGGCCGTGTGGTCCAGTTGCTGGTAAGGAAATCAAATTGATTCCTGCACCCGCAACCACCCACAGCCGAATCGCACTGCTCTTGCAAGATGCGCGAGGCTGCCATCCATTCTGAATGGCACACCCAAGCCTCTTAGCTGGCAGCAAAGAAAGACCATGCAGGTTCCCTGCAGCCGTGTTTTTAACCACTTAAGCTCCGGAAGATTTTACCCCCATTCCGACCAGGGGGTATTTTGCGATTCGGCACTGCGTGACTTTAACGGACAATTGCGCGGTCGTGCGACGCTGTACCTAAACAAATTTGGCGTCCTTTTTTTCCCACAAACAGAGCTTTCTTTTGGTGGTATTTGATCACCCGTGCGATTTTTTGATCACGCGCTATAAACAAAAAAAGAGCGTAAATTTTGCAAAAATAGCAATATTTTTCACATTTTTTTATATGAAATTTCCCCAAAAAAAAATGTAAAAATCAAAATTTTTTAACATTTTCAGCCAATTTGTTTTATGCTACCTAGGTTTGGTAAAAAAAAAATCGCAAAAAGCGTATTTTGATTGGTTTGCGCAAAAGTTATCGCGTTTACTAACAAAGGGAAAGATTTTTGTCATTTTTGTTGTTTTTTTTTTAACGCGTAATGGCGGCGATCTGCGATTTTTTTTTTGCGGTACTGCGACATTGGGGCGGACAGATCGGACCCTTGACTGACATTTGTGACACTTTTGGGGTTACCAGTGACATTTCTACAGTAATCAGTGCTATATATATGCACTGTTACTGTAAAAATACACTGGTAGTGAAGGGGTTAACTTTATTTGGGAGGGAGGGGCTGTGTGTATCCCTAGGGGCGTGCTTTCTACTGTGATTGGCTGTGGCTTGAGCTGTAAGGACACTGATCAATGGATCTACATACTAGATCCGAGTGATCAGTGTCTTTACAGCGAGGAGAATGACAGGTGGCTTGTTTACACAAGCTGCCTGACATTCTCCCTCTCCCCCGCCGATCGCCGAGTGACCGGCGGACATCGGGTCCGCTGGTCACACGCGCGGGGGGGTCCGTGACCACGCGGGAGCGCGCCTCCGGCGGCGCGCGCTCGCTCCCTAGACCCTCACAAGCTAGTGACGTAGCCCTACGTCACTTTGCCTGTGAGGGGCTGACTGCCGACGTAGATCGGCGTTAGGCAGTCGGCAAGTGGTTAAAAAGGTGCGTGCACCTTTTTTGTGTGTTTCACGTGGTACAGTAGCCCATTCAAATGAATGGACTGGGACCTGTGTAAATACTTGCCCTAAGTTGAAAATGGTGTATTCATAGCACTTTGATAATTTCCTCTGCTCCATACAAGAGGAAAAGTTCAAGTCCACTTCCAGACACAGTGCAGTAGGTTAAATAGATACCGTAGTTGTGCAATAATAATTATTTCTGACTACTGCCACTCTGCACTGTACATCTGTGGTGCTTAGATTTATTTAAGCTTGTATTTTTCCTGTAGCAGACTCTAAAATCACTACTTTGTCATCACTGCATGTTCCAGTTTTCCCCACCCTTAATCCCTGCCAGAAGTGAAACCTGCGAAGCAAAGATAATAAAATATTCAGGTGTTGCTGAATAAACAGAGAAAACTTTTCAGGCATTGTATTACAATGTATATGCCTTGGCCTCAACATGAAAATGAATATGAAAATTACTGTTATGCAAAGGAAACATTAACCACTTCAGCTCCGGAAGGTTTACCCCCCCCTTCATGACCAGGCCATTTTTTGTGATACAGAACTGCTTTATTCAACTGAAAATTGCACGATTGTGCAATGCTGTATACAAATAAAATTGATGTCCTTTATTTGCCTCAAATGGAACTTTCTTTTGGTGGTATTTAATCACCTATGCGGTTTTTATTCTTTTTCGCTATAAACAAAAAAAGACAATTTTGAAAAAAAACCAACCAGTATTTCTCTTTCGTTCATTGACGGACACAGCTCCTGATTTTCTTACCATTGGGTTATACTGCCCCCAACAGGAGTAGGACACTAGGCAGGAAAAAAGGGGGTATACCAGGGGGTTCCTTGCTGGGATCTCTGGTCCTGGCAATTTTTTCTTTTTAGATATATTTTTTTTCTCCTGTTTTTTTTTCCTGAGAGATCTACAGTCAACTGCCAGACTGGGCGACAGGCTGGATAATCTAGATCCAGTGGTCACCCCATTCTGGCCTGCGAGCGTGCGCAGACCTCAGCTCCATGCTAGGTCGGCCACCAGACAGGGGCTGGCCTGTAAGTTAAACAACTCGCAATGTCACATACGACCGGGTCTCGCATTCCCCCTGGCTGACAGCACCCACATTTCAATGGAGAGGAGGTTCTGTCTGGAGTGGTGCCCACCTGGTTCCTGGTATGGTAAGTAACTGTCCCCCCTCTCCCCCTGGAGGGTTTTGGGGTGGACGTGGGCCCCTCCGTGGGACAGTCGGACCTCAGGGTTCCCCTCATTCCCGTTAGGCATTCCTCTCATCAGTCTTGGGGTCCCTGTGGGCCATCTTGCCCCTCATCCCTTCTTCACTTATGCTGGGGCTGTGGGGTGGTCTGGTCCACCTCCTGCGGTGGGGGCAGGGGCTGGCGATGGGGGCAGGGAGGGGGTGCGTCGCCGGCAACTGGGCGATCGGCTGTGGGGGGGGGCTGTACCTTGTGGGGGCTCCTGCCAGGGTCCCCCTTCCTGCCTGTGCCATTTTCTGAGGCCTAGAGATCCCTCTTGCGTCTCTGGGAGCCTCATGGTGTAGCGCAGGGCCGCCATTTTGTTGCAGCCTGTGTGCCTAATGCACGGCGGCCATGTTGGTGTAGTCCGTGGCCATTTTGTAGTAGTTTGCTATTGAAAATAATGGCAGCCATGACAGTGGAGCCCTCTGGGCGGCAATTCCTCACCCCCTGGTGCTGACTCCTGGATCATTTAATTTCCTGATCACTGCACGTGGAGTGCAGATTATCCTGGTGGCTACAGATGCCTGTTTCTGCCGGGTTGTGAGCCTGGTGGGGTCCAATCCCTCCCTGCTGAGTATCGATTGGTGATTTGTTACTGGCGACTTGGTGGTGCTGCCGGAGCGGTGGGGGTGTCCCTAGCAGTGTTTTTACACCTTTTTTGTGGGGTCCCCCTATTGACTCATGCAGTCTTTGGAGCATATTTCCCCTCTCAGAGGCTGCAAGGCCCTCTGTGTCCCAACCATCCATTGATGCGCTGACGGCGGTCCTGGAGTCCTTTGTGTCCTGGGTGGAGGTGATTTTTAGGCGACGGGCTAGCAAAAAGCACCCCCGCCTTCCTCTGGCTCATCTGTCTCCTCAGATCCTGAATCTGACTCGGTCACCGCGGACCTGGGTCACTCTGCTGTGTCTGTGACCATGCGTCCTGAGTTCTCAGATAGTGAGGATGATTCCTCCACTCCTGTAGCCGTGCACGAAAAGGCGCTGGTGGACGCGCTGACTGTATCTGTGCGTGAGACTGTAAAGATGGAGGATGCAGCTGAAGCTGTGACAGAGGACTCAGTTCCCTTTGGTACTCACAAGCCATCCAGAGCGACAAAGGTGTTTCCTTTCCCCTCGTATTTTGACAAAATTGTTGCTAAAGAGTGGGAATGACCAAAACGTCCCCTTGTGGTCCCTAAGCAATTTGCTATGTGGTACCCCTAAAAGGAGTCTGTTCCACCAGTAGTGGACCCTCCAGTTTCCAGATTGAACAAGGCAACCATGATTCCAGTAGAAGAGTCTCCAGCCTTTAAGGACCCGGCTGACAGGAAGGCAGAAGCTGTGGCCCGCAATATGAACACCGTGGCTGGTTCGGCACTGAGGCCGGTATTCACCATTGCCCTGGTGTCGCAAAATATGACAGAGCGGGCTAAGCTTTTATGCCATGACTTGGAGGGGAAGCAGCTCCCCCTTGCCTTTGCTGAGCTGGCAGACCAGTTGGTCCAGGGGCTGCAGTTTATCTGTGATGCCTCTTTGGATGCGGCTCCCCTAGTTGCTAGGCTCTCTGTTTCGGCAGTGGTCCTTTGGCTTAGTTTTTGGCTCAAATGCTGGTCTGCGGAACAGACTTCTAAAAAGGCTTCAACTGATCTTTCTTTTCAAGGAGATTGCCTATTTGGAGCTACCCTGGATGACATCATTAAGGGTCTAACAGGGCGGAAGAGTACCTTTCGTCTGCAGGCTAGTAAGGGCAAGGACCCTCGTTGCAGACGTGGGCCATCTTTCTGGGCTCATAAGTAGTTTTTTTCATCCCTCAGGGGTGACTGACAAGGGATCAAAACCTTTCAGGGCTTCCCCTGGTGGATCTAAGCGAACTTGGTCTGGCAAGTCGAGAGCGGGCTTTTCCAGACCAGCGGACAGGGCTCTTTCAGCATGAAGGTGCGCCCTCACGCGTTTCTGGGGTGGGAGGACATCTTTGCTGGTTTTCTGGACCCGTGGACTTCCCTGGTACAAGACAAGTGGGTCCATGAAGTCAGACTACTGTAAGAGATCGAGTTTCGTTCTTACCCTCCAGAAAGGTTCTTTCCCTCCAACTTGCGCCTGTCCCTGGACCGCTTACAGGGTCTTTTTTGGGGCGGTGCAAGACCTTTTACTTCAAGGGTGGATTGTCCCGGTTCTGTCATCGGAACATTTTCAGGGGTTTTACTCAAACCTGTTTACAGTTCCCAGGAAGGAAGGCAAGGTGAGTCCAATTCTGGACCTTAATGCGCTGAACTGTTTTGTGCGGGTGCAGAAGTTCAGAATGGAGTCCATTCACATGGCGGTGGCATCTCTGTGTCAGGGGGATTTTCTTGCCTCTATCGACATCAAGGACGCTTACCTTCACGTTCCAATATGTGCCGGTCACCAGCACTTCAATGGGAGAGGAGCATTATAAGTTTGTGGCGTTACCCTTTGGTCTTACTCTGCTCCTCGGGTCTTCACAAAAGTGTTGGCCTCGGTGCTAGCATTGTTACGTCAGTGGGGGATCGCAGTACTGGGCCTTTTTCAGCCAGGGTGCCCGGGCACCCTTGAGTGCCTTGAGGTTATTTCAGGGGTGCCTTGGCAAAATGCCTAAAAACTTCCCCAAAATTGTATACAAGCTGGTGGGTGGATGAAACCTGCCTTTTAGTTACACAAAGCCATAGGTTTTCATTCTGCACCATTACAACCTTCTAGCTGCCGATCTCCTAACAACCAATAAAATCATCAGTTGATAGGGAGGATGTCAGTTGCCTTATCATCCTTGTTTGACCCTCCCTTGCCTCTCTCCATCAGCTTTGGGGTCTCATTAGCTAAGTGATGGAGAAAAACTGAGGGAGAAGAGAAACAATGGAATAGTAGTCAGTACCAGTTTGCAAAAGTGAATTTGCTTTGGAAACACGTTGGGTGTCCTACATGTATTGATGCTGCTGCATTATGTAAAACTGTCAGAATAGATTTTACATTTTAGAATGGAGCACCTTAAGACTGTCCACAGTTTTGGAGGGTGCCTTGAGATTGTCCATAATTTTAAAGGGTGCCTTGAGTAAAAAAAGGTTGAGAAACACTGACGTAGACGACCTCCTTCTGCGAGAGCAGTCTCCTAATTCTCTGGTGAAAAACCTGGAGATTACCATACGAACTCTGAGGGAGTTAGGCTGGATTCTGTATTTTCAGAAGTCTTCTCTGGTTTCGTCCACAAAGCTGGACTATCTGGGTCTGATTTTGGACTCGGCCTTAGCCACAATGCTCCTTCCTCTGGACAAACTCCAGAAACTGTAGGCTGCAATTCATCTCTTGCTGTCCAGCAGATAGTCATCCCTCAGAACTTGCATGTGGGTACTGGGCCTGATGGTGTCTACCTTTGAGGGAGCTCCATTTGCACAGTTCCATACGAGGTCCCTGCAAAAGGAAATTCTGGGCAAATTGAACAAGAATCTGCAGTCTCTGGACAATCAGATCCGGCTGAGCCAGGGAACGAAAGGGTCCCTAATATGGTGGCTTTGCTCTCCGGTTTCATTCGGCTGGACAAATCCTTCCTCCCCTTGTATTGGACAGTGGTCACCATGGATGCCAGCCTGTCTGGCTGAGGAGGCGTCAGCGGCAAAAATTCTGCTTAGGGGGTGTGGACACTGGAGGAGTCCAGACTACCGATCAATGTCCAGGAACTCTGGAAGCATCGTCTTCAGGGTTGTCCAGTACGCATTCAATCGGACAATGCCACGGCCATGGCTTATATCAATCACCAGGAGGGCACAAGAAGTATCCTGATGGCTCTGGAGGTAGCCGGCATTCTACGGTGGGCAGAACAGTTCGTTTCAGCCCTCTTTGCCGTGCACATTGCAGGGGTGGAAAACTTGCATGCGGATTACCTCAGTCAGCAGGCGTTGGACCAAGGGGAGTGGTCCCTTCATCTGGAGCTGTTTCATCAGTTGTGCCTCCGGTGGGGCAACAGAAAGGTGCAGAGGTTTGTGGCATGGTCACGGGATCCTCTGGTGGACACCACAGACTTGCTGGTGTACCCTGCGGGGTCAGTATCATCTGATTTACTCTTTCCCTCCTCTCAAGCTTCTGCCAAGATTTCTACGCAGGATTGAGGCAGAAGGGATTCCGGACTGGCCTCGCTGGGCCCGGCTCGGTATGCCAATCTGGTGCGGCTGGTCGCCGATGTTCCTTGGAAGCTTCCTCTCAGGGAGGATCTGCTGTCCCAAGGGCCAATTTTCTACCTTGCTTTACAGTCGCTGGTTTTGACAGCTTGGCTAATGAATGCCATGTGCTGAAGGATAGAGATTTGTCAGAGTCGGTGATACCAACGCTGTTAAAAGCTAGGAAATCTACTTCTAGGAAGATCTACCATTGTACGTGGAATCATATTTTATTTATCACTGTCATATCAATGAAATATGTTTTATGTTATTATTGTTAAAGTTGTTGTTAATATTTATTTTTGTATCTTAATTCTGCAAAAAAACATTTAAGTTCATGAGATAATTTTGAGGGCGGGGCAGGGTAGGGGTTGGGTGGGGCAACTGGTGGCTAGTAACTCTTAAGGCCTGGCTAGTAGCTCAGGACTTGAAATTTTGAGCCCTGCATTAAAGAATATATCTTAGAAAAATTATTTATTTAACAAGTTTTCAATAATACAGGGTACAAACAAAAGGACTATTGTCTGACACAACATAATTTGTTCATGGAACAGAAGTCAGAGGTGAATCAAATATTTGACATTGAAAATATAGTGCCCATTATGGTTGAAAAGAATCATCCAAATTTCCCAATAGCAGACATTGAGGGAATCTCTACTGTGTAGGGCGACTGTTCCTTCTTGGTTTTAATGAGTGTACCAGTGCTGTATCAAGGGATGATACTGGGTTGGTTGTGGAAGGAAAGCAGACGGCAGGGGAAGTGGAGGAGC
Source organism: Pelophylax lessonae (assembly GCF_965119305.1). Classification (NCBI taxonomy): domain Eukaryota; kingdom Metazoa; phylum Chordata; class Amphibia; order Anura; family Ranidae; genus Pelophylax; species Pelophylax lessonae. The sequence continues at coordinate 317,054,799 of NC_138769.1, forward strand.
AACAAGAAAGGTTGGGGCGGTCGGGAGGAATCATGTGTGTGTGTGTGTGTGTGGGGGGGGGGGGGGTATACATACATCCCAACTGTTCCTTATTTGGAGGGATTGTCCCTCTTTTGGAAGCAAAACCCTCTGTCCCTCTTTCCCCCTTACTCATCTCTCTTTTTGGTCTGATGTACAGATCTCTATGTAAATGTATTATTTACTATAAAAAGTGTTACTCTACACAAAAACCTTTATCCTATCCCTCAAATATCTTGTTTGCTATTTTAAATCCGATATAAAGGAAAAGTAATGTTAGAAAATAACTATTCTATATAAATTCTTAATAGATTGCATAGTTGGGGGCATGGCAGAGGTGTGTCCATTCCCTAATTACATTGTGTTAGAAGGTGTCCCTCTTTCTCATCTCAGAAAGTGGGAAGGGAAGGGTAGGCATGGGCATAGAAGACTAGATAATACAGGGTTAGAGGTAGAGGAATGGGCCATGTGACAGAGGTTGGTTGAAGGAGAAGATGCAGTATGGGAATGTGAAATAGGGAAGAGGGAGAAGAACAGGGGTGAAGGGGACATGGATGGAAGGAGATGAATTGTCCCTCCTCGTTACTGTGTCGCCCCCAGAGACTCCCCTCACAGCAAAGTCTCAAGTGTGCTTGTCAGCAGGTGCTTTCAAGATGTTCTCAAGGGTTAACTGTTTTTTTCTTGCAGTGTTCATGCCCTTTAGTTAATTAGGTCAGCCAGATGCAAATTGTTACAATGTCTTAAAGTGTTACTAAACCCCCAACAGTAAAATTAGTGTGCATTTGCAGTAAAGCATGCTTGCCATACTCACTATGAAACCTAAAGGGTTAATCCTCTGCATTGTGTAAAAATGCTGTTTGATCCGTGTCTTCTTTGATCTTCCCCTTCTTCTACAGTCCCCAATCTATCTGTTGATAGAACAGAGCCTTGGGGGCACTCTGAACATGCTCAGTTTGGTGTGTATTGCAAGAGAGTTTTTTATTTTTTTCTTGGGAGAGTGCATGTGATCAGCACATGGCTAATCAGCACTGTCCAGACAGGTGGTCCTGCAGCCTTTTAGGACAATCAGGGGAGAATGAAAACTCCTCCTACAAGCTTTAACCTGTTTCCATCTGTCCTATAGCACTGTACAGTGAATCCAGAAAGTATTCACAGCGCTTCACTTTTTCCACATTTTGTCATGTTACAGCCTTATTCCAAAATGGATTAAATTCATTATTTTCCTCAAAATTCTACAATACAACAATACAATTATGCGGCAGCACTGAAATGATGAAAATAAATGTGAAAAAAGATATAGTGCACTCAATACAATCATAAATATTAAACATATGACATCTGGGATGACCCAAATATTGTGGTGATCTTCATACAGTGTGAAAAACCATATATGAAAATTCTTTATGCAAAAACATATAATTTATAACAATCGTGAAAAAATATATATAAAGTCCTCCAATTGATCTAGATAATCTTAAATAGCCAAAGATCAAGCTTACATTAATAGTGGATCTTCAATCTTGCTAATCTTAGACCGTTATGTGAGGGTGAAATAGAAGAAATAGCCTCTTACCAGATAACACCAAACAGTGAGCCTTATTGGTTAATAGGCACTTTCCATGCATGAACAAATGAAATCAAGTGAGGTGACACCTCGTGGTAGTGCAATATTCTTACCAGAAGTATGTAGAGGGTAGGCATAAACCACTGTTGTTTATACGGATGAACCAGATAGAAGGTATCCAATGGCGGCTTCAATGCCTGGGCTGAATGTTTCTCCACTCCCCCATATCCAACTCACCGATGTGGCTGGGGATACTGTACTCTAATGTAGCTCCCCCATAACAAAAGATATAAAGTGCCAATAGTGCATTATCCTTTTAAAAACACTTTATTAAAAAAGAAACATACTTACATGGCAAATGGAAGGAACTGGGCATAAACAATGGTTCCAAGTGTACCGAACGTGACCGCCTGCAGTGCAGAACACATGGTGTGGCGTGACGGCATGGCTATTCCCCCCAACGCGTTTCTCCTTATCAGGCTTCAGCTGGGACCGGAGCACGTGGAGTGGAGAAACATTCAGCCCACGCATTGAAGCCACCATTGGATACCTTCTATCTGGTGCATCCGTATAAACAACAGTGGTTTATGCCTACCCTCTACATACTTCTGGTAAGAAGATTGCACTACCACCAAGGTGTCACCTCACTTGATGTCATTTGTTCACGTGTGGAAAGTGCCGATTCACCAATAAGGCTCACTGTTTAGTGTTATCTGGTAAGAGGCTATTTCTTCTATTTCACCCTCACATATCGGTCTAAGATTAGCAAAATTGAAGATCCACTATTGATGGAAGCTTGATCTTTCGCTATTTGAGATTATCTGGATCAATTGGAGGACTTTATATATATTTTTTTAACAATTGTTATAAATTATATGTTTTTGCATAAAGAATTTTCACATATGGTTTTTTACACTGTATGAAGATCCCCATAATATTTGGGTCATCCCAGATGTCATATGTTTAATATTTATGATTGTGTTGAGCGCACTTTTTTTCACATTTAATACCCCATAGTGACAACATGAAAGAAGTTTGTTGGAAATGTTTGCAAATTTATTAAAAATAAAGAAACAAAAAAAAAATCACATGAACATAACTATTCACAGCCTTTGTGCAATACTTTGTTGAAGCACCTTTGGCACCAATTATAGCCTCAAGTCTTTTTGAGTATGATGCCACAAGCTTTGCACACCATTTTTTGGGCAGTTTCTCCCATTCTTCCTTGCAGGACCTCTCAAGCTCCATCAGGTTGGATGGAGAGCTTCGGTGCACAGCCATTTTCAGATCTCTCCAGAAATGTTCAGAGTCTGGGCTCTGGTTGGGCTGCTCAAGGACATTCACAGAGTTGTCCCGTAGCCACTACTTTGTTATCTTGGCTATGTACTTAAGGTTCTTTGTCCTGTTGGAAGATAAACCTTTGCACAAGTATGAGATCCAGAGCGCTCTGGAGCAGATTTTCATCAAGGATGTCTCTGTACATTGCTGCATTCATTTTTCCCTCGATCCTGACTAGTCTCCCAGTTCGTGCCGCTGAAAAACACCCCCACAGCATGATGCTGCCACCACCATGCTTCATTGTAGGGATGGTATTGGCCAGGTGATGAATGGTGTCTGGTTTCCTCCAGACATGACGCTTGCCATTCAGGCCAAAGAGTTAAATCTTCCTTTCATCAGACCAGAAAATGTTGTTTCTCATTGTCTGAGAGTCCTTCAGATGCCCTTTGGCAAACTCCAGATGGGCTGTCATGTGCTTTTTTACTGAGGAGTGGCTTCTGTCTGGCCACTCTACCATAGAGGCCTGATTGAAGGAGTGATGCAGAGATGTTTGTTCTTCTGGAAGGTTCTCCTTTCTACAGAGAAACTTTGGAGCTCTGTCAGAGTGATCATCAGGTTCTTGGTCACCTCCCTGACTAAGGCCCTTCTCCAATAATCGCTGAGTTTGGCTGGGCGGTCTGCTCTAGCCTCTTGGAAGAGTCCTGGTGGTTCCAAGCTTCTTCCATTTACAGATGATGGAGGCCACTGTGCTCATTGTGACCTTCAATGCTGCAGAAATGTTTCTGTACCCTTCCCCAGATCTGTGCCTTGATACCTGTCTCGGAGGTCTACAGACAATTCCTTGGACCTCATGGCTTGGTTTGTGCTCTGACATGCACTGTTACCTGTGGAACCTTATATAGACAGATGTGTGCCTTTCCAAATCCTATCCAATCAACTAAATTTACCACAGGTGGACTCCAATCAAGTTGTATAAGCATCTCAAGGATGATCAGTGGAAACAGAATGAGCCTATATTTGAGTGTCATGGCAAAGGCTGTGAATGCTTATGTACATGTGATTTTTTTGTTTATTATTTTTAATAAATTTGCAAAGATTTCAAACAAACTTCTTTTTTGTTGTCACTATAGGGTATTGTTTGTAGAATTTTGAGGAAAACAATGAATTTAATCAATTTTGGAATAAGGCTGTAACATAAACAAATGTGGGAAAAAGCGAAGCACTGTGAATACTTTCTGGATTCACTGTGTATATATAAAGGTTTTACATGAATAAAAGCTGAACATTGTAAGCACCCCTCATAATGGTTTCTCTCATCCCTCTAACTGCTACATCGGCAAGACCCCCTGTAAGGTGAGGTGGGCTTCCTCCAGGCATACCTGCCCTCTATCTAGCCATTATTATACATAAGCTTCTGCTATGGAGGCTCACAAAATGTATTGAGTTAGGACTGTAGATAATATTGGGGTGCAGTGAAGTAGCGTTAGGCTGGGTTCACACTAGTGGGAATTGGATGAGGGTTTCCCCGCATCCAATTCACATGACAGGGGAGTGTACCCAGCTTTCAATGGAGCCGGTTGACACATCCCCAGGGCAGCTGCAGAGCGAATTACACAGGGGTCCTGTGCGCAGGCATAAATTCGAGCCTGATTCATCCCTGAAACGGAGAACAAGGATGCACCAGACCCCCTGCTGTAAGCCACATCCGATTCAAGTGTAAACCTGGCCTAACACAAGATAATTTGGTTGGTTGCTGGCTGGTCGGTAAGTTGAGCTGGGAATTTGCTTTGTTTTTGTATGACATGCATCACCCTTCCATGTGCTCCTTGCTCTTAAGGCCAGGTATAGGTTGGGGCAGTGGCCATTTGTTTGCACATCTTTAGGACAGATTGTTCTGCTGAAAATCACCAGACTTACTGACTGGATCACCAGGTGAAAATAAGAAAAAGAAAGCCTAAAAAGAAAACGAATGCAGCCACCACATCTAAGCATTGGTGAACAGCAATATAATAAATGTTTGCTTTTATATTTAATACTGCTTTAACTTCCTTGTTTTGTTACATTGAAAACTAGGCAAAGCTCTGTCTGTGGCTGCAATTTGGTGAAGTGGTTAATAAACGTATATTAAACACATGCATGGGCACAGCTGAAAGGAAAAGTCCCTGCACACATACAGTATCTCAGAAAAGTGAGTACACCCCTCACATTTTTGTAAATATTTTATTATATCTTTTCATGTGACAACACTGAAGAAATTACACTTTGCTACAATGTAAAGTAGTGAGTGTACAGCTTGTATAACAGTGTAAACTTGCCGTCCCCTCAAAATAACTCAACACACAGCTGGAAGGAGAAGTCCCTGCACCCGTATGTGGCCATAGCTGGAAGGAGAAGTCCCTGCACACGTGTGTGTGGGCACAGCTGGCAGAAGAAGCCCCTGCACACATATGTGTTGGTACAGCTGGCAGGAGAAGTCCCTGCACAGGTGTGTGGGCACAGCTGGTAGGAGAAGTCCCTGCACATGTGTGTGTGGGCACAGCTGGCAGAAACCCCTGCACACGTGTGGGCACAGCTGGCAGGAGAAGTCCCTGCACACGTGTGTGTGGGCACAGCTGGCAGGAAAAGTCTTTGCACACATATGTGTTAGTACAGCTGGCAGAAGTCCCTGCACACGTGTGTGTGGGCACAGGTGGCAGGAAAAGTCCTTGCACACATATGTGTTGGTACAGCTGGCAGAAGTCCCTGCACACATATGTGTTGGTACAGCTGGCAGGAGAAGTCCCTGTACACGTGTGTGTGGGTACAGCTGGCAGGAGAAATGACTTCACACATATGTGTGGGTACAGCTGGCAGGAGAAATGACTTCACACATATGTGTGGGTACAGCTGGCAGGAGAAATGACTTCACACATATGTGTGGGTACAGCTGGCAGGAGAAATTACTTCACACATATGTGTGGGTACAGCTGACAGGAGAAGTCCCTGGACACATGTGAGTGTGGGCACAGTTCACAGGAGAAGTCCCTGCACACATGTGATGTTGGCACAGTTGGCAGAAGTCTCTGCACATGTGTGTGTGGGCACAGCTGGCATGAGAAATTACTTCACAAATATGTGTGGGTACAGCTGGCAGGAGAAATGACTTCACACATATGTGTGGGCACAGCTGGCAGGAGAAGTCCCTGCACACATGTGATGTGGGCACAGTTGGCAGAAGTCTCTGCACATGTGTGTGTGGGCACAGCTGGCATGAGAAATTACTTCACACATATGTGTGGGTACAGCTGGCAGGAGAAATGACTTCACACATATGTGTGGGCACAGCTGGCAGGAGAAATGACTTCACACATGTGTGGGTACAGCTGGCAGGAGAAGTCACTTCACACATGTGTGGGTACAGCTGGCAGGAGAAGTCACTTCACACATGTGTGGGTACAGCTGGCAGGTGAAGTCCCTGCACACAGGACTACTGGACTATAGATCGGTGTGGAGGGGCGGGGCCTGCGAACTCCTCCTCCCGGAGAACGAAAGGCAATCCTAGCACTAGACGGAATGCAGAAACTCACCTGGATGACGTCACTAGGGTTGGCCGCCAGGAAGTGCAGCAATGGAGCTTATCTCTTCTTGGAATCCGGGCACTGTGAGGGCTTATTTACAAGGTAAGACTGGCGGGAGAACGGGCTGGGCTGTGTGTACACCTGAGAGACATTGCTTGAACCTGGAGGAGAACATGAACTCTGAGGAAGGTTGTGTAGCCGGGTGGGGTTACTGCTTGCTCTATAGGGCATAAAGCACTGACTTTGTACCACCTGGGCAGTGGGCACAGGTCTTATGGGGGTGCTCTAAGAATAAGGCACCATCACTGATTGATTAATGCCATGTGTGTCTGTTCTTTCCAGGTCTGGACCCCTCAATTCAGCACTACCCATTTAAAGAATGGGATATAACAGGACAGGACCTGCTGGATCTATCCCCCCAACACCTTGATGCTTTGGGGGTGAAGAGCATTGGCCATCAGGAGATCATACTGGAGGCTGTGGAACAGCTGTGTGCCCTGGTAAGGTCATGCCTACTGTTCTACCAAGGAATTGGTTCACATTAGTGCAGTTCTGTGTGCCATGTTTGCTCAGGCACAGCAGCCTATTCCTTTGAATGGACTGCTGAACCTGCGTTTTCCTGCAGGAAATGGGTTCTTGCACCTTTTTTCTTTTAAAAAAGTGGATGTGCAGAACCACGATTCCACGTGCGGGAAACAGCATTTTCCATTGTTTTTTTAATTTGAAGCACCACGTTTTGTGTGGGTGCAGTACAGCCTTCAAATTACACCCGCAAAACTGTTAACCTAGCCTTAAGCCTGTGTCACATCTCTGCGTTTTCCAGTTATGCAGAAATGTACTACAGTCCACTTAAAGGAGAAATACAGTCAAAGCTCATTTGTTTTTACTCCATTGGATCACAGGAGTCCAGTTTATTCTGCACTCCTGTGACCCGTACTCAGCAGACAGCGAGCAATCCGGCTCGGGCAAGATTGCGACAATGAAGTCAGTTTCTGCCCATGTGCCAGCCTCTCAGCCTGAGCCGGCCAATTCCACCCCCTCCACAGCCCAGCACTCCAGTGAGCAAGCGATGGGGGGGGTCAGAGCTGGTCACTGATAGTCACCAACTCCCTGCTCACGGAGCTCTGAGAACCGAGCAACTGGCAGTGTTTGATTGCTCAGTTCTTAGCCTAAAGCTGGATACACGCTATCCAACTTTTGTGGTTAGATTTCCTTCAGATTTACCTTTTCTATGTAGTGCAAGGGGCCTGCCAGATTGCATACAAATTGAAAATGTTTAGGTTTGACCTCATATTATATGGTTTTGGTAAGTCTAAAGGAAAAAGTTTTCAGAAAATTGTATAGTGTGTATGGCCCATTAGAACTGGCGGGGGACAGATGCGGCATCAGACCGATGCTGCATCCACCTAGGTAAGTATGATTCTGGTAAAAAAAAAAAATCCAATACTTCTTTTTTATCATGATTTCCTATGGGTCACGCAATCTGTGCGTTTTCTGGAGAGGTTAGGTTTTTGGTTCCATAGTCTTCAGCGGAAACGCAGTGATTGCGTTTTTGCTGGTTTCTCCCCCAAGACAGCATACCTTCCCATAATGCATCAAAAAGGCGTGAAAAATTTGCAGAACGCACCCAGCAAATGCATTAACCACAACCTGCATAGGTGTAAACCAGGCGTTAGGCTTCACTCAAACAGCTGTGTTTATGTGTACGTCCATGCCAAAGGCTGTCTTCACCTGCACAGGTGTTTTGTGCATCCACATTTAAGCAGTCCCCTTCATGTCTATTGGAAAGCAGCAGCTGGTCCCAATTCAACAGCCGTGTAGGTCTGAATGCAGTATGTGTTTGAGGACATGCACTAGGACCTACACAGCTGTTAAATCAGGACCAGCGGCTCTCCATGCAGCTGTTGTATTCCAGTAAACATTGAGAAGATTGCCTGCATGCGGATACACAAAACATGTGCTTCCCATGCCATCAAAGTTGGCCTTTCGCACAAATGTATGCAAAAGTATACCTGTGTGAATGAGTCACAAGGCCTCATGCACACTAGTGTTGGGCTTATGTGCATTAGATCTTGACATTTTCGGGTGCCTGGGAGGCACAGATACAGCGTGCACCCCCACTGCCAGCAGCCTGTCAAAATCAATAAAAGGCTGAAATACGTGGTGGCTGGACTTTTGTGTACTCCTGTGTAGCCCAGCACACTCAGTACAGCGTCCCATTACCACATATTTCAGCCGGTCAGATTTTGACAAGCTGCTGGAAGTGGAGGTAGATGCTGCACCTGTTCCTCCTGGGCACCCTAAAACACTGGGATGTGACGCATATGGGCCTAAAGCCTAAGCATTTACTCCAAGTGGAACTAAAGCTGGGTTACATACTATTACGTTTTTTTCTTTACTCAAATCAGCAGGCTGAACAGAAAAAAAACGTACAGATTGCCGTACCAACACATGTACCGCCCCCTTACCAGAACACACTGATCAGCGTTCGCACCCATTGGCTGTGAGCACCGATCAGATGCTGGTTTTCCAGCATACTTGTTTGTTATAAGCCAGTATTCGGATGATTTTTGGCCCATGTGTACGCTGCCTATGCTTTCCTTCTCTTCAGTTCTACAATACCAGCAAACTTCCTTGCTAATGCCCTGTCTTCTTCTGGGCTCGGCATCTTTGGCCATCCTGATTGGTCGACCCAGATTGACATAACTCCCAGGCATGCACATGGGAGAGAATTCTTCCCGGCACACACAGAAAATATTCATAAAGTTGCACATAAAGAAGTTTGCAGTAGGGAAGGTAAGAAACATTTTTATTACAGAAGAGATCTAGTTGGGTTATCCAAGCTATGTGCAGGTGAAATAAGTAAAAAGGAATTTGAGTTTTTCACTTGGTGAATATTAACACAATTTATAATGTGAAGTTTGATCTGCTTTAGTAAATCCAACATATGTCCCTTCTGCAATAAAAAAAAAAATATTAACATAACACTTTATATCCATTCACACCTGGGCATTGGCGTTTGCGATTGCAGGCAGGATGACCATGATTCCAAGACGCTCGGCAAAACTGACAAATCACACCATGCTTGTTCAGGCACCATTCATTTTCAATGGCACATAAACACGGGTGTGGTTCTGCAGAACATTTTGGATTCACAGGCAGAATGAGTTTAATTTTGCCCATGAACGCAAACGCCCAAGTGTGAGCAGGGTCTTTGGCCTCTTTCACACATATGGACTGTTCATTTCATCAGTTCAGTCACGTCAAAATGGATCCGTTTTTTTTGTCTGTTTTTTTTTTTTCATCCACTACCAATGCAAAAATGGATGAAAAACATACAGTTTGTCCGTTTACATCAGTTTTTCATCTGATCCGTTTTTTCGGAATAAAAATAGGGCTTTTATCCGTTCAGAAAAACAGACATTGACGGAAGCGGATGAAAACGGATGATCATCCCTTGTCATCCGTTTTCCCATAGAAATGCATTGATGTCCGTTTGTCATCTGTCAGAGGATGGATGAAAAACGGACAAACGGTCCGTTCATGTGAAAGGGGCCTTAGACTTTTTTGCACCTTGGAGCGGGGTCCTATGGTAGTCAATGTGCCCATGCACATGCTAGCATTCACCTCTATTTTTTTAAAACCGCATTTACGGACATAATAATGGCCAAACCTGAGTTCCAGAAAGATCATATTGGCATAACTTATGCTGTACACATGTAAATGTGCTGATGTAACACGATTGGCCCTCCAACAATGTGTAACCAGCTGGGGTGTACTACAGAAATGTTTACATATGTACAGTATATAGAATACATTTTATGCAGGATCTTGCTGCTAGCTTTTGGCACCCAGGTCCAGAATTGATAGGTGTATTTTATTACATTTTTGTGACTAAGCCCTAATTATCCTGATAATTATTGTTCGATCCAGTGTTCCAGCCATCACGGAACCAGTAATAGAGGGGAACACCTGTTCTGTAGAAAACTGTCTTAGAGGGAATTTCCACCCTGAGACTTCTCTGTTCCTGTTTTGTATGTGAAACACAGTGGACCTCTCCAACAGCATCTAGGAAGCAAAGAGAAAAATAACCGGGGTTTTTCTCTACATGTCATAATTTTAGTTTTACATAAACTTTACCATTTTGTTAAAATATTATGGAAAACGTATTGTGCTCTTCTTATAGGTTTGTTTACTGTGTCACTGTACAGCTGGGCAAAGGCAGTATTGTGAGATTGTGGCATACTACAGTGAGAAAACACTTGTTATTGTAGTCTTCAGAGATAAAATAGTGCCTAATTTCAGTGTAAATAAAGGATGCCACCTTGTTTGTTGGTGTCATTTTAACCCCTCCATAACAGTAGGTAAAACCAACTTTAATGTTTAAATACAGTTTTGCAACTTTGGAATGTGATAGCAAAACTGTGCAAATCATTGCAACTAATCAGTGGTGTTGATTTACTAAAACTGGAGATATTGGTGCAGCTATCATGGTAGCCAATCAGTTTCTAACTTCAGCGTGTTCTATTAAGTTTTGACAAAAAAAAAAAAAAAAAAAAAAATGAAAGCTGATGCAGAGCTGCGCCAGATTTTGTACATCCACTTTTTTACATTTTTTAGTAAATCCACCCTAGTTTTCTAGGGGAATTATACTCTGTTTTGTTCAGGACAAATTGAGCCTTCATCTTCATTTTGTTAGTAAATATTTTAAAGTGTTACTAAACCCACAACAGTAAAATCAGTCTGTATATGCAGTAATGCATGAAACCTAAGGGGTTATACCTCTGCATTGTGGGAAAAGGCTGTTTGATCCTGTCTTCTGATCTGCCCCTTCTTCTACTGTCCCCAATCCATTTCCTGATAAGACAGAACCTTTTGAGTCATGCCCCATACACACGTGCAGATTATCTGCAGACTTTTGTCTGCAGACTTACCAAAACCATATAATATGAGGTCAAACCTAAACACTTTCAATTTGTATGCAATCCGGCAGGCCCTTGCACTACATAGAAAAGGTAAGTCTGCAGACAAAAGTCTGCAGATAATCTGCACGTGTGTACGGGGCATCACTCTGCTTTTGCTCAGTTTGGTGTGTATTGCTAGAGTTTTTTTTCTTGGGAGGGTGCATGTAACTGGCCCAGGACCAATCAGCACTGTCCAGACAGAGGGTCAGGGGTCCTGCAGACTCGGAGGAGGAAGAAAACTTAAAAAAAAAAACTGGCCACTGCTCCTACCTATAACTGGCCTTCACAGCAAGGAGCATATGGCAGGGCATTGCATGCAAAACAAAACCAAAGAAAATTCCTAGCTCAACTCGCCAGCCAATCTGCAACCAACCAAATTATTCTGCCTAACAGTTTGCATTAAAAATTTAGTTAGCACACATTTTGCAAATACGTCGTAACCATACACTGATACTCACAAGACTGCTATATACTGCTGATGAGAAAAGGCATTTAGCGGTTTATATTTACTAAAATAATTGCATGTCCGTGTTCTGTGGGAGAGCAGATATAGTGAATGCGCAGGGTCCTGGGTTTAGTTACACTTTGAAGACATTTTATTTTATTTATTTTTTTAGTTTATTATCGAAGGAAAACTAGTCCAAATTATTATTATTATTATTATTATTTTTTTTTTTTTTTCAAGATATAACTGCATATTTCTTGCAACTTAAATGACTTGCAAGCAAGAAAAAAAAAAAAAAAAGCCCAAAATCAATTTTACTAACCCTGACATTCATGGCGATACTACATGTGTATCCATAGTAGAGCCAGGAAACAATGCTGATTTTGTTGTTTTTGTTTTTATCCTACCTAAACACACTGAGGGCCAACTCTCCCCGTAGTGCACGTGGAGACACGGTCTGTGCATTCACCGCACATGAGGGCGCTGTTCATGTAATCTGCATGCTGGTGCCAATGTATTGTTAATAGTACCCCAGATTACAAACGCAGTGCATTTGTAGGCACCAGATCGCATGGTACTGCAGTAAATTGCCGTCTGGTGCAGTTCGTTTTGAAAAAGTTGAGCAATTATTTTTCCTATCCATATGAATGGGGCTGTCTAAACACACCGAACATGAATGTGTGATCCCTGTGTAAACAGGCCCTACACAAAATCTTTAAGTTTTTTTTTTTTTTTTTTTTTTTTTTTTTTTGTAAATCCTGTCTATAATACACAGTTCCTAACCTTTGATCGTGACATTGACCCTGACACTAATGTATTATTATTGTAATATTTTATTTTTTACACACAGACCATTTTTTGTTTTCATTATGCTCCTCTGGCTGGGAAAAAAATCTACCTTTTGTATAAATTCCTCCATGCAGAGGAGAAATTGAATACAGTGAAGGGTTTTAGGCTAAGGCTACATTCACACAGAGCAACCCTACTAGTACTATATCCGCATACAAATTGGCCAATTACCTGTGTCCAAAACCCTGCAGAAACGCCAACCAGCACAATGTCCAGCATCCATTGGAGGCTGTATTTGCATGTGACTGCTCAGATTTGCAGTAACCTGCAAACAGTGGTATTTGAGAGTTTAGTTTGAGTTTTTTTCGTTTTAATTTTAATAAAAAAGGTAATTTAGCTTTGGGAAGTGACAAATACTCTTTATTTAAGACATCAGGGGTCTATTAGACCCTGATATCTCCGCTGCCCTTCAAAGCATCTGATCAAACACAAATCTGGTTTGATCAGAAAGCTTCCCTGGCTGTGCCGGCCAGGGAATGACAGCACTTATTCTGGAAATGGGAAAATCCTCATTGCCTCTAGCTTCATTTGTTGCAAAATAGATCGGGGAATGGATATGACTCCTTCTCCACTTGACTGTGTACAACAGAATGGGGGGGGCGGCCTTCTGAGTACTGTAAAAGCTGCTCTGATCATTTTTACAGGAAAGCAGATTGCTGTAAAAAACGGTACAAGGATCATGGATGTAGCTATGATCTTGGTGTACAGCTTGCTGCCCAGGATGTTTATGTACACTGGGCTGCAAGTGATTAAAGTAAAGTTGGATACACACTATCCAACTTTTGTGGTTAGATTTCCTTCAGATTTACCTTTTCTATGTAGTGCAAGGGCCTGCCAGATTGCATACAAATTGAAAGTGTTTAGGTTTGACCTCATATTATATGGTTTTGGTAAGTCTAAAGGAAAAAGTCTTCAGAAAATCTTATAGTGTGTATGGCCCATAAGTTGAGAAATAACCGACTTACTGGCTGGATCACCAGGTGAAAAGGATGGAATACAGCCTAAAACAAAAAGGGAATGCAGCCACCACATTTTAGCATTGTTAAACTGCAATTTAATCATCTTTTTGTTTTTGGATTTTGATACTGCTTGGGTTAGGTTTACAGTGGATCGAACCTAATTGAAGAAGAAGTAAGGGTTGGGGAAGGGGGATGTATCACTTAGCATGCAAAAGATCCAAATGTTAGACCCCTGATATCTCCCCTGAATTCCACTAAAGCTACTTGAACACAGATCGTACTCCCATTAGCTCCTTGTCTGGCCAGAGCTCCTGGAGAATGACCGCTCTGAACCAGAAAGTAATGTAATACATTTTGCTTCCTGGTTCATTTATTGGCAGGCGGATCAGTAAGGCTCCGTTTACATATACAGTAAAACCTTGGATTGTGAGCATAATTTGTTCTGGAAACATGCTTGTAATCCAAAGCACTCTTATATCAAAGCGAATTTCCCCATAAGAAATAATGGAAACTCAGATGATTCGTTCCACAAGTCCTTCAGTTTATAGTCTATATACAAAGATTATAGCAATGTGATAGGTTGTATAACCATAAAATGTCCATCCACAATATGCAGCCTTCCCAAGAGGATTAGAAGCAAAATCTAGCAGAGCTACAGAATATAAGAGAGATGAGAGGTGCCTCTAAGTGTAGCAATATGGTTACATTTAATGAAGGTTCAACATTTATCAACTCACATGGTTGATGATTAAAATAGGCACACCTAAGTATGCAGGCATCCGGGGTAAAGCTGTCCACATAGACCATCTTCTGAACCACCGACTCTCACCACTGTCAGTCTGCAAGCCTGACCGGGAAGAATAGCCTGCAGTAGAGTGATCTGAAAGTGAGGCTTTGAATCGCTCGTGGAGTGCAGCGGGGAAGGGATGATGAAGATGGCTGTGCAGAGGATGGTCTATGTGGACAGCTTTACCCCGAATGCCTGCATACTTAGGTGTGCCTATTTTAATCATCAACCATGTGAGTTGCTAAATATTGAACCTTCATTAAATGTAACCATATTGCTACACTTAGGGGCGCCCTCTTCTTTTTTTATACATGACGCTACTTGTATATCAAGGCATCGCTTGTATATCAAGTCAAAATTTATTTAAAAAATTTGCTTGTCTTGCAAAGCGCTCTCAAACCAAGGTTTTACTGTATATAAATTTTTATGCATTTTGAACCGCATCCGATTTGCATGGCATGTGAACTTGCAGCCTTTTCTTTGGAGCAAGTTCACATATGTGCACGGCAGCGGCAGTGCAGATTTGCTGCAAATTGAAAAAGAGTCCTGAAAGTTTTCTGAGCACTGCGGGGTGGTTCTGATGCAAATTCCAGGCCATTGCCTTCTATGGGAACACATCTGAATCCCACATGTCATTGGCATGCAGGAAAGGGGGGATGAGTGAGTGCCTCCTGAAGCATACCAGACCAATTGCCCTCAGCATGGGGGGGGGGGGGTTGTTGATGGCATCAAGGGCCTATTCCCCCACAACCCTGGGAAGTGGTTGTGGGGGTCTGCTGGGAGGGGGCTTATTGAATCTGGAAGCTTCCTTTAACAAGGGTGCCCTGGTCGCCTGACAAGTAGCTTCCAATGCTGTGCATTAGAACCATTCTGATCAGAGCGACTCAAGTCTCTCCGTTTTTAGAAAGAGGTTCCTGCACTATTTTTTTGCAAAGTCGGAGCGACTTGCATTGACTTCCATTATGAGAAGTCGTTGCAAGCTGCGCCAAAGTTGTGGTGCACGGGCGACTTCATTAGTCGCCCAAAGTCTGAGTCGGATCAGTGTGAACCGACAATTAGAACAAGCTCTCCTGAAGATGTATCAGTTACAATGACAGAGTTGCTTACAATTATCAGCTTTTCTTTATTTATGTGAAACCTTTGGAAAAATGTTTTGCTGTAGCTACTTATCAAGTGTTAGCTAGAGTTTGGGTTCATAGTAATCTAAATCTGTACATCCTTCACCCCCTGACTGACAATGTTGCTGTTCAAATGTGCCCCCTGTTCTCATTAGTGGGGGCACTCTAATACAGGAGGTATGTTACTGGCCAAATCATTAGCGGAAAAAAGCCCCCCCCCCCCCCCAAAAAAAAAAAACTGATGCAGCCACCACATCTAATGATTGATAAGCTGCAATGTATTGTATTTTGGTTTTGGGTTTAACCGCTTGCCGACCGCCCGCCGCAGTTGTACGGCGGCAGTCTGGCGCTCCCAGGCAAAGTGCCGTACATGTAGGGCGCTAGCCTGGGAGGAGCTAGGGGGTGACCTGCGGCTCCGATGGCCACCGGCCACTCGCAATCTCCCGCTGCAGTGAGAGAAGGACAGACGGCTGATGTAAACACAGAAGTCTGTCATTCTCACTAAAGTAATCACAGAGGCTATGCGATCCTGCTATGTAGGATCGCATGTCTTTGATTACATCACAAGCTACGCCCCTTGACAGTTAGAATCACGCAGCTAGGGACACACTTAACCCCTTGATCACCAGTAAAGTTAACCCCTTCCCTGCCAGTGTCATTTTTACAGTAACAGTGCATATTTATAGCACTAATTACTGTAGTAATGTCACTGGTACCCCCAAAAGTGTCAAAAATGTCCGATCTGTCCGCTACAATGTCGCAGTCCCGCAAAAAAATCGCAGATCGCCGCCATTACTAGTTAAAAAAAATAAAACAATAAAAATGACATAAATCTTTCCAGTAGTTAGTAAACACAATAACTTTTGCGCAAACCAATCAAAATATGCTTATTGCGATATTTATTTATTTTTTTTTAACAAAAATATGTAGCAGAAAACAAATTGGCCTAAAATGTTAAAGAATTTTGATTTTTTACATTTTTTTTTTTTGAATTTCATATAAAAAAATGTGAAAAATATTGTTATTTTTTTCACATTTGTCACTTTTTTTGTTTTATAGCGCAAAAAAACAAACAAAAAAAAAAAAAAATCACACAGAGGATCAAATTCCACCAAAAGAAAGCTCTGTTTATGGAAAAAAAAGAACGTCAATTTAGTTTGGGTACAGCGTCGCATGACTGTGAAATTGTCCGTTAAAGTAACGCAGTGCCAAATCGCAAAATAGGGCCTGGTCTTTGAGCAGCCAAATCTTCTGGGGCTAAAGTGGTTAACTAGTACCAGACTTTGGACATGCTACACACGCTCAAAAAAAATGTCATAATTGTACACAGGGCATTTATGGCATGTCCAGTCGTTCTGCCCTACACTCCCGTCTCAGTACACAGTAATTCAGCTCTGATTAATAAAAGCTGGATTATTAGGATGTACACAGAGAAGGTCTGAGAAGCTGCTCCAGTAAAAAAAAAAAAAAAAAAGCAGTTGGGCAATGTTTATCAACAGGCTCCTTAGACTATACAAAGTCACAAAATAACATAATGTTACATTTGTAGCTTTTCTACATTCATCTACAGCAATCTTTCTCAACCTTTTCATCACAGAGGAACCCTTGAAATACATTTCAGGTTTCAGGGACCCCCTGCTAAAAATGCTATATCTGCAACTCATGATACATTAGTGTGATGGTCAGTGGCCATTAGTGTAATGGTCTGCAGCACAGAAGGTTTTTTTAGCTTACCAGAATGCATTAAGGTGAACAACCTTGAGGCTTTGTAACCAGTTTAAGGCTCCTTTCACACAGTCCGCTGTCCGGTGCGGACCATTCTCTGCTCAGCGGGTATCGATCCGCCGATCCCCGCTAAGCAGGTGGATGACAGCGCCATCTGTGCTCTGTGTGCGGAGAGGGAGGTGTCAGAGCCCCGCTGCTCTCTATGGGGAAATCGGATGAGAACAGACCGCCTGTCTGTTCTCATCCGATCCTCTGGATCCCTGTGACCTATGATTGGTTGTCCCCGGAGAGAGTGACCTATGCTCCTGCCTGGCCATTCTACTACATTGGAGGATCTCTCTTTCATATGAGCGTTCAGCCACCTATAATCTAGTGGCAAGAGCTGTTTGGTAAGGAGCCATCTCTCACTATATTGTCTGGTGGATTAATTTCTACTCCTGGGCACACCTGATCTCCACCTTTCTTCATTTGTTTGGAGCTTTTCCTTTCCTGGGAATCTGTTTCAGCCAATACCTTCCTTTGTGGACTTTTTTAGTGTTCATTTTTTGGACTGTACATGTTAACATCATACTTTGATTCAGTATAGGTGTTTGTCATTCATAATCTAGCGCTACACCATTCTGTTTTTATTAACCATTAAAATGTAACTTTTCTTTTGTTTGATATTTTTATACATTTCACATTAAAAAAATAAAGAAAGTAGAAAATGTAATAAAAAACTACTTTATTTAAATTGTAAAGAACTCTGTAATGCTTTGTACCAGAACCATAATTTTAATGTCATTTTAAACAGGACAAATTTGCAGAATATTTTATTTTTTAATATCTGCATTAACACTATTTTTAAACGCTGATTTAAAAAAAAAAAATGTTTTGTTACATAAGTCCTCTGCAATTAAACAGGTCTATAGCAAAGTTGTAGAAATTGCTCTAAGCTGTGAACAGGTGGTTAATACTGCTTTAAGATGGCTGTTAGATTACCTTTTTTTCAGGCTGAACGCAAAAAAAATCTTCAGATTCCTCCATCCACACTGTTGTACACTATACGGTGCAAATTGATAAATCTACAGTGCCAGCTGACACCAGTATTGTCGGCTGTCAGAATAACTGAACAGTGGATGCATCTGATTGGATGCAGCTGCTGTTTCAGACAGTAATCCGCTCAACTCCTTTTTTGATTTTATTTTATTTTCTCAGTTTCACAGATTCTCTCTAGACATTGCTAGAGAACTATGACATTAAAGGGGTTCTAAGGTATTGTTGATGTAGCAAAAGGAATGTCATGAGTTGCTTAAAGATCAATCTTATGTTGCTGCAGTGAAAGCTTCACATCGCAAACTAAAGTTCATGAAAATCTAAAATCTCCTTTATGAACAGCTACAAATAACTTAATCTTTTTTTTTTTTTTTACGTTTACAATAAAGTTTTTACAGTGGTGGACAGGGGTGATGTCACCTTCTCTACTGCCACTTATGAAATCTAGAAAATCAAAATGCCCTGAGAATGTACATCTGCAAAACGTTAGTGTATCCAAACCCAAAAAATTTACATTTTGCAATTTGCCAATCTTTAAAATGGAATTCCAGTTTACACCTGACTTGCTTAATAATCTGTGTGTAAAAAAAAAAAAATGTATTTGCTTACCTTTTTCAGGCCACTCAAGTCTGGTCGTGTAATCTCCCTTGTGTCAGCCAGTGCTGGCTGTAGGTGAGTGGAGAGAGCACGGGGCCGCCAGATCAAGTGACCAGAACAGAGTGTGATTCGGCTGTAGCAGCTGCAGGCTGGAGGAGAAAGCGCTGACAATGGATGGGTCATTGAAGTCTATGGGTGACATCACCAATCCAGGCTTTACCAGCTGTTGTCAGAGTGCTCTCTCCTCTCCTCTGCACATGTTGCTGGCTAACACAAGGGAAATCAATGAGTTTAGTTCTTTAAATAGATTGTCTCCACACTCTAACTGCCGCTTTTGCTGGACAGCCTACTCTGTTAAAGGCAGGTAAAAATAACAGACTTACTGGTTAGATTTTATTTTTTTTCAGCCTCTAAATGCACTTTCTACTTTAGCCTGTGTGTGTGAAGAGGAGTATTTAGAGGTTGGAAAAAAAAAAACTATCACTTGTGCATTCAAGGGAGGAACTTTGGGGCAGAAAAAAAATGCTTGATGTGCCCACACATGTGTAAACGTGTCAAATGCTAGACCTGTTTAGCACTTGAGCATTTACTCATTTTAATGATTAGAATAAATGAATATTGTGGCCAATTGAATTAATGAATGCCCAAATGCTTGGTGCACATAAACACTCCTAAAAGCATGTGCAAAACGTTGCTTTAGGTGCATTTTTAGGCCCCTTTCACACAGGCGGGGACCGTTCAGATCCGCTTGTCCATTTTTTTTTTTTGGCAGATATGAACGGATGCCCCATGTATCTCTATGGGGCAATCGTATGTCAGCGGAGACATGTCCGCTGACATCCGATCCGTTAAATCTGGACGGATGGAATCCCTATTTTCCATCCGTCCATCGGATCGGATGGGATCAGATGGGAACGGAAAGACGGTCCGCTCCCATCTGATTCCCCCATAGAGAACAGCGAGACCTGACAGCTTTGTCTCCGCACACAGCGTGGAGACACAGCTGCCATCCGCCTGCTCAGCGGGGGATCGGCAGATCGATTCCCCGCTGAGAAAAACTGAGTCCGCCGACGGACTCCACAGTGTAAAAGGGGCCTTAGGCTACTTTTGTCCTGCCAGGAGAAAAAACATTCAGGATCTGGGCAAATGCTCAGTGTGCATGTGGACCAAAAACAAAGGAAAATGTCAGATAGTATCCGAACAGTAATAGAAGGGAAATTTTCCAATGGTAAAATAGTTTTGGTGACACCCTGGGATTCCATAACTTTGGAAGAATCTCCTCTCCCTTCTGGTTTTGGTTATGGGACAGGTAGTGAAGAGAAATCTTCCCAATGGGACACAGATGGCAAAGAAAACTGATAGGGGTTATAACCCTCCCTTACTCTATCTAAAATGGGGGAAAAAAACGTGCCTTTTAGTTCTACTATAAGGGTTGGTGAGCTGCACTACATGTTCGTTAAAAGGTTTAGATACCGTTTTAAGTAAATATAAAAAAAAAAAAAAAGTGTCTATAAATGTAGATATAATAAAATAAATGGAAAATAATTTACGGTTCGTTCTAAAGTGAGAAGCTGTAAAAATGTTCTACCTATTGAGTGTCTTTTTATTGTCTCCTATTAGCATTATGACCTGCACAGAGAGAGCCTGCGCTCACTCACCGATAAGCTGCACAGAGTCGCTCAACTGTTATGTTCACACATCGTTACCCTGAAGAAAGCCTCATCAGTGTCTCAACCCTCTGCTCTCTCGCCTACTCACAAACAGCTCGCCTCCATCATAGATATTGTGGCTGCAGCACGAGGCCTCTTCTCCTGGCTTAACAGGTAGATCACTATTTAAGTGCAATTGTGTATAATGATACGTTAATTAAAGAATAGGCATTTTCCTTCTTAATTTATTTTAAAGTTTTCATTCTTAACATTCAAGTCTTCCATTAATTGAATTGTGCTACTATTACATTTTTGTGTTTTCCAATAATTGACTCTGGTACATTTTTAAACCTTGAAAGGATAGTCACTAGTACCATTTCTATAGAAGTAAACCAGAGATCAACAAAATCAAGTGGTAAAAAACTTACATTTACATTTACATGGCTTTTTAGCCCAAAACCTAGAGACGGATGGAACTGAACCCAGAGTGAATGACGTGATAGAATATTTAGCTTTAAAGGGACATTTCCTGAAACTGAAATTGACCACCAATTTTCTTCAATTTCTCCAATTTTACTTTTGTAAATTATTGTATCACGGCTGCAGTTCCAGCTCTTTCCGTTCAGTATTTTGAGTCACTGACTTGAAACAGGTATGCAGTTAAAATTTTTTTTTTTTTTTAATGGTTTAGCTGCTAAAATTTTCAGGGGCCAGTGATTTTTTTATTTATTTATTTATTTTTTGCACGAAAGGTTATCTTTCTCTTTCTACATTTCAGGTATCTCCTTTAGTATCCTTTAAAATAAAAAATAGGTTATACCAATATTGCACAGTGGTCGCTTACCTCCTTTTCTGGAGTCCCCCCACACTGGCGCTGCCTGCTCCTCTTTCCTCCGGGTGCCCCCTCAATAGTCCATGTGATAAGGGGGTATGCTTGTTGGCACACTCTGGAGTTTGGCTGTGTGCATCCATAGACACACACAGAACCAGTAAGCCACACCCCTGCTCCCTCCTCACAGGAGTTTGATGGACTGCAGCACGAGTCTATGGCTCCCACTGCTGCCTGTGTCTCTTGTGAGACCAGGAATTGAGAGGAGTGATGATGCAGTAGGGACTAAGATGGAGCAGTGAAAGAAGTCAGGTAAATGTTTAGGGGTAGTGAGGATAGAACATTAATGCATAGAAAGCATAAAAAAGTAAAGATAAAGTGTAGGTAAAAAAGTTTTGATTTTTTTTTTTTTTTTTTTTTTTTTTTACCACTTTACCA
Source organism: Pelophylax lessonae (assembly GCF_965119305.1). Taxonomy (NCBI): domain Eukaryota; kingdom Metazoa; phylum Chordata; class Amphibia; order Anura; family Ranidae; genus Pelophylax; species Pelophylax lessonae. The sequence goes on from NC_138769.1 coordinate 317,076,611, forward strand.
TGGGCTTGCTATAAAGTATTTGAGAATTGATCACTATTTTAAAAATGTTATACAAAGCAGTAAAGTAGATGCTTGGTATGTTATTTATTTTCACACTTGTATCCACAGGTATCTGTTCACACGTCTGAATGATTATTCTGCTAGTAGGGATGTCATTTCTTTGTGTGTAGAACTGGCGGAGATGTTACATAAGGTATGATTCTGTGAGCAATATGTATGTGGTGTCCCTCCCTTTTTAACAGTAGGCTTTAAATAAGATGTCATGGCTTCTGTGTTTGGAGACTTGAGCTAGAACAGCACAAAGGCCAGTTATAGATCAATAAATGATGTTGTTCTGTTTAGTTACAGACACTATAACAAAGGTAAATATGATTCATCACACTTTGTTGCTGCAGTAATTGATTGGTGTAGTAGTGCATATCTAATATAGATGGGAATAGTAGCAACAATGCCAAGCGAAGTGCACTCCTCAAATACAATTTGATACATTTTAGATCCATTGCTTTAGATTGTGAAAAATCTGAAGCATAATGAATCGTAGGCAGACCTTTACTATTTTTTAAAGTGAACCTCTGCTTTCCCGTAGAGGGAACCCCCCCCCCCCATCAAACACACACACCTTCTTCCTTTTTTTTTTTCCCTCTTCAAGCCTGATTTTTCAGCTGGAGCTTGCTCAGAGCTCAAGGTTTCCCTGCTCCTCTGTGATAGCGGTAAGCTAAGCACCAGAACAGTCACATGGGGTGATTTCTTATCCCTCTCCATATTTTTAAAGAAATTAATATTTCCAGTGCTCAGGGTAGCTTAATGGAGCAGCAGAGTAAAAAAGGAATTGTGAGTTTAATATATTTTGGCTTTCATGGGAATTGCACTAATTCACTTTAAAATGATTGTAAAGGTAAATTTAAGAAAAAAAAAAAACCAAACATGTCTATACTTACCTGCTCTGTTTAATGCAAATGCACAGAGGGGCCCTGAACCCCCTCTTTTCGGGTCCCCCCGCCGGCGCCTTCCATCCAGTGCGTCCATTGGGAGTCGATTCCCATGAGGGTACTCATGCTTGCTCTCCCCCAACTTGGCCCCCCCCACACCCTCTTCACTGACTTTGATTGACAGCCAATGGCTCCCAATGCCCCAGCAAAGCCAGGGAGATCTGGAAGTGAGGGGAGAGAAGAGCTGCAGACATGCAAGGCGCTGGATGGAATGTGGGCTCAGGTAAGTAAAAGGGGGTTGAGGGGAGAAGCTAACAAGGAATGCATTAAGGAAAAAAAAATGTTTAGGCTTTACAACCACTTTAAAGCTGAACTTCAGACAGAATATTAAGATACCATTTATTCCAGCTATGGGTTTAACTACATGTATTTTTACATACTAAAGTAACTGAACCGGTTTGCTATAAACCTATTTTTATCCTCTTTACAACAGCAATTAGAATTGGGAAGGTAATGGTTCTAAGCAAATGAGGCTCTAGTGCATTGCAGTCTAACTAACAATGGAAGCTTACAGAATGAGAAGACAGTGGAAAATTGTCAGTGTGCTGCTGCTGCTCCTCCAATGTCCAGTCACAGGTCTTAGACTAAGCTGTAATATTTAACTGTAGTGTAGTCTGCAGAAAGGTCTAAGATAGTGCATGGTTTGGTAGTACTGTCTGGTAGAGTTGCTTGGCCAATAACTAAGGCTAAACAACTGCGGCAGTTTTATGTGCTTTTAATTGTGTTTGTGTTTCCCTGGAGTTTAATTTAAAGGAGGTGATCTAATTCAAAACTCCCTCCCCACTCCCCTGGTTCCTTCTGCACTTAGCTGCTGTAAATGCCATATCCAGCTCCCCACACAAGCCAGGCACCTAAAAACATCACTAAATAGTCCCAGATACTGCGTAGCATGATAATAAGTGCAATGGATGTCAGTAATTGGACAGTGTGGCCACGTGACTACGATGACCAATGAGATTCTTATCTTTCTTCTGGGACGGCATCTTGGAAGAAAGAAAGCTTGGCAGAGATTCTCATTGGTCAGCAATTATTGTGGGTGGCAAAAGATGGCAATTAGAGAAGTGTAGTGGGGACCAGAAGAGTAGAGAGGGTGTTAGATCACCTTTGCAGCAACTGCAAAGCAAAGGTGCAGCATTTTACATTTTTATGAAAAGGTGAACATAAACCCTAATAAAATTAGTGGAAAGTCTCTTTCCTGCCCTGCTTTAGTTTACTTTTGGAAAAACTCTTGTTCCATAAAATAAATGTTTATGTGAGGGGTGATGGATATAGCAGTCCTGGAAAGAACCTGCTTGGTTAGTATTAGGGATTTCACCCTTAGTTACTTCGCACCTGAAAGCCACATGTACTGTACACAAGTGAGCACATTTGAATGCTGTTTTGTATACATTTAGGAGTGGCTTGTTGGGGAAATTATCTGACTGCTTCACAAGATACACATTGGAGGAAGTCCTGAGACATTCTCTAGTATAAATTTGGTTCCAGTATTGAATCCTTTTTTTCCTCTATCGTTCATCGACAGACGCAGCTCCATATCTTCTTAGACCATTGGGTTATTCTCCTCCAATCAGGAATAGGACACTAGGCAGGAAAAAGCTTTACCACGCCTATGGGGGCTGTCCCTGCAGGCATAACCCCACACACTCTGCAACAGCAGCCAGTTTGTTTCTGCCTAGTTTAGGAATAGGACCTAGTTCCCTGCTGGGACTTTGGTCTTGGCTATAATAGGGAAATGTGTTATTTTGTGATATTTTTTTTTTATTTTTTATTTTCATTAGTTAGAATTCCTGGAGAACTACAAGCAACAGCCAGTTGTTGTTTTGGATTGGATATTCCAGATCCTTATGGTCTCCCAGCCTAGCCAGCGAGCATGAGCAGGTTATAGTTCAGAACTAGTCCTCGACACGTCAGAGCCCCGATGGATGGGGACGAGCCTGCAAGTGGACAAGTCTCGCTGGGACGCAATCCACCTGGAATGCCCTGAGTACCTCCTGGCTGGCAACAACCCCATCCCAGGTGGGAGGTGGTCTGTCTGGAGTGGCGCTCACCTGGTACCATGGTATGGTGAGTAATACTGGCTCGTCTCCCCCCCCCCCCCTCCAATCCTCTGGCGGTCTCTGGGTGGACGTGGGCCCTCTCCCTGGAATAGTCGGGGCTCCCTCAGTTCCCCTAGACTCTGGGATACTAGGCCTACCCTAGTCTTTTCCGCTACCCATAGCAGGTCTTACCTCCGGGGGGGGGGGGGGGGGGGGCGGGAACATTACGGCTGCGGTGGCTTTTTTCTTTGGGGGTGGCCTTTTCGTGGTGCGGTTCCTTCCTAGGGACCCTCTGTTGCTTCTTGTCTGGGACCTCCTCAAAGGGTCAGGGAGACCGCATGGCGCGCCCTGGGGGCCACCATTTTGCTGTAGATTCATGCTTTCTATTCTCCCTTTGAAATGCATGGGCAGTAATTTTATGTTCCCCATAGGAATGCATGGGGCGGCCATATTTTTGTAGTCCACAATGCTGGACAGGTGAACGGCATGTAACATGAAAATCCTATCTATGGTAGGCTGTACTTGTCATTTCCTGTGTGAGGAACGTTTTAATTTCACAAGAACGTGCTGGCAGTCTCCGGAGCAGTCTGGAAACTTTTTCTGGGGTCCCTGTAGGTTTTACTCACCCACTCTATTGGCTTGTATTGGATTGGGACTAGGTATACCGCTAAGTTAGCGGTGGGATCACGATTTAGCGACTTTTAAAGCATTTTTTTCATATCCATGTATTATGGAGTCCCAGGGTACTTTTTTCACCTACAGACCCCCTAGGAGTGGGTGCAGACCCTTCTGGGTCGCAGCCCCTGTCTGCGCTTACGGCAGTCTTGGAAAGCTTTGTGTCTAAGGTAGATTTTGTATGTAAAAGCATTGCTAGCCGCAAACGCCCTGTGCCTTCACCTCTCTCGGTAGTTTCCTCATATTCTGAGGCAGACTTGGCTACCGCAGGTGCACCCCACCCTGAGGGGTCGGTGTCTTTGCATTCTGATGGTGAAGAGGACCTGTCCTCGTCCACCGCTGCGTGGGAACGCGCATTGGTGGAAGCACTTATAGTTTCCGTGCGGGAAACTTTAAAATCGTCAGATGAATCTACAGCATCGGGTTCGCAGATTTCTTTTGGTTCCCAAAAATCGGGCCAAATGTTTCCTTGTCCAAAGCTTTTTGAGGATATTGTCAATGAACAATTGCGGTGCATCAAGCACATGCTAGTGCTGCCTAAGCGCTTTAACCACTTTACGACCACTCACATTGCTGCTACTGCGGCAATGTGGCTCGTTATCGTCCAGCAACGTAGACCTCGCTGGACTCCTCCCCTTGTGGGCGGCGCGCGCGCGCCGCTGGGGGCTCGCTCCCGCTGTATTCAGTTACAGCGGGAGTCGGGCCAGGGGAGGAGCGGTGGAGATCACCGCTGCTCTTCCCCCATCGTCGGGGATCGAGTGTGGAGATGTGTAAACAAAGCAGGCGGATCTCCTAAGTGACAGGCAGGGTTAGCATAGCTGAACCTGCGATCTGTCCCTGTGTCACATAGTCCCCTCCCCCCACACACGTCAGTAAGCACCAGGCATACATTAACCCCTTGATCACCAATAAAAATTAACCCCTTCCCTGCCAGTGTCATTTCTACAGTAACAGTGCATATTTATAGCACTGATTACTGTAGTAATGTCACTGGTACCCCCAAAAATGTCAGTCAGGGGTCCGGTCTGTCCGCCGCAATGTCACAGTCCCACAAAAAAATCGCAGATCGCCGCCATTACTAGTTAAAAAAAAAACAAAAAACAATAAAAATGACATAAATTTCCCGTAGTTAGTAGCTGCGATAACTTTTGCGCAAACCAATCAAAATACGCTTATTGCGATTTTTTTTTTTTTTTTTTTGAAATTTTATTTTTTCAAAATTGTCGCACTTTTTTTGTATATAGCGCAAAAAGTAAAAATCGCACAGGTGATCAAATACCACCAAAAGAAAGCTCTATTTGTGGGGAAAAAAAAGGACATAAATTTAATTTGGGTACAGCATCACACGACCGCGCAATTGTCCGGTAAAATAATGCAGTGCCGAATCGCAAAATATGGCCTGGTCAGGAAGGGGGTAAAATCTTCCGGTCTTAAAGCGGTTAAAAATTCGCTCATTGAGAATTTTTTTTGTCAAAGACATGTAGCTAAATACATTTTGGCCTAAATATATGACAAAAATCGAATATATTGGATATTTTTTAACTGTCAAAGTAGAAAAATATTGTTATTTTTTTTCAAAATTGTCGCATTTTTTTATTAATATTGCAAAAAATGAAAAGCGCAGAGGTGATCAAATACCACCAAAAGAAAGCTCTGTTTGTGGGAAAAAAAGGACGTAAATTTCGTTTGGGTACGGCGTTGCATGACCGCAATTGTCAGTTAAAGTCGCACAGTGCTGAATCGCAAAAAGAGGCCTGGACGTAAGACAGCTTGCGGGTTCCATTTTGAAACCAATATTTGTGGATGTCATCGTGTCACAGATGGTTACTGAATGGGTGAAGTTACTAAGAGGTAACTGGGAAGCTGAGCAGCTCCCCCCAGCGGTGCTGGAACTAATGGAGTCCTTGTGTTCACGTGTGAAGCGTCCCTGGATGCGGCTCCCCTCGTGGCCAGAGTGTCGGAAGTGGGGATTAAACGCATGGTGTGGTTTTAAAAAGCTGGTCTGCGTACCAGGCTTCCAAAAAGGCTTTGACAGATCTTCCCTATTTGGGGGAGAGGCTGTTTGGATTTTATGTGGACGAGTTGATCAAAGGCCTTACAGGGCCTTACGGGGAAGAGTACTCTTCTTCCTCAGTCCTCCTAAGGGCAAAGCGTCACGTCCTAGACGGGGGTGCCTTCCTTCACTGTTCATAAGCGTCTTTTTCTTAACCTCCGGGTTGCAAGAAAAATGGAAGCTGTTCAGGTCTTCTGGGAATTCCAAGAAGCCATGGTCTCAAAGACCGGCCAGTCCAGATTTTCTGACAAATCCTCATCTGCATGAAGGGGTGCCCACTTCTGGGGTGGGGGGACATCTTTGCTTCTTTCCAGAACTCTGGACTTCCTCGATTCAGGACAAATGGATTCACAAACTGATCCGATCAGGGTACAAGATCCAATTCCGGTCTCGTACATCGGACAGATACTTTCCGTCCAACCTGCGCCTCTCTCCAGACCGGTTAAGGGATCTATGGGAGGCGGTACAATAGCTGCTGTCGCAAGGGGTGATTGTACCAGTTCCCTCTCAAACGCTTTCAAGGGTTTTATTCAAACCTGTTTACTGTGCCCAGAAAAGAGGGCAAAGTACGTCCAATTCTCGATCTCAAGGCTCTGAACCGCTTTGTGCGGGTACAGAGGTTTTGCATGGAATCCATTCTAATGGTAGTGGCATCACTACACCAGGGAGATTTTTTGGTTTCCATAGATATCAAGAATGCATCTCTACACATCCCTATCTAGGCTGGACACCAGCAGTTTCTACGCTTTGCCGTAGCAGAAGAACATTATCAATTTGTGGTGTTACCCTTTGGTCTTGCCTCTGCTTCCAGGGTGTTTACCAAAGTACTGACCCCGGTATTGGCATTGTTGCACCAACAGGGAGTTGTAGTGCGGGGCTGTCTGGATGATCTCCTATTGAGAGCCCTGATGGGTGACTTGACCATCACTGTCAGCTCCCTACAAGAATTTGGGTGGACCATCAATTTCAAGAAAACTGCCCTGATACCTTCCTTGAGACTGGATTATCTGGGCCTGACTCTGGATTCAGCCTTGGTGAGGGTCTTTCTTCCCCTGGACAAGCTGCAGAAGTTGCAGGGGGCAATCCGGTTGTTGTTGGCAAACATTCTGTCCTCTCTGCAAACTTGCATGCGGGCCTTGGATCTGATGGTATCAACCTTCGAGGTGGTTCCTTTGGCTCAGTTCTATACCAGACCTTTGCAAAGGGAGATTCTGGTCAAATGGAACAAGGATTCCAAGTCTTTAGACACTTTCATTCGGTTGAGCCACAACACAAGATCTGCTCTGCTCTGTTATGGTGGCTTCCCTCTCCAGCACTATGCCAGGGCAAGTCATTCCTCCCGTTGTTTTGGACGGTGGTAACCCCGGACGCCAGCCTGTTGGGCTGGGGCAGGGTACTGGGGGAAGTTCTGTGCCCACGGAACCTGGACACTAGAGTCCAAACTACCCATTTTAAATGTTTTGGAGCTCAGAGCAATAAAGCTTTGTCTGAGCCACTGGATGACTCATCTGCAAGATTGTCCAGTTCGGAATCAATCGGACAATACCACGGCTGTGGCTTACATCAGTCACCAAGGGGGCACCAAGACTGTTTTGGCGGCAAGAGAGGTGGCCGAAATTTTGGCCTGGGCGGAACAGTTTGTTCCAGCTCTCTCTGCTGTGCACATCCCAGTCGTCATGTGTTGGATCACGGAGAGTGGTCCCTACACCTGGAGGGGTTTCATCTCCTGTGTGTCAGGTGGGGGACACCCGAGGTCAATCTGTTTTGCTTCTGGTCTAAACAAGAAGGTACAGAGGTTCCTAGCCAGATCTTGAGATCCTCTGGCCAATGCCACAGACGCACTGGTGGCTCTTTGGGGTCGGTATCGGCTGATTTATGCCGTTCCTCTGCTGAAACTTCTGCCGAGGCTTCTACGCAGAGTAGAGGTGAAATGGATTTCGGTCATTCTGGTGGCTCCAGACTGGCCTCGTCAGTCTTAGTACGCAGACCTAATAAGGATGGTCGCTGATTCTCCTTGGAGACTTCCTCTCAGCGAAGATCTGCTGTCTCAAGGTCCGAGCTTCCATCCTGCTTTACAGTCGCAGGTTTTAACGGCATGGCTGTTGAAAGCCAGGTGTTGAGGGATAGAGGTCTTTCTGACTCTGTGATTCCTACACTCTTGAAGGCTAGGAAGTCGACTTCCAGAAAGATGTATCATCGTACGTGGAAATCGTTCATTTCATGGTGCGAATCACTGACGGTGCACCCTCACTTGTTTTCTTTTGCTAGGGTTTTGGCCTTTCTGCAGAAAGGGGTTGAACAGTGGTTGACTTTGGGCAATATCAAAGGCCAAGTGTCAGCCCTGGCGATATATTTTCAATGCCCGTTAGCTACACATGCCTTGATTCGTACCTTCATTCAGGGAGTGCGCCATATGGCTCCTCCGAGATGGTCCCCGCTACCTCTGTGGTATCTAAATCTGGTATTTGTTCTTCAAAAGCCTCCTTTTGAGAACATTCTGGAGATTCCTCTACCTTCATTGTCTCAGAAGCTTGTCTTTTTTGTTGCTATCACTTCTGCCTGCAGAATGTCTGAATTGGCAGCGTTGTCTTGCCGTTCACGTTATCTGGTGGTCCACAGAAATAAAGTGGTACTCCGACCAAATCAATCTTTTCTCCCTAAAGTGGTTTCTGATTTTCATGTGAATGAAGACATCGTGCTGCCTTCACTCTTTTTCCTAAGCATCCTAAGGAAATTGCCTTGCATTCTTTGGATGTGGTTTGAGCGATCAGGGTTTACTTGGCGGTTACTGAGCCTTTCAGAAAATCAGATGCTCTTTGTCCTTACTGAGGGATCTCGTAAGGTATTGGCTGTGTCTGCTGCGATTATTTCCAGGTGGATCAGGCAGATTGTTGTTCAGGCTTTTTCGCTGAAGGGTCAGGTTCCTCCTTTCCCAGTGAAGGCGCATTCTACTAGAGCACTGGGTGCCTCTTGGGCTTTTCACCATCAGGTGTCAGTGATGCAAGTTTGCAAAGTGGCAACTTGGTCGTCTGTAGAATTTCGTAACCGTGTGCACAAAGTTGATGTGTTGGCATCTTCGGATGCCTCCTTTGGCCACAAGGGTTTGTGGGCTGCTGTTTAAAGAGAATCTTTTTTGTTCTCTTTGAGGGTGTACGTTTTTGCTAGGTGAGCTCCAGTTGTTCCTTTTTGAGCTCCATATTACCTGGTTGGCTACGTTTTAGCCTTTCGGGAGTTTTTTTTTTTTTTTTTTTTTGCATTGTCTTCCCACCCCTCATGAAAATACTGCTTTGGGACATCCCAATGGTCTAAGAAGATATAGAGCTGCGTCTGTTGATGAGCGATGGAAGAGAACTGGATTTTTGTACCGTAAAATCCTTTTCTCTGATGTTCATCAACAGACGCAGCATCCGCCCCTCTGCTTTTGAGTGTGTGGGGGTTTTTTGTCTTCTAAACACTGCTTACAACGAAATTGGTTGCTGTAGCAGAGTGTGTGGGGTTATTCCTGCGGGGACAGCCCCCATAGGTGTGTTTAAAGCTTTTTACTGCCTAGTGTCCTATTCCTGATTGGAGGAGCATAACCCAATGGTCTAAGAAGATTTGGAGCTGAGTCTGTTGAACTTCAGAGAAAAGGATCTAACAGTAAGTACTTTCTCCTTTTTAAATTCTAAACTTTTAATATATATATTTTAACATTGTGTATTTTTGTGATGATTGCAAGCTGTGATGTGTAAAAAGTGGTCAGGGGTACTTTAGATGCAGAAACACTGCTTCTGCACTAGTAATAGAGAAGAGTTATTTGTTTATCTGTGAAAAGTGAACTTGTCTCAACCTCTACATCTGTTCTTTGAGTTTCTCTAAATTCCCTCCATAGACATAAGGAATATGCACACATTCTCTATACTTCACTGCATAGAACAAAAAAGTTCCAGCTTAGTTGATTGTCCTTTGATTTAAATCCAGATGGTTACCTACTTCAGTTGCTTATATCTCATAGGTAGATTGAGCCCCCATTCACACCGGTGCAGCTTAAAAATTGGGGTACTTCATTGTGATTTCAAAGCTCCACATCAGTGCAATTTGCACTGCTGATTTCATTGAAGCTTGTGACCTTTGTCATCGCTTCGACCTAATCAGTTCCATTCCCGACAATGGGGTACAACTTGTCGTGCGGTTTGGAACTGTCAAATCGCTTGAAAATTTACACTGGTGTGAATGGGGGCTAATTATTATTTGAATCTGCATGTCAGCATTTGATAACAAGTTGTTGTTTTTTTGCTTTTAACGTCATTGTTTCCACAATTAAGTTCAAAAACATCACTTCAGTGCTAAAGTGCAGCAAACCAAAGTCACCATGAAGCAGCCATGTATCATACAAATTTTGATGCCCTTTTTCTTCAGATTGGGGCAAATTCTTGATACCAAATGACAAGAAGGGCGCAGTAGCCTCATGTGCATTACCTTGGGTACTATTTATTTGTAAATGGTAAATATAAAAATTTTAAAATCAAACTCATAAAGTCGCTTGGACATTAGGCCCTAATACAGAGCTTAGAGATCTGAGAAAGGGGGTATATCCCTTAAAATTTCCGGCTCTTGTGTCTGCTGTGGGGGTGTTGTCTAGATCTTCTACTGTATGGCATATCTTTAGTGAGACCTGATGTCCTGTATTTAGGAGTATTTTTATTTTTGCAAATAAAGGTGGTGCACAAGGCTGGTGCTCCCCTCTTTTTTTATGATTTCCATGCAAAACTAAAAAATGTGGGATTTTATGCCTGCGCCCTGGTTCACACTGATGCAATGCTTGCTGTGGAGGCATTCAACAGGAGGGAGGTGCCAGGAGCACAGAAGAGGGACCCGCGATGAGGAGGATCCGGGCCACCCTGTGCAAAACCAGCTGCATAGAGCAGGCAGGTGTAACATGTTTGTTATTAAAAAAAAATACTTTACAATCACTTTAGGCACTTGTGTAAATAACCACAGCTTTAAATCCAGAGACTTACTATAAAAGCCTTTATAAAAACAGTGATTGCTTCTGTAAAACGTTTTTAGCCCCTGGATTCAAGGTGTGTATTGTAACTAAGGGCTTGTTCACACAATATAAGTTGATCTGTGTGGGCATATACAGGTGCATCTCAAAAAATTTAGAATATCATCAAAAAGGTCATTTTTATTTCAGCAATTTATTAAAAAAAAATGAAACTTGTATATAATCTGGATTCAATACACACAGAGTGATACATTTCAAGCATTTTTTTTTTTTTCATTTAATTTTGCTGATCATAGCTTACAGCTAGTGAAAACCCAAAATTCAGTATCTCTTAAAATTAGAATATTACATTAGACAATAAAAAAAAAAAGGATTTTTAATACAGAAACGTTGGCTTACTGAAAAGAATGTCTATGTACAGTATAGTATGCACTCATTACTTGGTCGGGGCTCCTTTTGCATGAATTACTGCACCAGTGTGGCATGGCATGGAGGCAGTTAGCCTGTGGCACTGCTGAGGTGTTATGGAAGCCCAGGTTGCTTGGATAGCAGCATTCAGCTCTTCTGCATTGTTAGGTCTGGTGTCTCTCAACTTCCTCTTGACAAGATTCTCTATGGGGTTTAGGTCATATGAGTTTGCTGGCCAATCAAGCACAGTGATATCATGATCATTAAACCGGGTATTGGTACTTTTGGCAGTGTGGGCAGGTGCCAAGTCTTGCTGGAAAATGAAATCAGGATCTCCAAAAAGCCCTTTTAGCAGAGGGAAGCATGAAGTGCTCTAAAATTTCCTGTTAGAGGACTGCGCTTACTTTGGACTTAAAGCGGAGTTCCACCCTGGGAAAGTTTATTTAAAAAAAAAAAAAAAAAAATACCCCCGGGACAATCAGGGCTAGTGCATTCCATAATGGATAGCCTCTGATCTGTCCCGGGTTGCACTTACCTTTTAGAAGAAATACTTACCTTGAAATGTATTGTCCAGGGCTGCCATCTCAGGTGTGGGCAGCTTGAAGCCAGCACGATCCTCTTCTGCGTCCTCTACCGTCATCTTCGGTCCCACGATGCACTGCACCGGCCCCGCCGTCACTTCCGGTGCTGCAGCGTCATCCCTCCACAGCTTCTGGGCATGCCCAGAAGCTGTTTAGCAGGGTATGACGGCGCCTGCACCGGAACTAACGTCGGGGCCGGTGCAGGCGCATTGATTCCCGGGAGCGATGACGTTCAGCTCCCAGGAATCATTGCAAGCCAGGAAGTGACGAATCGCCATGGCTGCTGAGGGGAGGGAGAGGAAGTAAGGTGAGTATATTTTCTTCTAAACAAGGTAAGTTAAAAAAAAAAAAAAAAATTGCGATTATCCATTTGTTTTTCAGGTGGCCCGGAGCAAGAAGATGGAGCTAAGTATAATTTTAGGGTGGAACTCCGTATTAAAACACAGTGGACCAACACCAGCAGATGACATTGCTCCCTAAATCATCACTGACTGTGGAAACTTCACACTGGACCTCATGCAACTTGGATTCTGTGCCTCTTGACATTTCCTCCCAGACTCTGGACCTTGATTTCCAAATGAAATGTAAAATTTACTTTCAACCCAAAAAGAGGACTTTGGACCACCTGAGCAACAGTCTAGCTTTTCTTTTTCCTTAGCCCAGGTAAGACGCTTCTGCTTCTGGAGTGGCTTGGCACAAGGAATGTGACCATTGTAGCCCATGTCCTGAATACATCTGTGTGCGGTGGCTTTTGAAGCACTGACACCAGCTGTAGTCCACTCCTTGTGAATCTCCCCCAAATGCTTGAATGGCTTTTGCTTCACAATCCTCTCAATGCTGCAATTATCCCTGTTGCTTGTGCACCTTTTTTACCACACTTTTTCTTTCCACTCAACCTTCCATTAATATGCTTGGATACTGCACTCTGTGAACAGCCAGCTTCTTTAGCAATGGCATTTTGTGACTTACCCTCCTTGAGGGTGTCAGTGACTGTCTTCAGGACAACTGTCAAGTCAGCAGGTTTTCCCATAATTGTGTAACCTACTGAACCAGACTGAGAGACCATTTAAAGACTCAGGAACCCTTTTACAGGTGTTTTTTAGTTAATTAGCCGATTAGAGTGTGACACCACGAGTCTACAATATTGAACTTTTTCATAATATTCTAATTTTCTGAGATGCTGAATTTTGGGTTTTCATTAGCTGTAAGCCGTAATCTTCAAAATTAAAAGAAAGAAATGCTTGAAATATCACGGTGTGTGTAATGACTCTATATATTTGAGCTTTACTTTTTTAATGGAATTAGTGAAATAAATTAACTTTGGCAGAGACCCTGTTGCTTCAACTTAAAGCCGCAGGGGCATTCTTAGGCACAGCAAATGTATTTTCTTAATTTTTGTGTTAAGTTAACTGGTTGCCGACTGCTCACAGTATATTTACTGCGCCAGTCAGCCCCGGCCAGGCAGAGTGACGTAGGTCTACGTCGCTCGCCTGTCACTCCTCTTAGAGCCAATAGGGGGCGGGCGCGCGCCCGCCTCGGCTCGTTCACAAAGGAGTGTGGGCGTGTGACCGGCGGACCCGATGTCCGCCGGTCACACTACGATCGCCGGTACAGCGGGAGAAAGACAGAGCGGCTTATGTAAACAAGCCGCCTGTCATTCTCCCCTGTGTAAAAATGAAGATCAGACGGTTCTACTATGTAGAACCGTTGATCTTTGTTTTTACACTAGTAGCCATGTCCCCCTACAGTTAGAATCACGCCCCTAGGACACACTTAACCCCTCCCTCTCCAATACAGTTAACCCCTTCCCGGCCAATGTCATTTTTGCAGTAACAGTGCATATACAGTGGGTACGGAAAGTATTCAGACCCCCTTAAATTTTTCACTCTTTGTTATATTGCAGCCATTTGCTAAAATCATTTAGGTTCATTCTTCTTCCTCATGAATGTACACATAGCACCCCATACTGACAGAAAAACACAGAATTGTTGACATTGTTGCAGATTTATTAAAAAAGAAAAACTGAAATATCACATGGTCCTAAGTATTCAGACCCTTTGCTCAGTATTTAGTAGAAGCCCCCTTTTGATCTAATACAGCCAGGAGTCTTTTTGGGAAAGATGCAACAAGTCTTTCACACCTGGATTTGGGGATCCTCTGCCATTCCTCCTTGCAGATCCTCTCCAGTTCTGTCAGGTTGGATGGTAAACGTTGGTGGACAGCCAATTTTAGGTCTCTCCAGAGATGCTCCATGTGGTTTAAGTCAGGGCTCTGGCTGGGCCATTCAAGAACAGTCACGGAGTTGTTGTGAAGCCACTCCTTCGTTATTTTAGCTGTGTGCTTAGGGTCATTGTCTTGTTGGAAGGCAAACCTTCGGCCCAGTCTGAGGTCCAGAGCACTCTGGAGAAGGTTTTTGTCCAGGATATCCCTGTACTTGGCCGCATTCATCTTTCCCTCGATTGCAACCAGTCGTCCTGTCCCTGCAGCTGAAAAACACCCCCACAGCATGATGCTGCCACCACCATGCTTCTGTTGGGACTGTATTGGACAGGTGATGAGCAGTGCCTGGTTTTCTCCACACATACCCCTTAGAATTAAGGCCAAAAAGTTCTATTTTGGTCTCATCAGACCAGAGAATCTTATTTCTCACCATCTTGGAGTCCTTCAGGAGTTTTTTAGCAAACTCCATGCGGGCTTTCATGTGTCTTACACTGAGGAGAGGCTTCCGTCGGGCCACTCTGCCATAAAGCCCCGACTGGTGGAGGGCTGCAGTGATGGTTGACTTTCTACAACTTTCTCCCATCTCCTGACTGCATCTCTGGAGCTCAGCCACAGTGATCTTTGGGTTCTTGGTAGCTCAGTTTGGCCGGACGGCCAGCTCTAGGAAGGTTTCTGGTCGTCCCAAACATCTTCCATTTGAGGATAATGGAGGCCACTGTGCTCTTAGGAACCTTAAGTGCAGCAGAAATCTTTTTGTAACCTTGGCCAGATCTGTGCCTTGCCACAATTCTGTCTGAGCTCTTCAGGCAGTTCCTTTGACCTCATGATTCTCATTTGCTCTGACATGCATTGTGATCTGGAAGGTCTTGTATAGACAGGTGTGTGGCTTTCCTAATCAAGTCCAATCAGTATAATCAAACACAGCTGGACTCAAATGAAGGTGTAGAACCATCTCAAGGATGATCAGAAGAAATGGAAAGCACCTGAGTTAAATATGAGTGTCATAGCAAAGGGTCTGAATACTTAGGACCATGTGATATTTCAGTTTTTCTTTTTTAATAAATCTGCAACAATGTCAACAATTCTGTGTTTTTCTGTCAGTATGGGGTGCTATGTGTACATTCATGAGGAAGAAGAATGAACCTAAATGATTTTAGCAAATGGCTGCAATATAACAAAGAGTGAAAAATTTAAGGGGGTCTGAATACTTTCCGTTCCCACTGTATATAGCACTGATTACTGCAGTAATGTCACTGGTACCCCCAAAAGTGTCAAAAATGTCAGTCAAGGGTCCGATCTGTCCGCCACAATGTCGCAGTACCGCAAAAAAAATCGCAGATCGCCGCCATTACTCGTTAAAAAAAAAACACCAAAAATGACAAAAATCTTTCCCTTTGTTAGTAAACGCGATAACTTTTGTGCAAACCAATCAAAATACGCTTTTTGCGTTTTTTTTTTTTGTACCAAACATATGTAGCGTAAAACAATTTTGATTTTTACATTTTTTTGGGGGGAATTTCATATAAAAAAAAGTGAAAAATATTGTTATTTTTGCAAAAATTACGCTCTTTTTTTTGTTTATAGCGCATGATCAAAAAATTGCACAGGTGATCAAATACCACCAAAAGAAAGCTCTGTTTGTGGGAAAAAAAGGACGTGACATTCGTTTAGGTACAGCGTCGCACGACCGCGCAATTGTCCGTCAAAGTCACGCAGTAAAAAATCGCAAAAAACCCCCTGGTCAGGAAGGGGGTAAAATCTTCCGGGGCTTAAGTGGTTAAAAGGCTAGGTTGGGCAGATTTTGTGAATGAATTCGGAACAAGCTACATCCTGATGTCTGGTAAATCGGGAGACCCCTTTAGTAACAACGTGATTATATCTTCCATATATTCGCGGTGCTACCAGTGACCAGAAGAGCCCAGGAGAATGAATGTGTATCTATTGTCTTCAATTAATAGGTTGTCTTACCTTTTTTTTTATTTTCATTTTGCACTGCTACATCATGTAATTTCAACAGTACTTGGAGGTCTCTTTTAACCTACCAGTTCCGTACACCTGTGCCTGTTACAAGGAGATTTGATTGTCCCAGTAAGAACCCTTAATGATTTTATGTTACCGAGAATGAACCAGGAAAACCAGAAATGCGGATTGGGCGGTGGAGGTGAGTATAGTAACAGTGACGAGAGGTTCTGGCAGCTCAAGTTCTCAGGAGATATAAGCCTGCAGGTGACTCAGCCTGCTAGACTCTTCCCACAATTGCACATTTATTTTTTCTGGTGGTATTCATATTTTTATTCTGATTCTCAAAAAACTGACCATCACTGATTCTGTTGATAATGATAGTAGTATATTAATAGTTTAATGATAGCATGTTTGTATGCATGTGTTTTCCTTTGTGTCATGAGCAAGAAAGTTATTTTTATACCTCTGGCTCCAGTTTCACATAACCGCTTCAGCAAAAATAATCTTGAAGCTTGAGCACCTTCACTGTTACTAGAAGCAAAAGCCATACTCTCTGCGCTGCTTAGTCAAAAAAGGAAAAACAACTCTTCGAAGTGAATGCTAGAATTGTAATTAGTTCCGGCAGACATAAACATTTCTCTGATCCTAAGTTTTTTGGCCAACGTCCTTCTAGAAAGTGTAAGCGATAAAATTTACTAGCATAATCTCTTTACTCTGCTGTGTCTTCGCATTCACTAATTATATGTTTGGCTTAAGTGATTATGTTTTTTTTTTTTTTTTTTTAACTAGAAATTGCAA
Source organism: Pelophylax lessonae (assembly GCF_965119305.1). Lineage (NCBI taxonomy): Eukaryota > Metazoa > Chordata > Amphibia > Anura > Ranidae > Pelophylax > Pelophylax lessonae. Next base: position 317,093,320 of record NC_138769.1, read on the forward strand.
CAAACACAACCTTTTGCTTTTAAGCAATTGGAAAATGTATAAGGTAGCAAGCAATAAGGAGCAGATGCAGAAACTGTACAGCACCATGAGCAATGTTTTTGTTTTTTAAACATGCTGTAGGAATATTTTAAAGCATAACTGTTTTAGTGTGAAAATTATTTGTGGATTTTATATATGATTATCATTTATTTGTGGAATGGGCAGTTATTGGAAGTATCAGGGTAATTAACTGAATATCCATGGATGACTAGCTCTACTTAGTAATGTTTATATGAAAGAACCAGACTCGCTGTGAGATGCAAAACAAGTTTTTTTTTTTTTTTTTTTTTTTTTTTTCTAACCTAATTTTGCTCTTTTTTTCAGGACTGGACAGATCCAAAGGTTGAAACAAGGATTCTAGCTATTGTGAGTATGGTCTCTTCTTTCGGGCTTTCTAGGATGAGGTTTATATTCTTGTCTGCTGCAGTGGTCTCTAAGTAACTATTGTTCTGACTCTAAAGTGGCACAAACTGACACAAAGGCATAGCATCACACCTGAATTGCCATGATGTCTTATCGGGTTTCATCAATAGGTAGCGCTGAAGGCAGTACTTAAAACTGGGTATCTGTGGAATTGGAGAACCCCCTTCATGATACTACATGGAGAGACAGAAGCAGATCTGTTATTTTTAAAACCCGTTTGAATTACCCCATTTATAGTTAAACATTTTTGATTTATTTGCATGCACCTTTGAGCCAGCAGAATCAGAAAAAAATGTTCAGTTATCTGCGGAGACAGAAAATAGAGATTAAAAATTAAAAGGAGCCTATTTATTAGAGTGGATACAACTTTCTATGAGACTGCAGTACATGGTTTACTCCACACTGTACATGTCAGTGTGGAGCCTGGGATGCCTCACAATGTTCATTCTGCACGGTGCTGCAGAAAGAGTCCTGTAATTGGTGGAAAGATTAGTCACATAACAGACAGGTTACTTGACCCACAGCAGGAGATTCATCTGTCTGTGCTGTTAACATGGATGGAGGAATCGGATTAGCTCAGTCCGCAAAATGAACAAAATAAATATATATGTATGGCCAGCTTAACTCTTCAATTCTGGAAGATGGGTGCATGGGGCAGTTTGTAGGAACATGTTGGGAGGAGACTAGTGCTCCGACAAATTTCTTATTTCCAGTCCCTCCAGACCTCATTCTCTTGGTGAACTAATACTGCAACTTTCAAAACTCGCTCAACTATGCATTTAATGTAATTTGCACCTGGAAGAGTTTGCATCATATGATCAGCCTTCTGACTGACCTCAGTGGATAGAAGGAGATGCAGCTAGCAGACTGTAGACCCACAAGGCTCAACATGAACATTTTAGCAGTAATTGTCAAGCTATGAGTTAAAGAGGGCCCTGATATCACCAAAGGACCACACACCATGTTCAGCCTATGTAATGCTTGAGAGTACTGTCCGAAACAGATCTAATAGGGAAAATGCAGGTCAGAGTGTGAAGGTACTTCATTATTGGGTAAGGCTCAATTTTACTATTATGTATTCCAGCAAATCATGTCACTTGTTTAATAATAATAATATATACACACACCAACTCTGTCCGGAAAGTATCCAGCCTTTGTTAAGATAACAAGAATAATTTGCGTGACATTGATGTAACCTGGCAGACCAGGAGAATGATCTGGAATGCGCATGTGTGAACAATTTTGACTTCACTGTATTAGTCAGTGGGGCACTAGAACGTTGAGTGAGCATGTGTACTGTGTGACTGTCGCATTCAAAATGACTGAGTGAGTAGAGCTAGAATAGGTATCAAATTTTTTATGTTCAGCTTGAAAATTATTCTGCGGAAACTATTCGGAAGGCTTACGGGGACAATGAGAATGTAACGCAAAAAATAACGTGTGGCACAAACCCTTCAGAGATGGTCGACAATTTATTGAAAGTTATCCCCATTCTCAAGGCCTGCAATAAGCAGAACACCTGAGACTGTTGAATGTGTATGGGCAGCAATCAATAAAGAGAGGCGACTGACTGTGCAAGAACTAGAACTTGATCTGGGGATTCCAAAAGCAATTGTCCGAGATTTTGGCATGAAACCTACGTCCTATGTACAATGTTTCTTGTATCTTCAACATACAGTATGGCTCTATTTTTCATATTACATGGCTGAATAGTTTCCGGACAGAATGTATATATGTATGTATGTGTGTGTGTATATGTATATTTCTAGGACTGCCTCTCCCTCATCATTCATCATCTGTTGCTTACTATTTTTTTTATTTCCTTAGGCACACCCTCTCTGTGCTTCGTTTTATATGGACTCTGTGCCATCCCTTCTATTTTTCCTTGTTTGATAATTGATACTGATGAAGTCCTTTCTTTCCAGTGTGAAAATATTTGTGTCATATGTAAGAGTATCCTGAACTGCAGTCCTGAGAGCCTCCTCAATCAGACGGCAACTCTGGAGCTAGTGCAGATCCATCCTAAACCTTCAGACGGTTTGGTGAGACAGATTCTTTTAAGGTTTGGGGAATATTGATTGTCAACTGCAGGTATAGAGGCCAGCACAACTCTGTTAGACCTAGCATTGGTAAACTACCCATTCACCTGGTACCAATTCTGGTCCAGTGTTGTTACTCATGTAGCAGCCACTTGTATATACAGTATATTTCCAGCAATCAAAGACCATGATTGTCGGCACATATTAACCATGTCCCTAATTTAGATATGTATGGTTTATCTGACCTAAAAGGACTCCGCATGACCACTCCTTTTTTATGTGTAATCGTCTGAATTATATAGTTATTGTAGGGGTCAATCTGCTTATAAATCATAAGGCCTGGACATGTATCTGATGGTATGTTGCACCTTATCAAGATAGGGACTTTTGAGTAGTCCTGTTTGAAATGCAAAGAGCTTAGGGCCATTTCGAGGCTTTCAATCATTTTGACACTATTGGCCTATAAATAATATGGACACTGCTGTGTTAAGTTGAAGCAATTAGAACTTTTTTCTTATTTTAGATAGACTTAGGAAGGATTAGAACCCTACCAGATTTTTATTGCTGTCTGTGAAGTTGAGCTTTGTCACCAGGACAGAAAGTTAGGGAAATAAAAAATTGTTACAGTGGTCACCAGAACAGGCAGTAAAAAACAAAAACAAATCTTCTATGGACCTCTGTGTGGGTGATAACTGCCTTAGAGGGGATTTCCCTTACTTTGGAGAGATTTCCTATCACTTTTTGTTGGGTCTTCAGATTAATGCTAGCCGAAAAATCGTTCAAACTCATTTTTGAAAACGAAAAATCAGCCGTGAGAGCAGACGACCGTGCCATCATGTAATGACCGAATTTCGAACAATAAATCATTCAATGGACATAAATGAATCCCTTTTTCATTCAGTTTGTCACATATGCCTAGTGCAAACAATTTGGTCAAGAAACACATTAACCTCTCAATTTATCGTTCGTTTGGCGGAATTTTCCAAACCGGTCCTTCTATTTTTCGGCTCTGAAAAGGAAAAACCGATTTTCTAAATGTGCCCATTAACTGGACCAAATGACAGATTTTCGAACGATTTTTCGGCTAGTGTATGGCCAGCATAAGAAGTGAATGAAAAAAATAAAATGAAGTGGTTTTAACACTTCACTACTCTAAGCTAAATAAAACCTATTTTGCTTTACAATTTAAATTAAGTTTCTTTAGGAGCTTAACAAATGTTTTCTTTCTACTCTGTTACTATACATTAACCATCTTTGTTTTATACTTATTATGTAATCTATGACCAAACATTTCCAAAGCACTATGGCTTAGCGAAAGAGCTGGCACTGCAGAAGTAGCTCTCTTTCAAGCACAGCTGTCTCTCACTGAAACTGGTCTGAACCATACAATGGGGAAAATAATTTGCAGATTTTGTAAGTTTGTTCACTTACCAAAAAATGAAGGGTCTATTCTTCTTATCATATATATTTTAAATGATAGAGACAGGATATAAACCAAAAATCCAGGAAAAAAAACACATGATACAAATGTTATAAGTGGAGTTGCAGTTCAGTGAGTAAAATGATCATTTGATCCCCTACCAACCAACAATTCTGGCTACAGTATGTGATACACAGATTAGTCCTGTCAATTTAAGAAAGTGCTCCTAATGACAATCGTTTTGTATAAAAGACACCTGTCCACAGAATCTTTCTTCTATTCAAACCTCACATCATGGGTAAAACCAAAGAGCTGCTAAAGGATGTTAGGGGCAAGATTGTAGACTTGCACAAGGCTGGAATGGGCTACAAGGCCATCATCAAGAAGCTTGGTGAGAAGGAGAGAACTATTGGAGCGATTACTCGCAAATTGAAGAAATACAAAATCACCATCTATCCCTCGTTCTGTAGCTCCAGGAAAGATTTTGCCCCATGGGGCAAGGTTGATCAAGGGAAAAATGAGGGATCAGCTCAGAATGGGAGGAGCTTGTAAATGATCTCAAGGCTGTTGGGACCAGTCACCAAACAAACCATTGGTTTCACAATACCCTGCCATGGATTGAAATCCTGCAGTGCCAGTAAGGCCCCCCTCCTCAAGAAGGCACATGTACAGGCCCGTCTGAAGTTTGCCAGTGAACTTCTAAATGATTCAGAGAAGGATTGGGAGAAAGTGTTGTGGTCAGATGAGACAAAAATTCACCTCTTTGGCCATAATTTGACTTGAAGTGGGGGGCACCGAAAGTAGGTCTATTGGTGTTTAGATACAAATGCAAGCTGGGGAGGTTTGTCACCTGGTCCAGGGACCCTTTAGGCCTTTGTGCTAAATGTTCTGGAGATTCTGTAATATCAGTTTCACCTAATTAATGCATTTCCTCATCTGCAGAGAGAGCCTTTCCTTTTTTTTTTTTTTTTTACACAAGTACACACAGTTGCCTCTTCTCCTTCAACCTCAACCAGGACATCGTCCTTCTCACCTTTATGTCTTGCTCTGAACAATTAGAAGGAACTTTTTCCCTTCTCTCTCTTCATGGTACGTGCGGTGAGAGTCTACCTCTCTGCTGCAGCCTCTTACCAGACATCCAGTTCTTCCTTTTTGTCCATTCCCCAAGGTTTCCTTGGGGTGGCTTCCTACTTCACCATTGGATGTTGACAAGTCCTCAATTGAGCCTTTGTTCTAAAGGCTAGTTAGTGCTTCAGGGCACTGCATCTGTTTGTCAGATTTGTAAGACTATCGCCCAGTCTTCTGTTCACAAGTTTTACATTTTTTTTACCAGGCGTATGTTTGTTTCTGCCTCATCTGAAGCCATTTCTTTTTCAAGTCAAATGTTTATTGGATTTTTTGAAAATGCAATACAGTAAAAAAACAGTTGTTTTACAATACAAAATAAAAGTGTATCAATGACACATTGTTGGGAAGTTTAGTCATAGAGCATCAGATATCAAATATTTGGGTTTGTGTATAGCATGTCTTATTTTTGCAGGGTACAAACTGGTACAGAGGAAGGAAAAAGGGGAAGTAAGTCAGAGGCAAAGTAAAATACTGTTATCAGAACATATGCCAGACCATGGTTGCCATAGTTTTTTCAACTTTTTTTTTAAATGTCTTTTGTACGTATAATATTATTTTTTCATATTCGTAGGTAGTGTTGGCAGATGCAACTACTTTTGATAGTTTTGGGGCTTCATCTGATTTCCAGTGTCTGGTTATTACCATTTTGGAGGCTATTAGTATGTGGACAGTTACCAAGCAGTAATGGAGGAGGAATTTTTCCGGAGGAGGTATTTTCCCAGCGTCTGTTAAGTAGTGCCAGAGCTGGGTTTGGTGTAGATAGAATGCCAGTGACAGATGATATAAGACGGAATATCTTATTCTAGAAACTTGTGAGGCTTTTGCATGACCATAGGATGTGATAAAGGTTGCCTTCTTGCCCACATCTGTGCCAGCACAGGGATGATTGGGAGGGAAAAACCTGAGCTAGGTTGAATGCCGTGAGATACCATTGTGAAATTATTTTTTGAGAGATCTCCCAATGATTTATGCACCGTGCAACAGTGTAGGTAGATATAAAAGATTGGAGCCAGTCTTCCTCTGAAAATGTTCATAAGTACTTTTCCCATTTCATCATAGGGCTAGTTTTGCAGAATGTGGTTTTACTGTGTAAGGTGTTGTAAAAGAGTGATATACCTTTTTAGGGGTGGATGGTGAAGATGAGTAGTACTTGAGTATCGGTATGGATACTCTAACTGTTGGGATAAGATATTTTCCCACAAACATCTTGATTCGGATATGAGTACAGTTCAGAAGATGGAAGGTTGTTTTGGTCAGACAGTGCAGAGAAAGGTTTAAGAAGGCTGTTTTCTAAAATATCCTCTACTGTATATTACAATTGAACCACTTCTGAACAGACATGTTTGGGATGTGCTGATGCCATTTCTTTATCCATTTGTTACATTGGCCTGTTGGTATCTTTTGTCGTGTTGCCCACCCCTCACTTAGGCTGATTTTGGACATCTCATTGTTAAAATGTGTCTTGTACTGTACAATTTAAAGTATAACTAAAGGCACAATTTTTTTTATATTTTTTTTTGTTTGTTTTGTCAGTTTTGAACAGAATGGAGAAGGATTGGAACACCTGTCAGTTTTTATTTCTGTCTGTGTCCCCAGGGAGATACGTCCTCTCTATTTGTCCTGATTACCAATATCCTTAAAAGTTAAAGTAAAAGAAAATACCAATTTTTTTTGCTTGTCCCCAGAAAAGAAATGGAGAGGAAGTCTTTCAATAGGGACACTAGTTCTGCTGACCTGGGGGCCCCCAAAAGATTGAGAGATGGAAGTAACCATCTCAGAAAGGTTGCACAAACGCTGGGCTCACAAGGTTAATGGTGCATCAAAACTTTGAGGTGGTGGTATACAAAAAGCATATAAATACAAAAATTTCTAAAATGACTATACACTGGTGCGTTAGTCATCCGTGATGATGGAGTGACCCTGGAGACCTGTGTGGGTAAAGGATTGCTGAAAATCAGCACTACCCACGCCAACACTCCACCCTTCCCGCTATCCCTGGTGGCACGGCTTCCACAGGTAGGGAGTGATCTGTCACCAAGAACTTGTGATCACTTCATCTAACCTTGGAAGCCAAGGTGCCATGGCATTCCAGTAACAGGAACCAAATCTCCGTGGCTAGCAAGGTAACTACCAAAGTGCTGTAGCTGTGGGTTCAGTGGCAAATGGCTGTGAGGACAATTACCGCCAGGATTCCTTGTGATGTAAACTTGATGATAAAGCGTCACAGTTCATGAAAATGTAAATGTCAAAATCACAAAGACAGGATAAATGTGAAAACTTAGTAACCTGTGCGTTGGGGTCCATATAACATTAGTAAACTCAATGAATCTGTTTTCACCTTTATCCTGTCTTTGTGATTTTGACATTTACATTTTCATGAACTGTTTACATCACAAGGAATCCTGGCGGTAATTTGTCCTCACAGCCATTTGCCACTGAACCTACAGCTACAGCACTTTGGTAGTTACCTTGCTAGCCACGGAGATTTGGTTCCTGTTACTGGCATGCCATGGCACCTTGGCTTCCAAGGTTAGATGAAGTGATCACAAGTTCTTGGTGACAGATCACTCCCTACCTGTGGAAGCCGTGCCACCAGGGATAGCGGGGAGGGTGGAGTGTTGGCGTGGGTAGTACTGATTTTCAGCAATCCTTTACCCACACAGGTCTCCAGGATCACTCCATCATCCCGGATGACTAACGCACCAGTGTATAGTCATTCTAGAAATGTTTGTATTTATATGCTTTTTGTATACCACCACCTCAATAAAGTTTTGATGCACCATTAACCTTGTGAGCCCAGCGTTTGTGCAACCTTTCTGAGATGGTTACTTCCATCTCTCAATAATTTTGTTAAGTATTTTTTGGTTGCCTGAGGTTCCCGGTTTTAATTAACCATCAAGGTATAGTTGTTATTGCTCACACCTACTGAAACAGTAAGGTCTGATTCTCCTCCTATCCCAGGTTTTAAGCTTTTTTCACTTCGCCCCCAAAAGATTCCCTTAATTTGCCGGGATATCCTCTCACTTCTTGACTTGCTTATGGGAGAGGATGGGAAGGTAAATTTCCCCAATGGAAAACAAATTGCAAAATTAAACCTTACAGTTATGATCTTCCCATACTCTATCCAAAATAGAAAAAAAGTTTTTGCCTATAGTTCTACTTTAAGCAATAAAAATAATAATTTTTGACTTGGCAGTAAAATCCTTTTCTTTTAGTACTATAAAGGACACGGGTCCCTCCCCTCTGTACCTTTTATGATCTTCATATTGCTTTCTACAAGGCTGGGGCTTGCTAGAAGTGGGAAGGGTTGTTTGCGGGTGCCCTTGTGGCTTTTTTGCAGGTTCCAATTACCTGAAGGTAACTACATTTTACCCATAAGATCTGGTGTCCTGTATTGTACTTCAAGAAAAGTAGTTTATTGGCAAGTCAAAAATTCTATTATTGTAGACCAGTATTTAAGCCGTTTTGTTTTATTGGATTGCTGCTTTAGATGTGAATTACTTTAGAGGGATAGTGAGTTTCCTTAGGAAAGATATATTTCACTATTGTGGTATTTTAAACTCACTAATGACTTATTTTTATGTCTTAGGGCCTTGTAATTAAATCCACTTCATCCGGACAGCATTTTGTTGGCCAAACGGTACCAGAGGTCAGTTTAAATCACTTGTTACCAGCTGCAAAAGCATAAATGGAAATGGTTACTGATAATTGTGGGTAGAGCTGATTACTTGGAGTATTAAACTTGGTTGGTGTTCTGTTTAGAACTAAAATGACACTGTTATAAAACCAGTATGGTGACATTGTTATTGCCTCTTGTTTACACAAATCTTGAGTTATATACATCTAAAATGTACCTGTTACCTACTGTCTCCCATGGTGATGCATATTTGCTACTGCACATATACAATTGGAGCAAAGCAAACAGCATGTTCCTAGCAGCACATGGACTATGAATTAAAGTAGCTGTAAACCATCCATAAATTAAAGTGGAGTTCTGCTCCCCTTAAAAAAAATTAAAAGTCAGCAGCTACAAATACTGTAGCTGCTGACTTTTAAATAGTAGAACTTAACCTGTCCAGGGAGCCCGCGATGTTGGCACCCGAAGCTGATTTACATATATGCTCTCGGATGCCGCCGCCATCCAGGGTAAGGGAACTTAGCAGTGAATCCTTTCGACTTCACTGCTGGTTCCCTAGTGCACTTTGTAATTGGCCCAGCGGTGAAGGAAAAAGGAGGGGGGCTAACTTCCGAGGGACAGCGCCGAGGCGCTGTCTCCCAGGAAGTGAGGAAGAGTACCTGTCAAAAACAGGTACCCGTTGGTGCTGCACATGTGATTAGTTATGACACCAGCCATTAGATGGTTTCACAGTTTGGTGGAAGATGCAAGCAAATGGGACAGTTACATTCCTGGAATGCCGGGATTGCTAACTGATTTTTTAAAGCATTAAATCGATGAGTTTAGTTTCACTTTATGATTTACTGCTGTTCAGTGGCTCTAGGCTTCAGCAAAATGCCAGCCCCCAGCAAGAAGAAACGGGAGCAATGCTGTAGGCAATTTATAGCACACACTAATGTTGGTACCATAATTTATCATTGTAGAATGTATGGTCCTTCTAAAAAAACATTTTTATTTATTTTTATTTTTTTATCAAGTTGTTTAAAGTTCTGGTTTACTTTTTCTAAAGCACCGGCTTTCATAAGCAATTGCTTTTTTTTTTTCTTTGCTTGTTTGTAAGAGGAACCCATGTTGTAGGATTACAACACTCACCCTGTTGGGAGACAGGGGCAGAGTGTTGTCGCTCCATAATCACAAGTACATAATCAAGGACATTTATGGCAGAATCACCAGGAATTATTTTTTTATAAGCTTTTAAAAACATTCACTAAGACTTCTAAAATTGTATCAATAAGTTATTGTTATGGGGGCACCCATGCGTGCTCACTCCCGGGCCCTGCACGGTGTCTATGAAATGCATATAGAGTGGCTTGGCCCCATCCCCCTGCTCCCCCCGTCTTTGGCTCTTGCTGCTGTATTTGAGCCAATGAGGAGCAAGAGAGCCGTTAAAGCCTAGGATCTCGTGTACATTGCTGGATCAAGATCCGGCTCGGGTATGTATTTAGAGGGGGCTGTGGGGAAAGCTGCTTGCAGAAGGTATTTTTTACCTTACTGCATAGAATGCAGAAAGGTAAAAAACGTCCTACCTTTACAACCACTTTAAACACCATATGATTTTAAAAATTGAGATTTAGTAATTCAATTACATCTACTTTGACCATCTGCAAAAGAATATCTAGTCTGGCTCTGACTGTTTAAATAGTTTAGTTGGTGGCTGGCTATACAACATGTAGGTCAAATACCATCTTTACTGGCATTGTATTTACATTTAAATTTATTTGACTGGACTTCTGTCAACTGAACAAAAAAAACCCAGAACAAGTACCATACCTACAGACTTCATTTAATAGACACCAGATGACAAAATCTTACTTGCATTGCCAGTAGAGTCCACCTAAATCAGTTATGGTGATGTCAATTTACTCTTTTAATTAAGATTTTATCGAATACAGTGCAGCAGGTAGTGTGGCAGTCTAAGGCAGAGGGAGCAGCGATCTCTGGTGAGGACTTCTTGCTCTTTTTTGATGGATAAAAAGTGTATTTTTCCACTGTCCACCATCTGCCAACAAATACAATTTCTCTTTTGTTCATTATGGATACAGCTCCTGATCATCTTAACCATTGGGTTATACTGCCCACTATAGGAGTAGGGCACTAGGCAGAAAAAAGTCTGGCTAAACCTATGGGCAGTCCCAGGGGGTATACTTCCTCTCTCTGCCCAGTCAGGAGTAAGGACCTAGTTCCTTGCTAGGATCTCTGGTCCTGGCAATTTATTTATTTTTTTTACATCGATTTTCGTTTGACTGAAGCATTGCTTTGCATGCCTTGGATGTGGTACACTGTTTCTGCTCATGGATGGACCTCAGGAAAGGGTTGTCCGCTACCTCTGCGACCATTTCCAGATGAATCAGACAGACGGTGGTTCAGGCCCAGGGCCGGACTGGCTTACCAGGATACCGGGAAATTTCCCTGTAGGCCGGTGGCCCTGGGACCACTTTGAGATGTGGCCACTCCCCTTTGTAATCGCGGCCGCTGGCCGGCCCCGCAGGTTATGCGGAGTCGAGCTAGCCGCCGGATGTGAGCGGCATGACGTCAATATCCGGCGGCGGTCGACGGATCTGTCAGCCAGTCACTGCCTGGCTGCACAGCAATAGTGGTATCCCTTCCCTGAAGTTCTCTCCCAGGCTACCACACAGACACCGGTGACCGGCAGTGCGCTGAGCTGCCCTGCAGTGTACAGGTAAGAGTTGTGGAGGAGGGACCTTGACCTTTTATATTGCATTTGAGGAGGGGGGGGGGCAGGCAGCATTGTATTAGGGAGAGCAGAGGAGGGGGAGCAGAGCAGGGGATCAGCATTTGTATTAGGGGGAGCAGAGCAGGGGGATCAGCATTTGTATTAGGGGGAGCAGAGGAGCGGATCAGCATTGTATTAGGGGGAGCAGAGGAGGGGATCAGCATTTGTATTAGGGGGAGCAGAGGAGGGGATCAGCATTTGTATTAGGGGGATCAGCATTGTATTAGGCGGAGCAGAGGAGGGGGATCAGCATTGTATTAGGGGGAGCAGAGGAGGGTGATCAGCATTGTATTAGGGGGAGCAGAGGAGGTGGATCAGCATTGTATTAGGGGGAGCAGAGGAGGGGGATCAGCATTGTATTAGGGCCCCTAATACAATGCTTATTCCCCTCCCCCTAATACAATGCTGATCCCCTCCTTTGCTCCCCCTAATATTATGCTGCCTGCCACCCCTCCCCCTAATACAATGCTGATCCCCCCTCCCCCTTAACAATGCTGATTCCCCCCTCCCCCTAATATAATGCTGACCCCCCCCCCTTCCCCTAATACAATGCTGTTCCCCCCTTCCCCCAAATAGAATGCTGTTTAGCAGGGGAGGCGGGGGGGGGGGCAGCATTGTATTAGGTGCAGGGGAGGGGATCAGCATTGTATAAGGGGAGGGGGGAGCATTGTATGAGGGGGCTGAGGGGAACAGCATTGTGTTAGGGGGAGGGGGGATCAGCATTGTATTATGGGGAGGAGGCAGGGTGGATCAAGCATTGGTTTAGGGGGCGGGGGGACAGCATTGTATTAGGGGGGGAGGGGGGAACACCATTGTGTTAGAGGGAGAGGGGGATCAGCATTGTATTAGGGGAGGGGAGATCAGCATTGTATTAGGGGGAGAGGGGGGGTCAGCATTGTATTAGGGGGAGAGGGGGGGTCAGCATTGTATTAGGGGGAGAGGGGGGGTCAGCATTGTATTAGGGGGGGGGGAGGAATCGGCATAGTATTAGGGGGAGGGGGGAATCGGCATAGTATTAGGGGGAGGGGGGAATCGGCATACTATTAGGGGGAGGGAGGATTAGCATTGTATGAGGGGGAGGGGTCAGAGGGGAACAGCATTGTATTTGGGGTAGGGAGACGGGGGGATCAGCAGTGTATTAGATAGTGGGAAGGGGGGTCTGCAGAGTATTAGATAGTGGAGAGGGGGGGTCTGCTGAGTATTAGATAGTGGGGAGGGGGGTTTAGCAGTGTATTAGATAGTGGGGGGGGGGGGCAGCAGTGTATTAGTGAGGGGGGGGTCGGGTCAGCAGTGTATTAGATAGTTGGGAGGAAGGTCAGCAGTGTAATGGATAGCGGGGAGGGGGGGTCAGCAGTGTATTAGATAGTGGGGGGTGTAGCAGTGTATTAGATAGTTGGGGTGGAGGTCAGCAGTGTAATAGCGGGGAGGGGGTCAGATGTGTATTAGACAGCGAGAGGGGGGTCAGCAGTGTATTAAATAGCGGGGGGCAGCAGTGTGTTAGATAGCAGGGGGGGTCAGCAGTGTGTTAGATAGTGGGGAGAGGTGGGTCAGCAGTGTATTAGATAGGGGGGCAACTGGGCTGTTCCTAGAGCCTGTGGCCTCCCAGGTGGGCTGTCCCTGAAGCCTGCGCTGCTCCCCCAGCTTCCCCCCCCCTCCCCCAACAAGGAGTAAGAGAAAGAATAAAAAGAGAGAATACATGGAAGAGAGAGGAAAAGCGGGGGAGGAACAAAGAAAAGGAGAGAGAGAATAAGCGAAAGAACAAGAAAGCCGGATAGAGAGCGAGATGGAAAAAAAAAAGAATTAGGATAGAGAGAGATAAAAGGGGAAAAAAAGGAGAACAAAGAGAAGGAGTGGTAAATCCTAAAATGTACCATATGGGGTTTTAATTCTGTATGAGTGGTAGGGACCAAGAGAGCGCTAAATGCCCACTGGTTAGGGGCGCAAATGACTTGCCTTGCCGTGGGTGCTGACAACCCACGCTACGCTACGCCACTGGGGCTGGTATAAAATTATATCCAGGGCTGGTTTTTTTATTCCCAGTCCGGCCCTGTTCAGGCCTATTCCATCAAGGGTAAGTAAGGTTCCTCTTTTCCCTGTCAAGCCACATTCTACTCAGGTGCTCAGTGCCTCCTTGGCCTTCCATCATCAGGCGTCAGTGACGCAGGTTTGCAAGGTGGCCACCTGGTCGTTGGTGCACACTTTCACAAAGTTCTATAAAGTGGATGTGTTGGCATCTGCGGATGCTTCCTTTTGGCTGCAAAGTCTTGCAGGCTGCTGTTTAGAGGACCTGATCCTCTTGGAGGGTGTATCATTCTTTTCAGGTGGGCTCCAGTTGTTTTGGTTGAGCTCCTGTTTTCCTGGTTGGCTAAAGTTTAGCCTTGGGAGCTTATTTTTTGCTGTTTCCACCCCTTATGTTTAACACTGCTTTGGGACGTCCCAATGGTTAAGAAGATCGGGAGCTGTGTCTGTCAATGAACATCAGAGAAAGAGTTTAAGTCAAAAATCCCATCTTCCTTTTACATACAGAGGTCTGAAACTCTGTCAGGCAAAGATGACAAAGAGGAGCGAATTCCAGTGAACCACACTATGTCTAGAAAAAAAAGTGTAATTTTAACCCCCTCCCATCCGCGCTACAGCCTATATACGGCTGCAGCGCGGACTCGAATTTTTGGGAGGCCGTTTTTAAACGGCCTCCAGTGACACGCCCCCCCCCCCCCGCGCTCATCGGGGAGAATCTGTGTCGGCCGTGTCCCTTGGACACAGCCGATTACAGATCATGGTGAATGGCCAATCACAGCGGCCATTCACCACGTGATCAAGCCGTCCAATGAGAGATGATCTCATATGTAAACATATGAGATCATCTCTCATCGCCGGCGCTCCTTCCTCACACAGACACTGCAGTGTGAGGAAGGAGGGGGAGCCGACAGCCGCTGGGGACACAGACAAATGTAATCAGGGCACTGATCACCAGTGCCCTGATTACTGAAGGTAAAAAAACCACACACATTGCCCCCCCATCAGTGCCCGCCATCAGTGCCCCCATCAATGCCCACAATCAGTGCCCATAGTGCTGCCAGTCAGTGCCCATCAGTGCCTGCTCATCTAGGCACTGATGAGCACTGACTGGCAGCACTATGGGCACTAAGTGTGGGCACTGATGGTGCTGCCCATCAGTGCTCATCAGTGCCGCCCATCAGTGCTCATCAGTGCCACCCGTCAGTGTCCATCAGTGCCATCCGCCAGTGCCCATCAGTGCCGCCTCTCAGTGCCCATCAGTGCCGCCCGTCAGTGCCACCTCTCAGTGCCCAGCAGTGCCACCTCTCAGTGCCCAGCAGTGCCGCCTATCAGTGCCGCCTATCAATGCCGCCTATCAGTGCTCATCAGTGCGGCATATTAGTACCTCCTCATCAGTGCCCATCAGTGCCCATAAGTGCAGCCTATCAGTGCCCATCAGTGCCGCCTCATCAGCGCACATCAGTGAGGGAGAAAATTTTATTTTCAAAATTTACTCGCAGAAAATAAGAAACTTTTTTTTTTTTTTTTTTTTTTCAAAATTTTCTGTATTTTTCTTTTTTTTTGTAAAAAAATAAAAAACCCAGAGATGATTAAATACCACCAAAAGAAAGCTCTGTTTGTGTGAAAAAAATGATAAAAATTTCATATGGGTACAGTGTAGCATGACCGCGCAATTGTCATTCAAAGTGTGACAGCGCTGAAAGCTGAAAATTGGCCTGGATGGGAAGGGTGTTTAAGTGCACGGTAGGCAAGTGGTTAAAAGCAAAAAGTTGTTAAAAATTACAAAAATAATGCAATTGTTTGTTTGGTTCATGAATTAGAATGGTGTAGTGCAATGAGTGTTGATAAGCATAATATACAAATAATCATAATAATATTATAAGCATAATATACAAATACCGGTAATTAGTAACTGCTACCTCTGAGTTACGGAGCACCTGCACTGTATTTATAAATCTAATGCTGGAAAGAAGGGGTATGGAGAAGCCTAATACATCTTCAAAATAAATATAGAGAAAGTTTCAGGATATAAATAGGGGAGTTGCCAGTGCCGGAGGAAGAGGGTTGTTCTAGCTAGGAAACTGACTTTCTTGGTGGTCAAATTTGCTAGCTAGTTTATAGCAGGCTTTTTCAACCGGGTGCCTTTGTAAAATGTAATCAGAAATTGTAAACAAGCCAGCAGGTGGATGAAGCCTGCCTTTTTAGTTACACAAAGCCACAGGGTTTCATTCTTGTTTGACCCTCCTTTGCCCCTCTCCCTCCGCACTGGGGTGACATTAGTTAACTGATGGAGCGGAAAAAAAGGGAGAAGAGAAACATTGGAATACTAGTCAGTTCCAGTGTGCAAATGTGTATTTGCTTTGGGGGAAAAAAAATCACCTCTAACGTTGGATGTTCTGCATGTGGATGTTGCTGCATTACGTAAAACTATCGGTACAGTTTTTTTACATTTTAGAATGGGGTGCCTCCAGACTGTCCATAATTTTTAAAGGGTGCCTTGACTGAAAAAAGGTTGAGAAACACTGGTTTAGAGGCACATTGCAAGAGAATAAACAATAGTTTATGCAAAGGGAAAAAACACTTCAAATAATTTTAGATGCGTAATATTTTTTGTGCTTTTCCCTGTAATTTTTTTGTTTGGTGATGTTCTTTTTATTTAAAATCTAAAAACTTCCTTTAGCATTATCATGCTTTACTTTCATGTATGGCTTTTTTCCATGTGGATTGCAGTTTCAGGTTTTTCTGTATGGTGTTTTTCTCTCTTGTCCTTTCATGTTGTCAGACCGGTCTATTCATGTGTAACTTTTCACTTTCATTCTTGTGTTTATTAGTCTGCTGCCAGAGAGTGTGAACAAATCCTTCCAGGAGATGAGATAATTAAAGTGAATGATCAGGTTGTGGTAAGTTCAATAAAGAGTATCTTATAAATTTGTTGCCGATCAGAACTGGTGCATGGAACACCAATGTCCAAAAAAGAGATTTGAAGAGGGGGACCCCAGTGAACATTTCACTATTGTATACATTTCACGATTATAAATTACAGAAATCTAAAACATTCTGCTGCAAAGGTGACAGATGCATAACCAAGCTGCGTTTTCCTTCAATAGATTTATAATTATTTTTTTTGGATATGATAA
This sequence comes from Pelophylax lessonae, assembly GCF_965119305.1. NCBI lineage: Eukaryota > Metazoa > Chordata > Amphibia > Anura > Ranidae > Pelophylax > Pelophylax lessonae. Next base: position 317,109,935 of record NC_138769.1, read on the forward strand.
ATATCTAACTGTTAAGGTTAACAGGCATACTTTGCAGAGAAGTGGATGAGAAAGAGAACTATATGACAGGAAGGCAAACATTGAATATCTGCTAAATATCTCTTTTTTTACTATCTCAACCTTAGCATGCTTATAATTAAAAGTGAGATCAATATCATGGTTATTTTGAGAAAGAACAAGGATGCAAAAGCTACTGTTATATTTGGGGAGGAGTGTTTCCTAATTAAAAAAGTAAAGCTGGAAATGTAAAAAGATTATGTAGATACATGTATGCAGATCCATGAAAATGTCAACTGTGCAGAGGAGAAATATACAAATCCTGCTGATATCTTGTAGTCTCCTTTCTACATACATTCACCCTAGCAATGGCTCCGTAGGATTTCTCCAGATTGGTTTCCTGATGGTAGCAACAGTGGAAGTATATGAATAAGGTAATCCCTTGCAGGAACACCAGGAATTGTTTTTAAGAGCTGCAAATTAAAAAATAAAATAAAAAAATGATATCCTATTCAAATGTTAAAGACCAAATGGAATTGTGATTGGACTTGAATACTCTAAGTCAGGGCTCAAAATTTAAAGTCCTGAGCTACTAGCCAGGCCTTAAGGGTTACTCGCCACCAGTTGCCCCACCCAACTCCTACCATGCCCCGCCCCTAATTCCGCCCCTAAACACGCCCTCATAAATTATCTCATAAAATTACACTGTTAAATGTTTTTGCATTAATGCAGAAGTTACAAAAATAACTATTAATAACAACGTTTTCAGTGCCCATCAGTGCAGCCTAATCAGTGCCCATCAAGGGTCTGGAACCCCCAAATCACCATCCTAGTACCCCCCCCCCCCAAATTTCACCTCCTAGAACAAATCCTACCTGTCAAATCCTCCCCCATCAAAATTTTCCCCCTAGCACAAAAAACCCCATTATTCCTACTGGCACAACCCCCCCCCCCCCCAATACCCCTTTTTAACAGCCCCAAGACTTCCTGTTCTGGCACAAATCCATCCCCCACCCCATTCCAATAATCTCTATAAGGACGATCCCCAAATCCCCACTCCTGGCACAAATCCTCACCCCCCCCCCCAGCACGAATCACTCCTCCTATCACCCTCCCCCCCCCCCAATTCCCCTGCTAGAAGAAATCTTATATTGTAGAATCATCTTCTCCCCACCCCTCCTAGTACAAATACTTTTTGGGGGATTGTCCCTGGGGGGGGGGGAGGGGGGTTGGAATAAGAGAATTTGTAGCATGAGGGGTGGGGAGAAGATGATTACTTCTAGGTGGGATCAATATGGGAGGGGGGGGGGGTTGTGCTAAGAGGGGGGGACTGTGCTGAGATGAGGGGGTTGTGCTAGGAGGGGGGGGGGGAATTGTGCTGAGATGGGGGTTTGTGCTAGGAGGGGGGGGGGAACTGTGCTGAGATGGGGGGATTGTGCTGAGATGGGGGGATTGTGCTGAGATGGGGGGGGTTGTGCTAGGAGGGGGGGGGGCTGTGCTGAGATGGGGGATTGTGCTAGGAGGGGGAGGGACTGTGCTGAGATAGGGGGGTTGTGCTAGGAGAGGGGGGATTGTGCTGAGATGGGGGGGGGGGACTGTGCTGAGATAAGGGGGTTTTGCTAGGAGGGGGGATTGTGCTGAGATGGGGGGGTTGTGCTAGGAGGGAGGATTGTGCTGAGATGGGGGGGTTGTGCTAGGAGGGAGGATTGTGCTGAGATGGGGGGTTGTGCTAGGAGGGTGGGGGGGATTGTGCTGGGATGGGGGGATTGTGCTGGGATGGGGGGGGGTTGTGCTGGGATGGGGGGGGGTTGTGCTGGGATGGGGGGGTTGTGCTAGGAGGGAGGGGGGGATTGTGCTAGCAGGGGGGGTTGTGCTAGGAGGGAGGGGGGGATTGTGCGGAGATGGGAATTTGGGAGGTGACAGGATAAGATTTGTACCCCAGTGCAGTTCTCCCTTTCCTCCAGCATGCAGACCTCGGATACAGCTCGGCACATCGCTCTGTGATCCTCCTCTTCATATGTCGGAGCGGAGGAGAAGCCTATTCCTATTCCTAAAGCTTTGCACGGACAGCTGGCGGGAGAGATGCGGCTGCAGAAGCAGAAGGGGAAGAAGATTGCAGCTCAGGAATGACACTGGATGTCAGATCAGGACTATACAGAGTTTGTTACCCGCCCCCTTTCCACATTGCTTGCTTTGACTCTGTATAGTCCGGATCTGACATCCAGTGTCCTTCCTGAGCCGCAATCTTCTTCCCCTTCTGCAGCCGCATCTCTCCCGCCAGCTGTCCATGCAAAGCATTAGGAACTAATTGTCTTCTCACCGCTCCACCTCCACTCTGACTCTTTAAGGGGAGAAGTCCCGATCTGACAGGAGTGTGTGAAGCCCGGCGAAGAGAGAGAGAGAGAGCACATCCCGCTCTCTCCTGTCACAGAAACACTCCTGGCAGTGCCCCCTCCACCTCCCATGACACAGACGCCCAGGGCAGCCATCCATCCCACCCTCCCTTGTACCGGCTCTGGGTGAGATGATCAGCTTGAACCCCTCCATCAGTACTGCTGGATAATGTCGGAGCGGCGGATCATGCCGCTCAGCTTTAATTGTAATTGCCGGGCGCTCGCCGACATACACAGTCCCGCCTCCTAGCCCGGCTTCTTTAATAGACGTCACACATCCTGGTTGGCCAGGTGTTCTGTCTATCAAAGAAGCCGGGCTAGGAGACGGAACTGTGTATGTCGGCGAGCGCCCGGCAATTACAATTAAAGCCGAGGGGATGATCCGCCGCTCCGACATTATCCAATCCTTCGGCGGCTTTCCTCTCCTCTCTTCCCCTGACAGTAGCTCGCCCTACATAATTTTCCACTCGCAAAATGCGAGTAGGCGAGTGGAAAATTTGAAGGCTGCTCCAAGTTACTATTTTTTTTACTTTGTAATATAAAAAAGTAACCACTAAATACTATATAGGAGAAACACTGATCTGAGATAGTTACTATGTATTACAACTTTACTCTTTGCCCTTACACAAAGAAAATCTATCTTTGGACATACTGAATGTGGGATGTCATTGCAATCTTCCTTTCGAAAATGCTATTTACCTGTATGCATATCGTGAGTTCTTGTATTACCTACTGAATGTTTGTTCCTGGTCAGTATCACCTACTGAATGTTTGCTTGTTCCTGGTCAGTGATTAAGGAAGTGTTGAATCCAGAGACAAAAATGGATTCTTTATGATTGTTAATGATTGACCTTCTCTTTACATATGTGTTGGTTGTTACCTGGAACAGGCCAAACACGATCATACTTTTTATAGTAAGTTATATTGAATGAGCCTCTAACCACTGATTCAGCTGTGAATTTTTTTTAAAGAGGAGTTCCGCCTGGGGAAACAAAAATACTGTAGCTGCTGACTTTTAATATATAGACATGCCCGCGATGTCGGCACCCCAGCCAATTTTCAGATCAGCTGTCAGGTGCTGACGCTGCCATTTGTCATAAAGGAAACCTGCTGTGAAGCCCTTCGGCTTTACAGCCGGTTCCCTGCTGCGCATGTACGAAACACTGCGCTTTCAATTGTCCCAGTGGCAGGGGACGCAGGAGGGGGGCAGAACTTCAGGGGGACTGTGCCGTGGCACTGTCTCCCAGAAGTGGGGAAGGGTACCTGTCAAAAACAGGTACCCGTTCCCCCTCCCCCCCCCCCCCTGCCAAATGTGTAATCGGAGGGGGGAGGAAGCAGATCAGTGGAAGTTCCACTTTTGGGTGTAACTCGGCTTTAAAGTGTTTGTCCTAGCATTGCCCAAATTTACCCCCAAATCTCATCCTCTAGATTAGAACATGTTTCAGCATTCATTTGAAAAAAACGCTTTTATTACTCTATGTGATATCACCCGGCTTCTAAAATGTATGGAACGCTTCTTGTAGCTCAGTTCCTAATGAAGTAGGCATGTCCCTAAAACTACATCTTGCAGGAGCCCTTTTCATACCCAGTTTGCAGGCAGTCTCTTGGGAGTCAAAGCAGCAGCAGGGGATGGCAGGGGATAGATGGAGTTTTCTAGTCTGTACAAGCAGTCATTTTTAAAATTCCTTTAAGTGGTGACAGTCACAATATGACAGCTAAGACATGTTTTCTTTTATTGTTACTTTTGTAGAATTAAGCTAGACCTTTTTTTTTTTTTTTTCTCGTTCAATACATTTTTTTATAAAGAAAATGTTTTCAAAACAAAATGGGACATTTGTGTCTGCAATTTTTTTGCGATAATGATTATAAATTGACACATCAAGTGCCACTGGAAGGTCCAACTCCTGGCACAATAACCTTTTAGGGTTAAAAATCTTCACCTTCTGTTGACTAAAAGAGTCTCCCTTCATGCAGACTTCCTTCTATATCTGGCATATCTGCTTGTTTATGGGCCAGGACTAGTATAGCTCCCACTGTACGGAAGTATGTTGTGCTGCAAATCATGTTTTAGCCCCTTTTTTGCAGGATATTCAGAAAATGCATTCCAGTCTTAATTTTATGAATGGATTAGTGACTTCTGGGCCATTGCCTGCAGAGACTGTCTGAGTCCTTATCAGATGAGCTTACCCTTGTGACGTCAGTCTGCAGCTATTATTCCCAAGTTCGAGACCATTCTGGTGCTTTGATGTAGTGCACACCACATTAAAACTAGAGGATCACATTGTTTCTTCTATAAGTGCTGTTTTCAGTTTTGGATCATATAGGAATGCAAAAGCAGCGAAGTATTTCTCTTTCCATCTGCTTTTCTGTTTTTCTGTATGAAGAATGAAGGCATTCTGGTAAGTTGTTGGTCCCCTTTAGTGATTGATGGCCTTGTATCTATTTGGTGCAGATTTTGTTGAAAAGTTGTCCACCTCTCACTGATCTGGCCTCAGCTGCGCTGAAAAGCACACTTGTGGATATTAATACGTGCCAAGCGCCATTAATCCCTTGTACTGAAAAGTTCCTAGCCTAGTATCCTAGCGCACTCGGTGACATAGAGAGAGACAGACACGTGCTATATCACCGTCAATGTCCATAGTAGCAGTCCTGCTTAAGGCAGCACTGTTTATTTTATAGTCAGAGAACAAAAGGAGTTTACAGGGGTGGTGGCGTCAACCTAACTAATCAGACATGTATACTTTCAAAAGTACAATAGGAAAGGGGAGTGTATGTTTATGGAAAAACCCGACCGTGTGCACGAGATTCCAACTGTCAAGTGAAAGCGAAACTGCCAACTATCTTGGATTCTCATGGACTCGGCATGCACTCCTGTCATAACCTGTTAGAGTAAATCCTATATAATATAGCTCATAAAAACCATATCTGATAGTGATCATGCTACTGTTCCAGTGAATGAGACTTTAGCTGCAAAGGACAATAGCAGCAGTATTTCAATCATGCGGATCAAGCATAAGAGAAAGCTACCAGTCCTTAATCCTGGCAAAAGGGCAGATATTATCAAAACCATAAGAATTCCACATCACAAACTTATCTCCCTCAGTGAATACTGGGGCCCCGGCTGGCTGATATACATTTGTGCGGTGGAGTTCGCCTTGCACTGCCGTAGATCCAGACCCGCACCGCCGATAGGGCTACAAGTAGCATGCAGTCTCCATTTGATTGAAGGTTTCCACAACTACATGTCTTTCCTCAAAGCGAGTTAAAGCCATATTCGCTGTGCATAGTGATTACAGGTAAACCGACACTGGGAGACATAATGGCGATTTAAATAAAACCCTTCCTGAAAAATGTCCACACAAATACTAATAAAATTTCCACAACCGTTTGCCAGTGTCCAGTCTTCCTGTAGGCTGCAACATTTAACCCAAAAGTTAAGACTTCAAGTGTCCCCCAATGGCCTCCATAAAGATTTTACTAGGAGTACAAAAATCCAATTTTTTCAACACATGTACAATATGTATTTTATAATCACTGAAAACACTAACATTTTTTAATTTGGGTGTTTTTTTTTTTTTACCTGATTTTGTGATTTAATACTCTTCATATATTTACCTAGGTTGGATGGACTCATAAAAATCTTGTGCGCAAACTCCAGGAGAAATTAAACTTCGTGACTCTTATTTTAAAGAAAGTTTCAGTCTCCCCTGCAAAATCATCTGTTTCATCAAACAAGAACAAAACACATGAAGCAAGTCCATCATCCTTGATGGATAGTTTCCCATTTTCTTCACATGCAAGTCATGTTCCTGCTTCACCTAATGTGCGTGGTCGTGACCTCTTCTTGAAACCAAATAGTGCTCCAGTATCACCACTGAAACACAAAAACCTTTTGGCAACACAAAGTGCACCTGCTTTTGAGACAGAGAACAAACTGACAAGCATAAAATCTGATAGTGGAGCTCCACAACATCTGGAACAAGTCTCTTATGCTGGAAACATTTCAGGAGTGGGTCAGAATAGGCCAAGCAGGCTAACTTCACAGGGGCATCATACTTGGTCCTGCCCAGGTGCTTCATCAAAGCCTCTTACGTCAGACGTTTTTCTTTTTCGTCCTCCAACCTCCTCTGAACTACCTGCCCAACCAGAGATGTCTTTCTCAAAAATATATGCAAAAACACTCACTCCTTTGGAACAGTGTTCTTCAGAAATGGAGCCCAAAAATATAAAGGTTCGTTAATTTACATCTTTGCATATCCCTAATATTATTATTATTATTATTTTTTTTTTTTTCTTCTTTGCTTCCCTGTAATAATTATGTTGGCTCTACTTTACTTAGTGGGATTGGACATATGCTGTCACAATTAATTGTTTATTTATCACTTTAACAAACATATTGTACTTTCCATCTATGTGCAGTGGTTTTGCACAGAGCAGCCCCTGTCCTCCTTTTCTTGGGTCCCCCGCTGGGACTCTGGGCTCCTTCCCTCGGCTGAGTTCCCCCATAACTAGCCCCTTGCTATGGAGGAACATGTGTGTGCTCACTCCCGAGCCCTGCCCGGTGTGTCCATTGACCCGCTGAACTGGACTTAGCCCCATCCTGCCTTGCCAACCCCCCCTCCCTCCTCACTGGCTATTATTGGCTCCTGCTACTGTGTCTTAGCCAGTGAGGAGGGAGAGAACTAGGAGGGTTGCTGCTCCCCTGCACATCACTTGATCGAGATGGGGCTCAGGTATTAGGGGAAGTCGCACAGGGGGTTTTCTACCTTCATGCCTCGAATACATAAATCTTCAGCATTTAGAACCACTGTGGTTCTACATAATGCATTTTTGCAAGAAATATTCCAGAAACATTACAAAGTAAGGCACTTTATTCACATTTTTTCATACAAGCTTTAGCCTGCTTTCACACACATGGGGTGCAGGAAACACTGCGATTCCTGCGCATTTCCCACACCACATTGCAATCGCACTGTTTGTGATCAACTGCAGGTGTCAATAAAAAAATTAACGACACCCAAAAGGTTCTTTTTAATGTGGCTGCCCACACAGGATTGCATGGTACAAAACGACCAGTTGTCTGGCTCCAAAAAAAGGTTCCTGCACTTTTTTGTTGTGATATGGTGCGAGTTGAAATGAAAACAGAAAATAGTGCAGCGCTTAAAATGATGACAATAATGATAATAAAAATGCAAATAAAAAGTCCATAGTAGTCCATATAAAAAGAGGATATCACAGTGAAGATGCCTTTAGTGTGAGAAAGGAGTAAATCAAACACCAATTCGGTGAAACCTTCCACCAGTGAATAATACTGCCTCTCATCTCCAGTCCTCGACCACTAGGGGTCATCAGGCAAATACAAGCAGGGATTGCTGATACAATTCCTCTAACAAAATCCTGAACTTCCACTTTTGACCACTAGGGGTCATCAGCAAGGCAAGTAAAGAAATAACCTATATCCTCCACACAGATCCTGGGTTTAATGTGGACGAGTCATCATGAAGGGAAAAGGAGAAAACGATCTAAGTGCTCTCTGTCTCCCTTGTAAACTTTATTAGATAAGATAAAAGCAAATTACAAGCAAAACACTGACTCAGTGCTTAATGCAGGCATAATTCAGGCAAATGGTGTGATTTGAGTCCATTCAAAGTTAACTGGTTCAAATCGCACCACACTGAATCGCATGTGAATTGCACAGGAATGCAGTGCAGTTCCTGTGCGATTCACATGTGACTTATAGTGTGAAAAGGAGCTAAAAGAGAGGTACTCTCAAAGCAGAGCGAACACACTGGCTTACACAAATTAAAAAACAAGTACTACAGTTAAAGTAGAAGTATAGCCTAACTGTCAAAATATTTGCAGGGAAGCTTTTATTGCAGAAGACGGTCTCTGCCATACAAATTCTCATCCCTGCCATACAAATTCTCATCTGCCTTCCAGCTACTCTTCTAAGGCTAGATTCACATTGCAGTGATACGTTTTTTTTTTATTTGACTTTCAGTGCAATTTACGTAATGCTACATGGATGCAGCTTTGATAATGTTTGTAGTCTATAGCAGTTTTTCTCAACTCCGGTCCTCAGGGCCCACTAACAGGCCAGATTTTAAGTATTACCTTGGGGAGATGCAGACTAGAGTACTGCAATCACTGAGCAGCAAATTATATCACCTGGGATGTATTTCAGTTATCTTGCAAACCTGGCCTGTTAGTGGGCCCTGAGGACCGGAGTTGAGAAACACTTGTCTATGGGGCCAAAATTGCACTGGAATCGCACCAATGTAGTACAGAAACCTTTTTCCGAAATTGCTCCATGCTGAGTCATATTGATGTGACTGGACACCATTGAAAATTATACGATTTCCATTGTCGTGATTCTCTGTGACTCAAGTAACATCTGAAATGTCACTAGTGAGGCCTAATATACACTGAACTGCACATGCAAAGCTTCGTGTTTTACTTACTACATTCTTTAGTGCCGGTATCCATTAACTCATCCCATGCCAGCCATTCAGAATCGCCAAAGATGCCAAACTCAGAGTAAGGTAAGAGGAAGATGTCAGAGGTAGCAAGGGACCTTGTGGATGCTGCATCACTGCAGGGGAGGCAAGTACATTGGACTTTTGTTCTGATTTAACAAAGCAATCAGAACCCTTGTATATCAATACTACTTCTACCTGATGTAGAACATATCTTAAAAGCTTGTAAAGTAAAATAAACCATACCAATAAGAAAACATTTAAAGCAGAAATAAACCCTTGTATCCATTACAGCCATGGAAGCTGCCATCTAAGCCTTTGATCTGCAGGTGCAATGCACATGTGATCAGTTATGATACCCATTATTTGTTGGCTTGGCTGATTGGGTGAGAGTACAAGAAATTGTGACGTATGGTATTCACGGCATGTCAATATAACTGTTTTGAGAAACAAGGGCAGATTTAAAAAAGCGTCTAAATCTACTGCTTCTCTGAATAGTTATTCACGTGCAAGCTATCAGGTCCATAGCTTTGCTAAACGCTCCTAAGACAAATCTGATAGTATATTTATTTTACAAGTACAGCCCTGGTTATTTCAATAGTTAACAGAACTGATATGATACTGTATATACTGTAATTGGTGGTTTTATTTTTTGTAGCATACCTCACGACCAAGAAGTGAGTCCGATTCTACCTCACCACTTGTGAACAGGTGCAGTAAGAAACAACTAGACCTATAGTTTTTATTTTTTTTGTATTAATAGAATTTTTCACACTCAAGACTTTTATTCTTTCTGTGTTGTAGTCAGCTCGAACCACCTTCTGCCACTATGAGGCCCTCCATATCTGAAAGTAGTCTATCAAAGAAAGCAGTTGCTGAAGTTCCTCAGCAAAGCGGGAGACTAGAGGGTGAGAATTAGTCTATTTTTTGAACAAAATAATCTGAATATTGGTATCTTACTGTGTATAGTCATAGTTCTATACTGTTTATAGTCATTGGAAACTTGTGGGCTATTGGTGGTGTTGGTAGTGATTTTAAGTATCTATAAGCTTTGTGTATTTCTTTGATATAGCAGAATGACAATACTCCACCTAAAAGTTTTTCTAATTGAATTAAATGAATTTGATATACTGCTGGGCTTGTACTGCTTTGTGTGACCCCAGCACAATGCATACGTAAAGACCCGGCAGAGTTATCTTGCTTGATTTAGTCTCGTAAGATTTTGCAAAGGTGAGTGATTAGCGTTTCTAGTTTTCCCTGAATGACTGGATCAGAGTTGCATATATTTTTATTCTCTGTATTTCAGCTTCCTCCCAAGGTTCACAGGAGAAAGCAAAAAGCTCCAATACTGAGAAAAAGCTACAACCTTCAGACACGGACAAGCACTCCCATTTTAATAAAGAGGTACTTTTGAATAGTCCTGCATACATTTTATTACACACTTTAAAGAGGAGCTCCAGTCGCTTGTGAAAAAAAGAAATGGCTACAAAAACTGTAGGTGCTAACTTGTAAAAACAGCCACTCGCCTCTCCTATGATCCAGCGATTTGCTCACCCCAGCCGATTTTCACCTGCTGTCTTCTTTCCTCGGTGCCGCCATCTTGACTATGGGCACCCAGCTGTGACAGCTTGCAGCTTCATAGCAGGGTGCCCACTGCGCATGTGTGAGCAGCGCTGCGCATCGTAAATGGTCAAGCAGTCTTCTGGGACCTGTCACGTGTCCTTGAAGACTGCAGGGAGGGAGGAAGGAGAACTTCCACTTCCGATCGTCTAGGGGGTCTGAGTGGAAATGGGAGTGGGCACCTGTCAAAATTGTGTCCCTGCTCCTCAAAAGTACCAATTCTTCAAGAGGAGCCGGGGACGAGTCCCATTATGGGTGTAAACAATTGGCAGGCAGACTAACTTGCCTAAACTCCTTACCTGGGGCAATGGTCCCTACACCCAAAAGTGCTCAAGTACTTGTCACTAGTGGGAGAAGCCCAGCTATGCCCCTGGATCTTGATGAAGGTCATCCTGGAGATCGTCATCGCTCCAAACTGGCCTAGGCGGATGTAGTCCTTCGACCTGATCAGACTCCTGGCAGAGACATTCTGTGGGCTTATCCTGATCTCCTACCCAATGGACCAAGATACTACCCTGCTTCACTGTATATAGCTTTAACGACATGGCTGTTGATGCTCAAGTCTTAAAACAGAGGCCTCTCTGAATCAGTGATTGCCACACTTATAAGGAAATCTACCTTTTGTAAGGTCATTGCACATGAAAAGCTTACTTCTGTGTGCGAGGAAAGAAAATATCACTTGCCCCCGCATCCCCTCCTGGAAATACTTTGTGGGAATTCAAGTCTGGATCATCAATAGGTCTTTCAGACCATAAATGGACAAATCTACCCTTTTAATCTTTTTCCAAAGACTGTTAGGCCCCCATTCATTAGTGTCAGGGAATGCCTGAACTATTAAGTCAGCTAAATCGATTGTTTAATCGACTAACTTGACCTGTTAACCTGCTGCAATCGAATTACCAGGTGAATTTTGTCTAAAGTTATGCCAATACAGCAAAATAAATTGACCACATTTTGGGTTGTTGGGGTATCTAATGTGGTAGCAAATCCGAAAGTTTAAAATAATTGCACACAGAAAAATCCATAATAATAATAAGAAAACTATAGTTACCCTTTAAAATGGCCATTGGCCAGGCTCTTCTAAGATAGCTGTCAACTTATAGGTGAAGTTTGCCTTCCCAAGATGGGGTCTAGGTCGGTTAAAGCTATGTGCCCTGGCTTCAGTGAGGTGTGTGATCTAGATGAGGCAGTCTGATGATGTCCTTCAGATGATGTTACCTCCTAGATTATGGACGTGTGTGTCCCCCCCCCCCCCCCCATCTACCTGACTTGCTATTTTATCTAGTTGCAAACGATAAACTAATACAAGTTTTGATAAGCCTGACCCAGAAGGTGTAACCTTCTCTCTTATTTGTGGGGCAGTAGAATCATCAACCCTGTGTTTACCTACTCATTCTCTCCTTTGACCACTGGGTGGCACTCCAGGACTAGAAATGTCTATTTTAGTTTTCCAGGGGAAGCGGATCTTCTATATAAAACCTCATCCTTTTACAAGTGCATCTAAAAAATTGTAATCTCTTTAAAATGTTTATTTTATTAATTCAATTCAAAAAGTAAAACTCAGATTATATAGATTTATTACACAGAGTGAAATATTTCAAGAATTTCTTTCTTTTAATTTTGATGAATATGGCTTACAGCTAGTTAAAACCCAGAATTCAGTGTCTTAGAAAATGTGAATATTGTGAAAGTATAATATTGTAGACTCATGGTGTCATACTCTAGTTACCTCAAAACGCATGTAAAGGTTTCCTGAGCCTTTAAATGGTCTCTATCTGGTTCAGTAGGTTACACAATCATGGGGAAGACTGCTGACTTGACAGTTATCCAGTTATCCAGAAGACAGTCATTGACAACCTCCACAAGAAGGTTAAGTCACAAAAATGCATTGTTAAAGAAGCTGGCTATTCAGAGTGTTGTATCCAAGCATATTAATGGAAAGTTGAGTGGAAGGAAAAAGTGTGGTAGAAAAAGGTGCAGAAGCAACAGGGATAACTGCAGCCTTGAGAGGATTGTGAAGCAAAGGCCATTCAAGAATTTGGGGGAGATTCACAAAGAGTGGACTACGGCTGGTGTCAGTGCTTCAACAGCCACCACACACAGATGTATGCAGGACTTGGGCTACAACTGTTGCATTTCTTGTGTCAAGCCGCTTCTGAAACAGACACAACCTCAGAAGTGTCTTACCTGGGCTAAGGAGAAAAAGGGCTAGACTGTTGTTCAGTGGTCCAAATTCCTATTTTCGGATTTTTGGATTAAAGTAAATGTTGCATTTCATTTGGAAATCAAGGTCCCAGAGTCTAAAGATAGTGTAGAGGCACAGAATCCAAGTTGCATGAGGTCCAGTGTGAAGTTTCCACAATCTGTGATGATTTGGGGAGCCATGTCATCTGCTTGTGTTGGTCCACTGTGTTTTATCAAGTCCAAAATCAGGGCAGCCCTCCACCAGGAAATTCTAGAGCACTTCATGCTTCCCTCTACTAAACAGCTTTATGGAGATGCTGATTTCATTTCCCAGCAGGACTTGGCACCTGCCCACACTGCCAAAAGTACCAATAACTGGTTTAATAATCCTGGTATCACTGTGCTTGATTGGCCAGCAAACTCGCCTGACCTAAACCCCACAGAGAATCTTTGGGGTATTGTCAATAGGAAGATGAGACACCAGATCCAACAATGCAGATGAGCTGAAGGCCGATATCAAAGCAACCGGGCCTTCCCTAACACCTCAGCAGTGCCACAGGCTATGCCATGCCGCATTGATGCAGTAATTCATGCAAAAGGAGCCCAGACTAAGTGCATACTATATGGTACTTGGAAATACTTTTTCAGTAAGCCAACATTTCTGTATTAAACTTTTTTTTTTTTTTTTTTTTAATTGCCTTATGTAATCTACTTTTCTGAGATACTAAATTTTGTGTTTTCACTAGCTGTAAGCCATAATCTTTAAAATTTAAAATAAAGAAATACTTGAAATACTGTGTGTAATGAATCTATATAGGATATGAGTTTCACCTTTTGAATTTGAAACCTATGATATTATGACTGAACCCCTTTTAGATAATATGATATTTTGTGTCCTAAACACGTCTTATCTTATATTGTGATATTTATGCAAACAGTGATGTTCCTTTTTGGACCTTTTTACCCAAAACTAAATGAGCTTCAACAATGTCAATAGATTCATCATATCCGAGGATGAACTGCAGATCTTCCTTACTGTAGAGGTGGCAATCATATATAAGCATAATATTCATGATTGACTCTTGTGTGTATTGATATACATCAAAAAGTGTCCACATTTTCCAAGTTAACATTTGTTCTACTTTTCTCGATGTTTTGAGTTTTCATATTGACTTTTGGTTAAAGTTCTATAGAAACCTTTCAGCCTTAGGTGCAATTGCCAGCTTTGTACGCATTGTTCATTTGTCCTGCTCGTTTGTACATTAGTAGGAAAGTCTGTATATCTCCTCCTAGGATGTTGGCCTGCGTTTGCTAGGTCCCAGGTTTGTCAAACCGATATCACTTTCAGGATAAGATTTTCTCCCTTGATTCAGGTGCGTGGATAACAGAAACCCCATAGTCCAGAAAATGTGTTCTGTAAGCAAGCTTGTTTGGAGACCAAATTGATTTGGTTCAAAGTGTTTCTGGTGGGCACCAGGACCCGAAGATGACCTTGTATTTTGAGGCTTATTTAAAATCTGGTTTCAAATTAGAGAAATTTATAAAATAAATATATATATATTTTTTTTTTCAGAAAACCTCTGACATTAGTCAAGACGTTTGTACAGGGTGTCTTTTCATGTGATCCCCTTCTACAACCTCCTGTTTTCCTGTGGGATTAGAATTTGGTTCTGTTGGCACTTTAAAGACCACCTTTAGAACAAATCAGGGACATTTCCCTTTTCCCTCTCACTGACGAGGTTGTGTTCCTTGTTACAAATCACCTCTGCTTGGCATTTGTCTGAACTGACAGCCATGTCCTGTAAAGAACCCTTTTTGGTCCTACATAACAATAAGGGGTTACTGAGGCCTAAAGCTCACTTCCTAAGGTGGTTTTGGCCTTTTGCTGTTTGGCTCAAGCACATCAGAAGGATATTTTGCCTCATTGCATGGATGAAGTTTGTTCTGTGCTTCCATTGGAAAGGCTGACCATTTTTGTCTTTCCTTATGGTTCCTGTGAAGGGGAACTAGCTTCTCATTGCACCATTTTTAGGTGGTTCAAATGGTTTACACATAAGCTTATGGTCTTAGGCATAGGGTTCCACCTTTTCCTGTCAAGGCACACTCTGCTACAGGAGTGCCTCCTGGGTTTTTCTGCATCAGGCAACTTTTTCCTAGATTTGAAAGACTATTTTGTTGCTGTTGCCCACCCCTTAGTTGGATTACCTTTTGGATGTCCCAATTGTCCCTGAATAACCGAATCCTATGTAACTTTAAAGTATAACTAAGTCTTCCTCTTTTCTCTGTTCTTCCTCCCTCTCCCTAGTTGATTCATACTGAGATACGAACATTCCTGTATTAATAATCTCAATAGTTATAAACTTGTTATACTGCAATTTTCCGCATTATATCATATGTTGTAACGGCTGCACCTGCATATTATTGTTCACCTTTCTTAAACCAAATAAAAATATTTTCAAAAAATAAAGTATAACGAAGGACAAAACCTTTTTTTTTTTTTTTTTTTTTTTTTGTCTTGTTTTGGATAGAGTAGAGATGGATTTGAACACCTGCCAGTTTTTATTACGGTCTGTTCCCCTGTTAGGGAGATTTACCCTCTCTATTTGTCCTGTTTACAATTATCAGTGAAAATAAAAAAGGAACAAATTTTGGGTTGTCCTTCAGAAATGTCATAGAAGGTAAATCTTCCAATGGGGGCGCTAGTTCTGGTGACCTGGGGGTCCCCAGCAAATTCCCTTCATTTGCAGGGATTTCCTCTATCTTCCTGCTTGGCTATGGGACAGTAAGTGAAGTCAAATCTCCTCAATGGGACACAGATGGCCAAAAAAATTCTGACGAGGTTAAAACCCTAATTTCCTCTATCCAAAATGGAAAAAAAGAAAAAAAACGTTTTACCTGTAGTTCTACTTCAATGAACAAAAAAGGAATATAAGATTTTAACTGCTTCCTGCCCTCCCTATAGCCAAAAGACAGCTGTAGTGTAGCTCTCCAGTTCTCTCAGGCGCGATCTGTGACCACTGTGTCCTTTGGACACAGCTGATCACAGTTCGCAGTAAAGGGCCAGTCACATTAGCCCTGTGCCACGTCATCAGCTGTGTCCAATCACCGCTGGTCATGTGAACAGCTTTGCTGGTTATCAGCATTTCTTTCCTTACACGCTGTATGTGTAAGAAAAAGGAGTTCGATAACGGCCAAGGCTGACAGGGCACAGTGAGTACATTGTCTACACTGATAATCAGGGACTTGATCATCGGCACCCTGATTATCTATGCATATCAGTGAAAGAAAAATTACATTGTTTCTGTTACAAAATTTTACAAATAAGAAAACCTTCTTTTATCGTGTTTTTGGGTTGTTTAGCAAAAAATAAAAACCCAGTTGTGATTACCACCAAAAGAAAGCTCTATTTGGGTAGAATAAATGAAAACCATTTCATTTTGGGTACAGTGTTTCATGACTGCCAGTTGTCATTCAAAGTTTAATCGTGCCAAAATCTGAAAATCAGCCTGGGAAGGAAGGTATTGAAGTGGTGAATACCATTAAAATATAATTTTTTCCTGGAGTTTATTAAGGAACACCCCTCTGTTCTGCTTTATCAAAAATGAAGCATGATGTGAGTGGGAGGGGTTATACCTGGCTGGCCAATGTCGTGTTTTTTTTTTTTTGTTAACCAGTGTCCAGTTTCTTCTGAAGATGGCAGTATCCCCATCCCATTTGCTCTGAATAACTGAATTCTATGTCACTTAGGACTCGGTTACACTTGCTTCAAAACCTGGCATTAGACACGCTTTTTTAAAGCACTCTAAATGATAATCAAAGCCCCTGAGACTAAATAAAATGGTTTGCGTACAATCCTGTTAACACGTTGTGTTTGCTTCAAAATTATACCCCATGTCGCTTTAGAGGGTCTTCAAAGCCTCCATAGAAGTCTATGACAAAGCTTGTTGGAAGCACCTGCAACTTTTGAGAGGCTTTTATTTAGCTTTAGCTTCGCTTTATTTTGGAGGTATTGCAGGTGTAAGGTACACACACACACACCTGCCAAGCTTCATTAAAGCTTTAAAAAGCAGCACCCAATCATCACAAAAGCATTGCAGAAGCATCAAAAACACATAGAAAAAGCATCTTGAAGCTGTAGGGGCTTTATTGGGTGTTGAAGCCAAAGCAAGTATAAATGAGCCAAAAAACTGATTATTGGCAAGTACAAAAATGCATTTTTTTTTTTTTTGTTTAGCCTTGAAGTTGATAAAGAACAAATGTGCAAAAGACCATACCTACCCATTTAGGCTTGTCTCACACTTGTGTGGGTTTAGGAATCGCATCTGCAGCCCAAACACGCGAGGCTGCCATTCATTCTCAATAGCAACCCCACACATCTAAACATGCAGTGCGTTTGTGGGAAATTGCATGGTGCAAAAAGCACCACACGATTCCCCTGTGGCTCTAGTTTTAAAGTGCAGGGATTTTTTCCTGTGCTTTCCACAGGTACAGCAGCCTATTAAGGCCTAAAAAAGGGTACCCAAGCATGCAGGAAACCCCAGGCGCGACCACAGCCTCCACCGGCATCCGTCTACTGGCTGGCTAACGAAGGCGATAGCCCGCGGCCCAAGGGGCGACCGCACGCACGGGCATAAAATTACCACCTAGAATGCAAGCACACCCGAGAGCAAGTTTTATCATGTTTTAGAAAGAAAAGGGAGCACTAAGAGGGAATCAGAAGTGGAGAGGTACAAGAATAAAATAAGAAAGCAACTAGAGAAGAAGTATTTGGGCTTTTTCCAGGTGTTTATTTGGGCTTTTTCCAGGTGTTTATTTGGGCTTTTTTCGGGTGTTTATTTGGGCTTTTTTCTGCCTTTTTCTCCCAGGCATTTTTTCTGTTTTTTTTTTCAGGTGTTTTTTGCAGGTGTTTGGAGGCAGGCATTGACATATAACAAAAACGCTTGTAGTCTGCCAAAAAAGAAGCTCATGTGCTTTTTTTGAGCTTCAGGCGACAAAACGCTCATATGTCAACAGGGGCCATTGAAATGAATGGGATTTTGCTTGTTGGGCATTTTGAGACTTCAGTGATGAGCGTCTTACGAGGTAAAATACGCTCAGGTGTGAACAGGGCCTTATTGTTGAGAGCATAGTGTTCCTCCTTTTTTTTTTTTTTTTTTTCCTCCTTTTTTGTGTCATCCAATAGGCTTTTTTCAGATGCTGTTATATTATGCTTGCAGTGTGTGTGTGTGTGTGTGTGTGTGTGTGTGTACTGAAATGTGATCTGCCCTATCCTATTGGTAAATTATTTTGTACATGGTGTCCAAATCTTAATTTTTTTTCTTATCACTGTATTTCAGACATCTGATCGGTCTCCTCGAAATCAGAAAGGTAAATATATGATTTTAAGTTTTGCTTGTGATGGGTTTCTACAGTCTGAAGCATTTTGTGGAATAATTTTGATATCTTCTGACATGCAGCATCTTGCAATGCAAACAGAAATCCTTGTAAGAGATGTGGCAGACAACCTTTGATTCCTGACATCCCTCTTTGTCACCTGCCAATCAGTTATTTGAGATAGCAAAGGGTACTGGAGGTGCTTGACTATAGTTGGATGTTCTGTCCTTAGAAACGTAGTGCTTTTAAAAGGTAAACTACACTGAAGCCTGAAATAGGTTTGGCCTATTCTAAAGCTCATTCTATTGAGGCTACATGGCATAAGGCCACCAACTTCATTTTTCCATTTTTGCAGAGAATCCATTTTGAAGGTTTAGTATGTGTTGATATAGGAACAATTTTGTTTGAATTCTCTTTCTTTAAAGCTGAAGTTTAGATATGTATATTTATGTACAGTTACATTGGTACAGCTTGGCACATTGGTACAGCATGTGTCATACCAGGCCAATTCCCTGAGGAAGCTGGAAATCACTATAGTAGGCGTTGCTACCACAGTGATTGCCACTAGTTTCCAGGTCCCACACCAGACAGCTGTCCTATTTGGTGAGCACAGGTCACCTGCTTAACACGTGTCCCATTCAAAAAACACTTTGCATTTTCTCAGTGAATGCAAAGAATGCTGATTGGACGGAGTGAAGATCATGATGTTATTTCCCCCACCTCTTCACCTTGTGCAGTTAGAATTCCTGCATTCACTGAGAAAATGCAGTGTTTTCTGAGTGTCACCCATGCTGAGCAGGTGACCTCCTGTGTTCACTTAGGGCAACTGCTTGGTACGAGACACAGTGGTGTAGTGGTGCCTACTACAGTGATATTTTTTTTTTCAGCTTTTGCGGGAATTGTCAGGTATGACACTTGCATAAATGCGGCGATACAGCAATCTACATAAACTTCAAATTTAAAAGAAAAAGGCATTAAAAAAATATATAGGCTGCAATTTGTTAATCTTGTTTGAAACATTGGATGCTAGTTTCCTGGCGGTCTCCAGCTTTGGTGGTTTCTGAGTCAGTGACTTAAAACGTATATCCTTATTTGCATACTTGTTAAGAAACCATGACTCAGGAAGCATGGAACCCAGATAATCCTGATTTATCTTTCAAAGATGTCATCAAATGTAGTTTATATATTTCATAAGGTTTTCCATTCAAATATTCCTCCTACATTGTCTGTAAGTCGTCTTTCTCTATCGTCTATCGACAGACGCAGCCTCCTCTCCATGAGTTGAGTGGGTTTATGTTCCTCCCATCAGAAGAAGTCTAGGCAGTAAAATTTGAATACACACGCCCAGGGGGCTGTCCCTCTAGGCATAAACCCCCACTGCACAATCCAACACATCCGTTTGTTTCTGCCTAGAGAAGGAGTAGGACCTAGGTTTCCTGCTGGGACTCCGGTCTCAGTTTTTTTAAGAATATTTTCTTTTATTTATCTTTACTAACTTGCTAGCTAGTGTTCAGGGAAGAATTTTCCTGGCGATCTACAAGCAACGATGCCGACTGGGTCTCCGCAATGGATAATCTAGATCCTTATGGTCCCCCCAGTCTGGCCTATGAGTGTGAGCAGGTTATAGTTCTGACCTAGGCCTAGCCACAATGGTGCCCCCTGGTCCAGAGGGGGGGCGAGCCTGCGAGCGAATGTCTCGCCAAGATGCATCGACCTGGAACGCCCTGAGTCGCAGCATACCCATCGGCTGGCAGCACCCCCACTTTGGGTGGGAGGCAGTCTGCCCGGAGCGGAGCCCACCCGGTCCATGGTATGTTGAGGAAATGTGCCCCCTTGCCCCTGCTGGCCTTGGGGGGGGGGGGATGTGGGCCCGCCCCTGGGGATTTGTGCCTCCCAAGAGATACCCCCTGGTCTGCCCTGTACCCGGTCTGTGTGTCCTTCCCTCTCCCTGCGGGAGCTGTGTGTGTGTCTGGTGTGCTCTGGCGCTACGGGGGGGGGGGGGTGACATGGTACCTTGGGCTTGCTGGTCCCTGTTGTGGTTCCTGAGACCTTCATGTGTTGGTCCCTAGCCGCATGGAGCGCTGTGGGCCCTGCCATCTTAGATGTGGGCAATGAGATTTTTTTTCCCCATAGACTTGTATGGGGCAGCCATTTTCCCTGCAGATTCCTATTATTTTCTATGGGCGTCTGTAGCGGAGTAGCAGTATGATCCACGATCCACTGGTAGTCAGGCACAGCATACAATAATCCTGGTAGCGTATAATATTCCCAACCCTCCAATAACCAGCAGACACATAGCTTGGAGGTCAAAACTAGACTGCCTTGTTTATTGAAAAACACAGGGATTTACACTCAGCCAAAAACCCCTCCCTCTTCGAGACATTCCACACACAAAACTGAACATCCCATAATACCTTACTCTGCCAAACAATAGGACAATAGGAAGCAGGTATTTAACAATAACAAACCCCCACCCCACACATCTCCTGAGGGACACTGCTCAGACATATGATAGTCCCAAGTAAAAGAGATCTCACTCTCTCCACATAAATGAACACTCCAAACACTTGGTTCTTAAAGGTATACACATGCAATGAACCTAATGCATATACGAAGGACAATATCCAGTGGCTGTGTTTGCCACAGCGTCCATCTTTGTGTAGCCCTGGTGCTATAATCTGCAGTGTTTCCCTATTGGGCGACATCCCTTCCTGTGTGGTAATTTCCTGCTGCAGTGCAGAGGTCACTTCCTGCTTTTCTCTGCATGCTGTGGTAGATTCAGGAGGAAGTGTCTGAGGTGGTAATGTATTGGGGGTCTCTGCAGGCATATCCTTACAATTTCTGCTATCAGTTTGGTTTAAAGGGGTTCCCTGCAGACCGCTGCTATCAGTAGTAGATACCGCGATCGCCGCTTTTAAAGCAACAGTACTCCGTTTTTTGCGTTTTGCACTATGGAGTCCCAAACTGGAAAATCACCCTCAGACTCACACTGTGTGACTCCCGAACAGTCCGGATCGCAGTCGCTGGCCTCGATTTCAGCTGCCCTGGAAAGCCTTGTGACAAAAGTTGATTTAGTCATGAAAAAGGTTGATAGCCGAAAACGGCCGCTGCCTTCTCCTTCTATGGAGGTGTCCTCTAATTCAGAGGCTGATAGGGTGGCGTCCAGGGTGATCCCAACAGAGGGGTAGTTGTCCTCTCGTTCAGATGGTGAAGAGGACCTGTCGTCTTCAGCTGCAACTTGCCTTAGTGGAAGCCCTGATTATTTTAGTGCAGGATACTTTAAAATAGGGTGAAGAGCCCACGCCAGCAGGGATGCGGTTTGCTTTTGGCTCCCAAAAGTCTCAGAAATCTGGCAAGGTTTTCCCTTGTCCCGACACCTTTCACGATATTGTGAATGACCAATGGTGTCGCGTTAAGCACGTGTTAGTGG
The DNA here is from genome assembly GCF_965119305.1 of Pelophylax lessonae. Lineage (NCBI taxonomy): Eukaryota > Metazoa > Chordata > Amphibia > Anura > Ranidae > Pelophylax > Pelophylax lessonae. The sequence goes on from NC_138769.1 coordinate 317,131,408, forward strand.
TGCCTAAACACTTTAAACGTCGGTATCCTTTTGCTGAAAAGGTCTCCAACCGTTGGACGGTGCCACCTAAAGTGGACCATCCTGTTTCCAGATTGAACAAATCTACCCTTGTGCTGGTGAAGGATTCCCCAGTTTTTACGGATCAAGTGGACAGGCGGGTGGAATCCTTTTCCCGCCATCTTCATGTGCTGGGGGGTTCCATTTTGAAACCGTTTTTTGTGTCTGTTTTGGTTTCACAGATGGTGACGGAATGGATTAGGGGGTGGCAGGAGTCTTTGGACCCTGAGACTGTTCCTCCGGAACAGCTGGAACTGTTGGACCAGGTGATCCAGGCTCTGGTGTTCCTGTGTGATGCGTCTATGGATGCGGCTCCCCTGGTGGGCATTGTTTTAAGATGCATGGTTTGGTTGAAGAACTGGTCGGCTGACCAAGCTTCTAAAAAGGCCTTAGCTGATCTCCCTTTTCTGGTAGACAGGTTATTTGGCAACTCATTGGATGAGTTGATCAAGGGACTGACTGGCGGGAAGAGTACTCTTCTTCCTCAATCTTCCAAGGGTAATGCACCCCATCCTAAGCGGGGTCCTTCGTTTTTCTGCTCACAAATGTTTTTTTCGTGCCTCCGGGGCGCAAGAAAAAGGTAATCCGTTCAGAACTTCTAGAGGTGCTAAAAAGGCCTGTGGCAAGACCAAGGCTGGTCGGTCTGGTGCGGCAGACAACTCCTCTTCAGCATGAAGGAGCGCCCTCACCCAGCTTAGGGGTGGGGGGGACATCTGCGCTTCTTTCAGGAACCCTGGACTTCCTTCATTCAGGACAATTGGGTACGCAAACTGGTTTGTTCGGAGTACAAGATTGAATTCCGGTCCCGGCCAGGGAACAGGTTCTTTCAGTCAAATCTTCACCTGTCTCTGGAGCTTTTGAAGGATCTGTGGAAGGCTGTGCGAGATCTCCTGGCTCAAGGGGTGATTTTGCCGCTTCCCCAACAGGAACACAATCGAGGTTTCTATTCAAACCTGTTCACTGTGCCCAGAAAGGAGGGCAAAGTGCGTTCAATCCGGGACCTCAAGGCTCTCAACCACATTGTGCAGGTGCAGAAGTTTCGAAGTTGGAGTCCATTCGGTCGGTGGTAGCATCTTGGAATCGGGGAGATTTTATGGCTTCCATCGATCTCAAAGATGCGTATCTCCATGTCCCCATATTCTAGGGACACCAGTGATTCTTCCGCTTTGCGGTGGAAGAGGAGCACTTTCAATTTCTCAGAAGTTGCAAGGGGCGGTCAGGTTGCTGATGGAGGCCGATCAGTCCTCCTTGCCGGCTGGCATGAGGGCCCTGGGTCTGATGGTCTCCACCTTCGAAGCTGTCCTGTTCAGTCTCACATGAGACAGCTGCAGAAAGAGATTCTGTCAGAATGGAACAGAGAGCCTCAGTCATTGGACCAGAGGATTTGGTTAAACCATCTCACGAAATCGGCTCTCTTGGTGGCTCCAATCGCCTGTCCTATGCCAGGGCAAGTCCTTCCTGCTGGTGTTTTGGACGGTGGTCACCACGGACGTCAGGCTGGGGTGGAGTGCTGGGGAAGCTCTGTGCCCAGGGAACTTGTACGACAGAAGTGTCTTCCTTGCCAATCGGTATCCTGGAGCTGAGAGCAATTAAGCTCTGCCTGCTTCACTGGACGAGTCGGTTATGCGGCTCTCCGGTTCGGGTCCAGTCGGACAATGCCACAGTCATGGCTTACATCCATCATCAAGGGGGCACCAGGAGTGCCCTGGCGGCCAAGGAGGTGGCCGAGATTCTGGTATAGGCGGAACACAATGTTCCAGCTCTTTCCGCGGTCCACATCCCGGGTGTGGAGAATTGGTAAGTGGATTACCTGAGTCGTCAGGTGTTGGATCAAGGGGAGTGGTCCCTGCATCTGGAGGTGTTTCATCTCCTGTGTGCCCGGTGGGGGACTCCGGAGATGGATCTGTTCGCATCTCGCCTCAACAGGAAAGTTCAGAGGTTTGTGGCCAGGTCTTGGGATACTCTAGCCGATGCCATAGATGCTCTGGTGGCTCCTTGGGGTCGGTATCGCCTTTTATATGCCTGCCCTCTGCTCATTCTCCTGCAGAGGTTTCTTCGCCGGGTGGCGATGGAAGGCATTCCGGTCATTCTAGTGGCTCCAGACTCGCCTCGGCGGTCTTGGTACGCAGAACTGGTAAAAATAGTCGTGAATCATCAATGGCGGCAAGATCTTCTATCTCAAGGACCGATCTTCCATCCTGCTTTGCGGTCGCTGGCTTTAACGGCTTTGCTGTTGAAAGCAAGGTGTTGAGGGATAGAGGTCTCTGAATCGGTGATTCCTACCCTTTTGAAGGCCAGGAAGTCGACCCCTAGGAAGATCTATCATTGTATGTGGAAATCGTACATTTCATGGTGTGAATCACTGCAGCTGCACCCTCGCTCTTTTTTCATAGCTAGGGTTCTGGCCTTTTTGCAAAAAGTGGGTTGAGCAGCGCTTGGCATTGGGGCCTGGTGTCGGCCTTGGCTATTTACTTCCAATGTCCGTTGGCTGCTCATAGTTTGATTCGCACCTTCATTCAGGGGGTACGTCATCTGGCCCCTCCGAGGAGACCCCCGTTGCCTCCGTGGGATCTTAATCTGGTTTTGTCTGTTCTTCAAAAGCCTCATTTTGAGAATATTAGGGAGATTTCTCTGATTTCTTTGTCGCAGAAGGTTGCCTTCCTAGTGGCTATCACTTCTGCCCGCAGAGTCCCTGAGTTGGCGGCGTTGTCCTGTCGTTCACCTTATTTGGTGGTCCACAGGGAAAAAGTGGTCCTCCGACCTAATTCATCTTTTCATCCAAAGGTGGTGTCGAATTTTCACCTGAATGAAGACATTGTGTTGCCTTATGTCCTAAGCCTAAACATCACAAATAAGTTGCCTTGCACTCTCTGGGTGTGGTTTGTGTGATAAGAGTTTATCTGACGGTTACTGAGTCCTTCTGAACGTTCCTCGCAAAGGTTTGGCTGTGTCCGCTGAGACCATTTCGAGATGGATCAGGCAGATGGTGGTTCAGGCTTATTCAATTAAGGATCAGGTTCCTCCTTTCCCTGTAAAGGCACATTCTACTAGAGCGCTGAGTGCCTCTTGGGCTTTTCGCCGTAAGGCCTCTGTTGTACAAGTTTGTAAGGCAGCGACTGGTCGTCTGTGCACACCTTTGCCAAATTTTACAAGGTGGATTTGTTGGCAACTTCGGATGCCTCTTTTGGCCGCAAGGTTTTGCAGGCTGCTGTTACATAAGAGAATGTTTGTTTGTACTTCTCTTCTGGGTCTTTTTTCTGGGTGAGCTCCTGTTGCTTAGTTGAGCTCAATGTTGCCCAGTTGCCTAAATTTAGCCTATTGGAGTTGATGTTACTATCTGGTTCTGTTTTTCCCACCCCTCATACCTACACTGCTTTTGGACATCCCACTCAGATCGTGGAGATGAGGCTGCGTCTGTCGACGGACGATGGAGAAAATACGATTTTTGTAAGATCTTACCATAAAAACTTTTTCTCTGGTGTCTGTCGACAGACACAGCACCCACCCCTCTGTTTGGGGTTGGTTCTTTTGTCTTCACTGCTTTTAAACTAAACTGATGTGCTGGATTGTGCAGTGGGGGTTTATGCCTAGAGAGACGGCCCCCTGGGGGTGTGTATTCAAATTATTCCTGCCAAGACTACTCCTGATGGAAGGAGCATAAACCAACTCAGCTCATGGAGATGAGGCTTTTTTTTGTTCCTCCGCAGTTCCTAATAGGAGGTGTAAAGATGCACTTTATTGTATATTATTTCATTATACCATACAAGCCATTTATGTATTTAGCACTTGTGTAGCTAAAACTGTGATTGCAATTCATGAATAATGAATTCATATGTAACATGCAACATACAACCTAAATGAGAAAAGGTTTAATTTGTTCCCACATCTGCAGCTGTTTGACAGGTTTTTTTTTTTTTCATTTCTTCTTTCATTGAGACCAAATGCCTGTGAAGTATTTAACCTCTTCTAATACGTAATTTCCTTGCCTTAGCAACTAAGCTGAGCCGCAGGCGAGTGTCTTGTCGGGAATTGGGAAGCCCAGATTGTGATGGCTGGTTGTGGAAGAAGAAAGAAAATGTCGGTTTCATGTCACAGAAATGGAAACACTGCTATTGTGTCCTAAAAAAAGATAAATTGTACTGGTACAATGGACCTCAGGTATGTTTGTTTAGAGGCTTGTCAACAATCACAAAAATTCTTTAGATATGTTTACTTTCCGTCATATATCAGAATGGGGGTCACACATACGAAGGATGCTTCTCCACACTGCAACAGTCAACATTTGGGGAACCAGCATTTTTAAAGAGAGAGATCTGCTATGGCATCCTTCATACACTCACCGGCCACTTTATTAGGTACACGTTGCTAGTACTGGGTTGGACCCTCTTTTGCCTTCAGAACTGCCTTATTACTTTGTGGCATAGCTTCAACAAGGTTTTAGAAACATTCCTCAGAGATTTTGGTCCATGTTGACATAACATCACGCATTTGCTGCAGATTTGTTGGCTGCACATCCATGATGTGAATCTCCTGTTCCACCACATTCCAGAGATGCTCTATTGGATTGAGATCTGGTGACCATGGAGGCCATTGGCGTACAGTGAATTCATTTTATGTTCAAGAAACCATTTTGAGATGATTTGAGCTTTGTGACATGTTGCATTATCCTGCTGGAAGGAGCCATCAGAAGATGGGTACACTGTAGTCATAAAGGGATGGACATGGTCAGCAACAATATTCAGGTAGGCCTTGGAATTTAAATGCTCAGCTGGTTCTAAGGGGCCCAAAGTGTGCCTGAACCATTTATAAATGATGAATGAATCTATGCTTTCATGTTGTCTACGCCAAATTCTGACCCTACCATCTGAATGTCGCAGCTGCAATTGAGCAATGTTTTTCCAATCTTCTATTGTCCAATTTTGGTGAGCCTGTGCAAATTTCTTTCTGTTCTTAGCTTACAGGAGTGGCACCTGGTGTGGTCTTCTGCTGCTGTTGTCCATCTGATTCAAAGTTCGATGTGTTTGTGCATTCAGAGATGGTATTCTGCATACCTTGGTTGTAAAGAGTGTTTTTTTGATTTACTGTGTCCGTTCTATCGTCTCGAACCAGTCTGCCCATTCTCCTCTGACATCACCAAGGCAACCATTCTCTGTAAACCTGGTTGTGCGTGAAAATCCCAGTAGATCAGCAGTTTTTTAAATACTCAGACCAGCCCGTGGCAATGTTCAAAGTCACCTAAATCCCCTTTCTTCTCCATTCTGATGCTCGGTTTGAACTTCAGCAAGTCGTCTTCACCACGTCCTAGATGCCTACATGCATTTACTGCCATGTGATTGGCTGATTAGCAATTTGTGTTAACAAGCAATTGAACAGGTGTACCTAATAAAGTAGCCGGTGACTGCATTTCTCTCATGACAAGTTTTCTTTAACTTCCCCTTAACACTTCTTTAAATCTCCTGTGTTTTTCTTCAAAATGATGTATGTTTGTATGCATGCTCTTTGTAGCCTGCTGTTTTTCTAACCTTCTCTCACAATCACAATTTTTAGGATGAGAAAGCTCTGGGAATGTTAAAACTCTCTGCATATTTTTTGGAGAGCCCGTTGGAATCGAAGCACAAAAAGAAATAGTAAGTGCATGCAGCAACCAAATTAGATGTGATCAAGTAAGCAGAGTAACTGCCAGTGTATCTATACATATCTTCTCTTCTTGTGTCTTCTCAGTGAATTTCAGCTTACTCATCAGCTGTACAAGCCATTTATATTTGCTGCAGATAATCTGACAGATATGAACAAGTGAGTTGATTGAATTGTTTTTCTAAACGTCAGCTTTAGTCAGTTTGGTTAATGAGAGAGCATTCACATATTTTACTGCCTTTCCTTTTTAGTGGGGTTACACTTGTTATATTTAAACCCCAAATAATGCTTATTAACCTGGCCTACATTCTAAATTAACATAATGTTTTCCCGGGACAGCTGTCTGGTGTTCATCTTTCATTTTGTTCTGCAAAGGTGAACTAACACTTTAAATGAGTTGCACTTTAATACTGATCCTTTTTAGGAATGTTTTATGTAACATTATAAGGGCATACTAGCAACCCTTATCATAGGTTATCCCAGTATTTGCATTATATATTGTATCTCGTATATACAATCACTGTCCCCTAGGGTTAGTTCACATCATAAAAGGTGCATCTGATTTTTACAATTGTGCCCTACCGAGCTGCATAGAACTGTAGTACCATGTGTTTTGGTAGTCACAAACGCACCTGCATTTGTTAGATGTGTGGGGGTGCCAATAATTCCTAATGGCACCCACAGACATCTGCAGAGGACAGTGCGTTTCTGTGCAGTACAGGAAACATTTGTGTAAATGCACCTTAAGTGGTGTGAACCAGAGCTTTATGCTATGTATGCCATATGATTTTTTTCTTATATTATGAATGTATTGGTTGCTGTCTAATACCATAAACAAAGATTCAGCCATAAACCTAAAAACAAAAAATTTGTATATTTCAGTTTGCCAATCCTTAAATGTTATGGTTACATAGGTTTTCTTTTTTAGACATTTTCTTTATTTTTGTCTGATAATTCAGCCAATACCATCCTTATGGTAATTGTACAGGACACAGGCAACATTATCATACACCATCGGTATAGGTGGGTATCTTTTAGATGATTGGACTCTGGCAAGTATTTTGAGGACAACCCCCTCTGGGATGCCTTTTGATATATCTCTATCCCATTATGTGAGTCCTCACTTTTTTGCTAGTGGCTGAAGGTGATGGACCTCTGCTCTCTTGCTGAGTAATCAGCTTCTCTAGTTTATTTTTCTTTATTATTTTATTAGAACTATTCACTCAATACCTCACTGTCTTCTAATGCCTACACAAGCAGCTTATTCAGATAGGTAAAACCTTGGGAGTCGTTCCTGAACCTTGTGCTTTTGAGGTCTATAATATTGCTTTGGGCACTGGACCTGTGTGGGGCACACAACCAGGGGCGTATCTACCGTAAGTGAAACAAGGCATTTGCCTGGGGCGGCCTTTTTCAGGAGGGGGGGGGGGGGCAGACGTCCATACTGTTGGCATTACAGTGGTATTGTTTTTGGAGCTGGTAGTTGGCTCTCTTGTAATAGCGATCTGAGTGGCTTACTTACAAGCAGCGGGAGGGGATGACCCCCCCCCCCTCTGTCTTCTGCAGCTCTCCCGTGCCACCCAGAGACCTGAGCAACCAGCTGGCTTGTCTATCAGGTGTTCATAACAGTAAACCGTAAGCGATGACATGACATCACTCCCGGTTTACTTGGGAACCATTGGAGCCAAGCGAAAGTGTTCAAAAACCCTGATCTTGGTGTTTTTAATGTTTTAAGTGCACAGGAGGTACTTGGGGGGGGGGGGGGGGGTCTTACAGATCTCTCCCTAGAGAGTAGCTATCACTGCCTGTTGCTGTCACAAGGATGTTTCCATACAAAAAAATATTAAAAAAATCACAAAAAAATAAAATCTAGATGGAGAAATCACAAAGTGGAGGAAGCACCATCCACATCTAAGCAACCAGTCTTTTTTGGTTTCTTTCAAAATGCCACAGAAGACCCAGGCAGAGGATCTTCCCAAACAGCAAATCAGAAAATATTAGAAAGAGCTTTTGCACCAAGTTGCCACCGTCACTGAGGACACCGAACTGATTTTTGGCTGTCTGAGTGACCGTTTTTATCACCAGCTAAAACCTTTTGCATTAGTACTGCTGGCTATGTCAACTTCTCAAGCCTTTGCAGAGAGTGTAGTCAGTGTCACAGATGACCTCTCTAGGGGCTAGCGGAAAAGCGCAAGGGTCATGTTGGCACGAAGTGCTTTCGTTAAAATCGAAACGCATAGATATGTTTTTATTCTCCTGGTATTTTTATTTCTAACATAAGAAGCATACTTAATACTTTTAATAGTCAATTCAATTCATAGGAAAAATACACAGGCCACAAATGCCATTTGTATGTGGAACTATAACAACCACTACTTTTTATCAACTCCTCTTTCTCTTAGCCAAACTCTTAGCATTGAAAAATTTGACGAGGTAAATATCACACTAATGGAAAAGGGAAAAACAGATTAGTAACTGTCAAATAGGGCAGCCTTACATCAGGGTCCTGCCCCTAGGGTAGTCTTTTTAGTGTGATTAGTGTGATATTTACCAATGTCATTGCAAATGCAGAGAGAGAGAGGAGTTGATAAAATGTGGTGACTGTTCTAATCCACACACTAATGGCATTATAGTAGACTGTACTGCACTTTTTCTTTGAATGAATCTGAGAATTAGAACTGTTGAAATAATAAACTGATTTTTATTGTAGAAATAAGCATTGCCCTCGAGTGTTAGTTTATTATGCTGTGACAGTACATTTTAATACCATACATAAGAACATATTACATTTTTTTTACTCCAGAAGTAAATAATGAGTTTGGAATTTGTAGAGAAATGCTTAAATAATGCATTACAATTTAAACCCATTAAATTTTCAAAAACTAAAATGTACTGAAGATATTAGTTGACAAAAATGTAGGTCATTCAAAGTGTGACCGTGCTGAAAGCTGAAAATTTGCCTGGGCAGGAAGGGAGTGAAAGTGCCCTATATTGAATTGGTCGAACATTTGATATGTTTTCTAGTTTTTTGTGAAAAAAAAAAAAAAAATATGGGTTTGAGATTTGCAAAACATTGCTTTCTGTTTTTAAGTAGATACACATTGTTCCAACTTTTTTTTTTTTGGCATTTGGGTTGGATGAAAATGTTTCCTGTGCCCTGTACTATACTCCAATATGGAATTTACAAGCAAGTCAAATTTTTTTTTTTTCTTTTTTTTTTTTTCTTTTTTTTTTTTTATTGTCTTAGGCTGGCTCCACTCTGCGGAGGAGCAACAGAGCCACCCTTAATAAATAAGTTCACTTTAAAAAAAAAAAAAAAAAAATACAGGCACATTTTTTTTTTTTTTTTGCAGGTAAATAGTTTGCATTTCATTATTTTTTGTAGTAGGAGCCTGTAAAGCATTGCACCTTCGTTCAGAAGGTCGCTGATGCCATGCAGGTCTCCTATACACTGTCAGTGTTAACTGCTTGCCTTTACATCCCGTACGGGCATAGAGAGTTAAAAAATTACAGACCTACTGGCCAGCTCACCATATAAAAATAAAGATAAAATAAGAAAACAAATGCAGCTACCACATTGAGGACCGGTTCACTCCACAATTTCTGTGTTCTGGATGTGTTTTTGCATATGGGTTTTACAAAAGTTTTTTTTTTTTTTTTATGGGTTTTTCAGTGCGTTACAGTTCTTTTTTTTTTTTTCTTCTTTTTTTTTTTTACTCTTTTTATTTTTTATCTTGACACTTGAAAAATCTTAGGACAATGTGTGCTCAGGTGTGTTTATATGTATTTTGCTGTGTTCCAGATGCATTCCATACAGAACTGCACTGGAACTGACTGCACTGGTGTAACTTTCTGGCCTTACTTAAGATTCCACAATTTTGTTTATGGTCTAAAGTCTGGACTTTTTACCACATCTGACAACGTTGTCTATTTTTATATGGTGTGTTTGGAGGTCTTGTCTTTCATCTGATGTGATTTTTTTTTCATACATTTCATTACAAATTAAAGTTTATCTCTAGTTATATTATCTGGATCAGGCATGCAGGACTGCTGTTAAAAATGATGGGGCCCCGTACAGCCTACCTGATAGGGTGCCTTCAACCACTCCCTTGACCCCACCCATCCCTGTCCCAACCCCTGACCCTGTCTGGAAACAAAATGCAGGTTTGTTGCTGTTTACTAATGCGTACGGGCCAAGGTGTGCGTTCGCGATTGCGCATAAGCACCAAAGAGCAGGGGCAGTTACATTTTTTTAATTTTATTAAAAATGTAAAAATGTCACTCTGTATCTTTTAATTTTTTTTTTTCTTTGTTTTCACAAGGGGTAAAAATTCTCTCTTGTGATAGCATGAGCCATACCAGGTCTTCTTTTTATTGAGAGATTTGGGTCATTTAGACCCCATATCTGTCCTCTGGCCTCCAAAGCATCCGATTAAACCAAGATGGGTTTGGTCAGATGCTTGTTCAAGCCGGTAATGGCTTGTTTACGTCAGACCCAAACCGGAAGCAACATCCTTGTTGCTTCTGGTTTCTGACGTCACACAGTGGGAGGAACAACATCCATCCCTCTCACTGTGTCCCAGGAGCCGAATGCTACTGGTTGCATCGTAAATGCAGGGGTGGGACCCCCTTCCACTACCTGTAAAAGTAATCTAGGGGTTTCTTAGCCCCTAGGATTACATTTACTTTGTGCAGAATTGCTGGGGCTAAAAAATGATCTTTCGATCTTTGCTGCAGTGATGACCCAACTATCACCCTTCCAAACTAGTGGTGTACTGGTATGTCGCTAGACAGTAAATGGTTAAAGGGGATTGGTTTGGGGAGCTCCACTGCACGTTTACTGCTCCCCAAACTTAAGTGTGAAGAAGCGTCTCACTGTCTTATGATCATTAGCATTACAAAAATCATCACAGGCAGCACAGTAAGCTTGTGCTCTATCATGGCTCTGTCGCATGGCTGTTGTTTGCTGACTTTAACTTATGGCTGTACTGAGTGTTAGACTGTAACACAGCACAGCCATAGCAAAGTCAACAGCCATGTGACATAGTGCTATGATAGAGCACAAGCTTACTGTGCTGCCTGTGATGATAATTTTGGTAATGCTAATAACGTGCTGTGCTGGGAGATGCACAATAGGACACAGTGAGGATTCTGTGCTCTATTATTCACTCACTGTGTCCATTGCAGCCACGATCTCCTTCAGATGCTACCTGTCAGAAAGTAAGAGTTGGAGTTTGGTGCCGGATGGAGAATCATAGTATCACTCCGCCAGCCGGAACTAATTGAGTAGCATGGCGGCATGGTATACATGTGCCCCAAAAATGAAGAACCAGTCCCTCCTCTATGCACCTGGGCCCCCCTGTTGACCTGATGGGGCCCAGGAAAATGGTATAACCCTGCTCCATAAACAAGTAGGAGCGGGGTAGAAGTTTAGCAAGCTCAATTTTTTTAGTTCAGCAATTAACTGTAATGCTGCCTGGACCCAGCAGTGTTGCTAATGAGACTGGGCCCGGTACAACAGGGCTGGTTGTACTGCCCTATTAGTGGCCCTGCGTGCATGTACCTTCTTTTACATGGCTCCTTTCCATGTCTTATTCAATTTTTTTTAGGTCCCTTGGAATACATGAAAAACACTGCGCATGCATTTTTGATTGCACACACTCCCTGTGGTTGTATATACATTGCCTTGACAGGCTGCTGCCTGTCAGATAAAAAGCAGACAGCACCAGATTGCTTTCACACCCCCTTATAACGTGCGCCCCCACCATGTATCCTAAGCTCTGCTTGTCTATCTGTGGGCCCAGACAGGCACAGCAGGTGCCACTGGGGAAGGGAGTGGAGCGGACCCATGTCTGCTCTCCTCAACGTCTTGTTGCTGACCCTGAAGAATAGTGTTTAATGTTGCCTCCGGGTCCCCCTGTCAGTTTCCCTGGTCAGTATGGGCGGGAAAGAATGTAATGCAATGCGATCTGCACTGCATTAAATTCAGTGAAGCACAGGGGAGACATCTAGGGTCTTTTAGACCCCAGATGTCTCATTAAAAATAAACTGTCACCAAATATTCATGACCTAGGGGACTTTTTGTCCCCTATGTGATGAAAAAATAAGTTAAAGTGGTTTTTAAAGGCTCAAGGTTCTTTATGCATGAAGGTAAAAATACAGCAGCCCCCCCCCCCCCCTAAAACTTACCGGAGCCCCATCTCAATCCAGCGATGTGCATGAGAATCTCGGCTTCTCCAGTGAGCCAATGAGGGGACCGAAGGGATTTGGCCAAGCGGTGGCTCTGTGTGTGAATAGACACTCGAACGAGCCTGCTTGGGTGCACCCATTGCAAGCTGCTTGCCCTGGGGGCAGGAGGGAGGGGCTAAGAGCACCGGTGAGGGACCCTAGAAGAGGATCAGGCTGCTCTGTGCCAAACCACTGTAGAGAGCAGGTAAGTATGACCTGTTTGCTATTAAAAAATTAAAAGTAAAAAATGACACCAAAGCATATAAAATCCTGCCTCCCCTAATTTTTTTAGGCCACTACCACGTAAACGCATGAAAATGTTGATTACGATACACGTTATTATCGCCATCCACGCCGGAGTGGAAGCAATGTTTCTAGCACCAGACCTTGCTAAACTGATTGCCTATAGGGGGCTATTAAAGAATAACCTATAGAAGATATAGGGTACTGAAGTTTGTTACCATTTCACGAGTGCATGTAAATTTAAGGTTTGATATGTGGGGTATCCGGTGCAACCTCATCTTTTTATATTTTATCTTAGTGGGAATATTGTTAAACATAAAAAAATTATTATATATATATAATAGTGCTTTGCAAAAGTATTCGGCCCCCTTGAACTTTTCGACCTTTTGCCACATTTCAGGCTTCAAACATAAAGATATAAAACTGACATTTTTTTGTGAAGAATCAACAAGTGGGACACAATCATGAAGTGGAACGAAATTTATTGGATATTTCAAACTTTTTTAACAAATTAAAAAACTGAAAAATTGGGCGTGCAAAATTATTCAGCCCCCTTAAATTAATACTTTGTAGCGCCACCTTTTGCTGCGATTACAGCTGTAAGTCGCTTGGGGTATGTCTCTATCAGTTTTTCACATCAAGAGACTGACATTTTTGCCCATTCCTCCTTGCAAAACAGCTCGAGCCCAGTGAGGTTGGATGGAGAGCGTTTGTGAACAGCAATTTTCAGTTCTTTCCACAGATTCTCGATTGGATTCAGGTCTGGACTTTGACTTGGCCATTCTAACACCTGGATATGTTTATTTGTGAACCATTCCATTGTAGATTTTGCTTTGTTTTGGATCATTGTCTTGTTGGAAGACAAATCTCCGTCCCAGTCTCAGGTCTTTTGCAGACTCCATCAGGTTTTCTTCCAAAATGGTCCTGTATTTGGCTCCATCCATCTTCCCATCAATTTTAACCATCTTCCCTGTTCCTACTGAAGAAAAGCAGGCCCAAACCATGATGCTGCCACCACCATGTTTGACAGTGGGGATGGTGTGTTCAGGGTGATGAGCTGTGTTGCTTTTACGCCAAACATAACATTTTGCATTGTTGCCAAAAAGTTTGATTTTGGTTTCATCTGACCAGAGCACCTTCTTCCACATGTTTGGTGTGTCTCCCAGGTGGCTTGTGGCAAACTTTAAACAACACTTTTTATGGATATCTTTAAGAAATGGCTTTCTTCTTGCCACTCTTCCATAAAGGCCAGATTTCTGCAGTATACGACTGATTGTTGTCCTATGGACAGAGTCTTCCACCTCAGCTGTAGATCTCTGCAGTTCATCCAGAGTGATCATGGGCCTCTTGGCTTCATCTATGATCAGTCTTCTCCTTGTATGAGCTGAAAGTTTAGAGGGACGGCCAGGTCTTCGTAGATTTGCAGTGGTCTGATACTCCTCCCATTTCAACATTATTGCTTGCATCCTTGGGATGTTTAAAGCTTGGGAAATCTTTTTGTATCCAAATCCGGCTTTAAACTTCTCCACAACAGTATCTCGGACCTGCCTGGTGTGTTCCTTGTTCTTCATGATGCTCTCTGCACTTTAAACGGACCTCTGAGACTATCACAGTGCAGGTGCATTTATACGGAGACTTGATTACACACAGGTGGATTCTATTTATCATCATTAGTCATTAAGGTCAACATTGGATCATTCAGAGATCCTCACTAAACTTCTGGAGAGAGTTTGCACTGAAAGTAAAGGGGCTGAATAATTTTGCACACCCAATTTTTCAGTTTTTTATTTGTTAAAAAAGTTTGAAATAGCCAATAAATTTCATTCCACTTCATTATTGTGTCCCACTTGTTGATTCTTCACAAAAAATTAGTTTTATATCTTTGTTTGAAGCCTGAAATGTGGCAAAAGGTGGCAAAGTTCAAGGGGGCCGAATACTTTGGCAAGGCACTGTGTATATGTATATATATATATATATATGTGTGTGTGTGTGTGTGTGTGTGTGTGTGTATGTGTATATAATTACATATTGTTTTTGTGATTAATCACTATGCTTTAATTATGTTCAATTTGTAACAATGAAAATAAATCCTGCATATCGGGTATTTACATTACGATTGATAACAGTAGCAAAATTACAATTATGAAGTAGCAACAAAAATAATTTTATGGTTGGGGGTCACCACAACATTAGGAACTGTATTAAAGGGTCGCGGCATTAGGAAAGTTGAGAACCACTGCTCTAGATTGTCTGTCTGCTTTCAGACACCTATATAATGTTTTGGGGGATTTATGCAATCTTCAGGCCTAAAATTATTTTTTAAACGTGTGTGCAAAAAACCCAAAAGCGGCTCTGGCAACGAAAGGCTTAAATACATTGTGCACTTTGAAAAGTTTTTGTTGTTTTAACTAGGCATAAGTGTAGTGGTGTTCACAGTGTTTCTCACCTTGTAATGATGGGCTCACATGTTGTGGCAGCAGTTTGTAGTGCCTTGGCTGCAGTTTGTAGTGTCTTGACTGATTGATTCCCCTATGTCCATGAATGCATTCACCTAGTTTGTTCCGATTTGCTAAAGGGACAAGACAAATTTTGTCCTGGCTCACTGTGTCCAGTCAATGGTCTTGCCTTTTATTCGTGTTGCATTATAATCATGGGAGTGCTAATGTAATAAAAACACATCTCTTCCCTTCATTGCTTTGTATCTTTGTCTGTCAGTTTTTAAACTACATACAGAGGTGATATATTATTCTGTGCTGCGCCATGCCGCATGCTTAACCACTTAAGCCCCGGAGGATTTGGCTGCTAAAAGACCAGGGGGTTTTTTGCGTTTTTTTACTGCGTGACTTTAACGGACAATTGCGCGGTCGTGCAACGCTGTACCTAAACGAATTTGACGTCCTTTTTTTCCCACAAACAGAGCTTTTTTTTGGTGGTATTTGATCACCTGTGTGATTTTTTGATCATGCGCTATAAACAAAAAAAGAGCGTAATTTTTGCAAAAATAATATTTTTCACATTTTTTTATATGAAATTCCCCAAAAAAAAAAATGTAAAAATCAATTTTTTTTTAACATTTTCGGCCAATTTGTTTTATGCTACATATGTTTGGTAAAATAAATCGCAAAAAGCGTATTTTGATTGGTTTGCGCAAAAGTTATTGCGTTTACTAAGGGAAAGATTTTTGTCATTTTTGTTTGTTTTTTTTTTTTTTTACGCGTAATGGCGGCGATCTGCGTTTTTTTTTTTTTTTTTTTGCGACATTGCGGCGGACAGATCGGACCCTTGACTGACATTTTTGACACTTTTGGGGTTACCAGTGACATCACTACAGTAATCAGTGCTATACATATGCACTGTTACTGTAAAATGACACTGGCAGTGAAGGGGTTAAATTTTTTTGAGAGGGAGGGGTTGTGTGTGTCCCTAGGGGCGTGATTCTAACTGTGATTGGCTGTGGCTTGAGGTGTAAGAACAGTGATCAATGGTCCTACATAGTAGAACCGTATGATCACTATTCTTACACAGGGGAGAATGACAGGCGGCTTGCTTACATTAGCCGCCTGCCTTTCTCCTGCTCTAACGGACGATCGCGAGTGACCGGCAGACATCGGGTCCGCCAGGCACACGCGTGGGGGGGGGGGGTCCGTGACCGCGCGGGAGCGCGCCTCCGGCAGCGCGCGCGCGCTCGCTCCCTAGGACCTCACAGGCTAGCGACGTAGCCCTTATTTAGGGCGGTCGGCAAGCGGTTAAACTACATACAGAGGTGATATAATAATCTGTGCTGCGCCATGCCGCATGCTTAAACACAAACAAACTGCTTTACTCTACTATAGACTGTACATACAGGCCAATAAATGGCACTATGTAATTCCATGATTAATGTACATCTTGTGCAGGTGAAAAAAAACGGGACGGATGGGAAAGTTTTTTTATAATGCTTTTAATTCGGTGCATTGGGAGTCGCGTTTGTGCATTTTATTATTTATTTATTTTTTTTTTACCAAATATGAGTATTGTGGTATCGGTGGGGGAGTGCCACTTTGTTTGATTCAGTTACTTCTTTATATCTTTCATAGGTGGGTGACCAGTCTGGTTAAAACACTGCAGAAATATAAAATGCACGTAAACCCCAATAATTCACGAGAAGAAGGTATGCAAGAAAATAATGTTGAAATATTAGGCATGCCTGGGGGAAAAAAGCTTCCTGCATCTGAGCCTGATGTGGAGAAAGGGGATTAATTTCATGCCTTGAGGCCCTCTGCTGTCTGTCGTCCATTTCTACATGTGTGAAAATAAAGCTGTGCTTTTTCCTAATTTATTGTATTTCAATCAAATGAAACCTACATTTTGTTTTTGTCTTTTTTTTTTTTTTATGTGATGTTTTTGATTCACATTTGCAAAGAAAGTTGGAATACAGCCTTATTTAGGGGTTGCTTTGTGCATATTGAACTTTTTTGTGCTTTTATCTGCATTTTTAAATGTGTGTTATTTGTTTTGTTTTTTTTTTTTTATATATATTTTTTTCATGCGGTATTCAAAGTGAAACAAATATTTAGTATAGATATTTATTGTCCGAAGTACAGCTGCATTAATGCATGCATGGTTTGTCAATTTTTGTGCCCTTAACATTAATTTCACTAGGTGTTCTATATCTTTAAAAACTATGCTAAGCTGAGGCAAGTTAATGTGAACCAGTCACAGTGTTTCTGTAGATTTCTACTTTCTTTATGCAGAAAGTGTGAATATCTTCTGTTTTTGTTCTATTTTTGATAAAATGGAACGGTGCTTTAACTTTCCATATGCCAAACGTAAAGGTCTTAAGAGTTCGGAAACATCGGCATGGCGAGTGGCAATGAATGGAGATCACTTTGAAGACAGATTTCATCACCTATCTGTGACAACCCAAGGGGTGCAATGCAATTTGCCTTTTTCTTATTAAGCATGAACTTCTTATAGGAACAGGCCATACCCATTTCCACAAATAAGCAAAAGATGTTTCATAAGAATTGTAAGAGGGAAAATACAGAGCAAAATAATTGAGGATTATGATGTGATGTATATGGTTTGTATATGTAAATGTATGCTTTTTTCCTTAGATTGTTACAGTGAAACAGAGGCAGAGGATGATGAGCAATTCAAAACTCAAGATGTGGTAGGTTGTGATTTGTTTTTCATCATATCCTTTTCTGCAGAATAGCCCTATAAAAAAAATAATTGGGGTGCAATAACTTTCAGTGCCAGATCATTCTTGTCCAGGGTTTTTGACTCAAAACAAATGGAAAAAGTAGGACCCCAACCTTTCCATCCATGACATTTCAGCTGACCCCCCCAAAAAAAAAAAATTATTATATATAGTGCACATGTGATTATCAGTGCCAAGTCCATCCAAAAATCATTTGTGTGCAAATTTATATAGTGCAATGTCCTCCATAGAGTGCAATTACCTACACAAAACACTTCACCCCCTTTTGCAAGTCGACGACTCAGATGTTATTGACCCCCTTCTTTTTTTTAAATATTTTTTATTTGTTTTTAACATCACACACGGGTAACAAACAACATATACATGAGAGAGAAGGTATGGTTCCCTTAGGCCCGATGAATAACTTCTTCCTAAACATACAGACCAAAAATAATTATAATTGGAATGGATTGGCATGAAGGCAACAGTTACCTAAACCGTAATATTAAGAGAGGACACATCAATCAGAGGCCGTTGAAGGTTCAGCTTCTCTTCAGTCTCTGTTGACATAGGTATTTTTGTAGAGAGGCAAACTGTTGTTGACAAGCTGTTTCCAAAAAGTAAGGGGTGGAGGAATGGGCTTTTTTCAGTGCAGGGCAATGGCTTTTCTGGCATAAAACAGGAGCAAGCTGACTAGGGTGCATCCCGCCACAGTGAGAATTAAAGGTTCAATCAGACCCAGAATACAAATAGACATGGAAGGTTGCAGAGATATGGCACCAACCAGATGGATGAAAGCCATCAGCTCCTCCCAGAACTTGACAATGACTGGGCAGGTCCAAAAAATATAGGTAAAATCTCCCGGCCCCCCCCCCCCCCCCCACACCACCACCACTCGGGGGAAAAGCTGGGGTTCATTTTGTTCAATATTTAAGGGGTGAAGAAAGCATGGTGGACCAATTTAAACTGGCGTAGATGGTCTCTTAAGGAAATCAGGGACCGAAAGGGAAAGTCCCATTTATCATCCCAGTCGTCATCTTCAAGGTCTGGAATATCACATTGCCATATGGCCATAAGACCCTCAAGGACAGGCAGAGATACCAGGACAAGGTGGGAGTATAGTCAGGAGGTAGGTTTCTCTACACAGTCCGATCTTAATACATCCTCTAGCGTTGATTGCACAACTTAGGGGGCAGAGTGGGAGAAATTGCTGTGGAAGGCATGGGAGAGTTAAAGGTAACGAAAAACTGACCCCTTAGTTTAATAAGTAGGCCTGACCATACTTTAGGAATGCATCTACATGTGTTAAATCTTCTCTACACTCCTTTCTTTCGTAAATTCATCAACTTCAATGGTGTGTGCAAATAAATCTAGCATAACCAAAAAGGGAGACCATAGTGCTAAACTGAGTTTATTATAGCATAAGGTAAAAACTCACAATAGAGGAGTGCTTGACCAGCAGTAAAGGATAGCCATTTCAGTTATCTCTGTGTGTGGTGATGATGATGTACCTTAGCCCTATCCAGCATGTTTTTACACAGACTGACTTTTTCAACAGCAGGCTTCTCCTTTCCCAAGCCCTGTATTCCCTCACCCACCAAAAAATTACACTTAAAGGAACCCTGTACTATGCTGGTGGGCAGTAGTGGGATGCGGGCGGCCCCTCCTGATTTCCTCTACCTTCTTCACCCCCTTGACTTCACTCTGTGGACATTCTCCTGCTTTATCCCACCTTCCCTCTCTCTATCCCCCTCTTTTGTTATACCACTGGCACCATAAGGCAATCCTTTTTGTGCTTCTTTGTCGTTTTTATGCGCTTCTCAGCAGGAGGCCTGGATATTTACCAATGCCTTACACACTGCACACCATCTTCTAATGCGACGCCAGCTATAGCGTTGTCTCTACCAGTGTTGTCTTTTGTTTTGTCTTTTCTTTTGCTTATGTTACCTCATGTTATACCAAGTTGCTGTTTGTTAAGCTGCGATGCAACCGGGATCCAAGGGACCTGGAGGTTTACATTTCTTATCTGCACTTATTGATATTGATTGTTGTATGCACTTCCTCAAAGTTCACTATCTGTCATGCCTGGGATTTTTCTGTCTGTTTCTTACTCCCATGCTTCTCCCCATATTCTGTAAAACCCTTCTTTTTTAATAAACTAAGATTGAACTAAAGGAACCCTGTACTGAGCGGTATCTGGGTCGGCCATTGCTGACCACTTTCCAACAGTGTTAGATGCTGCTCGGGTGTGTCTGGTGTCAATACTTTAAGAACTCTGAAACGACATACCTGTTCCAGGGCAACATCTTGAAAAACCTTTGAAACATAATAAGAGACAAAAAGCTGGCATTTTCAGAAAGAGAAGTCCTCAATAGCTCAGGCTTAATCTTCTCCCACTGCAGGTTGCCTTTAACCTCTTTCTAACACTTGACATGTAACCCTTAAATTAATCCTGTGCTGTGCATAATAGAGGTTGCCATTGCTGAATTGTCCTTATGAAAATACTAGGTAGGCACTAGCCTGATTGTTATATTATGTCTAATTCTTTCTCAACCATCAACCTGAAACATGCATGTAGAACAGTAATTCTGACTTCACATGCTGCTTTCCTGTAACAGTTCAACGGCCCGGTATCAACTGAAATCAAAAGTTCAGTATTTCTGTCAGATAATTAACATTCTCAGAAGAAGAGTTTGGCAATAGCAACCTCCATATTTTGTACATTATTTCATTCAGCACAGGTTTCCCTAACCTTACCTAAAACTTTAACCCTTACCTCATCCTAAATATCATTTTAACCCCAAGAATTTCCCTTTATAACACTTCAGATACCAGTCAAACAGGCAGGATTGGCATTTCCCAATTTCCCAATACACGACTGGCTCAAACCAAGCTGAGACAATGTCTGTACCGCAGCGGAAGTGGCAGTTGTGTCCTCATTTGAATCCCTATATAATATTTTTTATCAACAACTTACAGGACTTATCAGGTACTGCTATTATGAATACCTTCCTTAGCACTCTCTGATATATTAACTCCACAAGTTATTCCACTGAATGGCCTCTTCCGTTAATAATCTCTTCTGGGGTAATTTGTTACTCTCCTAGTTCCTTGCAGTGTCAAGTGTGGGATTTAGTCTTCCAAAGGCCTAAAATTTCTCCTTCAGTTCCACGAGGTTTAATGAAGGATTTCTGTACAATACAGGCAGAATTTGATTTTTCCACAAAATATTTTCTTTTTTATCCTCACAATAGGCTATTAACAGTCAATAAAAAACCCTCTTAGTGTCACTTTAGCAAACCCCCTTAGCAAATCGCTTACCATCGAAGTCCAAGTTGATCTCTCAAAATTATTTGCAGCTGCTTGGTACTAAATTACTAACTTTTTATAATTGTCTTGAATATAATAAACATACCTTTTAAAGAGAAAAAATAACCTTACCCTAAAATGTAGCTTAACAATTGGTCCCATAAATCTTAGCCTTAGCTTAATCTTAACTTAACAACTAACCCTAACCCCCTAACAGTTAATACCTTCTATGCCATTCTTATTTTCTCCTCGCTGAGCATACTTGAGGTTTCTGTCCCAAGATCGTTGCCTAAAGCAGCCTCTTCCTTCTGTGCTTTAAAAAAAAGGTTACCACTAAGATGCTGGCACCAAAAATCCCTGCCTGATTGGGACACGGTCTAGTAACACAGCAGTCCACAATTATATGTTGTGTTTATATGTTGTGTTTATATGTTGTGTGTGTTTTTTTTTTTGTTTTTTACGACCCAAGGTAGAGGGAGCTTTTTTGACAATGATCAGTGTGTTGAATCTGACCGTTTTTGTTTTTTGCAAATTATGTTTAAAATGTATTCATAGACCTCTAAATATTTTGTTTATCTCTAAATCCCTATTTCAGGTGAAGAAACAAACAGCGCAGTCACCATTGAATAACACACCTGGCACAAGTCCAGTCTCCACTAAGGAAAAGGGGGCAGAAGGTATACAGATAACAAATGTTACCCAATCTCAAGGTCTGATGAGTACAGTAAATGTGAAGTATTTAAGCTTTTGTAGACCTTGAACTTGCTTTACTTTCATAAAAATAAAAATTCAGTTTACGAACTTCAAACTGTAAAACGCCTTTGGAAACCCTGATTGTGATGAGATTTGTTAACCACTTCCATACCGCTTCATTGTAAAATGACGGCGGCAGGAAGCTTTTGTCGATCTGGGCCGACGTCACGGCAGCGCAGCGATCAGGGATGAGGCTCGTCCCTCGGACATAGCCCATCCCCGATCAAGGTAAACAGCCAATGAAAATTGGCTGTTTACCACGTGATCGGCTGTGTCAATCACAACCTATCACATGAGCGGCTCAAGCACGAGCCGCTCGTTCTCTCTGCAATGTGCGCCCCCGGGGGCACGCAGCGATCAGGGACGAGGCTCATCCCTCGGACAGAGCCCATCCCCGATCTAGGTAAAGAGCCAATGAAATTGGCTTTTTACCACGTGACCGGCTGTCAGTCACAGCCGGTCACAGAATGTCAACAGAGAACACGGTAACTAGCTGTCCCCGTGTTGTCCTCCTCACACACTGATCCTGTGTAAGGAGGAGATTGTGGTAACAGCTAGTTACCGAATACAGTGCACCCTAAAACCCACTGATTGCCCCCCCCAATAAAGAGGACCTGTCACCAGCCCATCAGAGTACCCGAGTACCTGTCACCAGCCCATCAGAGTACCCCTAGTACCTGTCACCAGCCCATCAGGTACTCTGATGACAGGTACTCGATTACTCTGATGGGCTGGTGACAGGTACTCGGGTACTCTCATGGGCTGGTGACAGGTATTCGGGTACTCTGATGACAGGTACTCGAGTACTTTGAGTAGCTGTCATCGGAGTAGCTGTCATCGGAGTAGCTGTCATCGGAGTAGCTGTCATCGGAGTGCCCGAGTAGCTGTCATCGGAGTGCCCGAGTAGCTGTCATCGGAATGCCCGAGTAGCTGTCTCCAGCCCAGAGTGCCCGAGTGCCTTTCTGCAGCTCATCAGAGTACCTTTCTGCAGCCCATGCCTCCTAGATTATGTGTTTGGGTGTTTACTTTCCAAAATGGGGTCATTTTGTGCGGGTTTCAATTGTCCTGGGGTTCCAGGGCCTTCAAAAGTGTGATTGGTTGTAATGAAATTATATGTGTAATTTATACTCCTAGAACACCTGACGGTGCTCCTTGCATGTTGGGCCTCTGTATGTGGCTATGCTGTGACAAAGTCCCACATATGTGGTATTGCCATATTCAGGAGGAGTAGAAGAATGTATTTTGGGGTGTCATTTTTGCTATGTACATGCTATGTTTTAGAAATATCTTATAAATTGACAACTTAGTGTAAAAAAAAAAAAAAAAGAGTTTTTTTCCCCACATTTTCCAAAAACTTGTGGAAAAAAATGACATGTTAAAAAGACTCATTATGCCTCATAGAATATATGCCGGGGTGTTTACTTTCCAAAATTGGGTCATTTTGTGGGTAATTCCATTTGTCCTGGTGCTCCAGGGCCTTCAAAAATGTTAGGAAATTCTATGTGTAATTTATGCTCCTAGAACACCTGACGGTGCTCCTTGAATGTTGGGCCTCTGTATGTGGCCAGGCTATGTAAAAGTCTCACACATGTGGTATTGCTATACTCGGGAGGAGTAGCAGAATGTATTTTGAGGTGTAATTGCAAGTATGCATATACTGTGTGTGAGAAATAACTTGTTATTATGACATTATTACAAAAAAAATATATATTTCTCTGTCGCTCATTGACAGACGTAGTCCTCGTTGATTAATAACAACTCGGGTTATGCTGCCCTCTACAGGAGTAGGACTAGACAGGAAAGAAAACGTTCTGGCCACACCCTAGGGGCAGTCCCAGAGGCTGGATGTTGAGATCCAGTGGTCACCCCAGTTCAGCCTACGAGCACGTGCAGGCCATAGCTCCGCGCTGGGTCGGCCGCGACATAGTTCCACTGGACGGGGACTGACCCTGCGAGTTAAACGTCTCGCTGAAACGCCAATGACCATGAGTCACGGCGTCCGTATTGGTCGACAGCCCTCCCACCCCGGTGGAGAGGGGTACTGTCAGGAGTTGGCGCCCGCCTGGTTCCGGTATGGTGAGTAGTATGTTCCCCCTTTTCCCCCTGACGGGTTTTGTGGTGAACGCGGGCCCCTCTCTGAAATGGTAAGGATGGGTCTCCCCTCTATCCTATAACATGTCACAGATCCCCCTATTTGAGTGTGATTTTTGTGAACAAGTAACCAGGAGGCTTGGTTTGGGAGCTGACAATCTAATGTCATTTCAAAACTGTAAAGATGACTGAAGTCAGTGGCAGTACTAGAATATTACTGTGGTAGCATAAGGTATCCTACCTGTCAGAGGTGTTCACAGGGCGATGTCTATGCATGTATAACTGCAGTCCAGATCGCATTCCTCCAGCAAGGGCTGGCACGGACCGCATGCGGCCCACCAGAGTCCGGTACCGCCGGCCAGGCTGATCACCATCCAGGGTGAAGTTTGGGGGGCTGATGCACTCCCACAGGCCGCTAGGCCTTATACAGCATCCCGCAGACCGCTGCTAAGCCGCCGCTATCCTAACAGGCCGCCGCCATTTTCTTGCAGAGCACACGAGGCCGCCATATTGGCTTAGCCTCGTGTCTCCAACATGGGGGCGGCCATGTTTGAGGTGACCAAAACCTCATGGAGCCAGGGGGAGGCGCCGGTAGGCGTGTTAAGGGGCGGAGCCGCCTCCTTTACCCAGGAAATGGGGCCAAAGACTTCCTGTCTGTAACAGGACAGCACTGAGCAAGCTGATGAAAACTTCTGTGCATCAGGGATGAGCCTTGGGGTCTCTCTCTCTCTCTCTCTCTCTCTCTGTGGGGTCCAAAAAGGCAGGTAACACTGAGGGGCGCTGTTGCGACTGGGGGACACAAAAAAAAAAAAAAAAAGTTTTTTACTTTGTCATTTTTTGTCGCTGGCAAGTGTCTTGTATAATCATTGACCCTGCCGCATAGGTATCCCCACCTGATCCCCTCAAGGTGGCCGCAGGACCCTCCAGTACCCCACTTTGTTTTTAATGCATTTTCGGCAGTTTTGGAGTCTTTGGTATCCCGGGTGGAGGTGGCCTGTCAGGGACGGGGGTCAAGAAGCGACCCCGGCCTACCCCTATTGTTTATCTGATACTTCAGATACGGATTCGGAGCTGGTCAATGCAGCTGCAGGTCCCTCTTATGGGGCTGTTGTCTCAGGTAATGTCTCCTCAGCAGTGAGGAGAACGTTTCTGCCTCCGCCATAGCACAAGAGTGGTGGATGCACTAGTTGTGTCCGTCCGGGAAACCTTTGGTCTTGAGGTTATACCGGCAGAGGTAGCTGAGACTGAAATTTCTTTTTGGTACTTGTTAGCCTACCAAAAGGCGAAGGATTTTCCTTTACCCAAATGGGGTCGTTTTGAAACGAACCCCTGTTATTTCCTAACGCATGGCTAGGCGCTATCCGTTTGAGGAATCCCTCTTTAAAGGATAGACGGTACCACCTGCTGTCTTGCCACAGACTGTTAGGTTAAAGAGGACCTCGTAGCCAACGAGGACCTTCCCTTTCTGCTCATAAGGAGTTCATTCCGCGAGGGCGGGCGATAAGGCGAAACCCTCCAAAGCCCCTTTAGAGGGGTTTCAAAGGGCGCTGGTCGGCTAAACAAAAAGTCCGGCTCAGCCAAGCCTGAAAAATACAGCCTGATGCGCCCCTACCCATCTCTGGAGTGGGGGGACGTCTTCACCGGTTTCCGGATCCATGGCTTGCCGGAACCCCAGACTAAGGGGTTCGCGAGGTCATACGGTCAGGATACAGGATCGAGTTTCGATCACTTCCACCGGTGCGATTCTTCCCTGCTAACATTGAACGGTTTCAGGGGTTCTATTCGAACCTGCTCACAATGCCCAGGAAAGAGGGCAAGGTGCGTCCAATTTCTGGACTTGGGGAAAAATAGAGTCCATCCGAACAGTGGTGGCCTCCCTGCATCAGGGGGATTCCTGGCGTCCATAGACATTTAGGATGCCTATCTTTTATATCCCCATCATCGCAGGACATCAGTGTTTTTCTTCGCTTTCCCACATCCCTGGTTCCCACCAGGAGACTGAACTATCTGGGCCTAAGGTTGGATACATCCTGGGCAAGAGGTTTTCTCCTTGCGGAGAAACTCCAGAAGGTTCAGTCAACGATTCGGATGTTGCTGTCCGTCAATTGGCTGGGACGGATGGTGGCCTTCTTAGAGGCAGTACCGTATACCCAGTCTCATACCCGAATTCTCCTGAAAGAGATTCTTTTCTTATGGAATCAGAATTCCGATTTCCTGGACAATCGGATCCGGTTGGGCGAGCGGACCAGGGAGCCTCCGATGCTCAACCAGGGGAAGTCATTCCTTCCGATAGTATCCAGGTTACCAATAGGGTATCGGAACTGAGAGCGATCAGATTTTGTCTGATTTACTGGACCGAGCAGCTCTAGAGCAGCCCGATTCGGATCCAATCGCACAATGCCACGGTCGTGACTTATGTCAAGAAAGGGGCACTTGGAGTGTCCTGGTGGCCATCAAAACGACTAGCATCTTTCGTTGGACGGAACGGTTTGTTCCGGATCTCCCCGCATTGTTCACTCCGGGGGTGGGAAATCGGCAGGCAGATTATTTCAGCCGTCAGATTCTGGATCAAGGGGTATGGCCTCTTCATCCAGAGGTATCTCACTAGCTGTCTCTTCATTGGGGCACCCCGGATGTGGATCTGTTGGCACCTTGGCTCAACAGGAAGGTGCGGAGGCTTGTAGCTCGCACCCGCGATCTTCTAGCGGACGCAGCAGAAACGATGATCGCCCCGTGGGGGCAGTATCAGCTACGGCATGCCTTCCATCCTCTCAAGTTACTGCGGGAACTTCTTCGCAGGATAGAGGTGGAGGGAATTCCAGTTATTCTGGAAATTCCGGACTGACCTCGTCGAGCCTGGTACGCCGACTTGGTGAGGCTAGTCGCGGACGCTCCTTGGAGACTTCCTCTCAGGGAGGATTTGCGGTCTCAGGGACCGATCTTCCATCTTGCTTTACAATCGCTGGCTTAATGGCCTGGCCATTGAGACCCAGGTACTGAAGGACAAGGGAGTGTCAGCTTCAGTTATTCCTACCTCTAGTTAAAGCAAGGAAAGCGACTTCCAGCACATGGAAGTCTTATATTTGCGTGGTGTGAATCTCTGTGAAAGACCAAGATTCGGATCACCGTGGTGTGAATCTCTGTGAAAGACCAAGATTCGGATCACCGAATAGGTATGTGGGGGATTTTCCCCCACATACCTATTCGGTGATCCGAATCTTGGTCTTTCTGCAACAAGGGGTTGAGCAGAAATTGTCCTTGAGCACTATCAAGGGTCAGGTTTCAGCGTTAGCAATCTTCTTTCAGAAACCTTTGGCTAATCATTCCTTGGTGTGGAATTTCATCCAAGGGGTGCGACATCTGGCTCCGCCTGTGCGTGCACCCTTACCGCCTGGGATCTTAATTTAGTGTGGTCGGTTCTTCAGAAACTTCTCTTTGAAGATATTAGGGAGATTCCCTTGCTTACATTATCCCAGAAGGTGGCCTTCTTGGTGGCCATTACTTCTGCACGCAGGGTGTCAGAACTGGCCGCATTATCTTGTCGTTCCCCATTTCTGGTGGTTCATAGGGATAAGGTGGTTCTTCCGAATCCATCCTTCCTTCCTAAAGTGGTTTTCAGAGTTTTCATCTGAATAAAAATATTGTTACCTTCCCCGTGTCCTAAGACTAGCCATCCTTGGGAGTTGCATTACACTCCTTTGATGGGGTTCAGAAGGATACACTTGACTACTACGAACTTGTTTTCATAAGACGGACTCACTTTTTGTGATCACGGATAGCCCTTGAAGGGGGTTGCCTGTGTCTGCCGCGACCATATCTAGATGGATCAGTCAGACGGTGGTACAGGCTTATTCTATTAAGGGTCGGAATCCTTCGTTCCCTGTTAAGACGCACTCTACTCGGGCGCCTAGTGTCTCCTGGGTCTTCCGCCATCAGGCGTCAGCGATCCAGGTTTTCGAGGCGATGACTTGATCATCGGTTCATACCTTTACAACATTTTATAAAGTTGATGTGATGGCATCGTCAGATGCCTCTTTTGGCCGCAATCTGAGGAGACTGTTGGTCTACCTCAAGGGTTTGTTGGATTTTTGAGTCTTCTGGATTTTGATTTCTGTCATCCCACCCCTCATTTGTGGTACTGCTTTGGGACGTCCCGAGTTATTAATCAACGAGGACTACGTCTGTCAATGAGCGACAGAGAAAAATGGATTTTTGTAAAATCTTACCGTAAAATCCTTTTTCTCTTAAGCTCATTGACAGACGTAGTACCCGCCCCTCTGTTTTGATTTGGGTTGGGTTAAATTCTCTAAACACTGCTTTGTGACATAACTGATTTGCTGTAGCAGGAAGTGAGAGGATATACCCTCTGGGACTGCCCCTAGGGTGTGGCCAAAACGTTTTCTTTCCTGTCTAGTCCTACTCCTGTAGAGGGCAGCATAACCCGAGTTGTTATTAATCAACGAGGACTATGTCTGTCAATGAGCTTAAGAGAAGAGGATTTTACGGTAAGATTTTACAAAAATCCATTTTTCTTCATTTTCCCGAGAATTGTGGGAAAAAATTACAACTTCAAAGAATTCACCATGCCCCTTACTAAATACCCTGGAATGTCTACTTTCCAAAAAGGGGTCATTTGGGGGGTATTTGTACTGTCCTGGCATTTCAAGGCCTCAAGAAATTAGATAGGCCGTCGGTACATCAGGTGTGATCAATTTTCAATGATTGGCACCATAGCTTGTAGACTCTATAACTTTCACACAGACTAAATAATAACCACTTATTTGGGTTATTTTTTACCAAAGATATGTAAAAGTATAAATTTTGGCCCAAATGTATGAAAAAAAATTACTTATTTGCAAAATTTTATAATAGAAACTAAAACAAAATTTTCACTCTTTTTTTCATTTATATCGCAAAAAATAAAAAACCTTGTGGTGATTAAATACTACCAAAAGAAAGCTCTATTTGTGTGAAAAAAATGTTAAAAAATGTGATTGGGTACAGCGTTGTATGACTGAGTAATTATCATCCAATGTGTGAGAGCGCCAAAAGCTGAAAATTGGTCTGGGCAGGAAGGGGGTGTAACTGCTCTGTATGGAAGTGATTAAAGAATAATTCCAGGCATGAGCATATTATACATAGCTACATTGGTCCAGCTTGGAACTGTGTAATTATGAGACAGACCTGGTTGATGCTGCTGGTGTGTACTTCAATGATTTCCAGTGGCATTGGTCAAGCATGTCATGCTAAGCAGAAAAAAAAACTGAGTACCTATAGCAGAGAGAGGGAGTATACCCCCCGGGACTGCCCATAGGCGTACACAGACTTTTCTGCCTAGTGTCCTACTCCTGTAGGGGGCAGTATAAGCCAATGGTTAAGAATATAAGGAGCTGTATCCATCAGTGTAACTCTGTAAAATACACTGATGCCTGGAATTATTATTTAAAGAAAATTTCTCTTTCGTTCATTGATGGATACAGCTCCTTATATTCTTAACCATTGGCTTATACTGCCCCCTACAGGAGTCCTTGATTCTGGCAAATTGTTTTCTTTTTTAGATAGATTTTTCTTTTCTCCGGTTTTTTTCTGTGAGATCTACAATCAACTGCTGGACTGGGCGACGGGCTGGATGATCTAGATCCAGTAGTCACCCGAGTCTGGCCAGCGGTCACGTGCAGACCTCAGCTCCGCGCTAGGTCGGCCGCTACATAGCCCCACGGACGGGGGCTGGCCTGCGAGTTTAACTTCTTGCAGGGTCGCATATGCCCAGGTCTCAGGCCGAGTCACAGCTTTCCTCCTTTGCCAATAGCCCCCCATTTAGATGGCGAGGGGTTCTGTCTGGAGCAGTGCCTGTCTGGTTCCTGGTATGGTGAGTAGCTGCCCCCCCTCCCCCTGGAGGGTTTTAGGGTTGACACGGGCCCCTCAATAGTACGCTCAGCCCCCTGGGTTCCCCTCATTCTGGTTAGACACCCCCTCACCTGTCACCCCCCCATCCTACCCCCCTCCACTAATGCTTTTGCTGTGTGGGTGGTCTGATACACCTCCTGGGGTGGGGGCGGCAGGGTGCTTTGCTGTCAATAGGGGCAGGAGGGAGGGTGCCGGCAACCGGACGATCGGTTGTGCGGGGGGGTTGTACCTGGTGGGGGCTCCTGCCAGAGCCCCCCGTCCTGCCTGTCCTGAGGCCTAGGGATCCCACCTGGATCCTTGGGAGCCTCGTGGTGCCACCATTTTCTTGTAGCCTTTGTGCTGCAATGCTAGGCGGTCACGTTTGTGTAGTTTGGTGGCCATTTTGCGGTTGATTTGCTATAGACCACAGCAGCGGCCACGACAGTGGAGCCCTATGGGCAGCGATTTCTGCGGTAGGAGCCCCTTCTCATCCCTTGGTGCTGACTCCTGGATCCTTTCCTGATCACGGTATGTGCAGTGCAGATTCTCCGGATGGCTGTGGTGCCTTGTTTCTGTGGGGTGGTGAGTCTGGCGGGGTACTCTCCCTCTCTGCTGAGGATTGATTGGGGTTCTGTGACTTGCAACCAGGTGTGCTGCCAGAGCTGTGGGGGTGTCCCTTAGTAGTGTTTTACACTTTTTGTGGGGTCCCCCTGTTTACTCCATGGAGTCTTTTAAAGCACATCTCCCCACCTGATCCCCTGTCTGAGGCCGCAGGGCCCTCCGGGTCCAAACCATCCATCGACGCACTGACAACGGTCCTGGAGTCCTTTGTGTACCGAGTCGAGGTGGCTTTTGGGCAACCAGCTTTCCCCTGCCTCATCTGTCCCCTTAGATTCTGAATCTGATTCGCCCCCCTGAACGTGGGTCACCCTGCATGGGTCTGCGACCATGCGCCCTGAATCCTCAGTGAGGAGGATTCCTCCACTTCTGCAACCACGCATTAGAAAAGGCGCTGGGGGAAGCACTGATTGTATCATGTATGAGATCGTGCAGGAGACCTTAAAGATGGATGACGCAGCTACGATGGAGGCGCAGGTCCCCTTTTGGCACTCACAAGCCATCCTGAGCTGCAAAGGTGTAACCTTTCCCCTCCTATTTTGGCAAAATTGTCACTACACAGTGGGGGATGACCAAAACGTCCCCTTGGGGTCCCTAAGCGCTTTGCTAGGTGATACCCCTATAAGGAGTGCCTTCTTAAGAAGTTGACTGTTCAACCTGTGGTGGACCCTCTGGTTTCCAGATTGAACAAGGCAACCATGATTCCGGTTGAAAACTCCCCGGCCTATAAGGACTGCACTGACAGGAAGGCCTTAAAAAGGCCTTAAATCTGCCCTTTTAAGGAGATCGCCTGTTTGGTGCTACCCTGGATGACATCTTTAACAGGTTCCCGACCGCTCTCCGACGATTTACTGCGGCTCTCCTGCGCAAACTGTCATAGGCCTACGTCGGTCACGTGCCTGCAGCTAGTTGACGAGCACGCACCGCCAGTGGCGTGCTCCCATCCCCACTTGGCAGCGAAGACTCCGATGCATAGGGCGGGCAGCTCCGATTGCCGCCTGACACCCGCCATCGTTCCCCGCTGAGAGGCAACAGTCAGCTGTTGTAAACACAGCTGACTGTTCTTCTCTCTGGAATGATCCGAGCCCCTGTGATCCTGCTATATAGGATCACAGGTCTCTGTGATCATTTCAAGTCAACCCGCCACACAGTTAGAATCACTCCCCTAGACTCTTTAATACCAAAATTATGTAGCAGAAAACAAATTGGGCTAAAATTGTAAATTTTTGATCTTTAAATTTTTTTAATTTTTTTAATGTTATGTAGCAGAAAGTGGAAAATATTATTTTTTTTTTTTTTTTTTAGCGCAAAAAATAAAAATCGCAGCGGTGATCAATTGCCACCAAAAGAAAGCTCTATTTGTGGGAAAAAAAGGACATCACATTTTTTTGGGTACAGCGTCGCACGGCCGCGCAATTGTTTGTTAAAATATCGCAGTGCCGAATCGCAAAATATGGCCTGGTCATTAAGGGGGAAAATCTTCCAGTCCAGAAGTGGTTAAAGGTCTCACGGGGGGAAGAGTATCCTTCTTCCACAGGCTACTAAGGGAAAGGACCCTCATGGTTGAGGGCCCTCCTTCTCGACTCATAAGAAGTTTTTTCGTCCCTCAGGTCAACTGACAAGGGATCGAACCTCTTCAGGGCCTCCTCTGGAGAATCCAAGCGGGCTTCTCATGACCTGAGAACAAGGCCCCTTCAGCTTGATGGTGTGCCCTCACCTGTATCTGGGGTGGGGGGACGTCTTTGCTGGTTCTCGGACCCGTGGACTTCCCTGGTATAAGATAAGTGGGTCCACAAAGTCATATATGGTCCAGATACAAGATCGAGTTTTGTGCTTACCCTCCTGGAAAGGTTCTTTCCTTTTAACGTGCGACTGTCCCCGGTCCACTTACAGGCTCTCTTTTGGGGCGAAGACCTTTTGCTTCAAGGGGTGATGTTTCTGACTTCAGATGGTCATTCCTCCGAACTTGCATGCGAGTGCTGGGCCTGGTGGTGTCTACTTTCGAGGCAGTCCCGTTTGCACGATTCCATATGAGGTCCCTGCAAGGGAGTTTCTGATCAAATGGGACAAGACTCTGCAGTCTCTAGACGACAAAATCCAGCTGAGCCGGGGTACAAAAGGGTCCCTGATCTGGTGGCTTCATTCTCCGGCAGGGCAAATCCTTCCTTCACTTGTAATAGATGGGGGTCACCATGGATGCCGGCCTGTTGGGGTGGGGAGGCGTTCTCGACAGAAATTTTGCTTCGAGGGTCTGAACCCTGGAAGACTACCAAATAATGTCCTGGAGCTCTGAGCGATCAGACTGTGCCTGGACCATTGGTCAGCAGATACTCTCCAAGGATGTCCAGGGCGCATTCAATCAGACAATGCCACAGTCGTGGCTTATGTCAATCACCAAGGGGGCTTAAGAAGTGTCCTGGCAGCTCTGGAGGTAGCCGGCATTCTCAGGCGGGCAGAACATTAGTTCTAGCTCTTTATGCCGTACACATTCCCGAAGTGGAAAACTTCGACTTATTACCAAATAATGTCCTGGAGCTCTGAGCGATCAGACTTTGCCTGGACCATTGGTCAGCAGATACTCTCCAAGGATGTCCAGGGCGCATTCAATCAGACAATGCCACAGTCGTGGCTTATGTCAATCACCAAGGGGGCATAAGAAGTGTCCTGGCAGCTCTGGAGGTAGCCGGCATTCTCAGGCGGGCAGAACATTAGTTCTAGCTCTTTATGCCGTACACATTCCCGAAGTGGAAAACTGGCAGGCGGGTTACCTCAGTAGGCAGGTGTTGGACCAGGGGGAATGGCCTCTTCATTCGGAGGTGTTTAATCAGTTGTCTCTGGTGGGACACCCCCGAGGTGAATCTGTTGGTGTCTCGGCTCAACAGAAAGGTGCAGCGGTTTGTGGCATGGTCATGGGATCCTCTGGCGGATGGCACAGACTCGCTGGTGGCCCGTGGGGTCAGTATCGTCTGATTTATGCCTTCCCTCCTTTCATGCTTCTGCCAATACTTCTATGCAGGATCGAGGCAGAAGAGATTCTGGTCATCTTAGTGGCCCCGGACCGGCCTCGCTGGGCTTGGTACGCTGATCTGGTGCGGCTAGTCGCCAACGTTCCTTGGAAGCTTCCTCTCAGGGAGCATCTGCTGTCCCAAGGGCCAATATTCCACCATGCTTTACAGTCGCTGGCTTTGAGAGCTTGGCTGTTGAAAGCCAGGTACTGAAGAATAGAGTTGGTCTGAATCGGTGATTCCAACACTGGCAAAAGCTAGCAAATCTACTTCTAGGAAGATCTACCATCGTACGTGGAAGACTTGCATCGTGTGGTTTGAGTCCCTTGGGGTTCATCCTCGCTCCTTCTCGATAGCTCAGATCTTGACCTTCCTTCACAGGGGATTGGACAGAAATTGGCCTTGAGTACCATCATAGGCCAGGTGTCTGCTTTGACAGTCTTCTTTCAACTTCTTTTCAACCTTGACCACACACTCCCTGGTGCGTACCTTTCTTCAGGGCGTTCACCATTTTGGTTCCTCCAGTGCGGTCTCCATTGCTGCACTAGGACCTCAATGTGGTGCTTTCGGTCCTCCAGAAGTTTTACCTTTGAGAATCTTTGGGAGATTCCCTTGTTTACGCTGTTTCAGAAGGTGGTAATGAAGACATTGTGTTGACTGGCGGCGTTATCCTGTCGTTCACCTTACTTGGTGGTTCACAGAGATAAGGTGGTTCTTTGCCCCTGTCCATCATTCCTTCCAAAGGTTGCCTCTGATTTCTATTCAAATGAAGACATTGTGTTGCCTTCCTGTGTTCCAGGCCAAAACATCCTTAGGAAATTCCCTTGCATGCCTTGGGCAATTAGGGTGTACCTGGCAGCTATGGAGTCTTTTAGGAAGTCCGACTCACGATTTGTGCTTACAGATGGATCTCGGACAGGGTTGTTCGCTTCCTCTGCGACCATTCCCAGATCAGACAGACGGTGATTCAGGCCTATTCCCTCAGGGGTCAGGTTCCTCCTTTCCTATCAAGGCGCACTCTACTTGGGCTGTCAGTGCCTCCTGGGCCTTCCGTCGTCAGGGGTCAGTGACGCAGGTTTGCAAGGCGACCACCTGGTCGTCGGTGCACACTTTTACAAAGTTCTATAAAGTGGATGTGTTGTCATCTGCGGATGCCTCTTTTGGCTGCAAGGTTTTGTAGGCTGCCTGTTTAGAGGACTTGGTCCCCTTTGAGGGTGTATTGTTTTTTTTTTTTTTTTTTATGTGGGCTCCAGTTGTGTTGGTTGAGCCCCTGTTGCCTGGTTGGCTACTGTTTTAAGCCTGGGGAATGTTTTTGCTGTTGCCACCCCTCATGTTTAAAACTGCTTTGGGACGCCCCAATGGTTAAGAATATCAGGAGCTGTGGCCGTCAATGAACGAGAGATAAAATGGGATTTTTGATTTACCGTAAAATCCATTTCTCTGATGTTCATTGACGAGAGCGGGAGTATACCCCCTGTGAATGCCTTGAGTGTCTTACTCCTGTGGGGGGCAGTATTACCCAATGGTTAAGAATATCAGGAGCTGTGTCAGTGAACATCAGAGAAATGAATTTTACGGTAAGTCAAAAATCTAATTTTTGAACCTTCTCCCCCTTGAGTAGAATACTACTAATGTGGTTTAATGTTATCATTATATAGCACAATTTGAGGGAAATAATGAAATACAATTTTTATTGGATTACTTGTGACTGTTTGCATGGTGCACCAGAAAACATTATGGTATGGAAAAGCATGTGACTCGCTCCCCTTCTCATGTGTCATCCTTGGTACTGAACGGTTATATGGGAATGTGAAGAGAGCCCTCAGCTCTTTCTAAACTCTAACTTGAGATTACAGAGAGCACTCTTTCCTCGCTGCTGGTGGCTGAAAGAAATAGTGGTCCTGTAAAGGAAAGCTGAGCCAGTGGTTCTGGGAACAGGGGTATTAAAGCTTATCTGTTACTATGCCCTGTATAGGCAAATCACATTTGCTATAAAGTGGAAGTCAAGGCTATTACTAACTAATCCTAAACCCCTCCATTCTAAATACTATATTAGCTACCCTGTAGAAGAAAGATGCTTATGCTTACCTTTTTCTCAGGGCGCTCTGGTCAAGTCAGGTGATCGACTCCCACTGGCAGCTTCAGGGGTAGAGCAGGAACAGCCAGTGTCGGATGCCCTATAGTAAGCTTATGGGTGACCTCAATACCAGGGCATTGCAGCTGTTGTTGCTGCTCTCTCCTCTCCCCTGAAGTGGCTGCTGGGGAGATCATGTGACCAGAGCGTTCTGAGAATAGGGAAATAAAGGCATCCTCCTTCTACAGGGTAGTTAGGATTTAAAGGGGGGGGGGGGGTTAAGCTTGCTTAGTTATAGCCTGGAGTTCTCCTGTTGTTCTGAGATAAAGTGGAACAGTTAGACAGCTGAAATGGCAAACTGTTATTTCTTTTCACATCTCTACCAAACTGCATAGCCATGAGAGTGGTGCAAAGAGCAGACAGATGTTATATGACAATTGGAATCCCATCTGTTAGCCTTTTAATTAATATTGATTGTGATCATAGTTTTTAGTATGAAGTAAGTAAGTGGATGATTAACCAACTTCACTTTTTCTCCTTAGTAAAAGATGATCTTGAGTTGATGATGACATGTCTAAAACAAGGAGGGGTGTCACTCATTGGTAAAAAGACTGCAATGACCCGAGATGAATACCGTAAATCGTTCATCAAGCGAAATAAAAATCCAGACATAAATCAGAAAGCACACGCCTTGCGTGTTCTTCAAAGTACACTAAAAGTGAGTATGTGCAGGTGCATAAAGAAACTGTGCACAGGTTTTCTGCCACAAGTTGTAATTCTTATTAATAAAACGTTATCTTTTCAAATGGAAAGTTATCATTTGCTTTTGAAGTACATTATGAGGTATGTGTGTGTTGGGCACTCACCGAATTTAACAATGTGAGTCTTTAAAGCCTGGCTCCAGGTTTTGTGCCATTCACAGTAAGCATTGTATTTATGAATAAATACTTTTTATGAAATATAACATCTGATTGCCTGGGGTGGAGATTGTGACTTCATCTGTCCGCCTCTCCACCTTAGCCAATCCAAAGTAGCCTTGTATGTGGTTAAAAAAAAAAAAAAAAAAAAAAAGGGAAGTCCTCGTACTTCTGCTGGAGCACAGATACTGCACAGCTGATGACACATAAAGTTGATAAAGAATTACCTTAGTAAAGCAAATCATTTATAAAGCTGCATCCCTTAGTAAAGGGAATTGTTTGGGCCACCCTGGCCCAAACAGAACATCTAAAATAACACAAAGCCTGGAGTTAGGCTTAAAAACAAGACAGGTTTGATGGGTCACAGTCCATTTTTATCAAGGTTTGTGTGCATGTATGTATATATGTGTGTGTATATGTATGTATAGATAGCTAGATTTATATATATATATATATATATATATATATATATATATATATATATATATATATATATATATATATATATATATATATATATATATATATATATATATATATATATATATAAAATCATATATCACATCATTTCATTTTATCCCCCATTAAAGTGCAAGCACGCTATTTTGCTAAAAAAAAAGGTGATTTGATCTGCAACTAGCTACAACTTGTTAGCTCATCTAAGATCTTCAGCCTAGAAGGCCTCTGTTGAGCTACTTGGGTATTCTGTTGTAAAATAGTATGATCTGTCTGCTTTTAAGAAATTAAACTTAGCTGGATCTTTCTTTTTTTTTTTTTTTTTTTTTTTTTTTTTTTTTTTACACACACAAATGTCTGGAACATGTTAAGGTGCAGCCAACTTAAAGCTAAACTGCAGGATAAATAAATACAAAGATTTAAATACAAGAAGTGTGTGTATTCTTGAAGCTTGGTATGCCGTGTGTGTTCCAGATCTGTACAGTAATCCAGTGTGAAACCGGATTTGCCACTGTGCAGGAACTTCCTGTAATAAAGACCGGGTTACTGCTACTTTCTCTTGTCTCCGCCCCACTCTGCTCTCTACCCAGGCTATGTACAGGACAGTGATGATGTCACTGCTACCTGTACGAGGGAAAAACTGGGTTTGCAAAGGAATTTGGCACACAGATAGCGGATTTATATCTGTTGTAGGTGTTGAGGAATATATTTACAGAAACGTTTTTGTATCTGGAGTTCAGCTTTAAGGATCATTCCTGTTTGTAAAATGCAGGTTAACATGGAAAGAAGTAGCATCCAAGAAACACAGCTCTAAACTTACATCTAAGTTTTTTTTGTTTTTTTTTAAATTAAGTACCTGAATTTGACTTTGGTGTCAGCCTTTTGCAGTCAGCTATACAGCAGAGCTTTGACTAGGAAAGGGAGAAAAAGCAGAAGGTGTCAGTCAGTTTTACTGCAGTACTTGTGTGTTAAAAAGAGGTTAAAGTGATTGTAAAGGCTGAAGGTTTTTTTTTT
Source organism: Pelophylax lessonae (assembly GCF_965119305.1). Lineage (NCBI taxonomy): Eukaryota > Metazoa > Chordata > Amphibia > Anura > Ranidae > Pelophylax > Pelophylax lessonae. Next base: position 317,168,875 of record NC_138769.1, read on the forward strand.
TAATTTAATGAATTATGCATTAGGATAAAAAGCCTTCTGTGTGTGTCTGCGCTCACTGTACAGAGACAAAACGGACCGCCTGTCCGTTTTCATTCAATTTGATCCTCCAGACGGATGGAAAATGGGGTTTCCATCCCTCTGGATTTCACGGTCCGGATCGGATAGCAGCGGGTGTCAGCGGAGATGTCACCACTGACATCTGCTGCTCCATAGGGCTGTATAGAGCATCTGATCAGGTCCGCCTGAAAAACTGACAGGTAGACCTGATCGGAAAGTCTGTGTTAAAGGGGCCTAAGAGTTTAGCAAGTATTGTAGCATGATTTGTGATTTGATTGAAAGTGGACACCTAATTCAAAATTGTTGCCGATGCCTTCCTGAGTTCAGGGGTAGGAGGAAATGCATTTACAGTTAATGTTGCTTTTATAATGTTTTCTCTGTGTAATTTTTTTTTTTTTTTATTCCCAAAGGCAAAGTTACAGGAGCTTGAAGCACTGAATCAAATCCTGGAGCATCCCAAGTTAGACTCTGCTATATTCCGAAAGTGGAAATCTGAACATGACCAGCTGTATGACAATGTAGGAAAGGGCTCACGGGCCGCTGCAGAGAATGTATACAGCATGGATGTAGAAGGGAGCAATGACCAAAAAAAGCAAGACAGTGATGAAAGTGAATCAAGTGACTAAATGCCACATGTTTTGGCATACCCTTAACCACTTACTGTGATTATAATGACAGCACTGAGTAGTTCAGTGACTGTAAATCTACAGATTAGAGATGGCTGCCATTTAATATGAAACTTGACACAACACTGTTGTTTGTTAGATATTCTAATTATAAATGTAGAATATACATTGATTGCTGTATGTCCAGTTATCTCAGGCAGGAGGCCTCATGGTGGGACCTGTATGGGGTGTTTGTGGCCAAGTACGCTTAGGTTCATACTATATGGATTGCAGAGTATCATGTGCAAATAATAATGTCAGTATTTGATTGGGAATTTGACATACATTTTTATCAGCCATACATTTTTGTAAGAGCCCTTTCACACCGAGGTGCTTTTCTAGCTTTTGGTGCTAAAAAAAATATTCTAAAAACCTATTCCCATTGAAATCAATGAATGCTTTTACAATGGGATGGTGCGTTGGCGAGGGTGGTGAAAAAAATCCTGCAAGCAGCATCTTTGGAACATGTTTGGAGCGCTGAAAAAAGCACCTTAAAAATGCGCCTCTCCATTAAAATAAAAGGAAAGCGCCTCAAAAGTGACCAAAAAGCGCTTCAAAAGCGCCCGAAAATGGTTCTTGAGGCAGTTTTTGAGTTGCGTGTCTGTAAAAAAAAAAAAGCATCCTGCTAACGCCTGAAAGCGCCTGAAAAGCGCTTAGAGTTTTATAGGCAGTTTTCAAGTGCCTCAGTGTGAAAGGGCTCAAAGTGATTTTTATCAGGTCTTTTACCAAGCAAAATGAAAGGCTACTTCTGGCGATGAGGTAATCGTTTTTAAGTGTGGCACACTGGGGTAAAATTTCATTCTCGTATGAGAACTGGAAATGGCATACTGTATACAGTTGATTCAATTTCAAGTTTACATGATTCTTTGTCACTTACATAGAATCATTAAAAAACACAAATTTGTGTCGGTCAATGATGCACATAATTAGATATGACCGATGACCGTTTTAATTTGCTTAAATCAAACTGAATACATAGTTTAGGCTGACTTTTAAGAGGACAGTTTTGAAACACAATTTGATTGATGTAGTTGATCTGCAGCCAAAGAATGGTGCAAATGAATCTATATGTTTTACTCTTCATAAGCTTACAGAAATTTTTATGGACTAGAAATAGGTGTGACTATGTGCCTACCAGTGCTTAGCAAAGGCAATTTTCAATATCCAGTATATAGCTCTTTCCACCAGTACACTTAACAGTGAATTCCCTGCAAAATAAGACTGCTATCCTTTCCATTCTTTAGAAATGACTATCAAGTTTTCCCAAGATCACTTGGTAACTAGAAATAACATATGCTAAGGCCTCCTTGTTTCTGTGAAGGGTCAGCCCTGCTTCTCACCAACTCAGAACACTTGTATTAATTTAAAAGTGCCAACAGCTTACTAGGGACAATAATTTCTTGCCCCAATACTTCAGACTCAGTAGTATAATTTGTATTAACCATGACAAAAGAACAATACCCTGGGTTTCAAACTTGGAAAAATATAAGGGTTTTCTTGTGCTAAGATGCATAAAAAAAAAAAAAAAAAAAATGCACATATCAGCCATAACATTATGACCCCTCACACTGAATATTAAGTAGTTTCCCGTTTGCCGCCAAAACAGCCCTGACCGGTCGAGGCATGGACTCCACTGGACCTCTGAAGATATGCTGTGGTAACTGGCAACAAGCCGTCCGTAGCAGATTCTCTAGGTCCTGTAGGTTGCAGGGTGGGGCCTCCATGGATTGGACTTATTTTTCCCAGCACAGTCCATGGACGCTCGATTGGATTGAATTTGGAGGTCAAATGAACACCTCGTTGTGTTCCTCAAACCATTCTTGAAACATTTCTTGCATTGTGGGGAAAGAGGCCACTGACATCACAGAATACAGTTTCTATGAAAGGGTGTACTATATGAGCAACAATGTCTAGGTAGGTGGCACATGTCAAAGTGACATCCACATAAATGACAGGACCCAAGGTTTCTCAGCAGAATATTACCCAAAGCATCGCACTGCCTCCACCAGCTTGCCTTTTCCCATAGTGCATCTAGGTGCCATCTCTTCCACAGGTAAGAGATGCATACGCGGCTGGCCATCATCATAATGTATGTAAAGAAATATGTGATCTATCAAACCAGGCCACCTTCTTCCATTGCTCTGTTTCATTGCTCTAGTTCTGATGCTCACATGCCCTTTGTAGGCACTTTTGGCTGTAGGCATGCATCAGCATGGGCACCCTGACCAGTCTTCAGCTACTCAGCCCCATACTGAACAAACTGAGGTGCATGGTGTTCTGACACCTTTTCATCAGAACCAGCATGACCTTTTTCAGCAATATGAGCTCTTCTATAGGACTACACAGGCAAGCCTTTGCTCTCCATGAGCAACAATGAGTCTTGGCTGCCTATGACCCTGTTGCCAGTTTTTCTTCCTTGGACCACTTTTAGGTAGATCATACCACTGCAGACCAGGAACATCCCACAAGAGATGGAGTTTTGGCGCTGCTCTGACCCAGTCATCTAGCCATTACAAATTGGCCCTTGCCAAAGTCGTTCAAATCCTTACGCTTGCCTTTTTTTTTTGTTTTTGCTTTCAGTATATCAACGTCTGGAACAACATATTATCTTGCTGCCTAATATATCTCACGCTCTTTCAGGTGCCATTGTAACGAGACAATCAATATTGTTCACTTTACCTGTCAGTGGTCATAAGGTTATGGCTGATCAGTGTGTGTATAGATATATATGTATTCATTCTCTTATAGCTGGGAAAATGTATATTTTTCAAATTGCATATGGATTGTATTTATTGAAAACTATTTCCATAAATTACCCAGAGCTGCTTTATATTTTCTACTCTTCTAGTATGTTTTGTTTTTATTCAAATGATTCCTATGTACCTGTTTGTTCATAATATACTAGTTTTATTCATTTCTTAATATATTTTACATGCCCATATTTTTTCAATGAATGCATGACAAAATAACCATTAATAAACAGTGCCTTTTAACAAACCTTTATAATGTGCTCACACCTTGATCCCTGTTTCTGCAACTGCATAGCAGTGTCCACAGTTCAAACATAAAAGCAATATAAGCACATGTTGAGCTGGTATTGGCTTTGCTCATTTAACACATGAGATGTCTTAAAGGTGTTTAATTTCGTTTTACATAAAGCACATGTGAACGACAAAGACCCTGACATACATACAGTGGAATATGCATATCACAAGTTGGTATATGAAACCCAGTGACATGAGACCTTGGTTGTTACAACATTCCCTTATTCCAAAACAAAGAAGACAAGAACAAGCCTTATACCATCCATACAACATTGACCACATGCACGCCTAATCCCTCTGTCCTCTTATACCCACAACCGAAAACATTGTGTGCAAATGTAAATGATGTAGGCTGCATTAGTAGAGTCGCTGCCGAGCCCACACCCTCTCCATCAGTACAGTGTATCTCTGTTACCTTACTCTCAGTAACAGAATGGAGTCCCACCATGCATACAGCACAAGCCTCATGCATGCACTCATTAACTCCACTCCCGTACCTGTGTGACCAGGTCATAGATCTCTTTAATGTAGGTTTGCTTCCTATTGGAAACTGACTGCTAGGGAGAGAGCCAAAACATCGACCCCCCCCCCCCCCCTTGCTACTAGAGAACCAGTCGCCTTTACCAGGTACCACGCCTAATGACTTGTTGCTTTGTGTTTTGAACTAGTGCTTGGTTAACCATAGCAACTACACTGCATCTTCTTGCTTGACTCTCCGAGTAGACCTCTTGCAGTGGCTTTGAAGATTTAGCAAAACAGTTCAACTGCACAGCACACATGAAACTATCTTGCCCTAACGAATGCAGGCTGCCCAGTCTCATACTGTCCAGAGAAGCAAAGTCCAGTAATGGTAGGTTCCTAGTCTAGGGAGAATCCCAGCAGGGTAACCCAGAAGGGGGCCACAGGCTCCAGTAGGGACTATATGTTGCAGCAGTTCTTTCTCTGTTAATCCCATGTAGAAGAGAAAGCTCCAAGCCCTCCCCTGGTATTTGTGGCTTGCAGCATGGGGCAGGACTCCCACAGTTAAACCTTTCCCCTTCTGGGCAGTCTGGAACTCACTATATGCATAAATAACAATGCAGTGCAGACAGTGCTAGGTCGGACCTAGTTCCTAGCTGGGATCTCTGATCCTAGCATTTTTTTTATTTTTTTTTATATACTTTTTAAACTTGATTTATTTTTTTTTCTTTTATTATTTTTTGTTCCTGTCAACTGCCGAACTGGGCGATGGACTGGATAATCTAGATCCTTAGCACCGTGCTAGGTCGGCTGCGACATAGCCCCACTGGACAGAGGCTGGCCTGCGAGTTAAACGTTGCGCGAGGGCGCATACGACCTGGTTTTGACCTGAGTCGCAGCGTGCCTCGTGGCCGTCAGTGCCCCTATTCCGATGGAGCAGTGATCTGTCTGGAGCGGTACCCACCCCCTCCTATAGTATGGTAAGTAGTGTCCCCCCCTTTCCTATGGTCGTCATTTGGCAATGTAGATTGGCAGCCATGTTTGTGAAGTCCGGCAGCCATTTTCTTGTGGTCTCCCATTAGTAATAGCAGTGACCATGTTCATGGAGCCCTGTGGGCGGTGAATTCGGTGGCGGGAGCCTCTCCTTTGCATCCAGTGCTCCAAACCTGTTTAAAGTTCTGAGGAAGGAAGGCACGGTAAGTCCCAATTCTGGACATCAAGGCTCTGAACTGTTTTGTGCGGGTACAGAAGTTTTGCATGGAGTCCGTTTGTACGTTGGTAGCTTCCCTACATCAAGGGGATCTTTTGACTTCTATAGACATCAAGGACGCTTGCCTTCATATTCCAATATATGCAGGTCACCAGCGTTTCCTCCACTTTGCTGTGGGAGAGGAGCATTAATAATTTGTGGTGCTACCCTTTGGTCTCGCCTTCGCACCTCTGGTCTTCATGAAAGTGTTGACCCTGGTGTTAGCATTGCTACGTCAGCGGAAGATTGCGGTACTGGGGTACCTGGACGACCTTCTTCTGCGAGTGGAATCTCCGACTGCTCTGTCAGACAACTTGGAGATCACTGTGCGGGTTTGGATAGAATTTAAATGGCAGAAATCTGTTCTGGTTCCATCCACCAGGTTGGACTATCTGGGTCTGACTCTGGACTCTGCCTCAACCAAGGCGTTTCTCCCAGGGGACAAGCTCCAAAAGCTGCAGGTGGCTATTCAGAGCTCGCTTTCCAGCAGTTGGTCATCTGTTAGGACTTGTATGTGGGTGCTGGGCCTGATGGTGTCTACCTTCGAGCCGGTTCCGTTAGCACAGTTTCATGTGAGACCTCTGCAAAGAGATTCTTGCTAAATGGGACAAGAATCTGAAGTCTTTAAATCTGATCCTGTTGAGCCGGGGTATGAGAGGATCCCTAAACTGGTGGCTTTGTTCTCCGGCGCTTCAACAGGGAAAGTTTTTTTTCCTTTCCCTGTACTCGACAGTGGTCACCACAGATGCCAGTCTATCCGGAAGGGGGGGGGAGTGGGGGGCTGGATATACTGAAACTCTGAGCGACCAGTCTTTGTCTGGCTTGTTGGACAGATCGCCTTCAGGGGATTCTGGTAAGCATTCAATCGAACAATGCCATGGCTGTGGCTTATGTCAATCACTAAGGGGCACAAGAAGTGTTCTGGCGGCTCGCAAAGTAGTTGGCATTCTAAGGTGGGCAGAACGCTTTGTTCCAACCCTCTCTGCGGTACAAATTCAGGGGTGGAAAATTGGCCAGCGGACAATCTCAGTCGTCCTACACTGTTAAAGGCTAAGAAATCTACCTCTAGGAAGATTTGCCAC